>NW_026542598.1:92611702-93811702 GCF_028750875.1 Macrosteles quadrilineatus | reverse complement strand
GGATACCAGGGTGGCAGAACTTGGTAGGAACCTTGCTAGTCGAGTCAGCAATAATGGCTCCTACTCTATTCTGGCCTCCGGATACGAAATTGGCCACTTTTCACCAAAATGGCAATTTTTTGTTTTGAGGATGCCAGGGTGGCAGAACTTGGTAGGAACCTTGCTGGTCGAGTCAGCAATAATGGCTCCTACTCTATTCTGGCCTCCGGATACGAAATTGGCCACTTTTCACCAAAATGGCAATTTTATGTTTTGAGGCTACCAGGGTGGCAGAACTTGGTAGGAACATTACTATCCGAGTCAACAATTATGACTGCTTCTCTATTCTAGCCACCAAAATCCGCCATTTGCTTTTTTAAGCCAATCAAGAGGGTGGATATATTAGAATTATTCTTACTGGTTGAGACAACACCAAAATCCGCCATTTGCTTTTTGAGCCAATCAAGAAGGTGGATATATTAGAATTCTTACTGGTTGAGACAGCATTGGGCTGCAAGTGGATTTCCACCCTCCTGATAACGAAATTCACCATTTGCTTTCTTGAGCCAATCAATGTGTCTGGAAATATAAAATCTTACTGGTTGAGTCAACAATGGCTGATACTCAGTTTTTGCCCCTGATAAGAAAATCGCCATTTGCAATTTTGTGTAAGAGGACCAGGTTGGCAGAACTGGAGTAGAAACCATATTTGTTGAGTCAACCATGATGGGGGTACAAATAAAATAAACATGATATTTTTATTACACTTTTATTTTATAGTAACAAGTTACATAGTACATACAAATATTATATTAATATTTTGAGTTATTTACATATTTTATAAAACTATTACAAGGTAGTGATCACAATTTATTTTAGTACGATGGAATGATTTCTACAGTGATATGACTGCCATGCCTGTAGTACATTACTAAGTACCGGTAACTTGCATCTTATCTTTGGCTTACAATCTGCAAAGCTGGCAGCGGAGTACAAATTAAAGTAAAAAAAACCACATAAGTTGTGCGCTGATTCGACTAACCACTCAAAAAGAGGATTTAAAATAAACAACTAAATTTCACACAACATTAAAAATAATCAAACTTTAATATTTACAATCTAAATCTCGCTGAATATAAGGGTCGTTTTTTAAGTAGGCCTATGTGCGGTTTTTGCATATGGATCCGTAGTTTGTGAACAAGGCAATGAAGTTCCTCTCTGTATACTGGTACAAGAGGTCGTCCAGTGGTCGAAACTCGACCAAAAATATGTAATGTACTCACTTCTCTATTTTCACCCCACACTGTAAATAAAACATGTGATTGGAGTTTCATCCATTTGTTTTGATTTTCTGTTTATATTTCGTTGTTATTTCGTCACCAGCATGGCAACGCATGAGGTCCATGTTAATTTTTTCAAATGTTTAAACTCATTTTTCGTGCTTATCTTTGAACCTATTTAAATTTATAAAGGGATTCTGCACACCTACAGGAAAATTGCTTTCTAACGGTATGCGCAGATTTACCCCACGATGCCCACAGGCTGAGAAAAAAGGTTTTAAAGAAACATGCTTGCCTATTAATATATAGATAGATAGTTTGTGAACAGAATATAATCATAGCAGATTTGTAGGTGACGTGTACGCTTCGCTGTGTGTTCAGGATTTTTTTTTTATATTGAATCTCACCACAAAAAAAAAACCAGACTAATAATTTTGTTTGTTTGGCAAGATAAAGTCAATGATACTTTTTATATTGACCACAACAGAAATATTTGATGCCAACATCGCCAGATGATGAAAGGTCCCCAGTGCAAAGAAAGAGCGTCAAGTGCGTAAATGGGTTAGGATTTAGGAAGTTAAAAAATTCCTTCTGAAATTGACATTTTCACTGCCACTTTTGAACTCCCTTACCCATTTCTGCACTTCACTCATTGCACTGTGACCATCACCCATCAGTCATCTGGTGGTGAATATCGGCATCATATATGTTTGCTGTAGTCAAAATCACGTATTATTGACCTTATCGTGAATGCAGCGGGATATTCAATAATATTTAAACAATCTTAAACCACAGCGAAGCGTACACGTCACCTACAGAGCTGCAAATGGTTCCATTCTGTTATTAAATTATGACAGTATACAGCAAGGAGCCTTGGTGTAGCGTAAATTTAATAATTGTAAATAAATAATTGTATACCCAAAAACGGCCCTTATTTATAAAACAACCCTCGTATCAATAATTTTGGTTTGGATTGGGATGGGTGGTGATTTAAAAATCACATTTCTTTTAAACAGATTAGAAAACTAATATTAAAACACTATCACCACTGCTACATTGCTTAAGGACAGCGAAAAAACAGTTCATGATAAATTATTACTGTATTACTAATCATATTGTGATATCTTTAGTAAGAAATTAAATTATTAGGCCATAAGCATAAGTCATTCAATCAATAATTTAAACTCACTTACGTTTAACTACAACAAAATTAATGGACCAAAATACCAAAATAATCAGTTAAAATAATCTTTAATACAGTGATATACCTGCTCGATCTTGTAAAATGTGTACATTATTGCACTTAATTATCAGCACTAAAACTGGTCGGCATGATTCTAAATAATTTCATATTCACTGACATTGTTTAACAAAATATTTTAACCCCACTATTTTTTTACTGAAAATGTTTGGTCAAGGTCAAGGTTAACGCAGTTTCCTGTCATAATATATTTTGTATTAAGGTGTTGGCCTTACCTAACCTAGCCAAACTTACACAATAAAATGATAAGTGGCATTGAGATAATTGAAAAGTATAATATATCTTTTATCTGTTACATGCTAGACAGAACAAATTATTAAAAAGGTGCGGATCGATTCATTTAAGGGGTATTTATAACAAATGTGTGATATTGACAAAAGGGTTTTGTGCACATTGTTTATATTGTATTAATCAATGTAGGAACTGAAAAGGCAGTTGTATATATAATTTTTTCATTAACACTACACTTATGATACAACAATTCTGATTTGTAAGATGTATAATAATTTATTTCACCAAACCGGAGTCATGATTTTTTTTATATTCAAAAAGCGAGTGTCTTTACTAATAACTACAGTAGACTCTCACTCATCCGGATCAGCTTTGTCTGGCCACCTGCTAGTACGGATCGGCAATCGTGAATTTTTTTTAGCGGCACAGTATTATAAAATAAAAACTTAACTAACTTTACGTTTCAACGCCTTCATTTATTGTGCGAGCAAGCCAACATCACATTAATGGCATACATTTTGCGGGAATTCTCATTGTACCTAACTTGTTTTAGACACTCCTGTTTGTATTAGCACGTGTTTTAACAAAACTGCTCGACGTAACGGCAAAATTTACGAATATCTGCTCGACTCTCAATAGTCCTGATTTTTTTGCAATCCGGACCACATTAGTCTGGATGAGCGAGAGTCTAATGTATCTTCTTTAAAATAATATATTTATTTTTCAGTACATGTAACCTAAATCAAACTGATAATTAAAAAATATATATATCATGATTAAATATTTGAAAGATAAGTAATACAACTCAGCCTAATTATTACAAAATACATAATTTATTAAAAAATGTTAAATTAAGCTAATTATATCATAGATTTCCCAAAAATGAAGCATAATCAAAAATTAAACTGGAATGTCTGTCATTAATACGTTTTAAAATGCAATTGATCACAAATTTTCATAACCAATTTTATACTATTTGTGGATCTTTGTAGGATAACTTTTATAGCAGTTTCTACACAAGTGTCATGACGTTTGCTCAAAATATCATGCATTTCTTAAAACTTTTAAAATGATAAGTTTTGTATACAACCAAGTTCACACATTAATTGCAAGAAAACAACATGTTGCATTATCAATAAATCAGCACAAAAGAAACTATAGTTGCCAAATTAGTACATCAAATTAAAGCTTTTAAAAATTAAAATGGTAAAACCTTAGATTAACTAATTAGTAAATAGTGCTGTCATAAAATAATTGTCGAAAAGCTAATTATTCAATCGTATATTCCTAAAAATATATGTAAAACTAACACATTGTACAGTACTAAACTCTTGAGATACATTGTAATAAATGAGAACAGTAATATGATATCTTCACTCCATCGCAATGTGCGTTAATATTTTACAAAGACTATGAAAATATAAATATAGTAACCACCAAACAATTAATCTGTGGGCTCAACGGTTAGTTACAATTATTTTTTAACGAGTTTGATAAAAATATTTTGATTTTTGTCTTGTTCAGAATCGATTAATACTGCTTTACTTTGTCGGTGCTAAGTTCGCTTTGGAATTTTGATCCCAAAACACGGCATCTAATCTAACTAGGCAACTGTTGAACTAAATGCTAAATCAGGAACAATAAAATTGTACTGTTTCAACTTAAACACATTGTTATAGGTCTACAAAAAAGAATGGACTGGATATTTTTAAAAACAATTTTTACGTGACCTAAACCAACTACAAACAGAATGAGATGATAGTAAACTTACAAAAGGTTCTATACGTTGCAACTTTGTTTTATTATGAATCGCTACTAGTGCTTTTTCCATCTGGTTTCACCGATTTTATCATTAAATTAAGACAGTGACACGAAGCTGTCTAACTTTAATAATAGTCAAGGGAGATACTACAAATTACACAACTTTAATGTGTAGATCATTGACTATTGGATGTTACAACTAGAAATTCCATCCCCATGTTAAATTTGTAGAAATTTTTTTAACCAAAATCGTTGTAGTTGATGTGAGCCGCCGACAGATTGTGCTGATCTAAATTACTGACTTCTGTCGAATACACATCTTTTTTACTAATTCAAACTAATGGAATGACTTCTTGTGAGCAGCAACTGTTATGACCCATCAACTTGGCCAGCAACAAAAAATAAGGTAGAAAATATAGTTTTAGTCACTAGCGCATTCTGCGATTGGCTCACACAACTACGTTCTTTTGTAATTAAAAATTGGCTACAGCTGGTCCATATAGATGGGAGGTCTACACTGAAAATGACATCCCATCTATATGGACCAGCTGTCCCAAATTTTCTTTTAAAGAGCATAGTTGTGTGAGCCAGTCACAGAGAGCACTAGTGTCTAAAATTATATTTTCTACCTTATTTTTTGTTGCTGACAAAGTTTATAGGTCCATAACAGTTGCTATAGCTCATAATAAGTCATTCGATTAGTTTGACTTGCTAAAAAAGTTTGTGTATTTGACAGAAGTTAGTTGATTAACAAACTTGTGACAATTTTAACATGGGAATTGAATATGTATAATTGCATCAATAGTGAAAGGTGAAATTTAGTAGGTAGTTTCTCTTCAGACCAGCTGTTTCTTTTACCAGGATTATTTATAAAACCACAATGACCAAGAACAGCTGGGTCCAGATTTGAATCACCAAAACCTACTGTACTGATGATTCACAAGATCAAAATGGACAATCAAATAGAACCTATTATATAGGGCTATTTTAGTTTCACTGAAAGTGTTAAACGTAAAACTGTGTAATATCATCTGTCTGAAATTTTTGTTTCAGTAACTTGAATTGTAATGATTTTTCAGAGTCTATTATATCATACGGCAAAATTTCATAAAATTTACACAGAAAAAAAACACTTTCTGCCATTGATTGTTTAGAAAACTAAGACAACTTGTCTTTACCTAAGTTTCAATTGCTAACAGAACTGCATTTCACTCTAGCAAAAATATATGAAACAAAGTTGCAACAAATTGAATATTTCAACTGTTGTTGCTGTTTTACATATCATATAGTGTATATAGTCCCAGTAATTAGACCAACTTCTACTCCATGTACTTTTGGTTACTTGGAACGCTACCGTACTCACTTTGGTCGGTGTCACTTCACATCTTACCTTGGGTGTTCAGCCCAGTGGAGGATTGTTTGGGTCAACTCCGCCTGGCGCAGGCACCTGACAGGTGGTGGAGACAGGTGGCGGCGACTCAGATGAACCTCAACTCAGGCCGATCGCACACAATTTTTACGATCAACGTGAATATCAAGGAGAACGCTGTAGCTGGCAAAGATGATGTACTGCGATGTGGCAAACTCCACCTCGTGGATTTGGCTGGAAGTGAAAACGTGTCCAAGTCTGGAGCCAGCGAAAACATACACAAATCTGCAACGGGGGTTGACAAGAGACTTGCCGAGGCTTCAAATATAAACAAGTCTCTGTTGACGTTGGGCCGAGTCATAACATGCTTGACGGAAAACAACCCACACATTCCTTACAGAGAGTCAAAACTGACAAAGTTTTTACAAGACTCGCTTGGTGGCAAGACTAAGACCTGCATCATCGGAACAATCTCTCCAGCGCAGGCCAACCTGGATGAAACGGAGAGCACACTGAACTATGCTTCTAAGGCGAGATCCATCAAGAACAAGCCAGTGAGAAACCAGACCATCTCCAAGAAGGACTTTATGCAGGATGCGTCTGAAGAAATAATGAAGCTCAAAAAAGACCTGGAAGCAGTCAGGCAAGGAGAGGGGTTCTATATCTCTAAAGAGTCTCATGAAGAAATGATAAGCCGAATGAAAGAGCTGGACGATCAAGTGAAAGACTGGCATGAAAAATATTCACGCATCAAAGAGTCGTACGAACAATCACAGGAAATGTTCAGTTCCTTAAGCTCCGACTTTGACGACAAGTGTGCTGGATATGAAGAGCTTGATAATCTGTTCAGAATCGAAAGCCAAAGATGTCAAGATAAGATGAAAGAATTCGCAAAGGAAGTTGTTGTCAGAGAATATTTCATCAAAGAATATGAAAAGACCAAAGGCAGTCTGACAGAGCAAGCAAAAACTTGCAAGTCTGTGCTGGAAAACCTTTTAGACCAGAGCAATCGCTTGCACGACAAAATTGATAGAAAGCAGTCTAACGAGGCAGACAACCTGCAGATGTTGTGTCGCTACAAGGAAGATGCCAGCAAGAAGGTTGCGGATTTCAAAAGCAAGCTTGATTCGTTTCTTGATGAAGAAAAGCAGTTTGTGAAAGAAGTTTTTAAAAATGCCAGCACTGTGAACAGATTATTTGAAGAAGAGAACCATAATGTTTTATCAACCATTAAATCTTTTAAAACCAGATGAAAGCCCTTGCACAGTCAATGAATGAAACACTTCACAATAAGCAAACAGAGTTTACTGGTCAAGTCAATTCTTGCAAGTCACGAGGAGATGAAATAATACAACACTCGGTAAACCTTTACAAAGACGTGATCAAGTCACATATTCTGCCCTCGATGAAGAACATTCAAGATCAGCTGAATCTCATCACCAAAGTCATTGAAGAGGGAAGCAATAATCTCGCCAACTTCATATTGATGTTATTTGGTCCAGGATCACTTCTTGAATATTAAAATGGTATAAAATTACCTGTTTCCGTCTGTGATCCTATATTTGTTTTAGAGAACAACCGGTGTCAGCAAAGTGTCAGTAGAGGTATTTTTCGCTGAACTGATCGACAAAGAAGTTGATTATAATCGGTTTAGCAACAATTTCTTGATTTTGACGTCTTATAGCTTTAACTTCATCAACAATTTGAGTGGAAAACTGCATCAACGACGCATGGTGGTCCGTGATTTCAGAGATAAGCTTCTTTTGTTTGGTTTCAAACTTGGCGAGATTATTAAAATGGTATAAAATTACCTGTTTCCGTCTGTGATCCTATATTTGTTGTATAGAGCAACCGGTTTCAAGGTTATAACCTCATCTTCAGGCTCTTGTTGTCACTCTTGCGAGATCGTCGAGTTTTATAAACACACAAAAACACTAACATTGAAATAAATAAACACGAGACATTGACAGACAAAGACGATTAACATAAATTCGGGAACTAGTTCCCAGGATCCAAGTGGATCCAGGAACAACAGTGGATCAAGTTGGATCCCAGGATCCAACAACTAGTTCCCGAATTTATGTTAATCGTCTTTGTCTGTCAATGTCTCGTGTTTATTTATTTCAATGTTAGTGTTTTTGTGTGTTTATAAAACTCAACGATCTCGCAAGAGTGACAACAAGAGCCTGAAGATGAGGTTATAACCTTGAAACCGGTTGCTCTATACAACAAATATAGGATCACAGACGGAAACAGGTAATTTTATACCAATTTAATAATCTCGCCAAGTTTGAAACCAAACAAAAGAAGCTTATCTCTGAAATCACGGAGAACCATGCGTCGTTGATGCAGATTTCCACTAAAATTGTTGATCAAGTTAAAGCTATAAGACGTCAAAATCAAGAAGTTGTTGCTAAACCGATTATAATCAACAACTTTGTCGATCAGTTCAGCGAAAAATACCTCTACTGACACTGGACACTTTGCCACGCAGCCAGTAAACAATCCTACACTGGGCTGAACACCCTAGGTTTGATGTGAAGTAACTCCGACCAAAGTGAGTAGTTGTACTATACTAGTTGTAGAGTAGTTGCATTGTTGTACTATATGATATGTACAACAGTTGCCATAAAGTAAAAAACTATATTATTGAAATTCAAAATTAGACACAAGTTAAAAATACATTCTAGAACCTTTACACCCCTACACATCCCTTTCCCAGGTACTTTATGACCTAGTCTATCCATTTCTAACCTATTTCTATCACTGAAACAATCCTAAGTGAACATTCCTAGCCTCTACGAGTTGAATGGAAGAATTTACATGAAGACAATATTTTTATCCTTCACTATTACACAAGAGAAAATGTTTTGTAAACAGTATCACAGGCTAAACTGATTACTTTGTAATCTAAATAGGTTTTGTAACAATTAGTTTCCAATTTCTGTTTTCGTGGTTCTCTATGAATAAGTGAGCCAAATCGTTAAGACTGAAAATCCTGTTACTATATCTCGAGTTGAATGAAAGCGGTTTTTTTTTTTTAAATCATTACAATAATATTTAGCACCAAATCTTATACCATCGGTTTTAACCAACTACAATTTTCTAAAACCACTTAAACTATTTTTACAAATTTGAAACATTCTAATCCTTTCTAAAAGATCTTTGAAATGTACAAAACATAAATTGACATCCACTTCTGACATTTCCTTCACAATGGGGGTTTATAGTTAATATTTTGTGTTCCTAATTTAGCTACAGTTGAGCTGAAATGGTTGTTGTTTAGATGATAAATATCTGATCGTGATGCCTCAGTACAAAGTCAGTAAACACGTTGATTGGAGCTATCGCAGACAGTGACAGCTGTCCGGACTGAGACCACACTAAGTTGGGTCCAAAGACCACAGCCAGGTTGGAAGACGTCATTTTGTTTAGGTCACACCTGTCCATCACCTGTAAAAATAATTGTCCGTCAAAAAACAGCTATAAAGGTTACATTGACTATTAAATACTGAAGAAGACATCTCATCTATATGGACAGCTGTGCATCTAGAAACATTTTTTTAATGAACGAATCTCCCGTCGCACGCAAGATAGGTCAGTGATACGATTTTTGACCACAATAAACATATCCATGCCGACATTCATCACCAGATGACTGAAGGTTATAGCCTTATTCATTGAATGCGTAAGGGTAAAGTGCAGAAATGGGTTAGTGAGTGTAAAAATGGCCGTCAAAAACTTTTCCTTGGTGGTCTTTTGTGAGAAGTCTGGGTACTCACCAAACACCCAATTTCTTGCAAAATTGACATTTTCACAGCCATTTTTGAACTCCCTAACCCATTTCTGCACTTTACCCTCACTCATTGCATTAGGGTCATTACCTTCAGTCATCTGGCCATGAATATCGGCATCAGATAATTAATTATGTTTCTCGTGTTAAAAAAAAAAAACATCTCACATGCAGCAGGAGATTCGATAATTTATCAAATTTTCTTATCACACAGCGAAGTGTACACATCGCCCACAGAACTACAAATGGTGCCATTCTATTTACCAATGGTGCCAGTAAGCAGGAAGCAGCCTAGCTGTTGTGAACACGGAAATTACGGAGCTATATGTAAAAACAGACCTTACTTAAAAAACGCCCCTCATACATTCAACGATAATTGAGCATCCAACAGTGCAAACTATCATTTGCACGGCAGCACAGCTAAATTCTTAACTATCAAACATTAAATTTTGTAGCACAGGTTAGAAAGATTTTATTGACAACTTAAAACGTTAAATTAGAGGCAAGTAACTTGCCATATAAATCTGCTGAAATTCTGTTAAAAAACTCAGGTAAGTTAAGTTTGACATCTCACCTTTGACAGAAACCGCACTATGTACTTCAACACTTGGTAGTTGTCTTCTGGTAATTTTTCTAGGATTAGAATTTTAACATGTCTTGGTCTCTCATCATTTGGCACACCTGAAACAATCAACAAACAAATCTAAAAAACACATCTTATTATTGAAAATTCTGAAAAATAGGCTGGGGTTTGACAATGCTTCTTATTTCTGCCTGCAGTAAGTTTTTATTTCAATAATGATTTTTCAAGTTTCAAGTTTTTTTAATGTTTCCTTCAAAACTTTTTTGAGGGTTAGGTAGGATAGTTTTCCTTTAGTGATAACTGGGACCATGGCGTCGTACCTAAGTAATCTAGCTACTTGGAGGTCACAAATTGTGGATAAATAGGGATGATCTGTGGATGCCATACTCCCTGGTGTGGATTAACGTCCACACTAGTGAGTACTACGACTATCCCCAGTACTATCCTGATATTTAGACCAATTCAGAAATTAGTCAGGTTCAGGCCTTAGTCAGTAACAAGACTATCAGATCGCGCCACTCATCTTCATCATACTTGGCTTAAAATACCTACTTTCGTATGGTCGCCATTTCAATTAAAAGTATTAAAGATATTGAAATGAGAAGCACCTGTGGTGAAGAACACAATGGACCCTAACCAGACTATTAAGGATTTTTGGGAAATTTGATACTAAATTTATAATGTATACAAGAAAACATAATAATCGTTAACAGACCGTGATGCCATTTGTCATTGGGCTACCATTAATTGATTATGATAGATCCCTTTCAAAATTTTGAAAAATGCCACTGGCGTTAATAAGCAAAAAAAAAAATGAACTAAATAAATAATCAACAAATATCTTAACAATCTGCTTACTTTGAAACTGAGTGATTTCATCGTACAGATCAAAGGTCATGATAGGTTCCTCCAGCTCTCGCAGGAAAGTCTTCAGAAGAACAGCTGCAATGTGGACATCACCGTTGAACTCTATCGGCTGACCTTGATTGACCTTGGCCTGCAACTCCTTCACTTTGGTGACATTGGCCGACCTTCGGAACAAACCTTCCGTCTCCAAGGCTGCAACAAGTGAAACCCATTAGTTTGGAAAATATTGTAAGCTTATTAATCAACTGATAGTTTAGTTTTACAGATTTTATTGAGGATAGCACGGTTACCTGAATTTAGAGTCCAAACTGGCACAATGAAGACAAAGCTTTACACTATAGCCTACACAAAACATGAGAATATTCCACTGCCAGTGACAGCATTTTTTACCAAGGAAGAGTTTTCTTCTGGCCTAACCAGGAATGGATTAGGAATTAAGAAAACTCTCTCCTCCTTAGTTAAAAATGTGGTTAGTGACGATGAAATGATGCTAATGTTTTGTGTGTGTATATAGTGTACAGTTGTGTGTTTATTGTGCCAGTTTGGACACTTTCCCATTCAGTTATCTAAGCTACTATCCTCACTAAAAATCCAGACAACCTTCTGCTCTGTTACATACTCAATAAATTAATTTGCTTGTATGTAGTTTTTTTGGGTGGGAAGGTGTGCAAATGTATCGGATTTAAAGTTAACTGAGTTTTGTTTCAATAGTAAAAACTTGTCAATGATATATGGGACAAAGTCAACAAATAGAAGCAAGAGAAAAAGGTTAGATAAGATGAATGAGAAGATAAGAAATTCACATGGTGTTAAAATTCAGTTTCAAAAGCTGACAAACTATTTCTCAACTGTAGGTACAAATTACAATGATTTAAAAAAGACTTGGGTACCGGTATTTCAAACGATGGAGGATCGCACTTTTCAAAAGTTGAATTCTTACATCCCTGATATAAATAGGTCAACATGGGATAATCAATCAGGCAATATTTTGAATATGTGTGACCAAGCATTATAACTAGAAAGCAACATTACACCAGAATACAGAATGTAGAACTCAAGACGCAGAAAACGGAAAAAGTATGTGATGAAGACAGTTCTCACTTACCATAGGCCTACCACCAGAGATATGTGTTTTAAAATAATAGGATGAATAATACTTTTGCCAAAATGTCGCCTATTAATGCCTATTGGTAATAGATTACTGAGAATACCCTTTAATTTTTTTAATGTAATCTGAATCGATAGAATGGCGCTGATTGCACCTTCCTATTAACAGAAATCCGACAGAACAGAATAGGCGACAAAAACAATAGTATTATTTAGAGGTGTGTGATGCATTGAAATTCATATTCAATTTAATGCATCGAATCGTGATTCGACTCAGTGGTGATCAAAAAACCATTTGATTCATGAGGGTGAAAGTAAACATATACGAAAAACGCCTTCAGAAAGTCAATACAATATCAGCAATAAAGGAGCGCGTTGTTGTCTTCCATTTGTGAAGGTGTTCTTATTCAATTAATTCTTTGCTTGTAAATATGTCTTTAAATGTTAAATATTTTTTTGTTTTGACATTGCAAATGATGAGAAGTTTTGTTAAGTGCAAGCAGTGTGAGACATGTTTTACTACTGTTAACATAGCAAAAACAAATCACTCAAAAATCATTCTAAAAATAATACAAGTCTGAAAAATTGTTACTTGATCTTTAACTTGAAAGATTGATGTTTTAGACTGATAAGTTTGGTATTTTTGTAGGTTTGCTATGTAGGCCTATATCTTGTAGTTTGTAGGTCTGGTTATATTTTTTATCCACGTAAACCAATTCAAGGTTTCAGTATAAATCTTGCAAATCTTTTTATTTGTTTACACCAAAACATATCTTTATTTGTAAAATTAATATTACAAAAAGAGCAAGTAAAGCAGCTCACTGACATTTCCAGCAATACAGGTTCTTCTAATATGATTGAAAATAAATATTTTTTCACATAAAATTCATAAATATATATGAATAGGCCTAATACCACAACAACAAAATTTGCATTACACAAATGTGGTAAATTTTAATTAGGCCCTAGTCTATTGTTATTTCACTCTATTGACAAGTAGAAAAATGCCGTATTGCTTTGAATTGAGTTGCATAAATTTGAATTGAAAATCTTTTGAATTGAATCGTTGCTTCGAATCAAAATTGTTTTGCTGCTTCGCACACCCCTAGTATTATTTCACCTATAACAGTGAAAATAAGGCACATTCCTGGCTATAATCGCAAAGTAGAAGTACTTACCATCAGGAGTGCTGAGATACTCCACACACTGTCTGACCAGGGGAGGTATGACTTCTCTGTCATGATTCTCCTTGATAAACTGTAGAGAGACTCCGAACTGTTGTGTTGGTAGTGGTGGAGGAGACTGTGTTGTTGCTGGAGTGGGAGATACGCTGCTCAGTCGGCTGTTCTTGGCCATCAGCCTCTCATCATGTCTGTGACATACAACAAACAACTCAACATAACAAGTCAAACAAACTAGGTATTTTGGGAATTACTGGCTAATAGACAGAAACTTATTTGTGGTGAGGTTTCGGACTACCTCAGTAGAGGTTTGCAGCTCTCCGATGTTTTTGGGGTCGGGTCAACAGTTGGTTGGAGCGGTTGGTTTGGGCCGAAAATAATTGTTGCCCCAAGCTCAGGTTGTGTAGAGCCAAGCCCAAGATTTATTTTTGCTATTTCAGAAAGAGTATAAAAAATTCATTATTATGCCAAGATCAAGGGCGATGTTCATGGTTTTGCCACGATGGTGATAACACTGTAATTGCAAAAGATGTTCAAGACTTCACTGTGACCAGAAAAGATGTTTTTGACCAAAGCTGACGTCACTATGACGTAGTAACCTGAGTGGCCAAAAGTTTGTTTGTGGTCGGAATTTTACCCCCATGGATTTGGAAGTCTAATGAAAATAGCTAGAGCGTAATTAATTAGATTAGCGATAAAAACCAGAATTTTACCCCCTGTCCATATAACTAGCGTTTAGACGACTGAAGATGTACGGGCTGTATTTTTTAGATGTATTTTTACCCCCCGGAATTTTACCCCCTGGCCAATTTTAGAAATTGAATGATTGATTTTCTTATTTTTTTAAAATTAATTGTAAACATTTCATTATTTAGTAGCCTATCTTCGAAACAAGAAAATAAATGTTCGAAACAATTATCATTCATAATGTCATAATTATCATTCAGTTGATTGTTTATACGTCGTATTAACCAACTGTTGGCTTCAAAGATCGAATCCTAATACTAGAATCTCAAAATTAAAATTAAAAAACTGTTCAATTAGTTCATTTTACAAATAAATTATAAGCTAGGCAAGTCTACTTAATAATAAAATGTTTACTATTAAATTAAAACAGAATGAAGATAATTAATAATAATCACTAATTTATATATCTGGCCAGGGGGTAAAATTCCGGGGGTAAAAATCCGGGGGGTGAAATTCCGGGGGTAAAAATCAGGGCCGTACACTCTAGGTTTTTATAGTTTGATGTGTTCTGATTAAATTCACAACCGTGAAAATATATGTTTAATTCCGCGTTTAATCCATTGAGCTGATGTTGCGAAACTCAAAAATTCGCGGCCGGAATTTTACCCCCTGGTTTGTGACGTCACGTTTGCCCAGGGGGTAAAATTCCAGGAAGATAAAAATCCGCTACCCCGGTTTATGGATTAAGACAAGTCTAAGACCTTTTTATGCCCCAATCAATAGTGACTATTCAAATTTTAATTGTGTCAAAGCTATTGGATTAGATTCTTTATCTAAAAAAAAAAATAGTTACCTAATGACTCTAAAAATTAACAAAAATCACTTTCACCAACGTTTCACCTTTAATAAAGAGTGCCATCTTCATGCACAACATTATATCCACATAGTTGAATATCAACAGATAATTATTTATCTATAAAACCAGACTATGTTTTCGAGTTTTGATACAAAATCATTGGATGTAATCAAAATATAAATTTGTTAACGTTCATGTTCTAATCCAGATGTCACTAGTAATGATAAACAAATCTTAAAAGGCTTACAGAATAAATGCTGAACCTGGTAGTTTGTCATTGGACTAATTAATAATTATTTATGCTTTCTCAAGCTAGGTTGACCACGGTCTGGACATTTCCTTTTCAAACAAAAAATCTAGCAAAGTACCATATGTAGGAAATGTGCCTTTGTTGCAACATTATTGGTGACTTTTGTTGTAACATTTTATTCAGTTTAAGTACCTACCGGTAGGCCTACCCATTCAAAATTATGAGTTAACTACCATTAACATAAGACAAAAAACTAACATACTTACTCTAGCACAGGCTGAGGTATACTGATTTGGTCCAAATTTAGGTACTGACTTAGCTCATTAAGGCAATTAACATACATCATCTTGCGTCCAAACTTGACACTGAAAATTAAATTAAGACCATTAAAAATTGTTGTTTGCAACTCTTAGTGAACCACTAAGTGTACCTTAAATACTTCTGATTGAAATGGCAACCATACAAAGTAGGTATTTTAAGCCAAGTATGAATGGGGATGAGTGGCACAATATTGTAGTTGTTGTTAGTGACTAAGGCTCACATATTTTTTAGACACAGCTGTTAATTAATAGGCTAGCCCATACAGCTAATGGCAACCTTGGGCCTAGAGTTTGTAGTGGAATCCGAACCACGTTTTTACCTTGGTACTGGTGGACATACCATGTTAAATTCAGGGTGTCTAGTTTATTTCCATTATAAAATTCAAGACTAATTCCAGACTTTTCAAGACTAATTCCAGATTTTTCAAGACTAGTTTTTTCAACAATTAGTGCGTGTTGATACCAAAATGTATCGATTCTCGATTCTTGATACCGATACCAATTGTTATAGCTTAACAAAATTTTCTTAATAATACTACACCAACCCCTGTCTTTGTCATAAAGTAGTATTATGATAATGTGGTGTTTTCAAGTAAAGAAATTAGCAAATTTTTTTTTCATGAAATCTTCCACGTACCGTACGTTTAGACATCATCATTGACTGCAGCGGTTACAGAAACGTGATCGTCTTCGTCCGCGATCACGGCAAAATCATGAACATTTCCCGCAGCCTTGTAGACATCAATGACATCATCGTCGTCTCCCGCTGTCTCAGAAACGTCATCGTCATCGTCTGCAATCGCGGCAAAGTCATGAACATTTCCTGCGGCCGTGTAGACATCGTCATCGTCTGCAATCGCGGCAAAATCATGAACATTTCCTGCGGCCGTGTAGACATCATCGTCGTCTCCCGCGGTCACGGAAACGTAAACCGCAGGGGGCTCACGCTTGCGTGGGTTCGTGGCCTGGGCGACCACGCGGACCCTAGCTCTCCCAGAGGGGAGGTAATTGCCCGGTGTTGGAACCGGCACTTCAGGTAGACCACAAGCTATGGACGACTGGACAAGCCAGCCTCTTTGGGTTTACCCAAAGTGAGAGTACCCAGTGACATTCCCTCCATTCAGGGTGGTGGGGTGTTCAGCTCTGCTAGTGTTGATTAAGTTCATAGATCTTTCACCTGCCTGTAGCTTGTGGTTGTGACTGAGTCCTACCTGTCGTGTACGACTGACATTTTGTGAGGCATATCCTCGACTTTGGAAGTAGCCTCGTCCTGGGAGGTGAAATACCTAGCCCCCAGAGGGGAGGTAAATGCTCCGTGTTGGTATCGGCATTTTCAAGTTGGCCACAGACATGGACGACTGGGCATTGGGTCCCAGTGACATTCCTTTATCCAGGATGCAGGGGTGTTTAGCTCTAGGAGAGATGGAAGTACATCATAATCTCTAACCTACCTGTGGCTGTGGTTCTTTGGGCTTCGGCCTGCTTGTTGTGTGCGACCAGCATTCAGTGGGCAAATCCTCGACTTTGGAAGTAACCTTTCCTGGAGGTGAAAACGGGCAAGTACCCGCAGCTCACGGGGACACTCAAGGGCAACGTAACTTTCTGCAGTGTGAGGGCAACGGTTTGTAGGTACTTATGCAAACCAATCCCTGTCTCTGAGCACGGACGGTATGGTTATCTTGAGTGTGGGGGGTTCTTCCCGGAACCTCAATTGAGTCAAGGGTGTCGCCACCTCTGGTGGATAGGTTCATCCGGGTGGGTCCCACTTCTATACCTGCCTCCTTTTGGGAAACCCTGATGGCCTGGCAGTGATGTTGGGTCTGACGGGCAAACAAAGTAGATCGGGTGCTGGGTCCGAGCCCGCCAGGGGTATCTGGGGATCTATCGCTCTGGTTATCTCTGGTTTCCCAGCAATGGGTAAGGCCTCGATCGGGCAGCGGTGTAAATGGGAGGTTGGGGTTCCGCTGACGGTCCCCTTCCTCCTGGCTATCGATGGCGGGTTCTGCCTGTCAGGGATTAGATAGGTCCCGAGTGTTGCTTGCACTAAATGCGTCGGGGCGCTCTACCATGGACCTCTAGGTCTCGACCTAGTGGAACCCAGGTGGAGTGACGCTTAAACAAGCAGCCGGAATCCCTGGTTAGGATTGAGGGGCAACCCTCCTTCCGAAGGGTCTGCTTCGGCAGCCGGCGAGCCTGATGACCTTAAGTCATCCGCCCATGATGTGCTAAAGGTTGATGCGTAAGCTTCGACCTACATCATGGGGCCCGGGTATGTCCTAAAGGATAGGTACCGGGTATGCAGTCAGGGGGCTTCGGCTCTCATGACAAAACGAAATGGAAATGGAAATGGTCACGGAAACGTCACCGTCGTCTCCCGCGGTCACGGAAATGTCATCGTCATCTCCCGCGGTCACGGAAACGTCATCGTCGTCGTCCGCGATCGCGACAAACTCATGAACATTTCCCGCGGTCACGGAATCGTCATCGTCGTCTCCCGCGGTCACGGAAACGTCATCCTTATCTCCCACGGTCACGGAAACGTCATCGTCATCTCCCGCGATCGCGACAAAATCATGAACATTTCCCGCGGCCGAGCAGATATCATCGTCGTCTCCCGCGGTCACGGAAACATCGTCATCTCCCGCGGTCACGGAAACGTGATCGTCGTCGTCCGCGATCGCGGCAAAATCATGAACATTTCCCGCGGCCTTGTAGACATCATCGTCGTCTCCCGCGGTCACGGAAACGTCATCGTTATCTCCTGTGGTCACGGAAACGTCATCGTGGTCGTCCGCGATCGTGACAAAATCATGAACATTTCCCGTGGCTTCGTCCGCGATCTTGGCAAAATCATGAACATTTCCCGCGGCTGTTCAGACATCACCAACTCCCGCGGTCACGGAAATGTTATCGTCATCGTCCGCGATCACGGCAAAATCATGAACATTTCCCGCGGCTGTTCAGACATCACCAACTCCCGCGGTCACGGAAATGTTATCGTCATCGTCCGCGATCACGGCAAAATCATGAACATTTCCCGCGGCCGTGTAGACATCATCGTCATCTCCCGCGGTCACGGAAACGTCATCGTCATCTCCCGTGGTCACGGAAACGTCATCGTCGTCGTCCGCGATCGTGACAAAATCATGAACATTTCCTGCGGCCGAGCAGATATCATCGTCGTCTCCCGCGGTCACGGAAACGTCATCGTCGTCTACCACGGTCACGGATACGTCATCTTCGTCTCCCGCGGTCACGGAAACGTCATCGTCGTCTACCGCGGTCACGGAAACGTCATCGTCGTCGTCCACTATCGCGGCAAAATCGTGAACATTTCCCGAGGTCGTGTAGACATCATCATTGGCTTTTGCGGTTACGTAAACGCAAGACGACAATCGCGGCAAAATCATGAAAATTCCCGACTTTGAAATCAAATTTAAGACTAAATCCCGACTTTCAAGACCATTTTGAAATTCAATACTTATTCCCGACTTTCCCGATTTTCCCGACTACTAGACACCCTGTAAATTAACAAGGGCCTCTCTACCTAACTATCTTGAATTTGTTTGATTTTAGCACACTAGAAAACAGTTTTTTCCTTTGCATAATTTTAATTAAAAACTGTACAAAAGTGTCAAAATGTTGAATTTTTTCCTACAAGGAAACGTTATTATAGGTACTTTAAACTTAAGAATTTATTGTCTCGTCCAATAATAATTGTTTTGCAATAACAAATAAATGTACCAACCTTATAACAGCTCTAAATATTCTCCAAATAATACGGATGAAATTGGTCGGGTGTACGAGGTACAAGGCTTTCAGATTCTTCTTGTACTTGCGGTCGAAGGCGCAATAAGCTTGCCACATCCAGGATATGGTAGGTTTGTTCTTGCTGGTCAGTCCGTGGTGGAAGTACACTAGACTGTAGTCCTGCTCCACAAACTTGTCCAGTGTGTACATCAAGTACCTGGAAACATGATCAAACAATCTTCATTAAACCTTTTAGTTTCAAATGCAGATCTATCAGACACCATGCGAGTAGTGTGACTTAACTTTAATTTACATGTGATTTTTATTGTCATTTAGATGTGTATTAATTTGTATCTATGTAATTTATGTTGAAATCAAAAACCTTTGAAACTATGTTGTTTTTATAAAGACTAGAAAAGTTTTATTTGCATAAATGGGTTTAATCTTTGACTAAGGGCTTGACTTCAATGATTAGTAGTCATCTCATTCCCATTTTAAACTGTGGATAGTGGTTTATAAGATTAAAATAGATGTACAGTAGAGTGAGAGTAAAAAATCCTAACGTCACAAACTCAAACCGTTTTTGAGGGTTTTAAAGTATTGAACTAGCACAGAGACAATAGATGTTTTCAATTTTGGGGACCATACAGTCGGCGCCCGACAGGGAAATTAGTGAACGAGCCGAGCCAGTTGGTGTTTTGTTCGTTTCCAATGTACAATCTCTACATATTTTTTCAAGAAACCAATAACAGTAATGTAACAAAAATACCTAAGTAGGCCTATGTACAAAAATAATTGTGTTTATTTCCATTCATTGTATCCTAGAACTGTATTTTTAATACTGTAGGACTGTAGGCCTAATTATGTGTCTATTAGGAGCATTTCTAGGCTTGTTTGAAAATCTGAACGAATCGGTAATCTGAATTACCTACGGTCACAATTGGTTTGGATTTTTGACGTTCTACTACGTTCTACGTTCTATAGTTCAATTAAGCCAACAGAGTAAGCTGACGTCAATTATTGGTTTCTTTTGAATTCTTAAGTCAATTTATGAACAAAGCCAAATTTAAACCAAACCTTATTGTAGGCTAAAAGTGGCTTTTAGTGTCTTTTATGCCACAACGAACACCACTCTTTCAGAAAACTAGAGAAACAGTGTTAATTTTGACAGCAAACTCTGTAGCTAGATTCAACTGTGTTCATCTACATAAATAAAAGTCTTATTTTCTTGTTATTGAGGCTCTACTGTAGTTTGTCTATATATACATGTACCCTACCTAAGTAATCTCTGGTGGTCCAGCTCCTTGTTGCTGGGCAGACGACAGGCTGACACCACTATGACTCTCCGTCCTGCAGTATCATCCCCCATAACCTCCACGATGCCGTACATCGACACATCGCTGAAGTCTTCTTCTTCCTCCTCCTCATCGACATAAGGATAAGACAGACTATCGAATGCCCTCGTCGGAGCATTCAACAACTCTGCCTCAAAGTTGTCCTCGATGGTTCCGTCCGACACGGGTGACTCCAGATAGTCCAGACCTCCACCCAGCGACAGTATGTCATCTTGTAACAGTTCTGGAACAAGAGAGTGGGAAAAATGTGAGATTAGGCCTATTGATGTTCGTTTTAAAAACAGCGAGCCAATAAACACATTAAATGACCGAAACATATATTAATCTTCCTGGATTAAGTTAAAGCTTCCCCAGTAACTTATTGTAGAATCAGTGTCTTCTGGCAACGACTATTAAACTATACTGATAGTTGGAGAACCACTGACCTAAACTACAGGCTAATAGATTATATTAACAGAAAACAATCTTATTCTGTGTCATGTTAAAAGTATGATTCCCTTACCTGGAGCTCCTGCCGTGTGTTGTAGTTCGGTGTCATCAAACTCCAAATTGGGTTCGTAATCATGACAGTCGGACAGGCTTGGGTAAGGATCTTCATTGTCATTGTGCACTCCAGCTGGAAAATACCAAGAGTCTATAACTGTAATTCTGACCACTGAATGTCACATGTAACACAAGCATTAACTGTAAAACCTTCATTTGTACTGTTTCTGTTAAAATAACATATTTAAATATGTTAGTCTATATAGGCCTAACTAACTTTTTAATTTTAAATTAACTACCTTTTATATTAGCCGATCGACAAAAAATAATACGGATAACATTTTTAAATCACAGCCATTAATAAACTGCATGAAAATCGTCTGATAATTTGTAACAGCTGTTGCGTCCAAACTCTCACCACAACCAATGCTGAACAAAGTGCAGCATGTAAATGTATTTATGAAGTACAGTTTAAAATAAAATGAAAAGTGGTGTGGTTTTCAGTTCATAATAATGGTAATTTATTTTGTATCAAAGACAAAAACTGCCAATTTTTAGGCCCGGTTTCCCCAACTCATTTAAAGTTAGTTTTAAGTTAAACTGTGATTTAAACTTAGTTTAACTTTGATTTGTGTTTCTCCAAATTTAAACTAGGTATTAATCTATGTTCAAACTAAACCACCTCTCGACTTGGTTTAACTACTGGAGATAAAATAAACTGAGTTCAAATTAGTAAATTACAACAGTAACATAACCTCAAATAATTCCAAAACAATAGGTAGGTTAATAATTGAAGCATCAACAAATTTATTTGGACAAAAATAGGCTTGGCTTAGGGCTAGCTTATATAGTAAAGGCCTATAATTAAGTTATGTTTTATTTATATTTTAATTTATTTTGTTTATTAAGTTCTTTTTATTTGTAAATTTATTTTTTTGCAAGTTATGCTACTATTAATTGCAGTATTTGCCTTAACTCAAATGGAAGAGTTAATTGACATTTTCGAAGAAGTTGAATATGAAGATTATAACACTTTGATACCAAGAACAAGAGGGCCTACTAAAATAAGGGACAGAATTCTTCTTGTTGTAAAAGAAAAATCAACTTTATAACATAACCTTAAACAGTGATGTTATTCTAGCAGCATTCGCACTTTGCTCGTCTGCTCTACTGAGTTGTGGCGTAGCGTAGCGAGCGTTGTAAGAAACATTAGCCCAAAGCCCACCGAAGATTCTTTACAAAACACATTCAGGATTGCCAACCACTCGAATTGCCGTTTATCTTAAACGAAGCCAGTAAAATGTCAGAGAAACCGAACACACATTTTAAACGGATTTTAAAAATAAACTAGTTTATTATAAACGAAGTTTACACCATTTTGGGGAAGTTTTTACTTAAAGTTTAAAAGAAAAGATGTACAGGTACCTATTCTAAATGCAGGTTAAAAACAGTACGATGATAAAATATTCTCATTTAGTATAACGATAGCAGGCATTTCACTTCTCGGTTGTATCTTTCAATTCATATGTAAATAAGAGTTGAATAGAACTCCAACTCATCCTAACTTTCTTTTCCTCTCTAGCAAAATGTGTCTACAAATAAGCAAGTGTATATTCATCACACTACATCCTTCAATTCATTTGGTGATAAACATCCTGGTTTTATTTAGCCATTATTGTTTTGTTTGACTAGGTAATTATGTTCTGAGAGCTTACGGAATAGCCTTACGTTTCAGATGATCCTCAATTGCTAACGTTTCCTTGATATGCCAGTCAAAAGATTTTTGGATTCATCGAAACAAATCGTTAATACTTATGCCTGGTAAGAGTAAGCGTACCTACTCATGAAAACAACTCAGTAAGTAGGGTAGTAGGCCTAATCGCCTGCTTGCTAGATTTACACAAAAATCGCAGCTGACACAAAACGCTGTGCTAGGTAGTTTTGTAAAACTTTATCTGTATCATGATCACAATTCATTATCACTACCCTAACTGTGCTACTAAATCATTTCCTCATCATGGAAATCAAAACGATAAAATAAGTCACCTTAGTTAACCCTTTGAGTGCCAACGTCCGGGGAACCGGACGTTTTTAAAACGAGCCAAAAGTGCCGACGTCCGGCCGACCGGACGTTTTTAGAACGAGCCAAAAGTGCCAACGTCCGGCTGACCGGACGTTTCGTAATGATCGAACAGTTACCATAACAACTAAATGGATACTCGGATTCTTTTAACCCATATATTAACATTGAGTCGAAAGTTACTAGATGCGATACATCGATTTTCGTTGGTCGAAATATCGAAAATTCGATTTTTACAAAATTTTAACCTAAAAATCGCCAGATCGCGCTCGGCATTTTTAGCGCGACCTTCGGGAAAAATCATCGGCATTTTTTGAGCGTTACTTTTATTTCTCGCCTGGCACTCTAAGGGTTAATATTCGTAGCCTCGGAGACATTTTTGTACTGTTATTTCCTAGTAAAAAGTGAGTCTTCTACTTTAATCACTTAGAATTAACGTAATAGGCTAGGAACTATCTGGTGAGAAAATTTCGTAGGCTGACAAATAGGTTACCTACGTCAATAAAACAAAGTAAATAAAACTTCAAACAGTTGTAACTCCGTTAATATTAAACATTTTTGCACCTTTTTTGTCAGCTAAAAATCTAGTTTCTGGTGATGTATAGCAATATAAGTTAGGTTCCCAAGGTCACATTAGTCGCAATAAATACCATGTATTCTGTTTAGTTTATTTCGGCTTAACTTACGGTAACTTTAAAAATGTAATTTTTAACTAAGTGGAAATTAGGTATAGGCTAGTTATATGTTCAAAAAATTGTAAAAATTGAACGCATAGTCACACCAAATGTGGGTGGAAGACCGCAACATAACCGAGGAAGACGACGAATTATTTTAACCTTACTTAAGGAATCATCATTCAGACGTCTGGATTCCTTATAGCCTAATTATAGAGGTCGACGTGAGACATGGCCAATTTTTTAACCAACATTTCAATAATAAGTTACACAACCGTTTCATCTTGGCCCAATGAATTTCAGATGTGTGTAGGCCTACCTACTTTTTTATGGATTATTTTTATCCTAAAACGATATAATGATACCCTATACATGCATTGGGGTACAGTGTATAGAAATCACTACTAAAAAACTGATAAATTTGACCATTTTTCGAAATCAAGGATAAAATCGCATGAGGTACGAAAATATAAAATACTCACAGAAAAATAAATAGTACTAAAAACTGACTGAGTTGAATAAACTAAACGAGTTTTTCACAATTCTAAAACTAACTTATGTCATTGATTATGGAAATAATAAAAAATATTCTAAAATCATTGCTTTAACTTATTAACCCTGCTCTGCTTTCGATTTAGTGTCTAAGCTATGAAAATGTTATTGATAAGATTTTTATGTAAACAGTAGGATAATTACGATGTAGATGATACCTTTTAGTAAGTTACAAATTTTGTGGTTTTTTGTTTATAAATTTGGACTAGCCTAGCCTACTTAGTTAACAAGTGTTTGGTATAGTACATCTTTCCATTGCGAAGCACAGGTAAAACTTGACAGTAAGGGTACCAACACAATAGACCTAACATCGCTAGGCCTATATAACTTAGCTTTAACTTACTTACCAATACTGTAGGCCTAAGTTATCATACAGTGGGCCTATTCTATGACTGAATATTAATTTACAACCAATAACTTAAAGTAGAGTCTTTGAGTTATTTATGAAAGATTATATGGATCAGATTGGGCACACTTCCATATCTGTTGGCATAAACAACCAAATGAGTAATATTGATTAGTCGATTGTTTAATTTAACCCTCCGAGTGTCCATAGTTTAGGCCTTAATGTCCGCCTATTTTTGGCGCATTTGCAAGGTTTTATTAAAACGGATCTGAGAAGCTTGAAACAATGTTAATTCTACTGTTCTATATACCATTTTGTTTGGAAAATCATGGGCTTCAATATTATACATAAAACATAAGGAACATTTGTTTCAAAAAAATTTTTTAGGTAAAAAAAATATTTTGGAAAATTTTCAAAAAAAAATAAGTTTGCGCTCAATGAAATTGTATAAATTATAGGCCTATAAATATTTGAAAATAGCCACTTTGTTCTAAATTTTATGAGGATTACAAATATATAATAATATAAGGAAGTAGATTTGCAAATAAATAAGTTATGGGCAATAAACAGATTTCAGTACATAGCGTTTAGCTAAGAATGCATAGCCTAACCATAGCTAGGAATCTGGCTGATAATTTACATCAATATCACTACCTACTTCTTCAGGATCATCAAACAGCCCTTCAAAATCACTTAAATCTTCTTATAATGCACCACGTATATCACTACTTTTGATTTTAAACACTAAAACAATGATAAACGTAAGTTAATAAAACACATCAGTCATCGGTCCGAGGGTAATCTAGCTGTTTACAAATACGCACATCAGCTGTCTGCTACAATTACAATTGGCTCAGAGAACATAAAGCGCTTAGAGACAGACCTCTGGAGAAAGCTTAGAATCTGACGAAAAGAACGATACCTAACTCGATCCAGTTCAATCCGATTCAGTCAGTCATAGAGCCTTCGCCGTAAACTATGTTCGTGTGTCGTGAGTCGATTTTTCGACGAGTGACGCTCGGAGGGTTAATATATATGTAGTTTTGTTAGGCTAGGTTAACCTTACCTAACTAACGAAACGATATATCGAATAATCGATATATCGATCGAATCGATCAATCGATCGAAGTATTAGTACTCATTCGTTTGTGCCAACAGATATGGAAGTGTACCCATCAGATTAAAAGCTTCAAAATAAAAATAGGCTAGCCTAAGTATCCAAAACATCTGTAGACATGAAAGCTTTCTCCATGCGGATTTTTAACAAACTCACAAATGAGCCGCTGTACTCTTTTGAGGAAGTGTCTGGCGAGTACTTCTCGAATATATAATATGCACCGCCATCACTAGTTTTTCTATTTGTAAATATTGGTTGAATAAGAATTGTTATTTTTTTTATTAGTTTTATTACTGTAATTTTATTTGACACAGTCTATCCAACAAGTGTTGGGCAACGACATAGGAGTTGGTAATGGTAATGGTAATGTAGAATGACCAAACAAAATAATAAGTAATGGGAGTGATGCATAGTTCAATCCACTTGTGAATGTCATACAACCTACCTTGTTTATTGTAATGTTGTATATTATTACGGCAATATCTTGAAAAATATCCATCAGCTGTGAAAAATAATGGTATATTTGGATTCAGGAGGTACACTTAAAAAACTATAAAGTAAGATATCAAAATTAAAAATTTGTTTGGAGGCACCTATACGGAATTATTACCATGCCCTAGAATGCTAAATTGTGAAGACACACCCATTCCTAGTAGGCTACCCTAAGGCCAATATAGCCTATTTCCAATAACCAATTTTACAAAAGAAGGCGGTGAGGTTAATTTGTAGTGTGAATAGAAGAACACATTGTAAGCCCCTTTTAGTGGGTCTTAACATTTCCATCTTTGTATGTTTTGGCAAGTTTGTTATATGTAAAAGAAAACATTTCTCACTTTGAAAAGATATCTGATGTGCACAACTACGGTACTGTACTAGATCAAAAGATAATCTGTCTACACTAAGGCATAAGTATACAGCCACACTCAAAATAGTTTGAGTACCAAGGTGTTTAAATGTACAATTTCTTGCCTGCATCCATCAAAAACCTGTGTGTTTTAAAATTCAAACATGTTTTAAAAACTACTCTAACCCAGGCTCGCCTGTATAAACATGAAGAGTACTTTGGTTTAGAGTTTTAGATATTTTAGTTGCCAGAGCCATCTTGATTGTTTTGTTTTTATTTTGACGATTGTCATGAACTTTGTACATAGTTTTAACGACAATAAATCATTTCATTTCAATTAAGACCTTTTTACAAGAATGTAAATTCTAAATTAGGCCTACATGCCTCCAGGCTGTTGGAATATGTTTCCTACGTTGTGTAGGCTGTTAAGCTTAAATTTATTTTTTACAAACTCAAGTTTTGTTATGTTACCAACAATGATTCGAGTATAAATGGTGATCTGTGATTTTAATGGCCCTCATTAGGCCAAGTGTTCTTGTCTTAAATTTAGGATTTATGGTTTTGATTGCATAGGCCTACCTGTAGTAGTTGTTTTATTGGGTGTTGTGTTTAACTTTGAAGTGCTTTCCATGTTCCAAGCTGCAAGTATTTTTACATTAAAGAAAAGTTGAATTTTTAAGCAATTACGCTGTTTAAACACATATTTACGTCGAACAAAACATTCTAAACGGAGAAAGGTTTCCTCTAATTATTTAACACTCCTACTTTCATGTTTTGATACGCACAATCACCAAGATTGACTCTCTCTTGTCTTCACTAAACTTGAGTCTTGACGTCTCTTCTCTTTGACTTGACAGGACGGACAATCAGATCAGATCAGAATCAGATGGACCTTGGTCGTGGTGGATTGGACTAGACTGGACTTGATTGACTGGAACAACTTGAGACAGCTTGAGAGGTGAGGACTGAAGAGGAAAAAACAACAAAGAGTACAAATTTGCTCTGTTTATATTTTGATGGCCAACGAGTTAAAATATTACAACCAGTTAATTTTCTATGTATAATTGAAATGAAATGAAAATGCTTCTTTATTGAATACTAGCTGGCCCGACAGACGTCGTCCTGTCCTAATGTGATTTCATGCCAAATGCTCGTTCATTTTCAAGATGAGCTCGTTCGCATGGCTCAATCACGTCCTGGTTGAAGTTCGTTCGCTACGCTCACTCACCTTTAGGTTGGAGCTCGTTCGCTGCGCTCACTTGTCTTCAGGTTAGCTCGTTCGCTATTGCTACGCTAACTCGCATCCAGAGATTGAGGCGAACTAAAAGGACCTTATGGTCCTTTCTTACAGTTAACCTCCAATGATGATTAAATAGTTTTAGTAAATAATATGCAGACTTTAAAATCAAATTGAGGGCGTTACGGGAAAATCAAAAAGGTTCCATAACTTTACCTAAACCATGTTATAATCAACAAGGCAGTAGCATGCATACAGGATATACATGCATTTTTATTTTAATACAGAAATAGCACTATATAGACCAATTTTGGACATTTTGCCAAGCTAAAAATCTCGACCTATTTCTCTTATCAATAAAAATCTGATGACTGCGACCAAGACAAATAAACGGTATCTGATCAGCAATCTGACTCATACTTTCTCCCGAGTAAGGTGAGGTGGGGAGTATAATTATTTTATAGGGAAACTCACAAAAGTTTCATTAACTAACTTGTGAACCGTAATTTTTACAGGTGGTGGGGTGCACTATTTTGTTTAGAGTTATAAGGATTATAAGAAAACTACTTTGAATAGAAACCGGCATTTTTCAAAAATTCGATTTTCCGTTATTTTATGGCTAAATAACACAATTAAGTTACAATTACTTTTGAACTGAAATTTATAGAGCAATGAAAGTTATACAATCTTGTTCAGAATTTAAAGGACAATTACATACTATTTTTTATCAAACCAGTAAGCGCCATTTCCGAGAAAATTAAATTTTTCGGTTATCACCATTAAAAACAAAATTTTTAAATACCCCCGCCGCAGCAAACCTGCAGACTAAGCGAATTTCCATTAGACTGATTTGATTTACACTGAAATGTCTACTTAAAAATATAACATTTATTCCCGATTTAAATAGAATTAGTTTAACAAGTATTTAGAGGGTATATATATATATATATATATATATATTGAGGGTAAGTATTTATAATTGAGGGTAAGTATATATATATATTGAGAGGGAGGGTTTGCTGCATCAGGGAGGGTAAAACTGTTTTTTTTTTGTAAAATGTTAATAGTTAGTAAGAAATAAAAATGTTTTCCAAATTTGATCAAAATAGGTTCATAAACAAGCAAACTACAACAGTTTACTTATTCTCCATAAGAAAAACATGGGAATTTTAAATTTACAATTTTTTTGAATTTTCTCCGTAACCATTAGGCGCATGATAACGCTTCAATAAACTAAATTATTTGTTTTTTTAAGCTCTACAAAATGGTTTGGAAAGAAATTGCTAAATTTTAGGTTTTTTGGGTCAAAAATGGGAAAACCTATTTTTACCCCATTAAACCCCCCGTAAACCCCCGTTCCCATGATCCGATCATGCTGGATCGCGAACTCGTTCGAATAAACGTAGGTTTACACGTTTGTACCAAATTTCATCAAAATCTTATCATTTTTGCTCGAGTTATCGTACTAACGGACACACACATATATATATATATATATGAATTTGAACGGATGGTGTTTTTGGCCTCTAGGGACCTCAAAACAAACAAAAAATCGGTCCCGCGTCCAGGTCTTACCATGAGTACTACGGTAATAGCTTATTCCCTATATTGGAAATTCGCTAAAAAAGAAAAAAACTCCTGGAATGACATCATAACACATAGACTTACCAATTATAAATTAATCTAAACATCTATCCCCCCTCGTTCTTTGTATTATTTCAATTTTTTTGTCGACATTATAGGTATTTAAACCACTTTGTATTAGGTGAACTGAGGGAGAAAATATATTGTTTTCGTCAAAAATTTTAAGTTAGAGTTTTTTGTGAATATATCCCCCTGAGCCCAAAAAATGGTTTTCGAAGTTATCTCTGTCCGTGTGTCTGTGTACAGAGCTACAGATCACCCACCTGAAGTCAGATTTTGAAGAAATTTTGTATGTAGGTAATAATCCATCGTACCTCTTATTGGTGGCTCCTCCCTGCTAGCCCACACACTGCCGGACTATATTGGTTTGGGTTTAAAGCTGGATGTTGATGACTTATTTACCAAATTATATTAGTATATAAATATTGTAACACTTAAATATAAATAATACACATTTTACAGAAACAGCCTGGTATAGCTTATTCAGGGTGTCCCGTAACTCTCTGGACATATGTATATAGCGCTATTCCTTAGGTCAAGACAAACACATTTCACCATAGGAACATGGGTCTGTGGGGTCTAGTTTACCGACTGTCAGTATTTATGTGTTTTTTACAAAAAAACTAATAACTCCTAAACGGTTTGAGATGTAGCTTTGATATTTTACAAAAATGTTTATCTTATTAAGACCTTTTATCGTTAGAAATTATACTAAAAAATCATTAACCGTTTCAAAATGGCGGCCATTTAAAATATTTTATGCCAAATTTCACGAAAACCGTTAACTTTACAAAAAAAGTGCAAGAGACAAAAAAGTTTGTAAATTTTATGTAGTTTTCAATGATACCTTGTTTGTTAAGATTGGATAAATAATAACAGAGAAACTAGTTGTTTTCGTAATGTATGACCACCTTTTTCCATTTAAACAATGCTAAACAACGTTAAAGGAGTATTAGCATTGTTTAAATGGAGAAAAGTGGCATTTGGAAAAGTAGACATTTCTCTGTTATTATTTATCCAATCTTAACAAATAAGGTATCATTGAAAACTACATAAAATTTACAAACTTTTTTGTCTCTTGCACTTTTTTTGTTAAGTTAACGGTTTTCGTGAAATTTGGCATCAAATATTTTAAATGGCCGCCATTTTGAAACGGTTAATGATTTTTTAGTATAATTTCTAAAGATAAAAGGTCTTAATAAGATAAACATTTTTGCAAAATATCAAAGCTGTATCTCAAACCGTTTAGGAGTTATTAGTTTTTTTGTAAAAAACACATAAATACCGACAGTCGGTAAACTAGACCCCACAGACCCATGTTCCTATGGTGAAATGTGTTTGTCTTCGTCTTGACCTAAGGAATAACGCTATATACATATGTCCAGAGAGTTACGGGACACCCTGTATACCTCTTCCTTAAAGGGGTGAGTGTAACAGGCTGATATTTACTTTTAAATCTATCTATATCTATACTATTATAAAAAAGAGGTGGTTGCTGTATGTGTGTATGGGAAAAGTAAACTCGAAAAATACTGGTCGGATTGGGCTGAAATTTGGCATGATGATAGCTCACATTCCCGATTAACATATAGGCATATTCTTATTTCAAAAATCCTTTCGGGAGTGGCTCTGGAGTTTCCCATGTTAACCTTATGAGAAATGGAATTATTGAATCTTAACAGCTGTTTCAATTAAACAAGTTGGTTCTGTTCTATGATGTTCAATAGCATTAAAGTTACAAGGATTACCAACAGGGTGCAGCACTATTATTTCTTTTACATTTATGACAACAGCTAATTTGCAGCCAAAAGGTGAGTGAGCGTAGCAAACGAACTTCAACCTGGAGGCGAGTTAGCGTAGCAAACGAGCTAACCTGAAGGCAAGTGAGCGCAGCGAACGAGCTCCAACCTAAAGGTGAGTGAGCGTAGCGAACGAGCTCCAACCTAAAGGTGAGTGAGCGTAGCGAACAAACTTCAACCAGGACGTGATTGAGCCATGCGAACGAGATAATCTTGAAAATTAAGAAGTTAAACGGGGCAAAGCCCGCGGGTTACAGCTAGTAAATTTATATATTGGACACTAAACCTCCAAAATTAACCCTTTATTGAAATCTATGCACCTTTTAATCCACAATCATTTTATAAATAAATGCATCATACAATCTTTAACCGTTGTTAAATTAGTAATTACAGAACTTATTGGGTTTTGGGTTGAGACAAGATATGGTGTGAGTTTTAATATTGTTGTAATAACTTTGATTACAAAGTTAACATAGGCTTAGGGTCACAAATAAACCATTACTTTCAGATAATATTTTCAAGAACCCTGGAATGACAAGGCCTACATTTAGTGGGAAAATGCTCAAACAGGACAATACGGTACTCAACATATTCAAGGAAAACATTATCAACAATTTTTAATTTCAATAATTTATTAAATTTACAACACTAAAATAAATATGAACACATAGGAGATACACTAGTTAAAATCAGTAACAGTCATAATATAAACTACAAAATGTATAAAATAACAATTAATTTATTTAAAAAATATGAAACATGCAAAATAGAGACTAACAAATTGTAGAAACTTTCACTTGCTTACACAAAGCAGATTAAAAATAAACAGAAGACAAGATGAGGTTATAAGTAAATTAAAAATAGGAGGCTTGGATAGAACTCTCTAAGGTCAAGTTAGGCCGGCCACACACAGAACCAGGCAAGGCGGGGCGCAACAGGGCGCGACGAGACGCCTGACTTAAGCCCTGTCTTGCTGCTGTCACACACAGAATGAGGCGGGGCACGTCAAGTAAAAAGTTTAGCCCCCATAAACCTGAAAATTAACATAGGATTTTTTATTTCTGAGCCTTAAGCCGATTTAACAAACGTTTAAATTGGACTTTATACTTGGGAGCAGAATAGGAAACAAAATTCAAACAGCCATACTTCCAGAAGAGTTTTTTTTTTTAACCCTTAAGATATGAACGTTGGCCTTCTATTTCCTCAGTTATCAATACCAAGATAAATTATTATTTATTCAACCACTGTAGTAATATCACTACTTCACTACGACTTGTATAGATCAAAGGGTGTGTATAAATTGTTACTGTACAGTCTTATATGTAAATTTTATCAGTTGTAAAATAATCCTTATCAAAATTTGCCCGAAAGGGAATAAATCACATGAACGCGCATGCGCAGAAAGTTCTGCCCGACATCGACTTGCCTCGGGGCATAATTTTGGAGAGCTTCGCATTTTGCCCTGGGGCGTCTTTTTGACGTGCCCTGCCTCGCCCGGTCCTGTGTGTGGGGCTCCATAAGAGCCTGTGCAATTCCCGTCGCACAAGACGCCCCGGGGCAAAATGCCCTGTCGCGCCCAGCCTTGCCTGGTTCTGTGTGTGGCCGGCCTTAAGTGACATACCGCACTGTAAAATAAACAAATATTAACATTAGAAGATTCATGAATGAACACCCTAAATACATAGATTGATAAACTATTGTTAATTGGGGTTAAACCAAAGATCCATATTGGACCAAAAACTTCTCTAGTTTCTCTTAAGACACAACAAGATCTATTTAAAGCTGGTTCTTTCCAATCTGTATTTTAATTAAAAATATTAGAACTCCTTACAAACAGACCAATCCCTTTAAAACAAAATCCAATTAGTGTAGGCAATAATAAAAACAAAATTTAAAAAAAACTGGGAAAATTTGCAAATTAATGTATTTTGCATTAAAATGGTTTCGGTTAAAATGGTTTTACAAACTCACTCTGTGAAAGTATCTTTTCAAAATAATACATAAATAAATTTAAAAAAAACAATTCAAATTAACTGATAAAAGTAACTGATCAATATGTAACTTTTAGACAACAATTTTCTTATGAATTCATAACTGAAAATTACAGACATTTGGTACCTTGCTACAAATACATATTATGAATAATCCAATTAATTGCTACGAGGATTAATATTACCGTAATGGATACGTGGTTCGGATTCCACTATAAACTGTAGGTCCCTTAGTTGCCATTGACTGTATGGACTATTAATTACCAGCTTGTCTAAGAAACGTGTCACATTTAGTCACTAACAAGTAACAAGACAACAAGATCGCGCCACTCATCCTAAACGCGTCATTCACTCATTTTTGGGTTAAAATACACAACTAGTGGCATCCCCATCTTAAATAATCGATATAATTGATTAGAAAGCACGTATCATCAATCAATTTTTCATTGATAATTTATCGTTGTATGGATCTAATTTCAGATGTTTTATATTACCAATTAAGATGGGGACATCACCAAGGTGTGTCTTTTAACCCAAATATGAGTGAATGAGTTTAGAATGAAGTGAGATGCCTTGTAAAGCTTGGTTACTGGCTAAACCCAATGATCAAGGACAGCTGGGTCCAGTTACAAACCATCAAAAAGCAACCAAACCTTCCTCAGGATCAAACCAGCGAACTTTGAATTGCATTTTATGTACACTATTTGGGGGAAAGACAAGAGTTTTCTACTATTTTGGTAGGTAAAATAAAGTCACAAATACATGAATGCTAATCATTTGACACACTCTAATACTGTTGTCTCCTGCGTGCAGCTCTCTGCTTATCGAATCTCATCTCCATCTCCTCAAGCACCTTGGGAGTGTAGCGGACGACGAGTTTCACAGAGCCCACTGCCTGCTTGAGTAACTCCACCGCCTTCTCGTGATTTTCACCTTCCACTGACTGCCAATGATATACAGAAATAAGAAAAGGTTTGTACACCTTTTAGAAAGGAGAATTACTAATTTTGGTTGTTTGCATTGGTTGGATTATTCAAAGAAATATAATTTATTATGTACAGTAATTTTAGTTAGGTAATCAAAAACATATTATCCAAACAAATTAATTTAAAGTAAAATTAAGTTACTAAACATTTTCAAACATCATTTAACATCACTGAAGTAAGGATCACAATTACATACTTAAAATTAATTTATGTCCTTTTAGAACGATAAAATATAGACTACTTCTCACTTTACTTATTATTTTATATTTAATCAGTGCCCTACCCAGTATAGATGATATCGCAAGCTACAATATAATGTTCATGTTCCGTTTCTCAAAGTTTGATTTATTTTTTTTACAAGATGAGTTTTTGTACAAAATTTTATTACATTTTGTTCAGTATATAATAACAAAATCCACAAAAAAAAACACACCGAATAAACAGTCCACTAATTTTAATTGTATAACAAATACACCGACAAAATTTGTTTTATATTGTTATAAAACAAATAACACTACTGAACCGCACGACAGGGACACTAGTCGTGGTTACTGAAATAATACTGAAAGGTTCCGAAAGGCTGTGGAACACCGGTGTCACCACTAGTTGCGCCACCAGTTGCTCACGGCTAATAGCAGCCTAAGGCCTGAACCCCAATGCACCGCATCGGTTGCATTGGCGTTAGTTACACCGCTGGTTGTGAACTGTAAATCAATTTGTAAAATTGAATTCTATATAATAATTGTGATGGCTAAATGTGTTATAATACCGGTATTATTATTAATGCTATACAAAGAGTGGAACAACTCCCGGTTTTCTTAGTTTCCCTAGTGTTTGCATGCATTTCCATAATATTAAAAACCTTACAAGAGTGACTAAGGTTCTAAAGCTACTCACCACGCCATTGACAGACAACAGCTGATCCCCCCTCTTGAGACCCCCGTGTCTGTCGGCCACACCACCAGGGATGATACGCGAGATGTAGATAGGAGAGTTTTGCTCCTTCCCTCCCATCACGTTGAAGCCCAACCCCTCCTCGGTCTTGGGCAGTTCTACCACACGAGGGTGAGCATGACCTTCGCTGGCAGCAAACGCCGCAACCGTTGCTTTGGCGGTGGCTGACGCTCGTACATCTTGGGAGCCCTGAAGCCGCAATAAAACTTAGATAATCATTAACTTTGGTTACTGAAGTAGTAATTCAATCTAGATGGGCCTAAGAGATTATTCCATAATTTAGAGTATTTTGTTTCCAAGTATCGTTCTCAGAATTAGATTAAATAGAGGCTATAGCTATAATAGCCTATGTATAAATTAGTTCGGAATTATCAGAATTCCCAAAGCTAAATGGATTATGATTCCGATCACTCACAATTCCAAGCCATCAGTATTCACGGGTAAACTAAATAGAATATTCTCAGTTCTGAGTAATTTTGTTAAGAATTCTGTTGGATTGTTACCCAGAGCTCTCACAACTCCAAACTATCAAAAAACCAATGAAAATGACAATTCCGAGTGATCAGTATTCCCAAATAAACTATTTGTGTAGTCAGCAGCACTGGATTCATTGAGAACTCCCTTTTGATCTTAAAAACTAGTTCTTTGGATTTATTTGAATAAGAATAAGAGTGCTTTATTGCCGTTTAACTGGTTTACATGCATGGCACAGTCAAGGAAATGTCTTAGAACTAAGGTTCTAACTAAGGTTAAATTTAACATAATTTATGAAGTCTATTTCTCTATACAGACACGGGTTTAATAGGTAGTTTTTAAGTACTCTTTTAAATTTAGAACAGTTAAAACATCTTATTCTATAGGGTAACATATTATAATACTGTTTGGACTTCAATAAAACTAGTAGCTGTGTTGCTGTATCGACACTGTCTAGATATAATATTGCAGCGGTTTCGTGTGTTGCAACTGTGTACATATTCATGTGTGCCTGTTTTACTAAAAACTATTTTTTGCATACACAAGGCAGTCTAAAATATACATTGCTTGTACAGTTAAAATATTAGCCTCCCTAAATAATGGTTTACTGTGTGTACTCTAAAATCAACATTGTACATGATTTTTATAGCTTGTTTTTGCAATGACAACAGTTTTTTTTTATAATTACTACCTCCCAACCAAACCCTATTTTATACATGGACAGAATGGGCTCTAGACCAGAGTGCCAAATTTCCAATTTTTTTAGATTATTGTTTTAAACTAATAATACTTGTTCAACAACTTGTGTTGTTGGAACAATTGTATGATGGGTACAATTGTTCCAACAACACAAGTTGTTGAACAAGTATTATTAGTTTAAAACAATAATCTAAAAAAATTGGAAATTTGGCACTCTGGTCTAGAGCCCATTCTGTCCATGTATAAAATAGGGCTTGGTTGCAATGATGGGTGACAAATTGGGGATTTGTCTAGGAGTGGGAGGCAATTTGCAACAGAGTTTTTGCTCAAACTAAAACAGTGTACCAATGAACCTGAAATGGCTTTGTACTCTTTCGATAACACCCCACTTTGGAAATTTACAACACAACGTAACCAACCCTGTGTAGGTTTTGTCAATGTAATACCAAAGTACCAAGCAATAGTTTTTTATTTCTATCTTATAGATTTATTTATTGTCAGGGGGTGGTCGAGCACAGGACTTTGGTCACTGAGGTCTCAGGTTCAAATCCTGCCACCCTGCCAATCACCAATTAATTTCATCTAAGTGTGATAATGCCACAACCCCTAGGCCTATCCTGAGGTAATGTGCAGCATGGTTCTGGTCTAAAGCCCTAGGAAGTGAGGTAGGGACAAAAGAATTTCTATTCCATAGATTTAGATTTGGTTTGGACATTACATTGGAAAATTTGCCAATTACCTGTACATCCACCGTTTCATATACATGCTCATATACTTCTCTGACTGAATTGAGAAAGTCGCTTTGTAGAACCTTCTGGAGGGCTGCTAGTTTGGTCACTGGCACTTCACCACCTGAGACAATCAAAGCTCTGTAAAGTAGACCTTTCAATCATATCAACCTATATTTTCTGTTCAATTGATGCTTTTGACTCAATATTTAGTTAAGTTTTCTCCACATAAACTTAAAAGAAAGTTGTGTTAGGATACTAATTTCAATTCCATGATTCTCAAAGCTAATCACAGCATTTCTTGTGATCAACTATGGTGATGGATACTCGCCATAAAATTTTAGGTTATTTTAGGTTTAGTGAAATAGTCGTTTAATTATTCAAGGGTGTAGGCCTATTGCAGGAGAAAAGAATTTATTTATAAAAATAAACATGTCTGCATTAAAAAAATAAGGAAATATATTTTACAGACATTACTTACTCTTTTGTAGCTTCTCCAAAAGTTCTACAGCTCTGTTGACATCTGAAATAAAAATAAAAATATACAAGCTGAAATATCTAATTTAGAGAGTTTCTTTTTACATTGAAAACTCTGAATAGCTTTTCTTAACAGTAAGCCTTGATATTATAATGAACTCTTTCCTACCACTACATAGAAATGATCAAATTGCCTCACCTGTAAAAAGCTCATTTACGCTTGATTCGTTCTTGCTCACTGATTGCTAAATCAGCTGATTTAACTGTTGGCATTTACATAAAACCTCCAACATCCGGTAATCAAATAACATGTGCTAAAAAAGCAATTCTAACCTAAATGACGTTTTAAAGATCTACAACTAAAAAGATAATCTGTGTGTTACGGTAAGTTAATTATGGTTGTAGGAAAAATCTTTGGCTTATTACAGGTACAAACAGTCATTGCCTCACTCGAAATGTAGGGCCGCTCTCAGCTAAAGCTTCTTGTGCCCATCTAAATTTCTCTAACAGCAATGACGTACTTTGCACTCTTATAATACACTTAAATAGATACTTCCCACCTCTAGGCTTTCTTTCTCCATGTAGAGATATTAACTGTCAAAGAGTTTAACATGGTTTAACCTTCTAAGCCCTTGGTATTGGTGAATATAAATTTAGGCCTATGTAGAATTTATATGTCAGCAAAAATAAAAATAAATCCAAAACTTATTTTCATTTCATTGCTCCATGTATAAAAGATATAATAAATACAATTTAGGAAAGGATTTATAATCTAAAGGAGTACCGCAAGACAGACGGTAAATACCAAGTTATGAAATGCATCCTCAGACTGGGATCTAAATTTTGAAGAGGCAGGGGATAGAAGAGAATGGGAGGCAAGAATCTCATAAGGTTTCAGTGGTCACGGAGGTAAGATAAGTTATGGTAAGTACATAAGTAGTCTATGCAATTGGAGGTGGCATGTAGCTACTCTACTCAAAACCAGTGTGAATCGGCCGCCAATCTCACTTCCAAGATTTTTCAAATCGAAACAAATGCTGTTTTATAGTAAAATTATCGGATTTAAAATGCATATCGCTATATTATAGGTCTATATTCGGATGGAAGAAATAGGTGGTCACGTGACATTTGTTTATATGGTGATCGTACCCATTATAACTGTCAGAATTTGTCTCTATGCGTGTAAACTAGATCTTCTAAATTATTCCGTTTTAATTGGCAACTCGATTCCCGTGCGTAGGGCGGGCCACCAGCTCGTATATTATAATTTATAATAATATATATTATAATATAATAATAATATAATATTATAAGTGCTTTTTTTGTTGGTATGCCATAACATCCTTATTTCTTCATAAATGAGTTGTCATTTGCTAACCTAAGCTAACCTCTAAAATGAAAATAAAAAAAATTAAAATGTAAATGTTATTTCTTAATAGTTATTTTAATATTATATTTGTGTTTAAATATTAGCTACTAGTTTAGTTTTAGTTTGACTTAAGTGAGTTGACTTGAAAATAATGCTGAAATGAGTTGATGAAACTCGCTTGCAAATAAAGGCCTTTTTATTTATTATTATTTTTAAGGCCTTTTTTACCCACTACACGGGAAAAATATACAAATCACTTATTTTTCAGTAGTTTTTCGTAAAAACAATCTATTATATCACTTTGTAAGTGATTTAGACTTGTAGCCTAATGTTTAATTTAAATAAAGTTTAGTTTGTTGTTTTGTTTTGCATTGAACACAAGCTCATTTTTCTTCTGTTAAAATTTATCAAGTATTTTGTCATTTTTATTAATTTTACTAGGCCCTACCTAAACCGTCCGTGATATCACTATTAATCGTGAATCGCGTATCAGTGACGACTACAATTGGCGACCGTGACAGGACTGACATAGGCTAAGAAATGACAAAACTAGAAGATGATTCAACGGCAATGCAGGGGAAAGCTCTGGAGGGACTTAGGCTAACGGCTTCGGGAGGCGGATGTGATTTGGAGAGGCGCCTTCGTCTGGATCTTAAGGGAGAAGGTGAAGACACCTGCGAGTTGCCATCACTGGTAGGAGGAACTACGCAGTTGGTACAGCAACCACGAGCAGCGGACCCGGTGAGTTTCTTTCTAGAGAAGATTTTAACACGTAAGTACAGGATCAGTCAGAAAAAATGGATACTTATTTGGCAGATATTGACAATAAAATTACGTCCTCAATAAGAAAATTTACTCAAAAACATTCAAAATTTAATACAAGAGTTGGACCATTAGAGTCAGATTCTGTCATTGAAACTATCAAATATCCAAAGCTGGAAGATGGAGTGACTGATGAATCAAGTGGTTTGGAGATCAGAGTCAATGCCATTGGAACGATGCTTAGCAGCAGGCAGGATGACGTGGAGAAGGACAGAATGGTCTTGGACCACTTGGCGGATCACCGAATGGATTCCACGGAGCAAACCGTGTTGGACATTGGGCCAATCTCTGGCTCTATGCCCTTCAACGAGGACACGACATGTGATGTGGCCGAGAGGGATGCTGACGAGGAGATGGCATGTGGTGTGGACGAAGGGGATGGTGACTAGGAGACGACCTGGTGTGAACGAAGGGATACTGAAGAGGAGACGATTTGTGATGTGGACGAGATCCCGCGTCGTTTGGATATAAGTTAGGCTACCTATTGTTTCTCCAATATAAAAAAAAATTAAACACTGAATTTAATTTATGGGTTGTTTACGTTTTTTAATAACAATTTTTGATACCAATGAAACTATCAACATTCAACCAAAACAAATAGCCTAGGCTAGACGTTGGCTAAGTTATAGGTATGAAAATTAGGTCCGTGAAGATGGCGTACCCATATTAGCGTATCCACTTTTGATCATACCAATCGTTAGTTCATCGTTAGTTCTCGATAGTTCCCAAATTTTTTCTTTAGTTCTCAAAAAATAAAAAAGTTATGGCCGATAATAAGTGGGTACGCTAACTTCACACTTCCGGGTACTATCGCGCGCCGTTTTCTGATGAGAAATGTTTACATCTATATATCAATCGTTAGTTCTTCGTTAGTCCTCGATAGTTCCCAAATTTTTTCGTTAGTTCTCAAAAAATAAAAAAGTTATGAGGCATACAAAGTGGGTACGCTAACTTCACAATTGTACAATTTCCAGCGGGCACAGTTTTCTGACTATAAATGCCTATATCTATATACCAATCGTTAGTTCTTCGTTAGTTCTCGATAGTTCCCCAATATTTACGTTAGTTCTCAAAAAATAAAAAAGTTACGAGGCATACAAAGTGGGTACGCTAACTTCACAACTATACAATTTCCAGCGGGCACCGTTTTCTGACTATAAATGCTTATATCTATACACCAATCGTTAGTTCTTCGTTAGTTCTCGATAGTTCTCCAATATTTACATTAGTTCTCAAAAAATAAAAAAGTTACGAAGTATAAAAAGTGGGTACGCCAACTTCACAATTATAGAATTTCCAGCGGGCACAGTTTTCTGAATAAAAATGCTTATATCTATATACCAATCGTTAGTTCTTTGTTAGTTCTCGATAGTTCCCCAATATTTACGTTAGTTCTCAAAAAATCAAAAAGTTACGAGCCATACAAAGTGGGTACGCTAACTTCACAACTATACAATTTCCAGCGGGCACCGTTTTATGACTATAAATGCTTATATCTATATACCAATCGTTAGTTCTTCGTTAGTTCTCGATAGTTCTCCAATATTTGCGTTAGTTCTCAAAAAATGAAAAAGTTACGAAGCATAAAAAGTGGGTACGCGAACTTCACAATTATAGAATTTCCAGCGGGCACAGTTTTGTAAATAAAAATGCTTATATCTATATACCAATCGTTAGTTCTTGATAGTTCTCAAATATATACGTTAGTTCTAAAAAAAAAAAAAATATTACGAGGCATACAACGTGGGTATGCTAACTTCACGATTATACAATTTCCATCGGGCACCGATTTCTGACTATAAATGATTATATCTATATAACAATCGTTAGTTCTTTGTTAGTTCTCGATAGTTCTCCAATATTTATGTTAGTTCTCAAAAAATAAAAAAGTTACGAAGCATAAAAAGTGGCCAACTTCACAATTATAGAATTTCCAGCGGGTACCGTTTTCTGACTAAAAATGCTTATATCTATATACCAATCGTTAGTTCTTTGTTAGTTCTCGATAGTTCTCCAATATTTACGTTAGTTCTAAAAAAAAAAAAGTTACGAGGTATACAAAATGAGTACGCTGACTTAAAACGCTTATATCTATATACCAATTTTTAGTTCTTCGATATTTCTTGTTAGTTCCCCAATATTATTGCTAGTTCTTAAATATAAAAAGGGAATAAGGTCTTAAACGTGGTTATGCCAACCTCACACCCAAATCATTCCTAGCTTGCACCCTTGTCTGACTAAAAGTGAGATATCTTAATATTAATCGTAAGTTCTTGATACCTCACCGATATTTGTTAGTTCTAAAAAAATTTAAAAAATTGCACCTGATGAGTTGAAGCTGACCTAACGATTGGTATATAGATATAAGCATTTTTATTCAGAAAACTGTGCCCGCTGGAAATTCTATAATTGTGAAGTTGGCGTACCCACTTTTTATGCTTCGTAACTTTTTTTATTTTTTGAGAACTAACGTAAATATTGGGGAACTATCGAGAACTAACGAAGAACTAACGATTGGTATATAGATATAGGCATTTATAGTCAGAAAACTGTGCCCGCTGGAAATTCTATAATTGTGAAGTTGGCGTACCCACTTTTTATGCTTCGTAACTTTTTTTATTTTTTGAGAACTAACATAAATATTGGAGAACTATCGAGAACTTACAAAGAACTAACGATTGTTATATAGATATAATCATTTATAGTCAGAAAACGGTGCCCGCTGGAAATTGTATAGTTGTAAAGTTAGCGTACCCACTTTGTATGCCTCGTAACTTTTTTATTTTTTGAGAACTAATGTAAATATTGGGGAACTATCGAGAACTAACGAAGAACTAACGATTGGTATATAGATATAGGCATTTATAGTCAGAAAACGGTGCCCGCTGGAAATTGTATAGTTGTGAAGTTAGCGTACCCACTTTGTATGCCTCGTAACCTTTTTTATTTTTTGAGAACTAACGTAAATATTGGGGAACTATCGAGAACTAACGAGGAACTAACGATTGGTATATAGGTATATAGGCATTTATAGTCAGAAAACTGTGCCCGCTGGAAATTGTACAATTGTGAAGTTAGCGTACCCACTTTGTATGCCTCGTAACTTTTTTATTTTTTGAGAACTAACGAAAAAATTTGGGAACTATCGAGGACTAACGAAGAACTGACGATTGATATATAGATGTAAACATTTCTCATCAGAAAACGGCGCGCGCTAGAACCCGGAAGTGTGAAGTTAGCGTACCCACTTATTATCGGCTATAACTTTTTTATTTTTTGAGAACTAACGAAAAAATTTGGGAACTAACGATGAACTAACGATTGGTATGATCAAAAGTGGATACGCTAATATGGGTACGCCAACTTCACGGACCTATGAAAATTAACAAAATTAAAGAATAACTAGGCCGTAGTTACTGGTACAGTTTCTTTTTAGCCCTGATAACTAAAACAACAATACGAATACACTAAGCTGGTGTATTAGGTTACTAGGCCCCTACCTCTAGCAAGAGATAATGGTTCTCCTACTGCAGCCATGGTCGGTTCGGTTCGTGTATCGTGTCCGTGTGTAATGTGTAAGCCTATTGAATTCCACTTCACTTAATTTCTGATATTTTTTGGTCCTCTAAAGACTAGATGTAGATCATCTATTATTTCCACAATACACAAACTCGTCTGCTAGTCAGTAACAACTGGATAAACGCTGAGCAGTGGCCTGGCCTGGCCAGTGGGTCTGACTTACGGGAGGTATAAATGAGCAAATGAGGCAACGATGAAATCATAGTTTAGTTCAAAATTCCTCCGTGAACAGCGCTGTAGTAGAGAGCACAGTAATTTTTATGTCACTATAAGCATTAACTTTATATCTCTATAAGTTAATTATAAAATTAAGAAAAATTATAAAATTAATCTTTTAATTTTACAAAATTGTAAAAACTGTCATAATCTAACAAAACTTGCTGATAATGAAAAAAACCAATGAAGGTTTTGGTAATTTAAAAAAATTGTTCTTTTCATAAAATAAAACTATAAATGGCTTAAATTTAATTTTATAATGTTTTAATTATAAAATCAAACTGGCATAACCTAACCAAACCAACCAAACTTGCTGATAATGAAAAGATGTAGACAAAAAGTTAATGCTACCAGCAAGATTCGAACCCGGCACTTAGATTTGGCACTCAGATCAGAAACGCTTCCACTACACCATTGAGTCCGATGACTCAGTACCGTATCGTTGCGTTAATGGTGTTCCCCCCTAATGGTGTTGTGACCTAAGCTATAAGATCAATAAAAATTCTTATGATAACCTATTCAATATTAAAAACAAAATTTCCAAAATATTTTTAAACGACTTTAAATTTGTAGCTGAAGAAAGTGTAAAAAACTCACGTTCTGCTTCAGTAACTTTTTTGCGTATGCCTCATCTAGAACGGCAGTTTATGACAGAGCGTTTGTTGTTTCTGCTTGTCGCCTTTGGAATGATCTCCCTCTAGCCATAAAAAAACCCTTGATAGCCGTCCCCGGTTTGTGACAGCACTAAAAAATCTGTTTTCTGGACGTATGGCCATGGTTGGTATTTCGTAGGCGTGCGCTTGGTTGATCACTGACAGGTGTGCGTGTTTGTGTGTGGGTGTTTTGTAAGGTGGTATGTTTTAAAAGTTTATTGTTTATTGTCTCATTAAATATTGTAAATAGATTATAGTATTTGTATTGTGTATTGTATATGTATTGTATATTATATGTTTAGATTTGTATAAACAGGTTAAGTGTAAGAGAGGGCCATGTGGCCCTAACTTTGCCTGACTGACTAAATAAATCATTTTTCATTTCATTTCATTTTATTTCCCTCAAGATAAGATATCTACAGCTGACTTCATCGAAGGCTCTTCTATACCTCCCTTGAGTGAATACCCTAGCCCTACTCGGACCTCGACCCCTCGTCTCGGACAGCTAGTGAAAGAAGGCTATCAAACCAAGACCAAACAAAAAGTCCAAACTCCAAACCAAACCAACACCAACCAGCAACAATAGTTATACATTTTCCTACTAGAGTGCAGCAGCTGTCACGTCAACCTCACAACACAACAATCAGACAAGTGCTGCAGCTGCTTCAAGCGGTCTGCTAGAAACACCTACCTAGTAGTTGTAGTTGGTAGTTGGCAATTTCTCCGGGAGATGGCAGCACTAGCAAAACAAACCTAGTCTAGTGGAATGATCGAATGAAATTGGTTGTTTATTTTTGGGAGTGTACTCATTTTCATTTGTGCATTTATTTCATTAAAACAATATTTTTCGACTTTTGAAATTTTAAATCCTCAAATCAAAATGGAAGATATTTTTCATTGGTGCAGGGAAGGAAATGCAATGCAAGTCCGTGTTTGGTTGGATGATACTGAAAATGACATGAACCAAGGGTAGGCCTATGAGATACAGTAAAGCTAGATTTATACTCAATGTTTCGCTAATAATTGTCACAAACTACAGTCAGACCAAAGTAAATTTTAAATTTTGCTAAGAACCATAACAATCTATTAAAACAATCTTTAAATGCCAAGTAGTCCATGCATCAAATGGATATAACCTTATAAGGACATGCTTATATGCTCCACCTCCTTATGACATTGAATTTTTAAACTTATGTAGCCTATTTTAGCACATTATTGGTAAGGTGCATGCTACAGAAAATAATTTTGTGTGAACTTTCCACTCCTCTGAATCTGTTTTAACTTACATTAAAATTTGAGTTAAAACATACTTAAGTTAGCCTAAGTTACTTGATAATTGAAGTCTTCATCTTCGACCAGCGTTGCTGGATTGATTGCGTCAATGGTTTGTTTGGCTAGACGAGGTCGCTAAAGTTGTCCTTGAAGAACTCTTTCAGTGAGTAATATGCTCTACCATTGAGCCAGGACTTAATTTTGGTCTTGAAATTATTGTCATCAAGGGATTTAACTCCAGCTGGCAGCCTATTGAACATCTTGAGGGCCAGGTGGGGGAAACAGTCCTTTTTTGTGAGTCTGCAGTACGGGAGGTTTAATCTGATGCCATGTCGAAGATTCAGGCCATGCATCTCCGCTCTTGTACAAAAGGTGTTTAAGTTATGTTTGTCTTGACGTGTAGTAGGCTTACAAAAATATAATTGCTGTACACAGTGAGGATTCCCAGTTGCCGAAAAATTGGCCTACAGTGGTCTAGATAGTCGGCCGACCACGCTACCCTTACAGCTTTTTTCTGGAGAAGCTACACAGCTACAGGTCATAGCTAAGATGGCTATGAAAGAGCCCATGATAGATTATGGTTAGATGTTCCTTTAACAAAAGTGGCTTAGGCCTAAGCCTACGCAGCAGGTGTACAACTCTTGATAGCTTTTTGCAGGCATTTTCTGTATGCTCGTTCCACATTAGTCTTGAGTCAAGTTGGAATCCCAACAGTTTCACCGTCACGGCTGGCAACCCTGGCTGAGGCTGCATGTCATAGTTTGGGTTTTGTCAGCATTGAGGCTTAGCCTATTAATTTCAAACCAGGCCTTTGCCTTGTTGAAAATTTGATTTACCCTCAGACTTGCATCTTCTGGTGACTTACCCCTTGAGCATATTGGTGGTGTCATCTGCAAAGAGTAGTATATCACCTAGCAAACTTAAGTCATTTATCACAATGATAAACAGCACTGGACCCATGACAGAGCCCTGTGGGACACCATGTCTCACTGGAAGGGGGGAAGATGAGACTCCTCGTATTGAGACTATCTGCTAGAGTTACCGTCTTGGAGATAGGAGTACCTACAGCAGATGTAGGACTGGTCCTTGGACACCATATTTCTTCAATTTTTGTAATAGAACTTTGTGAGGAACACACTCAAATGCCTTACTTAAATCGGCAAGAATAAGGGATACTGAACCTCTTTCCTCAAATGTGTCCAAAATATTAGAGACCAGTTTTAACACAGCATTCAATGTTGATTTCTGCTCCCTGAATCCATGTTGTGCTTCTGCGAATAGCTTGTTCCTTTCAAAGTGGAACACCAACTGGTCCTTCATAACAGTCTCTTGAACACTTTGGCCAGTGCTGGAATAATAGAGATAGGTCTGTAGCTTGACATTAGATGAGGGTCGCCCTTCTTAAATATTGGTACAGTACGTGCAGTCTTGAGGACACGAGGGAACACCCCTTGTTCAACACAGGTATTAATTACAACTGAAAGGGGGTAGGCTATCACATCAGCAATATACTTGAGCACAATTACATTCATCCGGACTATGTGAGTTCTTGAAGGATTTGATAACCTTCAATACATGAGTTGGACTAGCATGTCTCCATCTGGTGAACTGATTATTTGTATTAAAGGCCTCTCCAAAGTTCAGATTGTCATTGCTTTCAACACATGGTATAGAATCAACATAATATAGGCTCGGTCCTATATTCCTAGTGTGTACAATCTTTAACCTAGGCCCTAGTAGGCCTAATTATTGAAATTTGTAACTAGTAGGCCTAGGCTGATTTGCTTCAATAATTGAAAGGGATTAAGTTAACTTAATACAGTATGTTATTTTACAGAGTAAAGTTACGATATTAATTAGTACTTAACTTAGTTAAAATCGAGTACCAGTACCAGAACTTAAGTTTAACTCTAAATATATTATAAGTTACATAACTTATCAAATGAAATAATCGATCCCTAGCAAAAATTTCATTCAATTGTTCTATGGGACACTTAACTTATGAAACTGCTGTTAATTATTTTTACTAACATAACTTATACAATAACTTTACAAATTATCTTTGGTACCAGTATCCAACGTTTCTAAGATAAAATCTTCCAAGTTGCATGCCCATGTTTTGTCTAAAACAAGAAAGAAGAAATAAAAATTTGATTCTTTAAGTTTGGCTTAAAGATTATTTGGCTTTAAGTTAATCCAACCCCGGGATTTCTAGATTCGTTCAAGCATAGACAATTAGAATAAATATAGACTGTCAAAGGAAGGTTCCGGTGCCCACCGCTAGGTTTGCCGTGTAGTTACGGCGCACACCGCTGTAGAGTCTGACGGTCGCATATGGCTCCTGCGCTTCCGGGAAGCGCATGAGCCGCATGCAAGCGGGACAGCCGGGATTTCCGCTTGCAGCGGTTTGCGCCGTAACTACACGGCAAACCTAGTGGTAGACGCCAGAACTTCTGCTAACCGCAGCACAGCTGACGGTCAACATTCTATTTGCCTATGGTTCAAGTCAATCCCAGGTTTATAAAATGTTTAACTCTTTAATTAATAACTTACCATTTTAATTTAGAGATGATCATGGATTCAGTCCGTTGCACTGGGCTTCTAAAGAAGGGCACACTAAAATTGTCGAGTTGCTGCTTCAGCGTGGTGCCCGAGTTAATGCCACTAATCGCGGAGACGATACGCCTCTTCACCTGGCTGCTGCACATGGTCATCGAGAAATTGTCCATATGGTATGTAAGATAGCCTACTCTCTGATATCATTTGTGGTTTGTTAGGGTATAATCATAAAAAACCATTACACATATTAAATCTTGTAAAAATGAATTAAGGCATATACCGGTACAAATTAAATTGAATTTCAGAAATATCACTAATTTTAGTCTCTAACTTAATCATCTTGGTAGGTTGGCAAAACATATTCTAATACAACCAACTAGAATAGAAATGCCTACAATTTCAAATTGATTCTGATTTGAGAAACCATTTTAAAGTTTAATTAATTTTTGCAGTTGTTGCGTAATCGTGCGGACATCAACTTCACAAACGAGCACGGAAACACGCCGCTGCACTATGCATGTTTCTGGGGCTACCAACAACTCGCGGAGGACCTCATATCACAAGGTGCTCTAGCGTCTCTGGCTAATAAAGACGGTGACACTCCGCTTGACAAGGCACGGGGGCCTTTGGCCAAACGGCTACATGGTTAGTAAACACATGAAACATGTTTTTAAAGTTCATTATTGTGAGGGATACTTTTTCAAAGTAAAATAGTTTGACAGTTTGGCCCTCTTTATTGCTTAACTTGGAGGATTTTCTGTACCTCCTGATGGGCTACATGGTATCCAAACACTAAGCGATAGAAAAGGTCCAACTAACTTATTTTACTAAAAACATATTGGCTAGTAGTATCTTTAGAGAGCAAAGTAAGTTTTTTTCCCATTTCAAAGTGTAGATGAGGAAAGGAAAAACCTGTTGAGTATGGAAGGTAATTTTCTCCAGTAGACCTATCCTTGTGGCAAATGGATAGGCCTATGTTATTCTCACTCTCTCGCACGCAAATAAGACTTTTCTTTACTGATTACCAAAGTGTTCAATTATAAATTGTACCTTAATGATGATTTGCTTGAATAGTTGGTAAAAGTATGTCTTTTTTAAAGAAATAAAAAGATAACTAATTAATGCACAGATCCTTTATATACCTATGTATACATTTGATACTACTGTATTCTAATCTTTTTAGATTTGGCTGTTGAGACTGGACAGGACTTGAAGAAAATTAACTTCAAGGACCAAAGCTGGCTTGGACTTAAGACCCGAAGCCGTAAGTATTTGAGAATAATTTGCAAATTAAGATTTTTTTGCAAGCATCTAGTAGTGATTGAGATGATGTAGGCCCTATCTGTAAATTTTTTTTATATTGTCAAAACTTTACGAGTATTAGCCTATAAGAAACTTGTTGTCACAGGTGATGCTACATTGTCTCGTCACAAAGGTATCAACATCTCAGATCTCTCACTACACACTCGTATTGCTGTATCCCCCTCGGGCGAGACCTGGCGTGGACGATGGCAAAAGAACGACATTGTAGCCAAGATACTGGCTGTGAGAGAGTGCACTCCTCGTATCTCTAGGGACTTCAATGAGGAGTTTCCTAAACTAAGGTGAGTCAGCTGTGATCTTAGAAACAAAGCGGTAGCTTATTTGACTCTGTTATAAACTCATCCAGAATTTTACCTTCAGTTTCTGGTATGTATACAAAGTATGTCACTGTCTGAATTAAGTGACATAATTTAAATGAAAGTGGTTGATCGGGAATTACTTTGCAAGGAGATATAAGCTTACATAGCTAGCTTACAGGTGAAAATTATAGAGCCCAGTGGCTGATATATCTATAAACAAAAAAAGGAAAAAACACAAAAAGTTCATCTTTTCCATATCTACTCTTTGGAGAAGTGCTATAGGATGCAATATCAAAGGATCTGTGCCCTTTTACTGTGAATATATTATCTAGCCCCTAGACTTAGGTAAGCTAGCTGAACTCTTCCCCTTTAAAAAAAAATCTTGAGTAGCCTAGGCGATTAAGGTCCTAATTATTTTGTAAACCAATAAAATTCAACTAGATTATCTGAAAAAAATAGAGCCAGAATCAAAAGGTACACAGATAACAAATCACAAATCATTACACTGTTCAATCTAGTTTTGTAAGAAGTCCTACATTAGGGTGAAAATCAGGGTCATGATTGGTTAGCATAGTAATATCAGCTTACATATTGCAGAGTGTAAGCCAGAACGATCATTTTTTTAATATTTCCCAAACCAGCCACCTGGCTTTTCCTTACGGTTAATAAATAAGATGTAGTACATTTTTCAACAGCTCAGCTGTAGACATTAGTTTTGAACATTGTGATACTGGATTTTACCATTGAACATTAAAATATTTAAACACTCTGTAACTCCCAATCTTTCTATGCAGGATCTTCTCTCATCCGAATGTGTTGCCTGTGGTTGGTTGCTGTAACTCTCCGCCCAGCCTCGTAGTGATCAACCAGCACATGCCGTGGGGTTCGTTGTTCACTCTACTGCACGAGGGTGCTGGCGTGGTGGTAGACTCCGCGCAGGCTCTGCGGTTCGCTGTCGATGTCGCCCGAGGGATGGCATTCCTACACAGTCTAGAGCGTCTCACCCCACGCTACCACCTCAACAGCCGACACATCATGGTAGGTGGTAGTACACTGTTAGGAGAACTTGTAGTTTTACTGTGGCCAGAAATGATCATTATTTTTTATAAATAATTAAGCTTTATTTTTTTATTTTTTGCAAGAATTGGTAGCCAGCTAGCTTACCTTTGAAAGTACAGGCACACCATAAAGCACACGGAGATACGATAAAACATAATATTTGGTCCTGAAGTGTCAATTCCTCCAACAAATCAAAAAATAAAGAACAAACATTAAGTTGAAGCAATGAATACACAAACTATAAAGAAGAACAGGTCCTATGGTAAATATTCTAACAGTATTTTCAAATTTGGCGCGCGAAATATCTGTAGTTCTGCACTGAACGACATACACTGTTTTGGTCCCCTATGGGCCAGGTCACGAGAGAGGGGACGAAAACAGTGTATGTCGCTCTCTCTCGCACTTCACTGCGTGCTAAACTTGACGCCAGCGCTGGATGGTGGTTCAGTGCAGAGCTAAAAATATTTTGCGTGCCAAATTGGAAAATACTGTTAGAATATTGTCTATAGGACCTGTTCTTCTTTATAGTTTGTGTATTCATTGGTTGAAGCCACATGACAGTATCAAATGCTTCATCCATTTTAAATCAGCCGTTACCTAAAGACAAACATTTTCTTTAAAATCACCTCTAAAACATGGTATCTCAAGAAGAAAATCAAACATAACCTTTCCAATTTTCTGTTTTAGATCGACGAGGACCTGACAGCAAGAATCAACATGGCCGATGCTAAGTTCTCTTTTCAAGAGAAAGGCCGCGTCTACTATCCAGCTTGGATGTCTCCTGAGGGTAAACAAATATTAGTACTGTAGGCCTAGCAAGTTTATGATGACTTTGTTTTAGGTTTTGTTTTATTTTAAAACTTAGTAAAGCTATTGGTGAACTTATGGTTTGTTTGGATTCAGTAAGGTCACTTAAATTATCATGTAGGCTACATAAGCTACTGTAACGGTACATATTTCCTCTTTGGAATACCTACTGTTACTTTGGGTGACGTAGCTCTGGAATGAAACTCAGCACTCGCTTACAAAACCCAACATTATTAATTACTCAAAACAACACAAAGCTTAACTAACAATCAAAAAAGGTAGAGTAGACTGGAACTGTAATCATTTAGTTAGAAACTGAAACCCCAATTTTGAAAACACTCTAAACCCCAATTTTGAAAACCCTTAACATTTTCTTACCTGGACCCAAGGCCAAGGGCCTTGGGCTCCAGCTCCCCCAGCAGGACCCCGTCCTCTGGTGCACCACACAAACCACTCCACACAAAACTGACCCCTTGATCAAGTGCACTGGCCTACTTAAAGCAACAGCCTTCAGTAGGTCAGCACAACAAGTTATTGTTTAACAACACTACCAGCCTACTCACACAACATTGCCAAACACTTCCTCTTTACAATATTTGACCCTCGTATTACACTACTTTTCTCTACTCATGAAGCAAAATTGTGTGATTTTAGTTGGTCACTTTTCATTGACCATTTTATAAACAGTTTTACAAAATTCACTTAAACAATATCATCAACTTTGAATGTGAAAATAATTAAAGATTGTAAGGTTCACAAAGTAATATTCCATACCTAGTCCCACGAAACAAGGTTATTTAGGTATGGATTTTATGACACTTTATACCGATATGCAAATGCAAACTTCTTGCAATTGACTGATTTTTGTAATTTTTATATTGCAATGGTTTGTGTTTTTGCAGCGCTTCAAAAGAAGCCTAGCGAGATCAACCTTGAGGCTAGCGATATGTGGAGTTTCGCCGTTCTTCTGTGGGAGCTCGCTACTCGTGAGGTTCCCTTTGCTGACTTGTCCCCCATGGAAGTGGGAATGAAGGTAACTTCATTGATAAGCTGTTGTGTCAAAACAAACTAAAACTTTGGTTTACCCGTATCGTTTCCATTTGAAAGTACAGAATTAAAATCAAACCACAAAATTTTATTTGTGTAATTATTTAAGTTCAAACTAATAAAAATTATGTGCACTGCCAGTCTTAAAATATTAAAGGTAAAATATATATTGAAATTTTCTAACTCACTAGTAAATTATGAATATAGCCTACTTGATAATTCATCAATGTCATAGATGATTGAGCGATAAAAAAACTTGAAATAAATTGATGTCGTAACTGTGTGGAGAGTTACTTTTGTGCTCTTTTTTCAAACATATTTTAACTGTAACTGTACAATTTTACATATACTTGATTTTGCATATAGGTCACATAAATATATTTTTAAAGATAACTATAATTTTTTGTATTCTTTTATGTGTCCACAACTAAATTAATAGGCCTAACTTTGTATGAGAGTAAAAAACTGTCAAATCTTTGCAGGAAATAGACAAAAATTCAGTGTGTTTACACTGAACTCTTATATTTTATTGTGATTACCCTTGCGCTAAACTTATTTGTGTTGAAAAACTGATTCTAAAGTACATTGGCGTAATTTTAACTCTGCCCACCACAAAAATATAAGATTAGATTCTCAGGGGAATATCTCTCTAGGTAGACAACCTTGAGTAAGGTGAGGGCTTTCATTGACAGTGTTTTCCTCTTTATTTTGAACGCAAACTTGTTCATGAACTTACAAGTGAGTTATTTGTAGGTCGCTCTGGAGGGTCTCCGCATCAGTATTCCCCCCGGCATCTCGTCCCACCTGGCCAAGTTGATCAGGATCTGTATGAACGAGGATCCTGGAAAACGTCCGACCTTCGACATGGTGCTTCCGATTTTGGATAAGATGAAGCGATAAGTCACTGGCCGACCTGTCGTAGAATCTCCGGTGTATTTTGCATCCCCTAACCAAGCAGTTCTCAAACTCAGGTTTGTTCTAATCGATTGTAGATGAGTTTATTTATTGTGCCATAAGGTCCATAATTTCAAACACTTTGTGTAGTTGTTACCTTGTTTGAGTACTGCTGCAAGATTATTTATATTTTAACGATTTAGGTTGACAATTTCTAGAGAATTTTATTTAGCCTGATTTATTTTTTAAAGTATAAAAAAATTATATACATTTTGTGAACATTGTAATTGTTCAAAAAGGTAAAATCAATGGCTGAACTAATATCTATTTTGGTTCAATATGTATACAAAGCTTTAAACAGCCAATGGTGCTCGGTGGATGTGCATTTTTGGTTTATGGTCACACTTTGAAAAGTTTGAGAATTGCTGTTTTTACCCCGTAACTAACCTGGAGAGTAAGTGAACAAAAATAATACTTGGAAGTACACTTAGCTAATTTCAAAATTTTGAATATACTGCCAACAAACATTAACCACAAGCTTTGTAGTAATGATTTTCAAATAGCCTCCTTAAGTGTGTAGTAATTTATTTAGAATAGCTACGAAGATTTGCAAGTGTAATAATCCTAAGCATTTAACTTACTATTTTTTTGTTATTTTCCTAGGAGTTGATCGATTGAGGTTATAGTTGGTTTTACAAAAACCATAGAAGATTTAACAAAAAAATTAACCATGTATTCATTTGTATAATTTAGCCTAATCCAAACATTCAACAAAAAAAAACAATAACATTTATAGTTCGGCCGCTTAGAAAGCGACCTCCTCTAGCATTGGTTTAGCATAAGCACGCAGGTCGTTTTCTATGCGGCCAAACTATAGTATGATTATTTTACTCATGCTTATGATGTAAGATTCGGTGCTAATTTTTAGACTACCTACTAATGATCATTTATTACAATTAACATTTTTAATCAACAGTATTATAGTGGTTAAACATTGTACAACTGACTATATTTGATTTTGGTGTGGTCTTTACTTGGCATTTTGAGTTAGTTTCTAACAAGATAACAAGGAGGAATTTATATTTTCTATTATTTTGATTGTGTCAGAAGTTAAAATGTTATTGTTGATTTTTAATCATTCGCAGTTTCAGATTATTTTTTAGTGTTGTAGCTATGCAGGGAACGTATGTTTGGTACAAAGTGTACATTTATCTGTCTGTACAAATATCAGTCATACAGTATTGGAATGCGATGATGTTTTATAGAGCTTAAGATATATATTATATACAGTTATATTCAATGTTAGTAATAATTTTATGTACAGTTTCAAATTTTCTGTCACATGTTAGCTCAAATGTTAACAATATTTGAAGCACAAAAGATATTTTAGTAGAGTCGTTTTACTTGTATTATTCTGTGTGTTTTGTTTATTCAAGGATTATTTCATCTGACAGATGTTATTATTTCAATAACATTTTGAAAAGGAAGACAGATTGACTTTTTAACTGTACTAAAAGTGGCTTGTTAGTTTTTTAGGTCTCTCAATTTTTGTAAGGATTACATAGTCTACGCTAAACATTCTTGTTTTTATTCAGATGTTAAATAATATAAATATATAATATAATGTTTTTAACTATTACGTGTTACCGGATGAGATTTTTTACTTAAGAAACATTGGGATATTGATATTAGTTAAAAGCTAGATTTAGGCTACTGACGATTTTTATCAGAAAAGTTCAAGTTTAAGTGTTAAAACTTTTCTGCTTCCAATAACTACAGGAAACATTCTCCGTCATATTTTGCCTTGATCTTAGCATAGAAGTCAATTATAAGTCCGAATTTTGGAATAGAATAGGCTGTGCTTGAAGTGTTCAAACAATTCAATTTTACATTGTCTTGCCAAGATTTAATATCGTCTCATCTATAAAATGTTTAGTGTCCGTGAAATTGTACTTAAAGCTAAAAGTTTGTAATGAATATTTAAATTATCTTTCAGTCTAAGATTGTTTATTTACTTTAAATTTGTTGGTCACTTATTTGTTGGTTGGTAAACAACATCTTTTAAAATATTTAATATTCGTGACTATTACTATTGATTGTTTCTTTAATAGTTTTATTATTACCTTTTAACTCTAGATATAAATAATATTAAATCCCAAAAATTACATGAAACATACATAATCAAGGGGTCACAATATTAGGGAATTTATAGTTCAATTTAAATATTTAACTTGTTTAGTTTATTTAATATTTTGCTGTAATTTGTTGTCATAAATGAATGTAACTGTAGAATTGTGTTCAATAATAATCCTATTTATTTTATGTTTAGGAGTACTTTATGTTATAACTTAAAATTATGTATTGTAGAAGCTTTGACATTTAAGTAATGTAGAATATTTATTCCTGTCAAAATTGTAATGTATGGATAGGTAATTTTTATAATTAATTTTTCTGTGTAGAATTTAACTGTTAAAAGGTCTACAACTTACAGTAAAATCATTGCTCATTATAGATATATACTACGTGAAGTAGACATTCCAAAGTTTTAGAATTAAAAATAACTTAATGCAATTTAGCCAACAATGCTGCTGTAAAAACTGTTTTCTCTTAATACACCCAAATAATTCTTGATTATACAAAAAGGAATGGACAACTTCATACTAATCATGACATCTTTTCTATTCATCAACTTTCAGAGACTAAAATACTTGAATACAGTATCATTTCACTCATTCTTCAGTTGACTGTGTGTCTTTGAGTGGAAACGGGTTAAAATTATCCATGTAGATGGGATGTCTACTTCTACTTCAGTAACTAAACCGATGGTAAAACTAAGCTGAGTTTTGGAACAAATTGATTGAAATTTCTTTACATTCAAAAGTAGAAATTCATTTACAATCTTGACTTTTTTGTTATTTAACTAAACCAATATTTTCTATTTAAATTCAAAAGCTTGAGTGTAATTAATTTTTGAATATCTGTATAAATTTCCTCCTCATACGCAGGATTATTTATGAATTCTACTAGTCTTTATTTATATTTCACTTCCACCTTTAGTTTACTGAAATAATTTTTAGAATAGTATACTCTGGTATGTCAATTCAGTGTTTAAAACATTTGGTGCCTTTAGTGCTTATTAGCACATACAATTTATGCCAGTTATAGTTTTCTTTTCAACCATGAACATAAACTCAATGCAATAATTTATTATGTACTCCTCTTCCGAATAAGGATGGAATAGTATATATTGCGTAACAAGAGTAGAAAGTGAGTCATTACATATTTGAGACCATGATTATAAACCCGACCATATTGCCGAGAATATGTAAAGCCCCACTTCCACTCCTGTTTTGAACGTTACTTTTCGCTACACTACAAAGACTAATAATTTTCCTAGACATTGGATATTTCTTATTAAAGAACATTAAGTTACAAAACTCACAGCAAGTTTTACGTTATGCCTTCAATTTAAAGGTGATATTTACTTTGGTTGAATAGATTTTGTTGTTAAAAATTGAAACAGTTGACAAAACAATAACAAATATTTGTTTGTTTACGTCGGCAAAATCCAAAAAACAATGGAATGATGAATTTTCTCAGGTGATAAACATGTAACGGAAACAGGTCATTTGACAGTAGTGTAGCGAAAACTATTTTATTTTACAACCAAAAGAGATTATGTCAACTGTATTTTTAATAATATTTAAGTTAGTTCTTTTAACCATAAACATTTTTACTCTCGCTTTAAGTCTTTAAGTAGGCTCTAATCTTAATTTATGCGTCTAATCTGGTTTGTATTTTTTACAATATTGTTTTATGTATATAACTCTAGTTTGTATTTATTGTTCTGTTATTAATTATAATAAATGTTTAATGTAACTATCTCTTTATTTTTTTACGCCTTGTTTTCCACCATTGATAGTAAAATGAATGTTAAGAACTGTTATTGAGATTTGTGAATTAGAATTTTTTAAACTTCCAACAAGACAGCGGTACAATATATTCATGATTTTATGTCATCATGGAATACGATTGTAAGAGAAGTTGTAGAATTTTCCGCAGTCGAGGGCGACAATGATGACATCTTCGTGATTCTTGCAGATGTGTCAACATTTTGCTGGCATTGCTAGAGAAAATGATGATGTCTTCGCCATCGTGTGGCATAAATATGATTTTTCTGCGGATGAGTGATGACAAATGATAAATGCACACTACACCACTTTTATGGATATCAAAACTTAATACTGTTTTTCTATTGGCAACCATAGAAGATATACGTCAAAACTTTACATAGTAATGACAAGTGTTAAGGAATAAATAGTAATTAGGTTTTCGTGTCAAATATTATTGCATACGTTTCCCATGACTTGTAAATGAAACCAAAGTTTTACCTGCAATTGTCCCTGTAACAACATAAACTTACCTTCATCAAACATAAGTGGTAGGTCTAGGTAATATACTACATTTAAGGTCGTCGTCAACCAATAAAAAATGCAACCGACAAATGTCTAGATGCAGGATTGATTCAACAGATGTTAATAATACCATGTATTTATAGTATAAAAGTTATCAGCACATAATATTAGAACTAAATTAACACTTTACCTTAAAGTGATAACAGTTTATACATAATCATATTTACAGACACAGCATTCAGCTACAAAAATATTAATATACACTTAATACAAAATGTATCTTCAAATTACAAAATCAATAAATACTCAAAGCAAATAACAATATATTTTAAATTAACTTTGATTACTTTAACGAGTAAAATACTTTTTAGCTTTGCACTTACATTAGGAACGATATTATCTCTGGAACAAACAATGTCTCGCTTGTTTAGTTCAGATAAACTCAACAGTCGTGCAACTTAGTTGCTTTCATAGTTCCCGGTCATACAAAAATATCACATTTCAAACCACACACGATTCACAGTACGAATAGAGAGCGATGTGGAATCGAAAAATCACAATTGATTAATGAAACAACATACATAACAAAGATCAGCAAAACATAGAGATTCTGTTGTGCGTTGTTGAGTTTTCAATCTACAGAATGGTGCACTCGCAACATTGCATTGTAAAGTACAGACAGTCCAAACCACAACTTGATTCTTCTTTCTCAGGAATGTCTATTTTCTCCGGTTCGGTCAGTTCAATGTTTTTCCCCGCAGGTGAAGTAAGCTCGACTGCACTTTGTTGGACACAAATAGCGTCAACATCCATTTGCTCACTCGGGTTCAAAGTCCGCTTTTTCTCCCCTCGCTCTTCGTTACCGCTACTGGACGAACTTGAAGAGCTCTGAAAAACAGTAGTAATTTTTTTTTAATCTGCAAACCAATTTTGACAGAAAAAATGTTTATTAACTGAATGAAGTACATATGTTTTAGGCCAAGGATCCGCCAGAGGGGCAGACTCTTTTTGGGGTAATATTTGTAAAAAATAAAAACAAAAACTTATAAGTGTACACCTTTAGGTTTGGATTTTGTTATACATTACGCCTCCAGATTTCCACAAATTGCCAGGGTACAGTCAAGTTATTTTACTAACTTGTAAAAGCTAACTTGTTGTTATCAAGCTGTAACTTCATCTTTGATTATTGATTATCATTCTCAACAGCCTCTACCTTTTTGACTAGCTGGATCCACCCATATTTAAGGTTATATAAATCAATTTTAATTTGACATAAGCCGAAGATATCAAAGAATTTTGTAAAATCCTCAAGTATGTAAAAAAGGAAAGGTAATACACGCTTGGAAAGAGCTGTATATTTTATAAAGAAAAATGTAAAAATAGGGCAAAACTGATAAATGAATAAATAAACTTTGAATCCGCCTGAACTTATCTGAGTTCACTTCAGAAACTTCCGTTGACCTTGTGTATTTAAGCAAAGGCAATTTAGATTCCTTCAATATTCTATTGGGTCTGATAATAACCTGAGTTTCTGGTTGAAAAATATTGCCATCGTAACATCTTTTATATAATTTTACCGTATTGTAAAGATTTACAGTATCGGTGTAAATATATTGGATGAGGTAGGTATTTTATTAATTGTATTTATATAAAAGCGCCAAAAAAAGTGTGTTCTAAAAGTTATTTACTAGCAAAAAAACTGCTAATCAGTCCACCTGCAGTGACAACGGGCGATGCTCATAGTTTGTGTTGTTGTAAGATGGTTGGTCCAGCTCAGAGATGTTTCCTGAAGTGTTGATCTCAGCGACCGTCTGATTGGTGAAGCTTGATTCCAGTTCTGTGTCTCTATTTCCATTGAACTCGACGTCCTGGGGTTCGTATTGCACCCCGGCATCCGCCATCTTGCGGTAGGTCCGGTAACTAGGGCGAGGTACTGAGTTCACCCCGTTCCCTGATACCATGCTCAACCTGCAACGTAAGGTACATTTAGTACATGACATTGATATTGTTTCTCTTTTAAAGTTCAATGATCGTGATCAGTTTATTGCAGACATTTTGCATCCCAGAATATGACCTAGTATTCAGGTGGGAAGTAAAATAGTTTTTTTAAGATATTGTGTTTTCCAACATTGCCGTTTTGTGTCTTCTTATTTATAAAGTTTCTTTCTATCTGAAGTTGGAGTCACATTTTGCAATCCAAGCTTCGTAAAACATCTATTTTACAAATCAGTGAAAGAGTTGTTTGCATTAATCCTTTTATCTTAGTTTTTATCGTTTTAAATTTATCTTATACTGTTCAGCAGAAGTGAGTTGTTAATTTTGAGCATGCACATTTTAATGAAAGAGGTTAACTATACACAAATAATATGATTTATTAGTTATAAGTTATTTCTTTAAAAATAGGTGTAACCATAAATTACTGTAAATTTAAAGAAACAATTCTTTACTCAACAGCTGAGAAAGGATTTGTAACATAATTGAAAGGCGAAAGGACTAAAACATGCAGCTGAGTGATGATTTTATATTCATGCAATAGTTTTTGTGGTTCAATTATTCAATTATCTTATCAATTATCAATTATATAAGATGGGGACGCCACTATGTGCGTATTTTAACCTAAATATGAGTGAAGGATGAGTGTAGGATGAGTGGCGCGATCTTGTAGTCTTGTTAGTGACTAAGGCCGACATGTTCCTTAGACACAGCTGTTAATTAATAGCCCATACAGCTATTGGCAACTTAGGGACCTACAGTTTATAGGAATTCGAACCTCATTTTTTCCTTGTAATTAACGAATTGGTGTAATTATCAGGATAGTACTGCGGATAGTCGTAGTACTCACTAGTGCGGACGTTAATCCACACCAGGGAGCACCGCATCCACAGTGCATCCCTATAAATATCCACAATTCGTGACCTCCTAGTAGCTGGATTACAGAACGACACCACCCGTCCCAGTCTTATATATAATTTATATAAGACTGAGTCTTAACTTTGACTCACAGTTAATATATAATAAATATACGAGGCATGATTTTTAAGTAAGTACCGTTTTTAAATTTCTACGAAATTTCTAATTTCTAATTTGAGCACTGTCTCTAATTTGAGCTTTTTTAAATTTCTAATTTGAAAGCCATTGAAATTCATCGTCAAATTAGTGAAGTGTGTGGCGAGAACATGAGTGACGGAATGGTACGCAATTGGGTAACAACAACCAAGCGTTAGGCAGTGCATTGACTTTTCTTGAGCGCTACGAGGAGAAAGAAGATGATTTGGTCAAATTGTTACAGACGATGAAACATGGGTGTCTTAAGTTACGCCAGAGTAAAAAAAAATTCATAGAATGGCGAAAAGAAACTGAAGTTGTACTGTCTTTTGAGACAGAAAGGGGGTGTTACTGGTACATTTTTTCCTTTTTGCCTCGTGGTAACACAATAAACTCAATATATTATACTGTGAGACCTTGGAAAAATTGCGCCGGGCAATCCAAGACAAGTGGCGTGGAATGTTGTCCAATGGGGTCATTTACTGCATGACAATGCCCATCCACATGTGGCTAATCGGCAAGAACTAATCAAATCATTTTGCTGGAACAACTTGACCACCCTCCATATAGCCTGGATCTAGCTCCCACTACCACCTTTTCCTATATTTAAAGCAACATCTTGGTGGTCAGCGCCTAGACAACGATGATGAGGTCAAAACGGCTGTGACACACTGGTTATCCAGTCAGGCGGCAGAATTCTTTGAGAAAGGAATGCAAAAGCTCGTGGAACGATATGATGTATGACTTATTGACGGAAACTATGTCTAAAAGTAGATTAAGACACTGGCTTTCAAATAAAAATATAATTATTACAATAAAGTATATTGGTTTTGGTTATTTTAAAATGGTACTTACTTAAAAAACATGCCTCGTAGAATAATTTGAAATAAATTCAATAACTATTATTAATCATTATTATGTAATCTTTTGGCCATAGTTTCTCCACAAAAAAAATGCTGCTGATGGAGACACCAAGGAAAAATGTTTCACATACAAATTGTCACAGATATTACGTAGTGGAAATCAGTTATGAAGATTTGAATGATAAGTTACTGTATTTTACAAATTAATAATTCAAAAATATTCTACCAACATCCCAAAATAAACCTTCAAGATTCTTTGCTACAAAAGGACATACAAGTAGTTAGAAATACCTACGCCAAATATAAACAAATAATTTGCAATTTATTCCATAACATACCTATGAATCCAAGTCAAAATCAAATTAATATATAACAAAAGTATCAGTAGATAAATAGGAAACATGTTGTGAAACCAACACATACTGAGAAGCTGTGATAAAGAAAAAGCTGATCTGCTCTCATGTGGGAGTTGTGTACAGTGTGTGACCAAAATCAACTATCCCTTGTTTGTTTACCTACCAAGAGGCAAGACTGATAACTGTATATAATGAGACAGAAAAACTTTTTGTCATCAAGGGTCAAATTGATATCTGTTTTGAATGTCAGAGATTTTTGGGGCTTATAGAAGAAATTATAGATAATTTGTTTTCTTGACATTATGAACCATACTCCACTTTTTAACATCTCTGTCTAATATGAAGAGCTAATTGGGGGAAAATGGGGAGGGGAGTAAAAATAGTTAATTACATTATACTCTCCATAACTACAAGTATGAAGTAGATCTTCAAGTATTGGAACACCCCTTTAACTCCTGCTTAATATAAGGGTCATTTTTGTTCAAACTATCTAAAAAAGATTATGTAACTGAAATCTTTGTTTAGTTGGATTGGTACCTATTGACATATGAAGTAGAGATTACACCTGTGTCAAAAAGTCTACGGTTTACCCGGTGCTAATAATTATGTTGTTATCAAGTAAAAATGTTTCTTTAGGTCAGAATAACTATAAAAAAGATCTCCTCTTAGCAATTGATACTGCATTTGAGTTGTTTCATAAGTCTGACACGACTTGACAAAACCACAATTGATTGCTCATTTTCTGTATTAAGTTTCATTCACAGTACTAACCACTTTATGTGAGCTTGTTTTATTTGATTTTGAATTCTTAATCTAAGGTTTTCCATTAAAATCATATTGAATTTTATCATAGACAAAAAGAATTAAATATAGACTGTAAGCCGTGCTGCAGTTACCTTGGTTACCATAGGTTCCGGCGCACACCGCTGTAGTTTACGTAGCGCGTACGCCGTAACTACATGGCGCTCCAAGCGGTGTGCGCCAGACCCAATGGTAACCGCAGCACAGCTGACGGTCTATATTTAATTCTTTTTGTCTATGATTTTATCTACTTAGAGTGTGGAGTTAATTTTTTTTTAACAGCTCAAATATTTTCTTACAGTCTCAAAACTTAACAATAGTAATTTTGAAAAAAAACTATTCTTTTCAAAACATCACTTAAGTGGACGATGTGTACGATAGTTAAAAAAAGTACAAAGTGGTAGAGAGAGAGCCAAAAGCATTAAGTGAAACCTAATATCCCAGAAACATTTGCCTCAATTCATCTTAAACACAAAATAATTTTATTAAATCATGAATAATTTCCATCAGTAAAGCTAATTATCTAAGATCGCATGCACCGATTCTATAACAACTTGCATAGACCCAACAGAGAGAAAGAAGCATGCAAGCATACTTGAAAGCAAGCAAGACGTTGGCCTGCGTTTGATGTTCCAAAGTTTCAACGTTCTGTCGGGCTCTAACCACGGTACCTCCCCTGCGTCTGCAAACAAACATGACTGTACAGTGAGACATGCCAGGCGTGCCAGGATGGTACAAAGAACATGCACAATGAGGGTAGGTGACTTACGGGGTGTGTGAAACGATAGCTTATAGACTGAAGTTGATTAGAGTAAAAGTAGTTAAGTATCAACAACCTCAAGTTATATCGATTGAGGGAAGCAATATTGACATCTCGATCGAGTGAAGTGGTTTGAGTTAAAGAAGTATCGGCCGGAGTGAAATGGTATGCATTTTTTAGGATATTATGAAAAAGTTAATTAGTACTGATTTTGAGCCGGTATTGATTAAGACCTATACTTAGATAGGGAGGACTGGTATTGATTTAGGTAGGACTTAGGTCAATATATTTTTGTGGTATCAATATAGAGAGAAGTGGTATTGATTAAGTTAAAACATTGATAGAGTGATGCATGTTGTATTGATTGAGTAAGACCTATACTTAGATAGAGTGGACCTGGATCAAAGGTGTATCATTAGAGTAGCGGATAAAGTGAAATTAACTGAGTGATTTGATATTGATAGAGTGAAGGAGTATCAATCTAGTGATTTAGAAAGCCCTCACCATAATCGAAGCACAGGTAAAGCAACTAAAGAATTATAAAAGTAATATCAACCAATGTCCAGTGCAAGTCGCTTTATCAACTTTGATGAGCAATGATGACATCCTTATTAAGTCAGACAAAATAATACAATTTGCATGATTAAACAATCACAATCAGTCATTCCGTCTGTAGCCATCGCTCTTTCAATCTGCTCAGTTCAGTAACAATAGAGATCCAAACTGTAATGTAGACGTACTAATTTTTTAACTATCTCACCTTTTCCATTTAAAAATACTTTTGACAAGAGAATTTAATTGTTTTGTAATGTAGGGCCTATTTAGGTAAAAACATAAATATTACCACTATTTTGAGATGGATATACAACTGGTTCTATTTTAATTCAAATAGTATAAATTTTAATGACGACAGTGAAATTTGAGGGATTCAAAAGTAGATTGTTAGAAAATAAGATTAACTGCATGTTTCCTTAGCAAATATAATTTGTTAGAATCCCACAGCAATGATGACCGAGGACTGCTGGCTTCAAGATTATTTAAACCAATCTAGAAAAAAATAGCTGTACTTGTTGTAGCTTAAAATGTCAAGTATTGTAAAAGTGATTGCAACAGTTAATATTTTTTTAATGCATTGGTAGTACCTAATGTAGTGAAAATGTTTGTTTTCATCACGGCATGATTAACTTTTTATGTCTACAACATAAAAAATTCACTATGATCATTCCCAATACTTAATAATATAAAATGAGAGGTTTTTAGTAATTAAAATTAATTTATATAAGAGATGTTAGAGTATTTTCATATTTTATTATATAAATTCAAATGCCCCTTTTATTGAACATAACAAATAGAATCAATTTAACTGCCTTGCAAAAGATTTTAAATTAAAGTAAGTAAAGGGGTAGTAGAAAGTTGTCTAACTAATTGTTGAATACTTTGTTAATTTGGTTTTCAATCTCATAAAGTTTTTCTGATTGAGGAATATTTGAAAGCCATAAACTAATTTATTTATTGGATTCCCAACGCAATTTATTTAACTGACCATTGCATGACAAGTGCAATGTGATCTAGGCTGTCAGTTTCTTTGCTACCAATCTTGATCATCATTAATGAAGCTGTTTTGACATGTTTGTTCACACTTGCCACTTTGTCTTCATTACTCTATGTGAAGTTGGCAACGAATGCCACTTACTGCAAATGCGAACTAACCCATTCGTAGTTTAGTCTGGGCATTTCTCTCAGTTCGTAGAAAGGACTCTTATTATTATAGGATTAGGATATACTTTCAAGAGTAGGATAATATACAAATTTGTATATAAGTTGTTATTTTTAATCGAAATACACTGTGTTCCATATCATTTTCTTACTTTTTTATTTTACCATTTTTATATTTATATGGAGGTATTGTGTGAAATAAAACAAAATTGAAACTGTATTGGAGGTGCTAGTTGGTCACTCTTCTAGGAAGGTGTCGTGCTTCGAGCGCCGGGTGGCGTGGCGCCGCGGTTTAATTAGTGGTGCGAGCGCCGAAGCCATAAATCTTGTAAGGGTCTGCTCAATGAAGCAGAAGTGACGAGGTTAACGCTTAAAGCCTCTGTGGTAGGGCTTATCCTAACTCCGCGCGGTGGTCACTTCGGGTTCCCCGCGGCACATTTCCAAGTTCGGAGAGCCAGCTGTTATGTTAGGTTTGGTTAGGTTAGGTTTAGGATAGGTTAGGTTTGATTAGGTTAAGTTAGGTTAGGTTAGATTACGTTTATGCAATTATAATTAGGTATAAGAACGCTCTAAAAACACTAAGTTTTAAAAAAGGTTGTAAGAGCTCGCATATACGGCACAATTTATCTACACATGGATAATTTGACGATTATAAGTGTACTTGATACTTGATTAGCGTTGTCAAATCTGTCATAACGTAGCAGGTAGTCCGCGCGGCGCTCGCGCCACTCGGCGCTCGGACCACTCGGCGCTCGCGCCACGTAACCTTCTAGGAAACGACTGCAGGCGCCGAGGGGAGAGATAATGTCCCGGGTATACACAGTGTAGTTTTACCATAGACTAACCAACACGTTTTACTTTGCGATGTCCATGGAATACAATTATACAAGGGGCGAACATTTATACCATCAAACATATTTATGACTCTTTCAAAGTCAAACCAAAATGGTGAAATTGGTTCCCTCATATTTAACAGATTTTTTTAGTTGAAGTGTACCGGTGTATTAATTTCACACGATGTCATGTTGGCTGATAGGTAACCAAGATACATGTTCGTGGTCCTCATTACAGATGAATGGTAGTTTGTATGAACAGCCCGGGTCGGTCGGGTCATACATAACCCGAAATAGACACATTTCAAACTTGAGGGTCAAATTTGTTGTACAGTACTTTGTAAGGACAACGCAATTGACTCATTTTATAACGCCAGAAGCTGCTAGCCCCAATGATGAGCGTCTCAGTGTGAAAGTGACGTATTCAATCCCCAGCATTTGCTCAAACATTTTAGAGTTCATGGCTGCTTTCACACTATAACTATAGTTTGGCTACAGTTTTTTTTCCGATAGTGTTTAATTCTATCCATTATCCACTCCAGTAAGTACGGCCTAAGGACCTGTTATGGAGTAGCAATAAAACGCACGAGCTTCACATTCGATCGCACATTTGTAATACCATTTGCCAACTAATTGTTCACCGCCATTACCTGCAGTTAATGCAGATTGTTTCTACATTCTCTTCTCTACTTTCCTTCACAAATATGCCACTGGATATACATTAGGGGATACTCTAGATCTAGACACAGAAAACATGTGATCTAGATCACATCATTGCACAGCGGTCGGCAGAGATCGTCCTTGCCGCGTTATTGATAAATTACATGGATGCTAATGTTTTCTTTGACAAACAACCTTTCCGAATATTTTTGTTGAGATTTCGTTTTATAATAATGGCCTAAACGATCTGTCACAACGAAAATAATGATGTTTAAAGTAATTACTTGTTTGTTAAGTAAAATTTAATTTAGATCAGAACTTACCGCACAGGTTCTCTGGCTTAATTAACGAAACCAGATAAAAAACAATCGTAAATATGAATTACTAATGTTAATTAGACTGTGGTGATAAGCTTTTGACTTGAAACGGATCAAAATGCTTAAACTGGATCAAACAGACCTTAAGTCCAAATAATTAGCTTCCTCAGATGCCGCAAGTTCAATATGAAGAGGTCCTTGATGTAGATTATACTACTAATAGCTGTCTGACTCGACCACAACTTGCATTTCTACTCGGTTTGGTGTGGTAGGGTTCAATATACGACGGCATGTCCTTGATGCCGTCATATACCATAACAACCACGGTCACAATTTCCTCCAAATTGGGTGAAATGCCACGGCGTCCTTCATGCTGGGCCGGACATTTCGTTCCGTAGTCCGAGGGCCACAACACATCGACCAAAATATCCAATAAACATGTAGGGTCAAAAGCAAAAGCAGGGGGAAATATAAATACCGGTAATGCATTTCAAACATTGTAAATGTTAACTGTTTTAAGCCATTTGCGGGGCCAGCAATATGGGTATATTTTATCGATCCCTGAGACCTTTTACAAATTCCTCTTCATGCATATTTTTGCTACGAGAACATAGCCCCATTTTTTGGTTACTAAAAGTGCTACAAAAATGTTTTTTCCAGAACCTTTAAATATAAAAAAGCTAATTTCCAATTTCAAGAGTGGAAATTCAAATCCAACCAAACACAGTTTTTGGCATATTTAATGTGATGAAATAATCAAACTTCTTTGTAGATTATTCATTATCCTAAAAATTATATCACATACGATAATTTGATAAATATAAATATTATACGCTAACGCGGCTCACTAGCATACAGTTTCATTGACTTAATAACTATTAACTTACGGGAAAATAGACCTATTTAAGTAGTCTACATGGCAGTCTCCAATTACATGTAATGTTGTGGTTTATTCGTCAGCGGAGGAAAATCGTTATCAAGTTACGCTTTTGTCAATTGTCTCTCAAGGCTAAGCAGTTAATGGACAAATGGACCTCCTCTGTTTATAATCGGTTTGCACCAGAAAAGTTCAAAGTTAATTTTTTGAACGCTTAAGTTGTAAATTTTGTTAGTGCGTAAAGTCTCCCATTTTATTTTATGAATAACTGTGTATAACACTACAAGTAGTAGACTTCTTGGTCAATTGTAAAATCGCAAGCATTTGTTGATGTTTCGTACGCTGAGGTCGACTAAATGTTAAGGTTAAATTTTTTTGCTGTACTTTTGGATTGTAGCACTAGAAGACAAGTGAAAAAATTGATAGTTTTGAGCAAGGTTTCTCGTCATGACGAACATTTTAAGTATATGGTTTATGGGGGTGTGACTTGTAGTTTTCCCAAAAGTTCATGGGTACTTTTGGCTTTATATATAGATAAAATCATTGAAATAAAAGATATTCTTTATTTAAAAAATCCCTAGCAAGAAACCAAATACTTGAGCCTGAAGTCATAACAATTTATTGCATACTCAGCTTTTGGTCTGAATGACATCATCCTGGTTTGGCTGACAACAGTATCGGCATTTGTGTTTGCAAATTGTTCAAAATTTTAAATCAATATTAATATGTTACGAAATATAATACTGTAACCAATGTACAATATATAATGTTAAAATATCAGATTTTGCTGACATTCGATGCTGATTCGAGTCTTTGCTTGGAGCGTTATTGCGCAGACAGATAATATAACTTAACCCCTACTAGTAAGGGTTATATTATCTGTGGTTATTGTTAACTAAATCCAGTTTATTCTTTGTTTTATGTGTATTATACTAGATAAGAATGAGTTACGCTTTGTCCATCAATAATGGTGAATGTTTAAGTTGAAATTAATATCAATAAACATGTTAAGCATATGAAACTTTGTGTTTTGCGTACGGCCGGTAAGACTGAACGTTGACAAAACCTAACCTAACCTAATTTTCTTGCTATACAAATTACAAAAGCAGGAGTGTAGTATAAGACCTTCGCTTACTGCGCTCAACAAATAAATAATCATAAAGTTTAGAGATATTTGATGCATCTATGAATTCCAATAGTTCTCATTTTTCAATTATAGCTTTCACAATAAATATTCCGCCGTTAAGTAGATACAGATTCAATTTCCATGTTGAAACTACTGTAGTTGCGGCTTGTTGTAATGGTCCCATGTTGCTAAATTTGGTACTCAAGTAGAGTAGTTAAGGCCAAACATCGCAATTGACAAGGCAACTACACTCTAACATGAATTTCTCGCCAATACTAGCACATGCAGAGCAAAGGCAGTAACAGTTAAGATATCCCAGAAGACATTGCTGTGATCGCTGTATACAGAATGGTACACTTGTTAGCCTTATCGGTGGTTTAATAGCTGTGTGACGCGTCAGCAACCAAAACCAGTTCATGCCTTGATATTGTAAATATTTATCTCTCTTGGCATCTGAATCTTGAGGACCTGCTTTTCATGTTACTTGATAAAAATACGGCTCGTAAAATCGTAAAATTACAATCCTGTTTGGATGTGTTTCGTGCGTCTGCGTTGTGTGTGTATACATATGGTAATTAAACCTAGTATGCTGTGACACGCTGAAGTATGAAATGATATGTTACGACGTGAATTTTAAAGTTCGATTAGTTTTATTGTTGTAGAAAATACAATCAATCCATAAGTCAATCTCCACAAACAACAAAGAAGCATGCCACAATCAACAAAGAAAAAACCAAAGAACAGAAACAATCACACGTTTCAGCTGAAAATCTATACTGTGCGATGAATAGTGGCGATAGAGCCGGCATGTGCAAGCCAACTATACTGTTTAGATAGTGTTGACTTGGTTAGATCTTTGTTCAAGTGCTTAAATGTGCAATTCAGTTTGCATTCTTATGCATTTTTTATCTGCTAGTTGCGAGCAGGTAGCAAGGACACATTTTACTATGCGGTTGTAATGGATTTTGTATGTGACTACTCTTAACTTTTGCGTCGTGTTTCTTGTGGATAGTAACGCCTTACCACGGCAAGAACACATTTTATTACTGTGTGAAATACGTTTACAAAAGTGTATAGGTTCTATTTGTTTGAAACGCGACCAATAAGTTACAAAATTGGCGAATGACGTCTTATTAGATGAAAGGTCGAGTTTAACTACCACTGGGTTACAACAAGAGATTACCATTACGTCTCTGAACATCTGCATAAACGCTAGACCTTGATGGTGATATATCACGGGCGTTTATCAAACAACGTTAAAACTCTCTACAATGAAATATACGTTGAAGCGTGGAATTTAATGTTGGTTATTTCTGAGTGTAACCTATACAACCTCCATCGATAGAATGTGCGGTTTGTTTGGTCATTTCATGGGATATAATCATAATGCACAATCTACAGCATTAACCAAGTGACCAGTTTCGTTGAAGCATTGATTATGGATACTGAAATAAACATAAAATATGCATCTGCTGTAGAGTTGTCTCTTTTGACTGAGCATACTTTATTACACTACTATTTGAGTTACTGTATACAGTTTAAGTCGACGTGAACATAAAATATGGGGACTGTTTCAGTGTGTCATATGAGAGAAACATGTATTTTACATTTATACTCTGACTATGGTTCAATGAATCAAGTCATTTTTTCTCTATGAAATTACATCTCATGAAATGACATTATTAAACATTAATCTATTGACGGTTGAAGTGTGTTAAGAAATTAAGGTAGGTACTTCGCAGAGAGTAAACACGCATCTTAAGTAACTTTGTCCTGAGGGTGCAAATCGTCTATAAAAATTAGTTTAAAATCTCGTTTCGTCACAAAAACTGTGTAAATTATCAACCAGTTACTGTAGCCTATAAGTTTACAGTGCAACTTAAATACCCTACAAATTCCAACAGAGTCCTATATTAGGGGAAAAGTAAAACGTAACTGATTCTGAACAATAATAATTCATAAATATATACAGTAGGTGTGTACGATAAGAAGGTTTAAATAACGAAACTTTAAATTTTATTTAATGTTTTGCGTTGCTCATTATAAACTCTAACAATAAGAATACTTCCGAGTGAATCGAGATAAGTTTTTGTTATGTAACAGATCGTTCACCCAAATATTCGCTTTTATACTCTATGTGTAAACAATAGACTGACCATGTGTTCCACATCCCATTGAGTTCCATTCCCAGCTCAGTGTGGGGTTACGTAGATAAATAGAATCTTTGACGTAATACAACAGTTGAAACAGAATCAAGTGGTTTTCAGACCATTTCATAAGATGGGCTTTGCCATAAAGGCATTCATCACGTCTTTTTCATTTATATTATTTTAGTGAAGAAAGTTAATAATGTAGTCTATCTTGCTATTCTATGTATCGAGTGTGACAAAACTAAGGTTGGCATACAGTTCCACTGAGAAATCGCAATTAACGCCTGAATGATACCTGAATAAGTAACAAACAACTTCAAAACTATTTTAATAAAATAAAACTACCCAGTTGAAATGGATTTCTTGACCTCTAGTTGTAGTAAAGAGCAAAGCGCCCTTAAAGTACTGATGGGTACTGATGGGTAAACGAACAGTATAGTCAATGATGATACACATGTGTTACAACAGAAAGTTTTTACAACAGGGTGAAAAGTCTTCTTACAGTATTCAAAGTCGAAGATTTTTCATGTTTCTAGGGTAAGGATTCTGTCACCATTTAACAAATTATAGAAATAGTCTACAAATTAAGAGAATAAACTAACCCACCCAAGCATTACCGAACTCAAACACAAGGAATTGTCTTCAACTGAATAATGGAATTATAAATTCTCCAGTGAAAATTTTAAATCAATGCCAATAAATATATATTGAATTCCTCGGCAAATACATTTCGCCAGATGACAAATGATTCATCACAAAAGGTTCATGAGTCAACTAAGGTTAACTACCAGCAGACCAGCCTAGTACCAATCTCGAGCCATATGTAGAAGACGCGTAACCAGGATTGCAAAAAGATTAATGCGAAACATGCAATGCGTTGTGTAAATGTTTTTGAAATTGCGATGAAAATGTATTTCAATTTAATGGCTATATTTTAGTCTATTTTCATATATTTTATCTATAAAATTACGGCTAAATAAGGGATTGATTGAGTTGAAGACAACTCAACTTAAAATGAGAAGATAGTTTGGTGTTTGGAGGAAACAAAAACTGACAAATATCTCAAGCAAAGAGTACTTTCTCTATATTGGAGTACTCACTCTAATAAAAGCTATAAGATAAATTTAGGATATGGAACTCGGGTACCGTTGCGGCCCTACAGAGTTGCAAGTGAGCACACTATATAAGACTTCAGTTTTAAAATAAATAAACCAAACATACAAGGCCTAAAAATATTACAATCTTTTGGATTTCAGTACACGAACTAGTAAGATTGTTATTAGTTGCAGTTTGTATGGCCTGAAATACGTTTAAATTGATGTTTTTTTTTATTTATTAAAGTGTTTGTGTTAACTATATTATTTGTTGCTACGATTACTATACCAGAGGGTCAGAAAATGACAATTCTCGTAATACTTTGGACAGTTATACAGTAATACCATAGATAAAACATACTCCCATTAATACTGACGATGAACAATTTAAAATCTTCAATGAGTGAACGGCTGGTTTATTGTTTAGAGAGCAGAACTGTTGCTCGGGTTCAATTCATGCCAGTCACCTGATTTTAATTATACATGTATTTGATAATAATGACAACTGGTAGTTCAGAGCCTAACTTACAGGGTTACATATATGGAAAACAAATAATTATAGGGCACGTAGGCAAAAAGAGCTCCCTCTGTTTTTTGCAAACTCCCTCAATAAAATCGATCATTTGAATAATGAATTGTACAACAAGTTTAGTTCATTCGCTGCTAACAAGCATTTATTAACAGTCACTAATAGAATGCAAGCTACGAATGTGAGATTAACAGTTTAACAAGTCTGGTATGTAAATAATGTACTTGAAGATCACTTCTCCTAGAGCGTACTTCAACACAACACGTGTACTTAGTAAGTAGATAACACTTGACTGGTGTTATTCACACGTGGCTATAACATATGCAAATTTAGACAAAATTACATGTGCAAAATACTGTAGCGTAGCGGGGGTTGTCCCGGATTTTAAAATTTTGGTACGATTGGCCAATTGCATAAGCGCAGATAAGAAAAATAATTACTTCAATTCTGTGCGTCATTCTGGTTTCGATTAATTTTTCATTCACATTTTCCTCATGCTGGCAGCCCTGAATAAAACCTGACATTCCCGAATATATCACTCTGTTCACAATACGGGAATTCCGTACGACTGACAACTTTCTAGGGATTTGACTTTAACAAACTCTCTAATAGCATTGTTCTATAACAATACTAGTGCGCAAACAGTTTAATAATAACGCGCACACACTATGAAGACAGTGGAATAAATATAAGAATATAAGTATATATAAGAATAAACGTGGCTGAATTATCGTAACTTGGAACAAATTAAACCCATTCACTCGAAACCGTAAAGATAAAGCTAATAGCTTTCAAACAAGTTGATCGTAAAATAACGCATAGCGATTGAGTTCATTCAGCTAAAACTCAAGATGTTTATATATATACAGTATTGTACAGTTATGAAACGAGAAATGAATCGTAAATCTGTAATATGAAAAAAACATTACTTTAGACAATGTTACAAATTAAAATAGCAAACAAGTTTGTTACATTTACCATTCAATGCTATTTAGAGCAAACTTCAGCAAATAACTAATAGCAAAAAGTAGCCTACTATACATGTTGTCAATAAAAAAATACAAATCGAAATTTAGTTTTCTTACACATTTTTTGTATAGTTTTCCAATAAATGTAATAAAAATTATTCGGCATTACGAATCGTGTTTTACTTTTCAAATCCCCACTTTACACAATGATTGATATTTGAAATTCCAACAACCTGATGATTCAAACTACAAAACAACACAAATGTAAAAAAATGTGATTCCCACCTGAGCGGGGTCCATTGCAAAGCCATTTCCCCTGGGTATCCTAGCCTGGCCGTTCCAACAGTACACTTCATCTAATCACCATGACACTCGTCTGAACTCACAAGTGAATAAGACAATAGTAAACATCAACAAACATACAACGGTAGCGACATGGCACGAGCGCTACCCAACTACTGGACTACTCTAGTAGCGGCTGAGCCTACGTAGAGAGATCTTGCATCACACCGCTGTTAACAGTCTAATAGCTCAATTCTCCTACACGCACTACTATACCGAGATGGAGCTGAGACGTACGAAGGTCTTGGGTTCGAATCCGGTTAATCACAAGTGTAGAATTTAGCCGGCAGAGAGCGCTCGATAAATAACTGACTTTTGACGGATATATAAACTTTGATAATCAACTCAAACGAGAACGATGTATTTGAAGACATGGGATATTTTGCCACTTATTTTTTATTGCTAAAACTAAGGGATGCAATATACATTTTCTCGGTAGCAAAGTCATCAGCAGGTGTTTCATTTGTATCAAATTGTTACAGCTGGTCCATAAAGATGGGGGATGGGGGATCTACTTGTGTCCAAAAGTCCGTGATAAATTAATTACATTTAAATAGACATAAATGTACTCCCCGAATTAGTTGTGGACAACAGGACATTTTCCCACTCGATGGTGTTAGGGGGTCGTTTAGGATAATGATAATACAAACATAAATCTATGATACAACTAATTTGAAAAAAAAATGAAAAAAGATATACTGTTTTAGCACCCTTCAAAAATTGAATGGTTTGATTTTTAAAAATAAGAGTACACACTAAGCCAAAATAACTGATCAAATGGAGGGCTATGAAATGTAAATAGTACAGTAGAGCGTGTTGCCTTCAATGGGAGGAATACCAAACTCAACACACATGCGTTGTACGGGCGCTCCACGGCACGGCGCGCGGCGAAGCTGTGTTAAAAATTAATTACAGTACTCCTTTTAATTTGTCTGTTATTTAACTGATTTGACCTTGTTTCAATTAGAAAACGTTATAAATAAACTATTTTTATATAGTCCGATAGTATTGTTTCTTTTTGATTTTTTTCCATTTCCTCTTCTACAGTGACATTAGGACTAGTATAATTTGTTGAGAGGATATAAATTAAGATCTAAAACCTAATAGGCCGATCACACATTTATTTTGACAAGTTTTGCGTTTGTTTATGAGTTCTTTCAACGATTGATACATATGGTTGATCTTAAGAGAGGTTTCTCTAAATATAGGCATCTCTCACTTATGATACCGTATGATATAACATCCTAAAAAATACTAGCCAAAAACGTACAATGTTATTCCTGTTTGGGACCAAAAAGTAACAGTAGTTGTATCATACGGATATTTTCTTCCATTACTGTAAATAAATATCCCAGCTATATTATTTCATAGATTGGAATAAACCACCGGAAGAGTGAACAGATATAAATTACCGAGTTCTGTCGAAAATATAAACATAACCTAAGCGGAAACGGCGAATCGCTAACTGCAGCATATTTAGTGTTACATCCACTATATCACAGCATCGAAAATATAGAAGAGCATAAATTTCGTCTGTAACAAACTTTGTAGAAAAATCGACTAGGTAGGATTCCGAGCAATTTATTCACAATGTTTCCATTGTTCATTTAAATAGTATTTATAGTATTACTGTAAATACATCCATCCTAAGTTAATTACTCCCCAACCTTCATTAAGGTGTAATTTTTGTGTCATGTTTGATTTGAAACATGCGGTGCTCAATATCCATTTCGCAGTGTGTTTTATTGAAATCTTTGAATATTAAAGTACTGTACTATAAAAGTATAAGAATCATTGTGCAGCCATCGCTCTACATTTGGTTTGGAGACCGACGTGTTGTGAAGATGTTGACGTCGTCTCAGATCGTTATGGAGCGAGTGATAATGAGGTCTAATGATTCTTTGATTGTTGGACAACCACGGAAACAACGACTATGCCTCGATATCCCCACGTATTTCTTGTCTTATCTCCCAGACTACCTTATTAACCTTATTAATATTTCTTTCTTTATTCACTCATTACATCTTACAAACAATGCACCGATTACAAAGACTGGACTTATGTTTTATTAAGTTAAAAACAATTAATTGGAATATGTTATTGTATTGGTACTGGCGGTGTGCTCGATCTTCGAAAGGGGATATTTTAACAAGTTGAAACCTTATTATATTTAGAACGCAGTTTGTTTCATACCAATTTGGGCTTTTTCCAGATATACAGGAAAATTGTTTTACACATAACCGTAGCAAAAAAATATCTGATAGGTTTTAAGGCAAACCAATTAAATACCTCACAAATTAGTGTTACGGGTAAGCCTACGCTAGCGATGGCAGAACAATAATTGTGAGTCAAAACCGAATTAGACACATTGGAAAAGCGAGGGTACACTTCCATATCTTCCATATCCATATCTTCCATATCTGGTTGGCACAAACAACTGTACCGATTTTCTTTACACAACCGAGTGAGTAATCTATATTCTATATATACTTATTTAATACGCAAGCAGGATTTTTGTGACAATTACTCCTCCGAAACTACTGAACCGATTGACATGTTTTTGGTGTCATTGGAAAGAGCGTAACGTGAAGTTGTGCAGGAAACTTTCTTTTTAGGTAAATAATTTGAGAGTGAGTCCCTGGGGCCCTTTAAAGTTTCGTATTTCTCCATAAGATTAACATGGGAAACAAACATTGTTTTGAAACTCCAGCTGTTGTCAGAAATTAAATATTACGTTTGCTTTGACATTTAAATGTAAACAACCAGAACTGTCAAATGCCTGAAGAAGAACACGTGTTGTTAATTGTAAACAGTCAATGTGTAAATTATCTATGTTGTATTAAAAATGTGTATAGTTTTGGATGTTGGTTTGTGTTTAATGATATAAGTTATTAATTATTGAATTTTTATTTTAAGGATTTGGCATATGAGTATGTCTATGATAAATAACTCCATTTCATCCTTACTATAAAAATAGTTATATTAAAATACTGAATTATTACCTCAATTACCTTTATTTTAATTCTAGAGTTCTGCCAGTTTTTGCCTAACTCTGTTCTGTAGAGTTTAAAGTAGCCTACACCTTATTGTCTACAAATTGGCTAAATAACTTAGGTACGGTGCTTAATAAAAGATGACAGCCTTTTTACGTTGACCTTAAATTATAAGCTTACCTTTTCCCGTCCATGGACAGTTTGATTGTTAAAAATTCGCCCTTTAAAATGGAAAAGGACTGTTATGTAAATTGTAAGTATTTCCATTGGTTGATAATCTTTTAGTTGGCTCTTTTGCTCTTTTAAAATCTTTGGAAATTATGACTGTTATAAGTTTTCAACCAAGTAATTTGTTTGTAAATAACTCCAGTACTTCTTCGCAATTGCTCGATTTCGAGCAACATGTACACTAGTATTGATTATTCGATTATTTAATTCAATATATCGTTTGGTTAGTTAGGTTAGGTTAACCTTACCTAACTAACTTAACCAAACGATGTATCGAGTAATCGATATATCGATAGATATTTTCATTCGGCTGTTTGTGCCAACAGGTCTGGAAGTGTACCCGAAGACGCATACGTAAACCTGTTACGATCTTAACGGAATCTTAAAGATCATCCGAGATCGCAGCAATACCGTATCAGTGATCACCCATCACCCACTGCAGTTGTGATTTTTTATTTGACACAACAGCCATCGGAACGTCGTTAATGAGTGGAAACCTCGATTGTAGGCTATTAGTGACGAGTACTTAAACATTTCCAGTTGCCCAGTCCTACACAACACTGATTCATGGTCTTTTTCCCGGTTATCAAAACTCAAGTACAGTACAATTTGGTATACGAAGAATCTCCAGCTTCCCGGCCTGCACGGTACCAGTATTTTCATTTTGTTTACATTTATACACTATTGTACTTGAGATCAATTATTGAATCAGTTGAATAAGTCACAAGTTGATTAATCTTCACTTGGTGTTAGATAACTTATGTTCACTATCGGAAATGTAAACTTAATGATCGGAAATGATTGCAGTTTGTAAACAACATTTCATGTAAACATCAGTTATTAACAGCTAGAAAAAATAATCTTTATTCAAAAAATGCTTATATTGATGAAGTATTTTCTAAACAGATGATTGGTATTTGACGAATTACTTATGTGGTAAACATTGGGAGAAAATGTGACGAAGATCGCTTAAAATTAGGTTTTTGGACGTTCGTTGTCTTACTTCCAAAGTAGAGAGGCCATATTGATATAGCTAAAGACATTCTCGCCTATCCAAAGAATACAATAAAACGATTTGAATCTTGATCCGGGACTCTAGTTTTTTCGGAGTAGATTTCATAAATTGGAATTTTGGCTCAATGACAGACAAAGGTGTAAATACAAGTAGGCTACGTACAACAACATGGACGCAGCTGACGGCAAAGTGGGTTCTCGCATTTATCTATTTTAGGCTACCGTATTTAAAAAGACAGTCATGTGGCCTGACGATTAAGGTCACATTTTGTCGATCAAACGGTGACCTTCGACCCAACAGCCAAGATGTGACGATCAATTTAAAATGTTTTCTATGGTTTTAGAGGTTGGAGACAATCGTGCGTGTTTTTCTCTTTGATATTATTATACTAAGTGATAAGGGGTGGTTAATATTTCTTTACTTGCTATAACAACAATGTACCCCCTGCTGCAGCAAACCTGCAGACCAAGCGAATTTCCATTTGTCTGATTGGATTTACACTGAAATGTCTATCACATTTATTCCCTATTTTTAAATAGAATTAGTTTAAAGAGTACTACGTTCAATCACCGATGAGAAATGTTTAACATTTTTTCAAAACATAAAACTCGCTTTTATCTCCAGTTGGTCACGTACTTCTTACCTTTATGACAACACAAATGAGCGCAACTAACTCGCCAGTTGCGCTCATTTGTGTTGTCATAAAGGTAAGAAACATTTTAGTTAAAATTTCTGAATTCATTTGACTTGGAGACGGTTTGAAATGTTAACAATGACCATCATTACAACGTTGAATATTCTGAACGTGTATTACGGAACAAGAGCTTAGTTTCTGACAGCTCAACTAGCGGTCGTTGTTTGTTTTAACGAATTTACTCAAGAAAAAACATTACTAGACACTTTTTCGTATCACAAATTATGTCTACTTGCTGAACCTAGAACCGATACTTAAAATAAATTGTTAACTCTGGTTTTGAATTTTACTTACCCCTTAAACACAGCTTGTAAACAAACCACATTCACCCCGAGAATGGGAATTTCAGTTACGATGGTCATGTAGCCCAATTAGTCAGCTTTGTAATTTACTCCGAAATCCGCGTTGTCCCTGACACAGTAACCGTGGAGCTGCATGCCTCGACAGTCCCGCCCACCACTGGCGCGCTCCTTGCGGGAGTTTGAACATCATTTCGGTAAATTTAGGAGGGTGGATGTTATGAACATATGAATCAGTTGTTACCATAGCAACCAAAATGTTAATCATCCAATGCTGTTTACTATTCTATTCTGATTTTTAATATAACACAGTTACTTCTATTTCAACACTCTGTCTTTTTATATTCTAATATTTCCACTCGAAAGTTATCTCAGTTGGCGACGATTTGGTAAAAAACTATTATCTTGTTCTTGTTTTATTCTAATTCTTGTTTCATGTCTAATTCTTGTTCTTGTTTTAGTGTAATTCTTGTTTTATTCTATTATTTTCAAGATATTTTATTTTGTTAAACATTTCAACTTAAAATGAATGAAGAACAATTTGAAAGACTCATGAGTGTTTTGGCTGCAGCTCTAGGTAATAAAACTTCAACTCCTCAGATCAATCCTTTTGAACATTTTGATCCAAATAATGATAAATTCAAATCATATTTGGAACGTTTTGAAAATTATTGCAATTTGAAGAACATTAAAGAAGACAAGATGAAAGCTCAACTCCTGTGCTCATCCATTGGTAAGGAACATTACAATAATCTGACAACTCTTTTGGGCCCAGACAATCCTGTAAAAGACCTTAATTTTTCAAAATTAATCGAACATTTCACAGTGATGTTGTCACCTACAGTATCTCATATTGTTGCACAACACTATTTCCTCAGTGTTTCACAACAGTTGCATCAATCTATCTCTGATTTTGTCACAGTCCTGAAAGGTAACCTGAATGATTGTAATTTTTACACTTCTTGCAATGAATGTGAAAGTAAAATTTCAATTGCTGATGAATTTCTTCGCCCTCAATTTATTAGAGGACTAAAAGACAATTGGATACGTGAACAACTTCTACAAGACACTAATCTCAACAGTTTTGACTCACTCCTCAAGAAAGCAGTTGCCCTAGAAGCTTCCCGCTATGAATCAAATAAAATTTGTAATCCTGTCACACAATCATCAAGTGAAAATGCAGATACACACAAAATTGATAGGCATTCAAGGTCTAAGACAAAGGAATATCAAAGTTTCAAGCAATTTAAGACACACAAATATGATGACCGCGGTTCCAATAGATCTCAATCACAACATTTCCGTAACAAAAGCTTAAAAAGACACGTTGACTACAAAGCTTTGGGTATTGATGGACTTTGTTTCAAATGTGGTCGATCAAACCATCAGTCTAATGAATGCAAAATTAATCGGAAAAATCTTAAATGCACTTCCTGTGGAAAACAAGGCCACGTATTAAAAGTGTGTATAACGTCTCTACTAAAGAACTCTAAAACAAACACCCTGTTGTCTCACTACACAGAAGATGAATCCAGTCACCCAGATGAGTATGGAATCACACAAATCAACGATGTGGAAGATCTTTACATAGTAGGACCAGACTCGGACAAATACATGGTTACAGTCACTATCAACAACAAGCCTCAAACATTTGAAGTAGACTCTGGTGCACGATTTTCCTTAATCTCAGAAACGGACTTTGATAAACTTGGACTTAAAGTGCCACTTCAACCAACTCCTATCTCATTTCGCTCCTACTCTGATCATATAATAAAACCTAAAGGTAAAGTAACTGTCTCAGTCTCTTACAATGCAAAATCATTAAATGCTGATTTATTTATAGTACCTGCAGGTCATTCTGCTTTGTTAGGACGAATTTGGATTCGTGGACTTGGAATTGAACTCAGTGAGGTAGACAACAGAAAGCAATCACCGATTAATACAGTTGATGATAATTTAGTACCGTCTCTAGAGGATATATTCGAAAAATACTCAGCAATTTTCGAAGAAAGAATCGGATGTGTTCCCAATGTTGAAGTCAAACTCCAACTCAGAGATAATGAAAAACCAGTATTTACTAGGGAACGTGATGTCCCTTTCGCATTACGAGAGAGAGTAGAAAAGGAACTTACAACCCTCGAGTCTCAAGGAATCATAACTCCAGTCGCATCAAGTGACTGGGGGTCACCATTGGTTGTTATCCCAAAGCCAGATGGAGGAGTCAGACTATGCGTAGATTACAAGTGTGGGGTTAATTCAAAACTTGTCTCATCTAACCACCCCATTCGACGCATTGATGATGTCCTACATAGTCTCCGCAGATCAAGATACTTCTGTAAGTTGGATCTTCATAAGGCTTATTTGCATCTAAAAGTCGATGAAGAGGGAAGTAAGATTCAAACAATATCAACCCATAAAGGAATGTTCAACATGAATCGTCCCAGTTTTGGAATAAAAACAGCCCCTTCTGAGTTTAATCGAATTTTGTCACAACTATTAAACGGATTATCAAAGGTAGAAGCAAACTTTGATGATATCATTTGTCACGGTGAAACTCTCGAAGAGTGTATAAAGAACCTTATTGCATGTTTGGAATGTCTCAAGAAGAATGATCTACATCTTAACAGAACAAAATGTGTTTTCTTCAAGGAAAGTATTAATTACCTTGGACATGTAGTGTCATTCAATAAGATTCAAAAATGCCCTAAAAAGGTTGAAGCAGTTACTCAGATGCATCGACCTCGAAATGTTGATGAGTTAAGACGCTTTCTTGGCTTAGTTACATACTATGCAAAATTCATTCCTGACTTCTCTTCAAAAACACATCCACTACGATGTTTGCTTCGAAAAGATAAATTCTTTTGGTCAGCTGCTTCTGAAGCCTCATTTCTGAATCTGAAATGTGAACTTTGTAGTGATACAGTTCTTATTCCTTTCGACCCATCAAAACCAGTTATTCTCACAACAGAACTAGACGGTACTCTAAGGGAAGAAAATCTAGACAGACCTCAAGCCACAGAACAAAAAGAAAACAAATTAACTCGTCCTTCCAGACAGCGCAAGGTTCCGTCCTATCTTAAGGACTTTGCTCTCCAGTGATTAAGTGGGGGAGAATGTTATGAACATATGAATCAGTTGTTACCATAGCAACCAAAATGTTAATCATCAAATGCTGTTTACTATTCTATTCTGATTTTTAATATAACACAGTTACTTCTATTTCAACACTCTGTCTTTTTATATTCTAATATTTCCACTCGAAAGTCATCTCAGTGGAATAACAGCTTAAAAGAATATTACTACTGTTCATTTTCATTAGCTTATTTAACCAGGAATGTATAAGAAATCAAAGAGCAGTCACATCACTGCTAAAAATTAGCAGTAAATATGTTTAATGTACACAAGTTATCCAATAACTTCCCCCCAACACCAATCTCTTTAATTGATAAATCTAGATTTTTTTAAATGTTATTGTATGGTCACTGTGGTCCACACTCTGTATAAGTAGGCCGAGGCACATGCTGTAATGGATCTGATGGACACAATAGGCACAACACACAATAGAAAATCTATACAGTATCATAATCGGTATGATATGCATACCCGTTACTATAATAGTATACTATGCGTACGGAGTGCACACTATGCACGATGCAAAAAAACGTATTAGCATCAACAAACGCTATCAAACAAAACATAATTTTGTAAACGTTTTTCCATAAATATTTAATATTTCAAATATCGGACATTATTGTTCTAGTAATAGTTCTACTCTGACTACCGAATGACTCAATGACTCTGAACACCGGGAGATTTTGTGGTTGGGTTGGATGTAAAGAGTTGTTGTAAATATATGTACTTGATATTTATACTAGCAAATTAAAAATTTTTCAGTAACAATTTAACAAGTTTCTTTCGTTGATAAGTATTTTATTCATTTAAAACTGAGAGATTGTGTATTTTTTTTAGTTTTAGACTAACAGCGTAATGTTTTAATCAGGTACAGTAATTACAACTACTATGTATGAGTCATGTGCTTGATTTTTGGTAAACTAGATTCAAACTTTCGGGCTGAACTGTAAACTGGTTTTGTTTTCTAATTTGTTACTCGATTTACGAAATAATGTCTTATTTACTAGGATGCACAGAAATTTTGCCACAGAATCCAGGCGCCAGAAATCCCCCCCCCCCCCCAACCCTAGAAACCTGCCACGTATTCTCCCTTTCATCCAGTAGGATAGCCCTGGGAAAATAATCACCTGAACTATACAACATAACGCCTCTCATCAATATCATAGATTAAACATACTTCCTTGTTTAATCTATGCCAATATCACATAGAGCTGCGGTATAATACTGCACTGTCTTGATAAAGTCATTATCCGTATACATTACTCTGTGTAAAATCATTATTCTACGTATCGAGGAGATGCGTGCCGTCAGATTCATCTCTACAATTTCCTGTTTCCGGCCGCGGTCAAAGGTTAACAAGTCAGATGGGTTTCTCTTGGAGCCGTGCAAATATGTGTCTACTTTCTAACGTCAGTCCTCATATGAAACTTCAATAGCAGGACCGGTGCTATAGAATGTAACCGATGAATTGGAGCCGCAACGGACCCGAACACATGGTTTGATTTAATGCTTGGCTTGCTACATTTGGTCTTCATTGCCATTACTGAACCGATGCATGAAAAGCCTACGAAAACGATGCAACATATTATAACTAGTGCTTATGAACCGAATTTTGCCTGAATACAGCCGAAGGTAAATAAGTATTTTTTAAGGTGTGACTGGGATCGAATCCATCACTCTATCGTCGTAAATGCTGATTGCGGATCGTGTAGGTAACCTCTATTAGTAAAGCCTAACTAAATTAACGCTGGAAATCCGCTACTTTTTACTCGGTTCGTTTTAAAACCGCACTTTATTGATGTTTGTATTTCCAAGTACTCAACACTTCAAAGTACGTGCGCTGTGTTTTATGTTATAACTAATTGTGTAGACTTGAACTCCAACACAGTGGTGTTATAAACTAAGTGGAGTGAAGTTTAATAGCCCAAGTTTTACTATGGTGGTTATTATTTTATTTATTTATAGAATTGCCTCTGTTCACAATGCCAATGTTCTCCTATTTAACCGCGGACCTTGGCGCTACTAACACACAGGCTACACGGAGCCTTACTATTAATTGGATCTGAAAAATTGTTATCAGAATAACCAGGAGATTTCTCTTATACAAATCTTAAGTTGGTTTTTCCTGTATCTCAAAAGTATACAGATCAAACTTGAAAGCGTCCCACAAAGTTTTAGTCTCTATAAGAACTCCAATATGTACATGTTGTGTGACGCCAGAATTACGAGACCACTGACATCAATAGAGCGGGATATTAAAGAAACTAAAAACATTAAGCTTCTTACTTGCCACAGAACTAACATTAGACAGTAAATTTACATGTAGGCCTACAGTATTTCCATCAGTTTCCAATTTGACGATATAAGAGTGTTTATGTCCAGTATATATTTAGATTGAGTTTTATATTTGATACTTATTTCTTGTAAAACTTTAAACTATTTGAATTGAACAACGCAATAGGCCTATACAACAAAACTATCGATTGTTACAAAAATTAGGACCAAAGAGTAGATCGTTCCTTGTACTTTTTACACGAAAACTAGGTAATAACATAAAGTCGACGCATAGTCAAAACATCAAACACATCAAAACAAGCCTCTGGGCTATAATGTGTAATCTGTGTCGGAACGTATGCACAGCTACCATTGTTTCAATAAGCAGGCTCGACAGCTGATTTATTAAACAGCTGAGATGAAAAACAGCTGACTCGACTGCAAACATCACAAACTTGGCTCATGGAGTTATGCAGCAAGAGCGTGATTTAGACTATAGCAGCGATCTCAACCTGTCAACGCAGTGGATAAACGAAAGCGATTTATGTGTGTTTATTACCTTGGTTTACATGTTCACTCATTAGGGCATTGTAGACTAAGGTTAAAAGGCATCGCATTTGATAAAATATGGCATCGAATTTGTTAATGCATTCACATTAATAAAAACTCTTCTGGTTTATGTAAAAGCGTCGACATTGGTAGAAAGGTGTTTACTATGTCTAAGTTGATGTAAGGCTGGAAAACTTAAAAAAATAAATCCTTATAATTTTAAATTGCAGAGTACACTTAATCAGCAACATTTATTTACTAAAATGTGTTTATTCCATGCCATTTGAATCGTATAAATAATGTAACGAGGGCACACAATGGATAATGTTGTGCTCGCAAAACCTTTGCACCCGATCTTTTCAATTTTTCGACCCGCTTACATTCAGCGGTCGGCGACACAATCAGTCTGCCACTCAGCACCGACTGTCGAGACAAAAGTAAAAGAAAACTGAAAATGTATGCAAACGTTGTCAGGAGGTGTTGCACAATCGAACACACAAGGCGAGACGGAGACAGGTCGCCAACCCCGTGTGAACGACTGTGTCAGGGCGATCCAGACATTACTTCGAAAAACACTGGTCCGAAACAGTTTTGGAGCAGGGTTTAATCCGAGCTATGCCTTTTGTAGCATTGTCTGAGCGATGTGTTATTTTTCTAAATAGTAACTCACCGGACACATTATTTTGGAAGCAGTGATTATTGGAGAAATGCAGCGTACCGGTTTCAGAAAGGATGCCTTGGAATGACACGTATCCATTCACTAAGGGACATAATTAGATTCAGAATTAACAAAAATTACATGTTAAACTGTTAAACTATTAAAGTGGTTTTTAATTTCTGTTTGAGATGTTTTTTTTTAGATTCTGTTCAAATGACCACTGACGTTCGATGGTGAAAGTAGTCTCGATCTATTACTGTTCAGTAATTTAAAAAAAATACTATACTCCTGATAATGAATTGATTAAGGCAGTTATACACGTAATTGCTATGGGCTCAGTGGCGCGATCAAAGTGTGGTTGAATATATAAACCACGACGGTGAAAAAAGCTGCCGGTCATCTACTAGGAGGATTAAATACTCCTAGGTCATCTATGACTTGATTTTAGATCAGCAGAGATCATAGAAGGAGGATCTGTGGATCTCAACAGCTACTGTCTGACGTACAACAACCACTGTCCAGGAGTCACGAGGTGATGGTCCTGTAATGACCAGACACAACATAGAAGGAGGATCTGTGGATCTCAACAGCTACTGTCTGACGTACAACAATCACTGTCCAGGAGTCACGAGGTGATGGTCCTGTAATGACCAGACACAACATAGAAGGAGGATCTGTGGATCTCAACAGCTACTGTCTGACGTACAACAATCACTGTCCAGGAGTCACGAGGTGATGGTCCTGTAATGACCAGACACAACATAGAAGGAGGATCTGTGGATCTCAACAGCTACTGTCTGACGTACAACAATCACTGTCCAGGAGTCACGAGGTGATGGTCCTGTAATGACCAGACACTACATAGAAGGAGGATCTGTGGATCTCAACAGCTACTGTCTGACGTACAACAATCACTGTCCAGGAGTCACGAGGTGATGGTCCTGTAATGACCAGACACAACATAGAAGGAGGATCTGTGGTTCTCAACAGCTACTGTCTGACGTACAACAACCACTGTCCAGGAGTCACGAGGTGATGGTCCTGTAATGACCAGACACAACATAGAAGGAGGATCTGTGGTTCTCAACAGCTACTGTCTGACGTACAACAATCACTGTCCAGGAGTCACGAGGTGATGGTCCTGTAATGACCAGACACTACATAGAAGGAGGATCTGTGGTTCTCAACAGCTACTGTCTGACGTACAACAACCACTGTCCAGGAGTCACGAGGTGATGGTCCTGTAATGACCAGACACAACATAGAAGGAGGATCTGTGGTTCTCAACAGCTACTGTCTGACGTACAACAACCACTGTCCAGGAGTCACGAGGTGATGGTCCTGTAATGACCAGACACTACATAGAAGGAGGATCTGTGGTTCTCAACAGCTACTGTCTGACGTACAACAACCACTGTCCAGGAGTCACGAGGTGATGGTCCTGTAATGACCAGACACTGCATAGAAGGAGGATCTGTGGTTCTCAACAACTACTGTCTGACGTACAACAATCACTGTCCAGGAGTCACGAGGTGATGGTCCTGTAATGACCAGACACTACATAGAAGGAGGATCTGTGGATCTCAACAGCTACTGTCTGACGTACAACAATCACTGTCCAGGAGTCACGAGGTGATGGTCCTGTAATGACCAGACACTACATAGAAGGAGGATCTGTGGTTCTCAACAGCTACTGTCTGACGTGCAAGAGTCACTGTCCAGGAGTCACGAGGTGATGGTCCTGTAATGACCAGACACTACATAGAAGGAGGATCTGTGGTTCTCAACAGCTACTGTCCGACGTACAACAATCACTGTCCAGGAGTCACGAGGTGATGGTCATGTAATGACCAGACACTACATAGAAGGAGGATCTGTGGTTCTCAACAGCTACTGTCCGACGTACAACAATCACTGTCCAGGAGTCACGAGGTGATGGTCCTGTAATGACCAGACACTACATAGAAGGAGGATCTGTGGTTCTCAACAGCTACTGTCTGACGTACAACAATCACTGTCCAGGAGTCACGAGGTGATGGTCCTGTAATGACCAGACTCCCCATAGAAGGAGGATCTGTGGTTCTCAACAGCTACTGTCCGACGTACAACAATCACTGTCCAGGAGTCACGAGGTGATGGTCATGTAATGACCAGACACTACATAGAAGGAGGATCTGTGGTTCTCAACAGCTACTGTCTGACGTACAACAATCACTGTCCAGGAGTCACGAGGTGATGGTCATGTAATGACCAGACACTACATAGAAGGAGGATCTGTGGTTCTCAACAGCTACTGTCTGACGTACAACAATCACTGTCCAGGAGTCACGAGGTGATGGTCATGTAATGACCAGACACTACATAGAAGGAGGATCTGTGGATCTCAACAGCTACTGTCTGACGTACAACAATCACTGTCCAGGAGTCACGAGGTGATGGTCCTGTAATGACCAGACACTACATAGAAGGAGGATCTGTGGTTCTCAACAGCTACTGTCTGACGTACAACAATCACTGTCCAGGAGTCACGAGGTGATGGTCCTGTAATGACCAGACACTGCATAGAAGGAGGATCTGTGGATCTCAACAGCTACTGTTTGACGTACAACAATCACTGTCCAGGAGTCACGAGGTGATGGTCCTGCAATGACCAGACACTACATAGAAGGAGGATCTGTGGTTCTCAACAGCTACTGTCCGACGTACAACAATCACTGTCCAGGAGTCACGAGGTGATGGTCATGTAATGACCAGACACTACATAGAAGGAGGATCTGTGGTTCTCAACAGCTACTGTCTGACGTACAACAATCACTGTCCAGGAGTCACGAGGTGATGGTACTGTAATGACCAGACACTACATAGAAGGAGGATCTGTGGTTCTCAACAGCTACTGTCTGACGTACAACAATCACTGTCCAGGAGTCACGAGGTGATGGTCCTGTAATGACCAGACACTACATAGAAGGAGGATCTGTGGTTCTCAACAGCTACTGTCTGACGTGCAACAATCACTGTCCAGGAGTCACGAGGTGATGGTCCTGTAATGACCAGACACTACATAGAAGGAGGATCTGTGGTTCTCAACAGCTACTGTCTGACGTACAACAATCACTGTCCAGGAGTCACAAGGTGATGGTCCTGTAATGACCAGACACTACATAGAAGGAGGATCTGTGGTTCTCAACAGCTACTGTCTGACGTACAACAATCACTGTCCAGGAGTCACGAGGTGATGGTCCTGTAATGACCAGACACTACATAGAAGGAGGATCTGTGGTTCTCAACAGCTACTGTCTGACGTACAACAATCACTGTCCAGGAGTCACGAGGTGATGGTCCTGTAATGACCAGACACTACATAGAAGGAGGATCTGTGGTTCTCAACAGCTACTGTCTGACGTACAACAATCACTGTCCAGGAGTCACGAGGTGATGGTCCTGTAATGACCAGACACTACATAGAAGGAGGATCTGTGGTTCTCAACAGCTACTGTCTGACGTGCAAGAGTCACTGTCCAGGAGTCACGAGGTGATGGTCCTGTAATGACCAGACTCCCCATAGAAGGAGGATCTGTGGTTCTCAACAGCTACTGTCTGACGTACAACAATCACTGTCCAGGAGTCACGAGGTGATGGTCCTGTAATGACCAGACACTACATAGAAGGAGGATCTGTGGTTCTCAACAGCTACTGTCTGACGTACAACAATCACTGTCCAGGAGTCACGAGGTGATGGTCCTGTAATGACCAGACACTACATAGAAGGAGGATCTGTGGTTCTCAACAGCTACTGTCTGACGTACAACAATCACTGTCCAGGAGTCACGAGGTGATGGTCCTGTAATGACCAGACACTACATAGAAGGAGGATCTGTGGATCTCAACAGCTACTGTCTGACGTACAACAATCACTGTCCAGGAGTCACGAGGTGATGGTCCTGTAATGACCGGACTCCCCATAGAAGGAGGATGTGTGGTTCTCAACAGCTACTGTCTGACGTACAACAATCACTGTCCAGGAGTCACGAGGTAATGGTCCTGTAATGACCAGACACTACATAGAAGGAGGATCTGTGGTTCTCAACAGCTACTGTCCGACGTACAACAATCACTGTCCAGGAGTCACGAGGTGATGGTCCTGTAATGACCAGACACTACATAGAAGGAGGATCTGTGGTTCTCAACAGCTACTGTCCGACGTACAACAATCACTGTCCAGGAGTCACGAGGTGATGGTCATGTAATGACCAGACACTACATAGAAGGAGGATCCGTGGTTCTCAACAGCTACTGTCTGACGTACAACAATCACTGTCCAGGAGTCACAAGGTGATGGTCCTGTAATGACCAGACACTACATAGAAGGAGGATCTGTGGTTCTCAACAGCTACTGTCTGACGTACAACAATCACTGTCCAGGAGTCACGAGGTGATGGTCCTGTAATGACCAGACACTACATAGAAGGAGGATCTGTGGTTCTCAACAGCTACTGTCTGACGTGCAACAGTCACTGTCCAGGAGTCACGAGGTGATGGTCCTGTAATGACCAGACACTACATAGAAGGAGGATCTGTGGTTCTCAACAGCTACTGTCTGACGTACAACAATCACTGTCCAGGAGTCACGAGGTGATGGTCCTGTAATGACCAGACACTGCATAGAAGGAGGATCTGTGGATCTCAACAGCTACTGTCTGACGTGCAACAATCACTGTCCAGGAGTCACGAGGTGATGGTCCTGTAATGACCAGACACTACATAGAAGGAGGATCTGTGGATCTCAACAGCTACTGTCTGACGTGCAACAATCACTGTCCAGGAGTCACGAGGTGATGGTCCTGTAATGACCAGACACTACATAGAAGGAGGATCTGTGGTTCTCAACAGCTACTGTCTGACGTGCAACAGTCACTGTCCAGGAGTCACGAGGTGATGGTCCTGTAATGACCAGACACTACATAGAAGGAGGATCTGTGGTTCTCAACAGCTACTGTCTGACGTACAACAATCACTGTCCAGGAGTCACGAGGTGATGGTCCTGCAATGACCAGACACTACATAGAAGGAGGATCTGTGGTTCTCAACAGCTACTGTTTGACGTACAACAATCACTGTCCAGGAGTCACGAGGTGATGGTCCTGCAATGACCAGACACTACATAGAAGTAGGATCTGTGGTTCTCAACAGCTACTGTTTGACGTACAACAATCACTGTCCAGGAGTCACGAGGTGATGGTCCTGTAATGACCAGACACTACATAGAAGGAGGATCTGTGGTTCTCAACAGCTACTGTTTGACGTACAACAATCACTGTCCAGGAGTCACGAGGTGATGGTCCTGCAATGACCAGACACTACATAGAAGGAGGATCTGTGGTTCTCAACAGCTACTGTTTGACGTACAACAATCACTGTCCAGGAGTCACGAGGTGATGGTCCTGCAATGACCAGACACTACATAGAAGTAGGATCTGTGGTTCTCAACAGCTACTGTCTGACGTACAACAATCACTGTCCAGGAGTCACGAGGTGATGGTCCTGTAATGACCAGACACTACATAGAAGGAGGATCTGTGGTTCTCAACAGCTACTGTTTGACGTACAACAATCACTGTCCAGGAGTCACGAGGTGATGGTCCTGTAATGACCAGACACTACATAGAAGGAGGATCTGTGGTTCTCAACAGCTACTGTTTGACGTACAACAATCACTGTCCAGGAGTCACGAGGTGATGGTCCTGTAATGACCAGACACTACATAGAAGGAGGATCTGTGGTTCTCAACAGCTACTGTTTGACGTACAACAATCACTGTCCAGGAGTCACGAGGTGATGGTCCTGTAATGACCAGACACTACATAGAAGGAGGATCTGTGGTTCTCAACAGCTACTGTTTGACGTACAACAATCACTGTCCAGGAGTCACGAGGTGATGGTCCTGTAATGACCAGACACTACATAGAAGTAGGATCTGTGGTTCTCAACAGCTACTGTTTGACGTACAACAATCACTGTCCAGGAGTCACGAGGTGATGGTCCTGTAATGACCAGACACTACATAGAAGGAGGATCTGTGGTTCTCAACAGCTACTGTTTGACGTACAACAATCACTGTCCAGGAGTCACGAGGTGATGGTCCTGCAATGACCAGACACTACATAGAAGGAGGATCTGTGGTTCTCAACAGCTACTGTTTGACGTACAACAATCACTGTCCAGGAGTCACGAGGTGATGGTCCTGCAATGACCAGACGCCTCATAGAAGGAGGATGCGCGGTTCGCGATCGAAGAACCGGTTTGTTCCAGACGGAGGAATGTCTTTCTCTCTCTGGGATCGTGTTTCTGCATAAACCACGGTGAAATGCACCACGTCATCGTCACCAGAGACTTTACCATGTCAATGGTGTGGAAGTCTGCTCTCAGAAAATACATTCTTTGAAGCTCCTCAGCTATACACACTCACAGCAACTTTAAAGTGCTGGAGCAAGCACACCAATTAGATTTTTTCGCGGAGTTTCGGTTTATTTTTATACTACTAAATTTTTTGCCATTTTCTGACCCACGAAGTCGCAGGTTTAGAATAGTTTCCAAGTAGGCCAGGTCTGATCATGACTAATAAATAATTTGGTCTGTCAATACCTTTTGCTCTGATGTGGGTAGATGTTATTAGGTTCAATCGGAGAATGGCAGACGTAATGGAGCTGATATTATACGATGAATCTCTGTTATAATAATAATTAACAATTATTGTTACTCTTCCATATAAATTTTCCTGTTAGATCGACCAGACTTGCAGAACGAAATGAGGCCTTCATTACATAGATTAGTTAAAGTAGATTGTACTCTACGTTTCTTTTATGAATTGAAATTTACCTAGCGGCTGTCTGACGTAACACAAACAGTTTGTCACAAGTAAATACACGTGACTTCAGGAAGAAAACCCCTTTTTAGAACCAAAGGATCTAATACATCAAGGTGTAAGCCAAAGCTGGAAGCAAGGCAGTGGCTGCAGTTCCGGAGCAATGGAGTGGTCATGACACATATCAGTCAAGGCCAGAAGCTAAACATTACCGACGGATGTTTACAATGGAACTGCACGGAAGAGGCTATAATCTATCTGAAGGTCAGGTGATGTGGAAGACAGTCAAAGCAAATGTAAGATCCTTGTAGGCCGGGTTTCTTCCGGGACAAATGAAAAATTTCTAGCTCATCACTCGAAGGCGAAATTGAAGCCCTGGGAGGTTCACAATTTTTACCACAATTTAGATCAGTTTTCATCAAGTTGCTAATACTAAGCTTCCAAAATTACTGTTTAACATACGATCCCAGATCCCATTCCAATCTTTATCAATTTATTAAAACCTTTGATCTGATTAATTATACTTATCATAGACCGGGCCTAGGTTAGTAAGGCGCTGGATTTACCACATTTGAAACACTGAGTCGACCAAACACATTTTCTACATTAGGATAAGTTTCATAGTGATCGCTGTACTCTTTAGTTTACTTACCAGAAAAAAGGTATCCATTAAAAACGTTTTTTAATAGCTATGAGTTGGTGGAAGAAAAAGAAACAATAAAAGATATAGGCGCTCTTTACGAACATTGGATAGAACCAAGATAATCTTCAGCTTGAGAACGACAAAAAAACGGAGTGAAATTTGTGGTATAAACCAAGTTCCTGCTGCATTTGAAGCAATGAGTGTTGAGAAAATGTTATAAGTGTTAATACACAAACCTATTATGTAACCCTAAATACAGGTTTACTCCAAATTATGTAACAAGTAGAGTGGGTGCTTATCTCAGATGAGATTAACATGTAATACGAACGTCGAAGTTTTAATCAATACAAATTCTCTGCCGATTTCGCTCGTCACGTTTTGTACAATGATTATTGGGTTTTGCCGCGTAAATTACATAGTAGTAGATTTTATCTGCTGAGCTTTTGTACGCCGACTGAACGGAAGCTTTTACCGGTTTGCTTGCTAATTGCAGCTCAAGCAAACCAACGTTGTGTTACCACATTGACTTGTCGATACTGAATTGGACATCCCATCTCTATGAACAGCTGGGACAAGTTTTTATTCGAACAGAAAACAGTTGAGCCTCGCTCTTTTACTTTCTAAACTTGTTTTCTTGGTTTTTGTTGTTTCCTAGCTTAAGTTTCTTTTGAGTTTCCCCCTCGCTTTTCTTTTGCTTTTTGGCTTGAAATTCCAGAGAACATATCCTAAATTTTTAAAGAATATATGATAAAACACCACTTATTATGTTAGACATGTTATTAAAACAGTAGTTCTAATAGCACGTAACAGTGTTTCACAACTTATTCTGAGATTTAATCTACGCCGAAATATTTGTTTGGAACCCTTCATTGCTTTACACTGTTAGGTGTGACGCGATTGCACACATTGCCTTTATGGTGATATCCAAAACATATTAGCCTATCTGCATTCAGATTGCAGATCTAAATTTACTCCATGATGAGATAAAGAGTGTCGTCATGAACATTTTTGGAACACATCGGAATGTAAGATTTGGGGTTTAATACGAAACAAGCTGCTATACCCATGCTTTGCAACGGGAAGAAAATGTGACCTAGAGAACTATTAAAGTGGTGCTGATATGTGTTTTAAAATACAGCAACTCTATGATTTAGTTAGAAAATATAAACTGATTTAAACGTGTAAACCTACTTACTTTCAAACACCTACTTTTAATGTTGATAGATCCAAAAGAATATGACAATATACCTTAGTGTAGCAATAGCATCAATTGCATCATATTGATGCTTCATGAATGACCTTAATTCTTCAATTTTAGTCAAGCCTTTTTACATGTAGCTAACTATATAAATTACAAAATGAAACTATAAGCAATACAAAAAACGTATATACAACCTTTCTAAAACCAAACATAACCCTCCTCAATCCATACAAACATCTTTTTCGAGTAAATAAAGAAACCAGTGCACTGTACTGACCAGCTGTTTCATTAACTAAATTAAATCATTTAAAATTTGGAAGCATGCCAGGCGTAGCCTTTTAGAAATCAGCCTGTGGGGCAAAGCCCTTAGGAAATTCGTCCATATCAATACTTTTCGGCAAATCTACACACTCTAAGCTTCATTTTGATGTGCAATATGTCTATATTTTTATTTGGTAGATGGCCTTAACCGTTTACATAAAATTTGATTGTATCACTTTAATAATATAATAGATATAGCTTTCCACAATTGAAAGCATATTTTGCGAAAAATAAGCAATGAACGATCTTTACGTAAAGGTTTAAAGATTCCATCTCAAATGTCAAGTTTAAATGTAAAAAAAAAACATCGTCTCAAATGGTTCCCCGGCAAATGGTATCGTCATAGATTAAACATATAAACATTTGTATAGCTTTCCTATACTTGTCGACCTGCTGGAAACAATCGTATCTTTCTGTCCATAAACTCATGTGACGTGCTCGTATTTGACAATTAATTGTTGTACATTCGTAACCTACTGTAGCTGTAGCTACACCTTTTGCTGTTGGCTCCTAGGCGGAATAAATCGGCTCCGATCAAATTGGACTTGCATCGCACGTAGTCTAAGAAGCAGAACTGGCTGACATGTCGGACGTTGACCGGAGGATTGATACGACAGCGACAACTGCGGGGTCATCGGCCAACCTGGGAGTACATCGTACATCCGTGACGTCACATCTCCAGATCACCAGGAAACACATCTGAGGACAAGGACTGGACAACATCAGCTAGACTACAGCAGGACTACAAACTAGGACTGCCTAGCAATTTAGTCCTTTAACATTACCAGTCAAAGTGAAGAGGACACGAACTGGACAAAATTATGAGTATGAACAGAAAGGACTACAAACTAAGACGACCAAGTCTCCTAACGTCACCTAACTGTAAATCAGACATTGAGGATGTCGAACTAGCCAAAAGATAGTCCAGGATGCGTGTCCTTTGAGCTGCTCAAAGGAAAATTTCTCAAAGTCGTAACCGCACATAAGATGAATTGTATTTATGGGAATGTGGGCTTTTAGAAACTGGATGTTTATGATGAGGTTGCCTGGTTTGAGACAGTTAGGGAGCTAGTAGTGCATTTCAGAGGTAATCAGACAATGAAACCCTGACCAGACATTAACTTAATTACCTATAGATTAAAAAAGAAACATAATTCTTAATCAGGCCATACACAACTTTGGAAGACAAGCCGGTCTCATACCAGCGTGTAAATCTGAAGAATGGTCTTCTGTCATAGATTAGTATGTAATAGCCAATAATTAAATACACTACTATATTGTATTCCTGTCGATCGTCTCTAGAAAATTAATCGATTTTCAGCTATTCCTGGTGCAGGCTATATCGAAATCGAGTGCAGTTGAATTTTCATTACTCAGTTCCTATCATTTCACCAAACTTAAGCCAAATATGATCAAAATAACAAAATCTATTGGTAAACACATACTTGTCCCCTGGTGTAACATGGGGAGACTGTTTTACACCCTTACATCTACCTTGAAGAAATTATCTTACAATAAAGCCAACTCGGTAATGTGTCAATGAAACAAGTGTTTGTACAAGTTTACTGGTTAAAACTAACGCTCAACCCGAAATAGGATTGACAACTCATATTTTCAGAGATTATACAATTAAATAAACTTGTAGAAGGTTAAACGTGTTGTCCTAAAGATTGCAAATATCTACTCCATATTGAATAACTAAGTAAAACTCCTATACTTTCAGAAACAAACTACACAAGGGTCACACAAAATCGTAAGTGATTCTATAAAACGCCAAAACTGCGTAAACACCCACACAAATTAATTTGGCCAAAAATGATCTTTTACTAAAAAATGAGGTCGTTGATCAATAATTGGCAAAAAGTAAACTAGAATAGTTAAATGCGAGTGCATTTCAACAATAAAAAACGTTTCAGCCAACACGGCAGTATAAAGTTAGGCTACAATAAACAGTTGTCTGGCTTTGCAGGAAATAATTAAGCAACTACGCTGTTCCCTAGACCACCCAATGTCTAATTTGAATGTAGACGAGCCCGCGCTCTTGCCCGAGGAAAAAACATAGTCCTTATTGATAATAAACTCCCACGCTTTCACCACAACACAAGGACTCGAAGACCTCGCTTTACCTGGGACTTTTACTCGGTTTCATTCAAAACCATCATCATTTTGATTAAAATCTATAATAATTATAAAAAGAGGAGGTTTGTATATTTTTTGGCAGTGATAAACTCAGACACCGCTGAACCGATAAATACGTGTAGAATTTCATGGAATAGGTTTATACACCATCAATTTCGTGATCCGTCCAATCGGCTCCGCCCCAGTGGCTCTGGAGTTTCCCATGTTAACCTTGTGAGAAATGGAATTAATGAATCTTAACAGCTGTTTCAATTAAACAAGTTGGTTCTGTTCTATTATGTTCAATAGCATTAAAGTTACAAGGATTACCAACAGGGGGCAGCACTATTATTTCTTTTACATTTATGACAACAGCTAATTTGCAACCAAAAGGTGAGTGAGCATAGCGAACGAACTTCAACCTAGAGGCGAGTTAGCGTAGCGAACGAGCTAACCTGAAGGCAAGTGAGCGCAGCGAACGAGCTCCAACCTAAAGGTGAGTGAGCGTAGCGAACGAACTTCAACCAGGAAGTGATTGAGCCATGCGAACGAGATCATCTTGAAAATTAAGAAGTTAAACCAATGAATACACAAACTATAGTTTGTGTATTCATTGGTTAAACGGGACAAAGCCCGCGGGTTACAGCTAGTAGTATAGCTAAAAATCAAAATGCAACGATTATCCATTGCGAAACTGAAATGCGTATGTAACATGTAATGTTTGAAACCGTCTTTGGCATGAAAGCACGAATCAAGTAGGAACTGGAACTACTGTGTTATTTCAACTACTAAACTTCAGTCCTTTAATTTAATAAATGTATATTCTTAGTAAATTGTACTAACGTGAACACCCGAAAATGTCATACACAGTATAAGTAAGTAATAATTCAGTGCGTAGTATTCAAATGTAAAATCATTTGAATACTACGCACTGAATTTCCAAATGTATTGTAAACACATTTGATTACTACGCACTGAATTATTACTTACTTATACTGTGTATGACATTTTCGGGTGTTCACGTTAGTACAATTTACTAAGAATATACATTTATTAAATTAAAGGACTGAAGTTTAGTAGTTGAAATAACACAGTAGTTCCAGTTACTATCTTCTAAATGAATACTACTTATCAAATTTATAGTTTGCAGGACTGAGACAATCTAGGTTCCACGCCGTCGAGTTGTGGCAATATCAAAATGTGGGATTATCTCAAAGTACAGATCTTGGCATCATCGAAAAGTAAAAAAATTGTTTTTTGTATCAATCAAAGTCATCACGACCCAGGACTGTGCGCCACAACGCAGTTTTATTGGCCATGTTGTGATTAACTTTCACTAAAATTCCTAATCCAGAAATATCAATTTTAGTTTTCTCTCGCATGTGTACAATACTAAGAGTTGAGCCCGCAACCTTATTCTAGCTTAACCAACCCGAGAAACTAAAACACAAACAAAAACACGTGTTAGAAAATGTCAAAAGCAACTCACCAATACGAATCTTGTTTGAGATTTTCGAACCAATCGTTTTTCCCTCGCTTGTATTCCATTGCACATACCAACACACACACACACACACAACCGGCAACTCACAACTGTATTGTCAGTGTGTCTGTGTGAGTTGACATCCCCACCACAAGTAGCAGTTTAGTGTGAACAGCTGTTGTATAATCATCACAAGTGTATTGAATGTCACTTCTCCATTGCTGAATGTGTAAATGATATCAAGCCTGCAGTTTAGATACGCAGCGCAATTGTGAAACGATTTAACAGTAATAAATCAAATGCATGGTGTTAAACTCTGAATTTGGACACTGCAAGTAGGATTTCTCATATTGTAAAATTGTATAGTTTTGTTTTGAATAGTGTTTCATGTATGGCTAGGTGGGTGCCGTGATGTTAGATAATTGATAATTGTTTTTTTAGGGTTAATATTACAGTGTGCGCGTTACCCTTTGGCCATAATACCGACAGGACAATACAAGTGTTATATACACAATCGTTTTGTTTGGGTAAAATAGGATTGAAGTTAAAGTTGGTGAAATTACAGAAATTACAATTAATGGCAAACATCAAAACGCACTCTTCACAATCCGAAAAGAAACGTTCCTGACAATCGTGTTTTTGAATATTTTTGTGGCATAAGATTCATATTACCTTTATCCATAATATTTCGGGTTTTCGGAGTATGGTAAATAGCATCCATTAATCGATGATTGTTATAAACTAATGACCCTGGCTGAAGAAAGTCTTAGCAATCACTACATATAGTACCATTCTTATAACGCATTCAATAGGTCAACGTACTTAGTTGAGTCGTCATCTTGAATAGTGAAAACCCCTTTTATCGCAAAAAAAATTGAAAGCTACTAATGTGAAAAATATCGTAGGGTTGGTTCTTGTTTACAGGAAAGGCAAACGGACGACTGATTTATCAAGGTTATTTAGCGCAGGGGCCTGGACGGTGTAGGCCTACTCAACACGCTGTATTTGTTTTAGTAAACTACACAGACATAAGTAATTACGGCAATTGGCCTTCTCAGTTTAATGAATCATCGTTTAACCAAGAGAAACACTATGTCCAATGATCATGGTCAACAAAGTCAAAATCATAATAGTTTTATTAATGCAATACTGTATTCCGCGCGGTCTAAGCTTACCTCATGTAATTTCACAGCCTCCTCAAGAACGAAGACTACTAATAATGTTCACTGCCAGCATACGTCGATCTCAGGTTTTATCGACGCCTCAAACGCGACGATCTATTGTTGACAATTATACTAATTTAAGTGGTGAGCGAAGTAATTAAAAGTACTTAGAAGAATATCTGTTGATTCTTCTAGTCATGATAGAGAATTGAAAATTACTCAAGACGGAAACACAAAATGTATGGTAAAACTAAGCTGAAATAATGAACGAGTGTATGTAAATGAAACATTTAGTCACTGCTTGGACTTGGAACAATTATTCAAACAAACATTACCGATGACTAAAAATCACAGTTTTACCAAGTACAAAGACATTTCTCGTCAAACGAAATGTCAACAATGCTCTGAACAGCTGATTCTAAACTTCACGTTTAGTGGTCTAGTGTACCAAACCGTTAACTTTATGGTATCCAAAAACCAATCCGAAATTACCTTGAGCGAAGGGGTGAAACAGTATCCACAAGAAAAAGAACACATGGTGGATAACGCACGATCACTGAACACTGAACAGCTGATGACGCTAAACTGAAGGCGCGCAACGAGCAACAATCCAACAATGGACTGGCGTAGTCAAGGTCGAGCATATATCTCTCTCACTCACTCACTCTCCCTCTCTCTCTTACACACGTCTTATACGGCTTCTATTTGCCAGGAATCGAGGCCGACTGTAAAATGATTTAGTATTTAATAATCGCCAAAATAACTATTTCAAGTAATTTGTGCTTCACATGTAGATATTTCACATTGATTGTTCAGCAATAAAAATTTCGATTTACCACCCTGAAAACAGACCGGCTTGTTGGCTAAGTTTTGAAATTTGGACAATGCACATCACGGTACCAAACCAAAGCTGTAATATATTCACATCCTAGGATGCTGGCTCCAACCCGGATTTTACACATTACTGGGCCATGGCATTATCACTTTTGGATAAAATCCATTTTGGCGATTGGCAGAGTTCAATCTGAATTTATATCCTCATTGGATGCCAGTAGTATTGATGATATATTTGGTACATGTAGACATCAGATCCAAGCTGAGTTTGCCTACCCAAAAGACTTAGTGTGTGTCTAACAAAAACAGTTTATATAAACAACCTAGACTGCAATCCGATCAAAGTCGTTCTTTTAGTTTAGTAAAAGTTCTGATTGAAGTGCGTCCAACAGTCTCAGTTGTCCTCACCCTCCATTATGATCTCACAAATGGATTGAACAAACAGCATCCCAAGATGTTTAGTGGTCTCAAGGCGGACCATATCTCAACGTGGGCAACGGAAGAACAGGTGTTCCTCGGTGTTGTGTCTAGATTGCCTCCCTCTTTGCTGCCAATAGTTAGGACAGGAATAACCTCAGCAATCACCATAACAGCCGGTTCAGACATTGTGAGGTATGCAGAAGTGACCCTGAGACCACCCCTGAGTGACCCTGTGGCCTGACGCTGCACTCAAGGTCCAAGGAGCCTCGACTAATACACGTTTTTGATGAGTGCATCTGGCCACACCTGTGACGTAAAGTAGCACTGGCCTGGCCCAACTGAAGACGGCAAGAGTCTCCTTAGCTCTAACAGGACAAAAGACAGTACATAGTGGATAAAAAATATCTCCTAGTAAACTGATTTTTACCATTATTGTGTAATTTCAAGATTCAAGATTTTTAAGCAAGTGATCAAGCAGAGGGACAATTGGTAAGTAAAAAGGTAATTTTCTGTATTGATTCCCCATTCCCCCACTAGTGTTGAATGTATTTCTAAAGTTTACTTAAAAAGACCCAGAAATGCTGATAAATTTATTTTATAACAGTTTAAATTAATGTTAACTAGTGTACATATGTTGCTCGACCAATTCGATCAATTGCAAAGTATTACAGGAGTTATTTCAAAACGAATAACAGTCATATTTACAATAAGTTTAAAAGATTCAACTCAAAGATTACCGGTGTGTAACTCAGACCATGTTTATCTTCGTTATTGATAAACCTATAGCATTCCGGCCGGGTTTCTCCTTCTCAAAATGCCTCGCTGTAGAGACAACACAGGTTATTGATAGAGGGCCAATTGAGAACGAACAGACGTTTTGGGGTAGTGTTAGGGCGCATTTGTAACCTAATAGTTGAGATTGTTCAGGGTCAGGTGCTGACTGTGATCACACTTCTGTAACTGCGGTTGTTATCACGACCACGCCTCCTGTCAATGTTTCGTTGTCAATGCGTCGGAGGCATTTAAAAGAAAAAGAAAACAACAAATAAACAAATTATAGCTACACAAAACAACGATAAATGCACAAATTGAAGTTACAATCATGCTAACACGATCCGTCATAGCGACAGAAAACAACGATAAATACACAAATTTGAGATACAACCATACTAACACAATCCGTCTTGAGGGTTATGTTTATACAAATTCAGATAGTAAATAAATGTACTCAATCATTAAATTCATTAATTAATTCATTAAATTGAAAAATAAATAACAGCAATTAAATTATACAGCTGATCAAAATGTAAACAATTATGTTCATCATAAGGATAACATGGGAGCTTTCAAAGCCACTGGGGCAGAGCCCAAGGGACTTTTTCAAAAATGTAAGGTCAGTTTGCAAATCTACGTGACACGCTCTTTCCAATGAGACGTCAATGGATAAAATCGGTTAAGAAATGACGGAGTAGTTCGACTGACAAAGTTTCATGTAGGGTATTAATTACATAGATTGTAAATAAACAGCTGACCCATCAGTTAAATAACCACAGTCCAGAGACAACTCTGTGGGTAGTGCGGGGCCCATTACAAACAATCAGAGTGTGAGTGGGAAAAAGTAGTTTGAGAACAATAAAGACTAACAAAATTCTGAATAAATAATTAATATTTACTAATTTATACTCCCTCTTTTCCTTTTTTCATAACTGACACAACTAAATTAAACTTAACAGACTATTTTTGGCCCCCTGAGGTGCGGGGCCATGTGCGGCCGCACCTTTCGCACTCGCCTAAGGCCGGCTCTGCTACAGTCAGATTCTAAACAAGAGTCGAAACAGTTAATGAAGAGATTTTCCAGTTAATGCAAATGGATTTTAAATAGCCTAGGCTATTTACAGTAATAATTGTAGCCTGATTAGCAGTATCATTATTTTGTAATGCTCAACATACAAAATTGAGATTCTCCAAGGAAAACTTTCTTGTTAAACTGTATGTTCTTCAGTTTCTCCACAGATTCTTTTGTAGCTACCAAGAAACTACTGGGGCAGGGGCGTCGTCCTGTAATCCAGCTACTAGGAGGTCATATATTTATAGGCATACACTGTGGACGGGATACTCCCTGGTGTGGATTAACATCCACACTTGTGAGTACTACAACATCCACTGTCCTATCCTGATGATTAGACCGATTTGTTAACTACAAGGCAAAAATATGGTTTAAATTTGAATATAAACTGTAGGTCCCTTAGTTGCCATTGGCTGTATAAGCTATTAATTAACCGTTGTGTCTAAGGAACATATCACTAACAAGAGACTACAAGATCACGCCATTCATCTCTATTCAAACTTGGGGCTTAAAATACATACATTCGTATGGTTGCCATTTCAGAATAAAGTATTAAAAATTAAGAGGGTTCCACCCGTCGGCTGGTTACCGCGTAAACATAGTCCTACATAAAAGACTCTCGTGGCGTTATTAAAGTGTTTATTGAGTTGAAGTTGAAATACACGGTAAAATATTTACAAAGATCTAAACCATGTTCTGGATGAACTAAAACTTCAAAATTTTCATAGTATTTACAAAATCATTTTTTAATATACGTGAATTATTCTTTTTCACATGGAACTTAAACTAAATTACAAGCTCTGTTACGTCAAGCACATAAGGCACACAATCATTGGAAAACATATAGTTTTCAAATTTTGAGAGCTTGTACAATAGAGGCATGTTCAATCCCAAACTATATTTCAAACCATTCAATCCGCTATTTGCATTGACTTCAGGCTGCCGATATAACCAACTTAAACTATTTTTAAACATATGTAATCTTAGACTAAACCTACATCGATTAGTTTTACACTAGGGAAAAATTTAAAATGTAAACTTTATTTTTACAGACATCTACAAAATAACACTTAAAACCACTTAACATCTGGATGCTCGAGAGTAAGAGTGTGGTTTGCAATAGAGGCAAATTTCCAGATGTCATCAGCGAGCAGTTTCGGCTCCTCAAACGCAGCAAAGTGTCCACCAGTGGGAAAATCCGTCAGATGGACGATTTTCTTAAACTTGAGACCAAGTATTGAGCGAGGTTGGTTAGCAATCTCATTGGGTAATCGAGCAATTCCCGTAACAACTGTGACTGGAGCCCTGAAAACAGATTTTGATTAGACAAAAAACTTTAAGGAAATAGATTATAGAATTAAGTTTTTCTAAACACAGCCCAAATTACAAGTACAATTCATTTTTACGGGACAAACAACCTCATTTATTGGCTTTGTTTACTACATTACCGACTGATCAGGTGATAAAAGTTTTGGCGATTTTATCCATACAGTTTAGTATTATTAGAAATTAATTGTGTTGTGACTCAAGATAGTGCTTTCACAAGCCCAAAGAGTACGTATTGTAGAAGAATATACAAAAAGTAAACTATAGGCCTACATTTTACCACAAGAATTTTTGCATTTAAGATTTTAGTTGGGTACTTAATAAATCAAAAGTTGTATAAAGTGTAAAGATCGATTATACAATTCTTCTCGCGTTTTATAGAAACACACGTTGAGTTTTATCACAATAAAATCTCAATATTACTTAGCCAAGTAGACAGCAATGCATTTCAGCTGATTGTTAATGAAGCAGGACTGCCAAATTATGAGCTTCTTTTGTGTGTACACAATGACTCTTTGTATTTGTATTTTGGGTTGCGTTTAAAATAACACCCTGTACAAATAATATTAAAACTAAACCTACCTAGACTTTCCGGACTTGCCGATTGATCAAGTCTCTGCCACAACACACCACTTCTCATACTCACTTTTCAAATCCCAAAGTCATACTTTTCTTGTTGAAAGTCTCGCTGTACAGTCTCATAGATGAGGTGGCTGATCCAGTGAGCCAGTAGATCATGATATTATCTAAGAGATCCTCCAGTTTGTACTTCTTCAAGAGGCCTCCATCAGGCAAACTCTTCCATGAAGGGTTGGTCCATGTGGAGAACTTTTCCAAGATGTAAGCAGCCAATGCGATCGGAGAATCTCTCAAAGCAACTCCTATAACAATGTGACAGTGAAATAAAACGGGTGTCTTTGCTAAACATGTTTGCTATTTTGAAACAGGTTTAGTAAAAATGTACAGAGAAATCAATTTCCTAATTTCAGAGTGTTTTTGTACAAATTCTTTGTAATGTAGGATTTATGAAATAAATTGATTTGATTTTAATTATTGCAGGAATACAGATCAGGCTTATCAACAGCATTTATGATGACTTATTCCATTTTCCCTCTTTCACAGATTGACTAAAATTTTAAGCAGCGATATAAGTTGAGTAAATTCCCCATCACTGATTAGTAAAACAGAATTACAAAATTTCTAGTTCTGAAGAATGGAAGAAACTTAGAATATGATGGGATTGTGCTTGTGATGACATTGTGAAGAATCTATGTATTAATTACGTAAGGTGATTCTTTGCGTCAAAATGGTGGGCGACTGGGATGTCCTAGAACGATGAGAGAGGGCTCAAATTAAAGGTCTCTATACCATGAAGGCGGGAAAAATAGTGGAATTCCCAAAACGTTAACCAAAATGTTCATATAACGTAAAATGTTCTCCATAAGAATAGTATTGGAGACCATACAGAGCTTATTTTTGTGTATAATCTTGGAATGAACTATATTAAATCACAATAATGCAGATTTGTATCATATCCAAAGCATTGTTGTTAGTAATACCCTTAGTGAAACACAACATGTCAGTTGTCAATGAGCGGACTATTGATTAAATGTCCTACAAAGTCATGGTTAGTACTAACACTAGAGTTTGGACTGTTCACGTATCAAAAAACGTAAAATTTCTGCTCCATGAAAACACTGAAAATATAATAATTTGCAAACTTTTCAAGTTTAAATAATAGATGAACCAAACTTATATCACTCCTTATGATTTTTTAGTATGTTAAAGAGCGAAGATGAAATAAGTTAATCAACAAATTGCAAGCACTGTAAACCTGAGTTATATTCCTGCAATAATTTAATTAGTTCCTCTGTTGATCTTGATACAAATTATGTTTCAACATATTATGTAAGACACAAAATTGATTTAACAGTCACATTAGTTACCTCGTCAGGAGTTGCATTGAGAGATTCTACAATCGCATTGGCTGCCTACATCCTGGAAAATTTTTCCACTTGCACCAAATTTTCATGGAATTGTTTGCCTGATGGAGGTCTCTTGACGAAATACAAACTGGAGGATCTCTTAGATAATATCATGATATACTGGCTCACTGGATCAGCCACCTCATCTATGAGACTGTATAGCGAGACTCTCAACAAGAAACATATGACTATGGAATTTGATAAGTGAGTATTTATTTTGTGTAGGTATAAATTAAGAACCAACTCAACAGACAGTTTCAGGGTGTCTACTACATTCTGGATAAAAAATTCATGGACAATTCCCGTACATTTAAGGACACTTTACCGTAACCTTTGTCGGTGTCATTAGGCCTACCGAATAATTTTCCTGATTTGTCAAACTGTATTAATCTTGTTATTCACTGTAGTTGTACCAGAGAGAAAAGTAAATAATAATAGATAACTTAAGAGTTAAAAATTTCAAAATAGAAATTTATTGAAAGTAAACAAACATAGGCCTACCTATAAGTTACTTTAGGTAAAGCTTTTATAGTGTAACAGAGAAACGCAATCATTGTCTCCTGTGATAGCGACAAATATCTCCATTGGTCACGTAAACTTCATAACATAGCTTATCCGATCCAGGCCGATTAATTTGGCATGATTCGCCCTGGCTTAACGTTAGGTTCTCGACTACTTTTGAAAAAAAAATCTTTAATGCATATTGTTACTCAATTCTTAGTACAAAATCAAGGTATGGTAAGCGGCTACCAATAAGCAATAAGCACAGCGTAAGTTTATTGTATTTTCATTTGCAAAGTTAATATCGACACATAGCAATCATTAGTTGTTTATCTTGGGCTCAATTACATTTTCTTAATATATTTTACAGCTCTTTCAAGAATCAAAATACCCAGGCCTAGACCTAATTATTTAGGAGGGCCTATATAAACTTGGTAACAAACAATAAGGTTATAATAGCAGCAAAGTCACTATCATCATTCTAGTTCATAAGATTTAGATTGCTTAAAGCATACAACTCAATAAATAAATATATGGGAAACAAAAAACATTGAAACCTGAATAGCCAACAATATAAGACAAAGATACAGAAAATGCAATGACATAATTTGAAACCAAGCAGGCCTGCATAGTGATAAAACATTGCAAACAACAATGCTTGTGGTTTTGTCAATTGAAAGATAAAATGTCCATAAAAAAGGGGTTAACTTACAAAATAAGACTGTAGATTATTTACATGTTTAATATGAAACCATAAACAGTTTTATGGCACTAGGCACTGGCCGCGGCAAATTGAATCTTCAAGCCGAAAGTACAAGTAAGAAGTGAAATTTAACAGCCATTATAAAGCTATTATTTTCACGATAAAATAGGTTTGGGATCTAATAATAATTACCCTCTAGTAATAAAAAAAGAAGTTGTAAAGGAATAAAAGTAATACAACTTTTATGAGCTAGCTGCTGAGTCAACAGTTCTTGGAAGTACTTGACTTGACACTTGATTTTCGTGATAAAATATTAATGGGTTAGAGATTGCTAATGGGATTTTTATTGCATAATTACTCTAGTAATAAATTATTAAAATGTAAACAAACATCTGATAAACCTCTTATGTGCTCCTAACCAACTAGCGATCAATAAAATTATGGCCCATTAAAAATTTAAGGACATAGTCTGGTATTTAAGGACAATTCCGTACATTTCATGGCCAGTAAAAATGTAAGTACAATTTCCGGTTTTCCCGGTTGGTAGACACCCTGTTTGTTTAACAATTGTTCAAAAATTTAATTTTCAACAAATGAATGAAGATAACTGAGTTTAGACCTATTTGTAAATAACGCACTTTTTCATTTCATTTAATGGTAGGAACAATAAACAGAAAACTAATGATCATCATCACAACAACAAAAAACACAACTGCCGTACTTTTGAGGAATGACACTTGATCATTGCTTCTCACCATGACTCTCATCATGAGGTCCTTCCACATTGAATGACAACACGCAACTCAAATAGGTGCTCTCCAGGTGATTGTCTAGTAAGCGAGTAAGCTACCATCCGGGCTCTGATTAGGTCTGCTAGGCTCGAACACAACACACCACTTCTCATACTCACTTATTAAATCCCATAGACATATGTTTCTTGTTGAAAGACTCGCTGTACAGTCTCATAGATGAGGTGGCTGATCCAGTGAGCCAGTAGATCATGATATTATCTAAGAGATCCTCCAGTTTGTATTTTTTTAAGAGGCCTCCATCAGACAAACTCTTCCATGAAGGGTTAGTCCCAGTGGAGAACTTTTCCAAGATGTAAGCAGCCAATCCGATTGGAGAATATCTCAATGCAACTCCTGCGGTAACAAACTGTCAGTTAAATTGCATTTATATTTTATATCTAGGTTAATATTTTGTTTGTATTTTTAAACGTGATGTAAATTACTGATTTCTCTCACTTACCAGGTTAAACTGATATGACGACTTATTGTAGGCTATTGCATCTTTTATGACACGTCAACTATCTCAGTAACATAAACTATGGCAGAAAATACAATTTTAGAACACTAGCACTCTCTGTGACTGGCTAATTCGACCGTGTCGTCCGTATAGATGAGATGTCTACTTCAGTATTCAAAAATCAATGCTTTTACTCAGATCCAATACACACAACTCACCCACAGTGTCAGGCTTAGTGGCTTGTATATGTAAGTATCCGGTCTCCTCCAATAGGAAAGATAGTTTGTCCAGCATAGGATAAGTGAACTTCTCTTCTCCCTCGTCACAAATTAGTCTCGGATACAAGCTGCCGGCCATCAGCTTCAGTTGTATACCGATTGTTGGTTGTACGTTCGCCATGTTCAAGTGTAGTCCGATGACACTGTAAATTAAGTGGTAAATCTATAATTACTGGTAGGAGACTAAATAGCTACATAACAAGAAAATAAGAAGCTATACGCACAAACGGCCATAACTTAAAAAAGACCCTCTTAGAAGTAGACATATTATACCCATAAAGCTGTCACTCCCAATTAACTGAGGTTATTGGGACTGAGACGAGACTATCTCGGTAACCAAGCATCTTGGATAACTTGAGGGTCGCTTAGATTTTGAGGTAAGGGCACATTAGGAAGTAAAATACTTTTAAACTATATGTTTTAACCCACTGACGATGACTTACGAGTGTAGCACGTCACCAAATTTTAGCCAAATACAGTAGAACCTCTTTAATCGACCAGTGGTAGTTCGGACTATTGAATAGTTTGAACTACTGAACAAGTGAATTGTTGTTTTTATGTAACAATAGCTGAAATGTGGCTAAAATAGATCGTAATTGTTACGGGAAAAGTGAAAAATGATTTATAGAGTAAAATACAGTGGGAAACATAGTGAATAAACAGTAGGCCTACTGTAAATTACAATAGAAAAAATTATGGTGAATATACAGGGTGATTTTTAAATGAGTTCCCCCCCTACTTTTTTCTACATTTCTTAAGATATCAACTCCGGACCACGTCAGATCATTGTAAAGTAGTAAGTACTTCATTTTGACTGGGTACAAATTTTTGGCCGCCATCTTGGATCCGCCATATTGGATACATAGATTTTTTTTTCAAATGTAAAGGTAGGGTTGTGACCCATTATTCCAAACTAGAATTTTACGCTGATTACAATGCCGCAAATAGTTTTTAAAAATCTTGATCCGTTCTAAAGTTATAAGGACTTTTTATAACTTGATTTTTAGCCCATTTTAACATTGTGCATTTACATACTAAGACCATAATCTCAAAATAGTGCTAGATAAAGATAAGTATACACCACCATTCATTGTCGACCTATTTTCACTTGGTTATGACGGATGTATTTTTTTCGGCCGCCATCTTGGATCTGGCATTTTGAAATGTGACAAATTAATTTGAATATGAAGGTGGTGTTGTGACCCATCATTTTGAACTATTGTTTTCTGCTGAACTCAATGCCGCAATCAGTTTTTCATTTGCATGTTTGGTTTTTGAATTATTGAAATTTTAAATAAGATAATTTTAATATTTCATCAAGAAAGCTTCATAACCAAAAACGAATTGCGGCATTGAGTTTAGCAGAAAAAATTAGTTGAAAACGATGGGTCACAACACCACCTTCATATTCAAATTAATTTGTCACATTTCAAAATGGCGGATCCAAGATGGCGGCTGAAAAAAATACATCCGTCATAACCAAGTGAAAATAGGTCGACAATGAATGGTAGTGTATACTTATCTTTATCTAGCACTATTTTGAGATTATGGTCTTAGTATGTAAATGCACAATGTTAAATGGGCTAAAAATAAAGTTATAAAAAGTCCTTATAACTTTAGAACGGATCAAGATTTTTAAAAACTATTTGCGGCATTGTAATCAGCGTAAAATTCTAGTTTGGAATAATGGGTCACAACCCTACCTTTACATTTGAAAAAAAATCTTTGTATCCAATATGGCGGATCCAAGATGGCGGCCAAAAATTTTTACCCAGTCAAAATGAAGTACTTACTGCTTTACAATGATCTGACGTGGTCCAAAGTTGATATCTTAAGAAATGTAGAAAAAAGTAGGGGGGGAACTCATTTAAAACTCACCCTGTATAAAAAAATACAGTATACAATATTAAACAACTGTATTGTGTATAGAGTACAGCAATGAGGCGTTCCGATTATTGGATGTTCGGATTATGGGGGTTTGGATTAAAGAAGTTCTAAGATACTGCTAATTCACTAGCGCTATAATAGTTCATTGAATCTAACCTGCAGGCCTAACTAGGTAGTATCGTTGTGTACTTATAGTGGTAATCAACACATTCGACCGACGGTGGCATGGCATCTACTTGGCTTATTATTGAAATATGCAAACAGTTGAATAATGATTGATCACTTTTGGTTTACTATCTTTACCATTCATTAATTTCTCTTTACAAAATCATTATATTCACCGTCAAAGTACTCTAATCCAGCATCTATGTGCAAGTGCTCGTTGCCAATGGCACTACTCACTTGTCAGGATACATCTGGGCAAAGTAGATGCCTATTATACTTCCCCAGTCTCCTCCTTGGACGAAATACTTGTCATAGCCGAGTCGCTCCATGAGAGAGTGGAGAACGACAGCCATCTGAGCAGCTCCTAGACCCGGCCGAGCGGCTGCCTCCGAGAAACCATAGCCTGGGAGTGACGGAGCTACTACCTCAAAGGCAAAGGGAAAGTCTTGTCCGGGTCTATGTGTGATCAACTTGGGAATCAACTCGTAGAACTCTCTTACTGAACCCGGCCACCCGTGCAACAGCAAGATAGGAACCACCTTCAACTGCAACAGGGAGACTCATCATTGTAAGTTAGATTAAATGAAAGGTTTGGTTTAGTCATCATGTCAAGTTTACAAAGACTGATTATTCACATATAAACATAATGACATGTCAATACAAACTTAATTTTTAAAACCCAATAAATAATAACTAGTGCTAAATTAATTTAGAAAACCATCTAAGGAACAAGTACACAAGAACATGAGATAGTATTTAAGTTTTATTTTTTTATTTTTTTGAAAAATTTCAAACATTTTCTTTAATTTTAATTTGTTTTAGGAGCTGATTGTACATTTTCCTATGTGCCATGGGCGGCCCTACATAAAGAGCTGTTCTATGCACAGGGTATTGCAGATCAGTCCTTTATTACTTATTAAATCAATGACTCTAATTTATGAACACTAATTCCTCATAACTTCTTTTTATTAAAGTGCCAAATTTAAGAAAATTTACGAGAGTTTCATCTGAATAAAAAAGGTGGCGGCAAGAAGGGTGGTTCAGTATCCACTAAGATTCATATGGCTATTTTTGTAAAGTAAAAATACTCTTGCAATTTGGGAACTGTCCATGAGACAATACAGGGCCGTTCCTAGGGTTGGCGGCGCCCGGAGAAAACGTGGTCTTGATTATAGTGTTTGCCCCCAAATCTGGAGGTCGTAAGTTTGATTCTGAGTGGTATCAATTCTGGACCGAGATGCCCTTCGCCGTTGGTTAACAATTAATCTAACAATAGGTCGACTTTAGATAAAACAAAGCAGGGTTTAGACTTTCACTTCCTTGCAAAACATAAGTTAATACAAATTGTAAAAATTAATAATGTTACAAATTGGAGTTATTTATTTAAAATCCTATGATCCAACCTACCCCTGGTTTTTTTGTCTGTGTTATCTTTGTGTGGATAAAGTGGATCTTGAGGCCTTGGATTTCTGTGGTGAACTGTGGAAATGAGTTTAAGTACTTCTGGCGTTCTTCCCAAGAATACTTGGTCTTCCAAAAGTAGAGTACTTTTCGAAGAAAATTAGTGTTGAAGCCATACTCGAACCCAACACCTTCCAGTGGGGGGTGGAATACTCTGGTGTTGTTCAGCCGAATATGGAGATCATCAAGCACCTAAGAAATCAAAATTATTTGAAACGCTGAATTTCCAAATAGAGAAGTATAGACACAATATTACAAAATAATCAAAGTTGTTTATTTATTTTGGAATAGTCCTTTGTTTTGAATTGTGCAGTGTGCTAAAGGAACACTGATAAAATTGAATGTATATTTTGAAACCTTTTTGATTGTTTAGTAAATCATGGATTTTACTTGAACATGTGCGTATCCTACAACTAACTCAGCAGAAATATAATAATTTAGATGAAACTCGAAATTGGAACGACATTGACTCGCAAATATTACCAGAGGATTCTCAAACATTATTATTCAAAACTTCAGGTTTTAGAACAGATTGAAATAAGGCAGCAAAATATAAAGTAAGATTAGTAGAACAAAAAACTAGAATAGCCTAGGAAGTAGGGATGGTCAAGTCTCGAAATTTCGGGAAATTTTAAATCTCGTTACACGAGACGAGATTTCTTTTTGGCCGAGATTTTTATCGAGACGAGAATAAAAAAAAAAAAAAAAATTAAAAACGCCTGCAGAAAAACAATGCAATACCCGCAATACAGGAGCGTATTGTAGTTGCGTTTCCTTTGCGAAGGCGTTCTTATTTAATTAATTCTTCAAATGTAAATATTACTTTAATTATTTTAATTACATTTGAGAAGTTTTGTTAAGTGTTAGCAGTGTGAGGAATGTTTTATTACTATAAAAAAAGTCAAAAAAAGTAACTATTTTATAAAAATTAATATTTTATTTTATGATTTATTTTATTTTAGGATAAGTTGAACTCTATCCTAACTGATATCACTATGTTTCCTAATCGTAGGCATTTTTAATAATTTAGGCGTGATTAATAAAAAAATGTTATGCTGATGTTTTTTAATAAAATATTGTAAATATTCTTGCCTATTATCATTATTTTTGTATTTAAACAGTCATCTAACAATGTTACAAAATCAGGTAAAAATTCCGAACGTGCATTTCCCGTTGTGTATGAGAAGGGAAATCCCGTCTCGATCTCGTCTTGAAATTTTATGAGAAATAAAAAATCTCGTCTCGTCTCGTCTCGAACTAAAAATCCAATCTCGTCCATCCCTACTAGGAAGTTTTATGAAACTGAGGAGAAACATGTTTGTTTGTCTCAAAACAATGACTCATCATTTGTGGCTCACACTTGATAATCTCTAATCATTGTACTAACAGTTCTAACTGCAAAACAGTTGTCACTGAAACCAAAAGAGCCAGGTCAATGAAGGCTTGAAGCCATGATTTCTCAGTACTTATTTGAAAGATAAAATGTTTACAGATGAAAACATAGCCTATTGTCTACTGTAATTTATGTAAGGTTAATTAATAGATATTCAACTATCCAGTATTAGATAACAGTCTGTGAAGAAGCAAGATAACCAAGGACAACTAGCAAATTACACACTAATCACAGGTCTAATCCTATTATCTCATGAATGAAATATTGATCAAGTGTGTACAGAACTAGTATCCATCAGTTTTATGGTTGAAAGATCATATCATATTACTGTCCCTATCATAAACATCAAGCCATATGTAAGAATATATTTCTTTTTTTTTATTGGATTGTAAAAAAATTTACTTAAGTAATGAACTATTTATGTAGAAGAATTTGCATCATGACTCTTCATGGTTTAAATTCGCACCATAGGGTGACAGCTTACATTATTTAGTCTCGTTTTCAGGATTCTTAACAAAACACCTGTTTTTTTTTATGGGTAACAAATCAAGTTTTCATTAATAACATTTCAAGACGATTTATTTCAAATGCAGAATCTATACGATGATCAAAATGAATTGTCATAAATTTTAAAATTAAGTGAGGACAGCATTAACACATTTTAGGATAAACACACCTGTTTAGGGTAGTTTATCTTGAAGGGGATGATGGAGGTGTCGTCTTCTCTAGGAGGGCCGACCCCCCACCACTCCTCAGTCAGCTGAGGTACTGCGCCTGAGAATGCTGTCAGGTGATCATAGTAGACACCTGCGCCAACTGCTAGCAGAACTATCACAACGCTCAGCACCAACCCTCTCACCACCATCCTGCCCAACATTAAATGGCTGTAGTATGCAAGTTTATCAATGTATGGTGTTTCATATACTAGGGTTTGTTTTTATTGCAACTGTGATATTTTTCAATGTTTTTTTTTTGTTGAGTACAGTAGTTATTTGTGTAACTAGTGGGCAAAGTGGTACTTTGCTGCACACAAGAGAAATTTTTACACACGAGCCCTGGAAAATTTATGGAGTGCAGCAAAGGCAGTTTGCACTCACGTTACACATTATATTTTTCCTACAGTTACTATAAAGCATAAACAATTAGTCTTTCAAACATTGTACAACACTTTTTTAGTTTAGGTTGGATCCAAACATTGAACGAAATGGGAAGAGCTGCACCAGAGGATCGTAGTTGTAATATCTTTAAGTGTTGCCAACTTATTTTCAAGCGTACTCGTATTACGTGCCTAATAAAAGCTTTTGTGTTGTTTGGTAGGAATACTGGTATGCGGCAAAAGTAAGTAGATGTAGCAATTTGTAACTTTCTGTGCTACAATCAGTGCAAGGAAGGCCACTTGGTCAGGTGACTGTAGGAAAAGACTTTGCTCAGCTCACAAATTGATATTTGAAACTGGTACTGTATTTAAATTTTCTTTTGCAAGTATTTTTTCTGAAATTTGGATTAATAATTCCTGGACATGGCGAGTTTACAGATAAAATGATTAATTTGTTTACTTTAAAATATTCCAACACATTATTTGTGACGTTTGTTTTTTATTAAAAGTGGGACAGAGAAGAAAAGGCTAAATCCTAATCTAGTTAACTCATTTGATATTAATCAGATTTATCATTATCAATCAGATTTATGAAATCCACATAAGTTTTAAATTATAAAATGAGTTTTTTAAGTATACTTTAGAATCTTAAATAAAACATTTTTTTTAGTTTTATATCACACAGTTTACAACTCAATCAGCTAACCAGTTGAGTTGTGTTGTAGCAATACAAATTAAAATAAATTCCAAGTCATTACAGGGAGGAAAACATGTTTGCTCCAACTCAAGCTATTTGGGTGGAGGCAATTAGTTTGTGTTTCCAGTCAAATAAAGTAACAAAATAATCACTCGTATTTCATGTTTACGCATTTCAGTCGTTATCAGGCAGCCGATGAGGAAGGAGCTCGCTATCTGATCGTCCTTTGCCCGGTCCTGAGCGTCGCATACACCGTGACTACATGCTAGAATATCGTTACAAACTGATATTCCGAGTTTTTTTATATACCTTACTTAAAAATATTGCTTAAACTATGGCCGAGAAGTGTGTGAAGTGCAACGTGGAGTGCAATGTGGACGGGTCTGACGCTGTGAAGTGCTCGGAGTGCGGCGATGTGCTACACGTGGCCTGTGCGGGACTGAGCGTGCAGAGGAAGACAAGAAAAAATAATCAGTTCAAGTGCGACAAATGTAAAGAGTCGGCGGTATCCATTTCAAGTGCTAGTGACAGTGAGGAGTCGTCGCTACTTAAAGCAATAAATAGTTTGCGCGCCGATTTCACTGATACACTTGGTAAAAAACTCTCAGAAATGGAGAAGAAGATAAATGAATCGATCCATGGTAAGCTTAACGAAATAAATGATAAAATTAATTCGTGGCAAGAGACAGTAGTAATGTCAATAACAGATCTTAAATCTGAAAACGAACTGTTAAGAGAGGAGTGTGGCGTGCTCAAATCACGGTGTGATGACCTGTCCAAGCAGGTCGGCACTTTGACGGGAGACCTTCAGGATCTGCAACAATATAGCAGAATAGACAATCTAGAGATCGTCGGAGTCCCCCTGACTAAGGACGAGGATGTCTACGCAGTGCTGCAAGCAGTCGCCAACGCTATAAAGACGCCATGGAGGCGTGATGACATCTCCATCGCACACCGAGTACCTTCGAGTCGCCAGCGCTTCCCCAACATCATCGTGCGCTTCATCAGACGGACTGCCAAGCATGCATGGATCAGCGCAGCCAAAGATCTACCAGAGAACCTGACAGCCTTCATGGTCCACCGAAGCTTCCCCAACTCACCTGTATTCATAAACGAACACCTGTCAGCTCACAGTAAGGCAACTTTAAGCCACGCCAAGACATTAGTTAAAGAAAAACGTTTAGCATATGCATGGGCGAAGGAGGGTAAAATCCTTGTGAAGAAGACACCGAACGAGAAAGCAAAGCGAGTGAAGAACGTCGAGGAGGTGGAGGCGGCAGCGGTGGCGGCAGCGGGGGCGGCAGTGGGGGCGGCGGCTCAGCAGCAGACCAGCGACAAAGACAATGGAGAAGCAAAGGGACCAGTGTGAAGATCGCCAGGAAGTTTAAAAACAATATCATGCTGTAAATATCTTAAGGTATATATCAGCCACATTAACAATATTAACTTATTATATTTTTGCATGCACCAAGTTTTATTTATATTCTAGGTATCTGTTTATTTATTTATATAAATTATTTTCAATCTAAATTTTTTTACTAAGATCATTGCCTGTTCATATATTTCTTGTTTACTAATTTATAAGCTAGGGCAAAAGAGAAATATTTTTGGCATTTTAACCATTTAATTCTGAAAGTTTTAATAATGTAATACCTTAACTCAATCAATTTAATAATGTAAATTAATTGTTAATGATTTCAATTCAGGAAAATATATACAATTATTTTGCAAGGGCATGAAACAATTATTTATAAAAACAATTCATTAAATTTAAATTCATATTTAGTTTTATACAACAAAAGAAAAATGAATTGCACTTATTTATTATATAAATTGCTTTATTATATTAATATTAATATTTTATGACCTATTTATTTTTTGTATTATATTTATTATATTAAATTTGCAAGTGATGAAGAATGCAGCTGATAGGTAACTTTTATTTGTGATTGATATTTAAAAACAGACATTATGGGACGGAGGGACTGGGTGGGGGTTTTTCAGGGGCGAAAAGGGTTTTGTTTTGTTTCAATCTTAAATAGCACACAAGTAATTTGTTTATATTTTTCCCATAAGGAGACATGGATGATTCCAATTTGTTTTTCGATCAATATAGGCAGATAGACTGTACAATAGTAGATAGGTTTAAGGACATAAGTTCTGTTTTTAAAAGTAGTTCATTCAAATTTTTATACATGAATGTTCGTAGTTATAATAAAAATTTTGATACACTTTTATTAATGTTACAGTCAATCGATGTAAGGTTTGATTTCATAGCGCTTGGGGAGACATGGCTGGGTAGGGATGGGGGGTCGGGGTTGGACATAGAGGGGTATAAATTGTATTGTACAACTAGGGGGAAAAATAAAAATGATGGGGTCTTGATGTATGTGAGTGAGAGAGTGAATGTGTGTGAATGCAAGGAACTGGAGCTGGGTGACGTGCATGGACTGACTTTGGACTTTGTCCATCAAGGAACTAGATCTAACGTTCTGACTGTGTACCGTACACATGACAGCGACTTAGACAACTTTACTAACGCTCTTAGACATTACTATGAGAACAAAAATGACTGTAACACATACGTCTTCATGGGTGACACTAACGCCAACTTACTAGAAACTGACTACAAAACTGAACGCTACTTGGACGTTTTTTACGAACATGGTTTTATATGTGGCATAAATACACCTACTAGAGTAGTAGGAAATAGTCAAACAAATATTGACCACATATTTGTAAACCACAATGATTATACTGCCTTACAAACTGCTGTGGTGAGGACGGACATAACTGATCACTACAGTATCTGCCTACAAATAAGTCACAACCCCTACACTAAGGACACGTCACACAACACAAACACTTACATTGACAAAACATCTTTGAGCTTAAACATTAAAGAGTGTGATTGGTCAGATGTCACGCACACGTGTGACGTTAACACATCTACAGACATTCTTTTTGGCAAAATTAAAGATTGTGTAAACAAATCCACAAAACAAAGATCTGTTCTCAAACCGAGGCTGAGGCCCCTCAAACCATGGATTACCCATGACTTAGTACGAAAAATAAGGGATAGGGACAAATTGAGCAAGTTAGTTAGGAGACAACCTTTTAATATGGAATTGATTTCAAAATTTCAAAGAGTAAAAAATGAGTTAAATCAAGATACAAAACTAGCCAAATACAATTACTTCAGAGAAAAACTTTCACATTCAAAAAATAATCCAAAAACATTCTGGAGTACTTTAAACGAATTAGCGGGTAGAGGTAATAAAAAGGACATTTTCCCACTTACACAATTTACAGGAAACAGACTGAATGTTGAAAACGACTGTAGATTACGGGTAGCCGACGAATTTAATGAGTACTTCGCCAACGTTGGTCCCAACTTGGCAGCAAGTGTGGATTCGGGCGGTTTACCTGTGGTCGATGACACTGACCACTCTGTTGACTCCATCCTCACGCTTCACACTGTCACTGAACAGGAACTGTACACTTACGTCACTAGACTGCGAGGTGGCTCAGCTCCAGGGTATGATTGTGTATCAGCTGAACTACTCAAAGACAACTGGGAGACACTTAAACAACCACTGCTACATATAACTAACACAAGTATCCAAAATGGTATATTTCCTAATGCCTACAAAATTGCCAAGGTAATTCCCCTCTTCAAGTCTGGTGACGTCACCAATATCTCAAATTTTAGGCCAATTTCTTTGCTAAGTGTGTTCACTAAGATTTTAGAAAAAATTATCAAAGATCAAGTTTGTCATTACCTTAATCAGCACGATATTTTGACACCCCGCCAGTTTGGTTTCAGAAAATCAAAAAACATCACAGATGCATTGTTCGAGGTTAATAAAGATATAAATTTGGCCATCAGTAGAGGCAGACGTGTTATTCTGGTATTTTTTGACTTGGCCAAGGCTTTTGACTCAGTTGAGAGATCATTTCTTTTAAAAAAATTAGAACTGGTAGGTGTTAAAGGTGTGGCTCTAAAATGGTTCCGATCTTATTTTGATGATAGAAAACAGTTTGTAAATATAAATGGAATCGATGGGAATCTTGGTAATGTAGATTTTGGTGTGGTTCAAGGTAGCACGTTAGGGCCTTTACAATTCTTGATATACATTAATAATCTTGTGAAATTGGACATTGAAGGTGAATTTTACCTCTTCGCCGATGACACCTTAGTTTTATTCCAAGGAGAAACTTGGGACTCAGCTTTTGCCAATGCCGAAAGAGGTGTATCGAAAATTAAAAAATGGTTTGATCAGAATATTTTAACGCTAAACGTCACCAAAACAAAATTCATTCCAATTTCCTTAAGAGCTCGAAGTGACACACTTCGCAACGAAATCAAAATTCATTCATGTGGTCAAGAAACCGGAAATAACTGTATTTGTCCAGTAATAAATAGAGTTCAAAATTATAAATATCTTGGAGTTGTATTTGATTCGAAATTGTCATGGACAGATCACGTGTCATATTTAAACAAAAAGTTAAGAAAGTTGATATTTGCTTTTCGTCAACTACACCAATTCCTTGAAAAAGATGAAATTAAAAATGCATATTTTGCTTATGTACAGTCGCTGCTTGAGGGGGGGATAATTGCCTGGGGTGGTGCTTACAGCAACATTCTACAACCTCTCGTTGTAACACAAAAGGCAATCATAAAAGCGGCACTCGGCAGGTGTAGGCAATACCCTTCTGAAACTCTGTTCACTGAAATGAATGTGCTTGATGTAAGACAACTTTTCATCAGAACAGTTTCACTGTTTATTTACAAACACCATGAGACGCTCTTTGACCGTCCACAACATGACCATAATACTCGACGTGCACTAGGCCAAGGTATACGCTTACCCAGACTTACAAAGACATTTTCTACCACTAACTGTTATTATGTTGCACACATCATTTATTCTAACCTTCCACTAGACTTACGAGAATACGGCAGACACTCAATTTCAACGTACAAAAAACACATTGTTCACTGGCTTAATCTCATTGGTAGGGATGGAGCTAATAGTTTATTAGTTTCTATATACAGACAATAGGTTGACAGCTGATACAGGTGTGCGTGACATTGCTGTGTGTGTGTGAGTGCGTGTGCGTGTGTGTGTGTATGTGTGTGCAGTTCTCGATTCTGTGCCACAGGGACAGAGCATTGACGGCCCTAGTACCCTAGGGCTACCAGCCGCTTGTTGGTGTTGGGACCGAGGACAGCTGAGTGTATCAGTGTGTGGTAGTGTGTTGGTGTGTGTGTGTGTGTATGTGGGGGGAGGGTGGGGGGGGGTGATCGGGTTGGTTAGGGATGGGGTAGGTCATCATGACACTGATAGTTGTTATCTACATGGTAGATTAAAAGTACATAGTGGGCCTAATCTACTATGTCATGACTCCGCTGGCGCTTTGGAGTCTTGCCCGCACTTTAATTATTAGAAGTACCTGTTTTTTGTTATCAAACCTTTTAATTCTTTCTAATCAAACATCATACGACTCACTCCCACGCACGGGTTATCCCATGTGGGATTAATTTCGTTTATTTTAGTTATACATTTAAAACCTATTTCTATTGCATGTATTACATTTTGTAAATATTGTCTATTTTATACGAAATAAAGGATTTTGATTTGATTTGATTTGATGTTATTTCCAACAAAATTTCAGTGTAAACAAACTCAAACTCCAATCCAAGCACTCATACAACTTTTGTTGGATTTGAAAATACTGTCAGAGTGGAAAACAATCACACAAACAAATGCATCTACCATAATCATAACCCAATACAACAATTATTTTTAAATTACTACACTGGTTTAACACGTTGGATGCTGATGACGGGAATTCCCGCAATTGCTTAACATTGAAATAAATGCAACTTTTATGTTCAAACATGTCGACAGCACGAATAGTGTTAAAATAAAATGTTATTTTAAATGTATTTTAATAACTGTATCTTATGACATAATGTTAATAGCAATGTTAGATATAACATTGTATTGGATGTACAGTAACTTTATTCTTTCCTGATAAGGAACTAAAACTCAAGTTCATGGACTCACCTTGCAGATGATTAGGTTATGTCCAAGGATTGTGGCTTGTGGCTGTGCTGCTCTCTACAGCTGTACTGCTGGGAAGATTGGAGTGGGGAGTACAGTCCGGTATGATAAACATTATGACTAGTACAGTCTAGTCTGGAGCTCTTATTATGGGTGACTTGCACTTTGGAATTGACTCATCCTTTGACATGTTTATCTTGCCTGATTTAGCTGCAAGGAATCTAACTACTACAGTAATATCTGAGTGAAAAATTACATTTCACTGGTAGTTTTTATTCTTAATAGTTTTGTTGGAGAGGAAAAATGGGGCTGTTTAAAAACAATACAAAACTGTTCAGTGAAGAATCCAATTATTAGGTCACTGAAATTAATACACTCAACACACAATGAAAAATGTTATTATATAGTTAATTTTCATCATTCTTTTATTAGGGTATAACAGTTATACCTTCAAATATTTCATAGGACTTGGATGAAGATTTTAAAAACTAAATTTCTTTCTTAATTAAAAGCTACCTTGTAATTGAAAAAGGATTTATCCTACACATGAAGTCACATTTTTGGTACATAACGATTTTTATGACAATAAGAAAAGGTCAAACCTTTTCCCTTTACTGCTAACCTACTATAGCAAAAACATAGCGAAGATTATTAAATGATTTCAAACATATATTAATCTTTGGGAACTGAATAATATATGTTGTGATTGGGATATTTCTGAACCACAGAGCTGATAGTGTCTTCTTAACTCTTAGAATAATGTAAAAATAGAGGCTATATAACATTTTTTTGTAAGACACTTCAAAATAATATAAAATACACTTTTATCGGTTTTAGAAAAATGTGAATACAGTATACTAATTATTGCTTCCTTTAAGTTTAACATAAATATAAGTTTCAAAATTTGGTGCAGGTTTAGAAGAATATAACCAAAGGATGAATAAATTGGTATGGTTTTCAAAAATTAAAATAATATTTTATTTACTCATATAACGTGTTTTTTAAAACAAGAAAAATATTTTTACAATATTTACATTGTTGAATGGCACATATTGAGTAACCAGGTCCCAATTTGTATTATGGGCTGTCTGTGCTATAGCCCACAGAGGAAATTATTTAGGGCGCTATATTTCCAAAAGATTTTACAATTTTATTATGATAAGTTTTGTTGTTAAGTTCCACTCTAGAGAAATATTAATTTGGAAAAAATATTAAGCTGCTTTACTTTTGTACAAAAAATATTCTCACGACCCCCTTTTTGCTGGGGAAGTGCTACAGCAGCCCTGGGCCTGGCTGTGCCTGAGATCAGGAGCTGAGATTACTCTTCAGTCTGGAACATAATTAATAATAGATTATACAGAGTCCCCAAAATATCAGGGAACTGTGACTACTCAAGCAAATATAAATTTTGATCATCATACTGGGAGTATGAAGGAAATCTTAAATAGAATATGTCGTGGTCATTAAATTTACGGTTTCTATAAGGGGAACAGAGTACCGCAAACCTGACCCTCAAAAAATCCACCCTAGCCAAAACAGTGGTGATTTTAAATCACTAATTTGGGCTTGTTTTGTTGTATTGGACAGTGTTGTGCTAATAGAGACCAGACCGTTCATATTGATAACAATAAGTTTTTGTGTACACTGACCACAACTACTATTGAGAGTGAACTACTTCTGTCAAAAATATGTTTTTGAGGAAATAATTTGATTCTTCTTCCTTGATCTTTACCGACTTTCAGTGGGAAACAAAATTTCTGTTGTAAACACTAAAAAACCGTTTTAAACTTAAAAATGTTTCTGTTAAAAAAGTAGTGTTTCTTGGTTTTTAGGAACATTAACTGCAAACACGTGTTCATAGCTTCGGTTAACGGTTGGTTATGGATATCCAAACCGAACCGAATCCGACCCGATTTTTCGTATATCCTTAAATTTTAGCTTTAGTACATGTATTACATTTTTTGCATTATATGCAATAGTTTAAAAGATAAAATGCTGTTTCTGGTCTTTTTGTGAAGTCTTTGTAAGAGCTCAATTGCAGCGTTGAAGCCACTGCACCACTATTTTACCTATATAAATCGTGCAATAATCATTCAATTATTTGTTATAAATTTTAAAAATAATAATTTTACCTAAGTCACCAAGGATTTTGATTAAACTGATTGAAGAAACTGAAAGTACATCCAATAACTATTGCACAATCATATAAAAGATTATTGATTCACCAAGTGCTGCCATCCCTCGGAATAATGCTTAACTAGTAGCAATGTCCGTCTATGTATTAGTGGCGGGACAGAAATGTACATCCGAGTATGCCAACATCCCCTACCTATGAGATGGGCGCAGGAGTAGGCACAGACATCAGTGGTGACTCTAGATAGTCCAAGTTCTCAGGTATAGCAGGAGGCTCTTGCTCGCTGCCTATCTTCTCTGTCAGCTGCTTGTACAGTGAGTGGACCGCGTCGTTGTGCTACAAACATCATCAATACAATACAAAAAAACCAAGGAAAAACAGGATTTTTTAGACAAGATTTGTGTTAGACACAGTAGGGCTGCTTTTGTTAGAGAGTTTAGCTCTGGGCATATGTGGTGATAAGGGGAGGTTGTATTTGGTAAGATGGTAAGGTTTGATAAGGTAAACGTAATGTCAGATTTGAGAGGAGAAGTTGAATTTGTTAAGGAGTTTAAACAATTGTAATAAACTCAAGATTTTTCACTGACTAATTAAGTAATCAAATTAAATTTTTATATTTTTTCATAATGTGGACTAAATTGTCTTTTAGATGTAGTATAGCCTACTTTGTAAGGAATTAAGTATAATGAACGCAAAATAATTTTAATAAAAAAGCTTGACAATTTGTTTTCCTTAATTCAAGCAAAATTCAAAACCATTTGGTTAAAGAAATTCAATTGCTATGAGTGACAATTGATTTGATTGGATTAAATTTGACACCTTAGAACCAAAGTAAAAAAAAAAGATATAAGGAATATGTTGGTGCAGCCAAATTCCGCCATGGGGATGAGTGAGAGTGGGTGAGTGAGAAACAAAGTTCTGCACCTAGATGTTATTTACACCAATTCACAAGGTGAGTACAAATCAAGGTAACACTGTTTACCTGTGCGTTAGGCTGTAACACCTTCATGATAGCATGTAGCCGAGTGCTGGACAACTTGGGGTAAACGTACCACAGCAGCTTCAACATGTGTCTCACCACATTCTCTCGGCTGATACCTGCGTAGAAGAACTCGTCGAATATCACAGTGCAGAAGTCTTCAGTGGAGAACTCGTCTCCCATGTGGATCAATAAGGATATCTGGGAACAAACATGTCAATTGGTGTGTTTACTTGTGCTGAGCTGAATTTGCTGGGTTCTAGTAATGTTTTAAATGTAACTGAGAAACAATAAAAAAAGTAATAATTTAATAAGTCACCCTGAGATTTTACAAGTGGTAAAAATATAATCTAAGCTAATTTTTAGTTATATTGTACAAGAATACAATGCAACACTATGAAGGGATTTAAAATGTGTCAGACATATTTAACAGCTTTACCATTGAAAATACCCTCTGAACATGAACTGTATTGAGAACAACATCTTGCAACAACAGTTATTCTGAGAACAACATTGTGTAGAACTGTATTGAATGGTCGATGTTAGGAAAGCATTGGACAGTTCTACAAATATCAATTCTACATATACGCCTAAACCTATTCTCAGTTTCAAAAAGTACTTTTAGTTTATTGTGCTTAGGACTATTCCAAAGGCAAAAACTGTCAAAATCTGCTAACCTAAACATGTTGTTTAAACTTTACCAGGAAGTGTAGGAAGGGGTCTTCGAAGGCTCGGTCGCTATCACAGGTGGCCAGAGTGCCTAGCACTCTCATCAGTCCTATCCTGTCTCTCTGCTTGGCTGTCTGTAGAGTGTAGTACATAGCTATGATACTGGCTACTGAGCTCTCCTGTACATAGGCCTGGCAGGCATCAGGTGGCGGACCTGGCAACACAAAGATGCCAATGCAAGTCTTTCACACTTCATTGCCAAGGGTGTAACAATTTTCGTGTACCACTTAAGCCCATTCATAAATAATTGAGACTGATCACCTCGATTATGGATTAACCAGTTGAAGTAGCGCGCCTTCAAATGTTTGGCAATATCTACCAGGAAATGTTGTGCCATTGCCTACCCTCGCCTGAAAGGAGCAAAAGAATTGCCGTTGAGCCAAAGTAAGTCAGTTACCCTCCCCTCTCCGCCTAGACCATGTTGAACGCTGCCGATGATTCATGAATCACGTGACTTTGAGGATTGTCGGTGCATGCAAAAATTCCAGGAAGAGTCGACAACGCTTGTAGCGATGCATTTTGGACCTTAGTTGGAGCATAGACCAGGACATTGGAAGTTTTAGGACCCTCATCACCTTCGTCGGTGGATTTGAATGTTCGATTATTAGGAAATTTCTGAGGTAAGCAGGGAGCCTTTTCTTAAGTATCATGATTGAGTATTTATTTAGATTTGTTGTAAATAAATGTAATACCCGATTGCTTCAAAGATAGGTTTATGAATTTAGTATGTCGATCAGCCGTATCAAACCTGTTCAGTAGGATGTTTGAAACTCAAAGTTGGAGAGAATATTTAGTTAACAAACCAATTTAAAATAAAACCGTGTCATGTAAATTTGTAGGTTAGTAAAAATGTTGTACTTTTCTGGAGCTTTATTCAAAATGTTTGATTTAAACAAATGTAATTAATGTCAGTTGTTACATAATTTTGTCATTGTATTTGCAAGACCATTCATGTAGGTTATTTTATGTAAATGTACACGATTTTGTTTGCCATCTTGAAAATTTCATGTTTTATGTTTCTGTCGTAAATGTAAAGTAGTTGATGTTAACTTTTTGAAGGTCAAGAACCAAGGAGACTAAATATTAAAGTTTGAAAAATCAAAAGGGAATAAATAGACGATTTTAATTAATAAATTTATTAGTGTTAAATTTTTAGAGTGTAGGCTATGTTTCAATTGTAGTAAATGTTAAAGTAAATAAGTAACTGTTGACTCAAAAAGTTATAAAATGCTTAGATTTTAGTAGTAAAACAAACTTTGCGAATTAACTAGTGTACCTTTGTTTAAATATTTGCTGAACAATAATTTATGGCCTTTAAAATGTTTATTAGTGTAGGTAATGTCATTGTATTGTGTTAGTTAAAGCTCAAACTAGGGTCATTGTAATAGTTGTTTTGAATTTGTCTTATCTTTCAGCAAGTGCAACATAATATTTATTGTGCCATTCAACCTTGTATATTTTATTTTGAAGTAGCTTTTAGTTGAAAACTAAAGTTGGAAGTTAAATTAATTGTTGACAAGTAAAAATACACTTTAAAAATATAGTCGTTGTTATTTTGAATTTACAGTAAATTAATTGATTTAAAGAATAATTGATTTATATAAATACTGGACAACTTTCACTTGTAAATATTAATGTAAATTGTAATTTGTAAATATAATGGTAATTTCACATTTTATTATTAAATTTGAGTAGACAAAAATTTGTGTTTTCACTGTTATGGTTTTATTACAAGTCAGTAGGCTATACCAAATTTGTGCACCCAGGGTTTCCCGTTTCCCGACTACCGTACTCTGAGATCATTGTCCACCTGGATTGACTGAACTCTCGAGTGTTACCTGTGGACCTGGAGGCCCAACCATCTGTCGCAGCCTGTGTCTGGCGTCGACCCATTTGTCTGCCGCTACCGTCTACTGTCGCGCGGTCAGCTCAGTTGCCGCGACACACTATCGCCCGGTCCCGGCCGGATATCTATTGTCGAGCGTGTATTGTGTTGAAGACTTCTATCGGTGAGTGACTTATATTATTTACTCACAGCAAGTAAATCTACCGGACGGACATTCTTTGGACTGACGACTCATGGCAGTGCTCCAGAAGCTATTATTGGAATTTAGTTATACTGTATATATTTAGTTGGGAAAAATATTGAAATATTTGTGTATATATATTCTTGTTTGTTTGTATGTTCTGTTTAGGTGTTCCGGTGGCCACCGTCAAAACTCACATGTGTTTTGATTGATATTTGTTTAATATGTTTATGCTTAATTAAGATAGAGTTTATTTTGAAATATATATTGAATTTTGACACTTAAATAATATGGAGTAAGTTGCTTAAGAATTGAATTTGATACTTTGCCTTTGTTGAATTAAGGGACATTTCAAGTCCTTAGGCTTTAAATATAATTTGGTCCTGGACCTAAACAAATATTTTGAAAATTAATTTGTATTTTAGTAAATATTATCTGTTGTTGAGCTGTAATATGATTCAAGTAAATGTAACTTTGTTTTAAGAAAAAGGGTAAATATTTGAATTTTGAAATATTATTAGTTGATTAAAGAGATATTTGACTTTTGAAATTTATTTGAATAACTATTGTGTTCTAGCTCAATTTAGTCTTTTTATTGAAGTTGTTGGTATCCTTGGTATATAATTAAGTTAGTGTAACTGAACATATTATTTCACTTGATTGAATATTTCTTGCTAGTTTTAAGATTGTCTATTTGGGTATGATATGTCCCTCATTAGTGTAAATACGGCTCATTGACATAGTTAGATTTTTTTTCTCTCTTTTCTCCCTGCTTACTGAAGGAGTCACTCGGACTGGGAAGGATTAGTTCCTTGTTGCATCCTGTTAGTAAACCCTCAACAAGGTGGCGCCCTCAAATGAATTAGTTATAAAATATCGCCCGAGTGTCTGCTTGGCCCAAATTCAGGACTTACCCCGACCCAAACAGAGCTAGTCAAAACTTTGCTGGTGGCATATATTTTTCAGTCAAATGAGACTGTTGCAAGGGTTGTTTAGTAAATTTTGATTTTCTTCTGAAAGCTGTGGAAGGTTTTAAGGGTGGTAAAATTTGTTGAACATATTATAGCCGGTCACTGTTTGACAGCCTACACCTAGCAGCTTAAGACTAGTACTATTCATTATGTACATACAGATTTCTAGAACATACCGTTGGGCATTTGTTGAGGTTTACCTTAATGCTACCATAGACAAGTAAGCCACAGACAGCCATGAGCTTTTCGCTTATGTTGTGTCGAAAATATACTTGTCATGACAAAACATCTGCTCGTGCCGCGTCGTGTGTGGAACTAGTTTCCGAATTTATGTTAATCGTCTGTCAGTATGTCTCGTGTCATATTTATTTAAATGTTAATGTATTTGTGTGTCTTTAAACTCGACGATCTCGCAAGAGTGACAACAAGAGCCTGATGATGAGGTTATAACCGGTTGCTCACTACAATAATTTAGGATCACAGACGGAATCAGGTAAGTTTATACAATTTTAACAATAACAAGCAAGGAGCCCAAACGGCAAGTACTGTAAAGAAATTCCTATTGCACATGGCACAGGGTCTTCCTCCACCGGAAGCGTTATTGTATTACGTGAGGGTGAGGGAGACGGTGATGGACTATGCCCTTCACTAGTGCTAGTGCTAGACACGACTTACTTCTTCACTACTTATCTTTGATGCTACAGATACAGTTGTGTATATACAAGCTGGTGAAGGTAAGAATCTAAAATTGATTTGAATTCCTTATTAAAAAAAAGGAATTCCCTAAAAACAACTTAGAACGCTCCATGGCTACTTTTGCTAATAACATGAGGGTAAATTTGAGAGTTTTTGATTGAGGTAGAGAAAGTCGTATAAATTCACACAGTTCTAGGAAAATATGTTGCTGAAACATCACTGAAGAATTTGGATCTCTGCTGTACAATCTTTCGGCAAATTTTGTATATGTGATGTGGAAAGCGAAAAGAGACCTTTGGTCAGAGATACAACATTTTCAGTACGACCAATATAAGCAATTAAGGTCGAAAATATCAAATTTTGGGGTTTTATCGATTGTTATACCTCATTTAGCACAGTCATGACAGTATCGGTTAAAATATCAAATTGAAGATGCATAAGGTCGAAATAAATCATTTTGTTAGCCTATGCGCAGTCTGAGAAAAGGTACCTCTTGTCGCGCAATGTTGTTTCGCCATAACGACAAGAGGTCCCATTTCTAATATTCACTTTTTAAATAGATTTTAGTCCAAAAAATGAATTGTCCTGCATTCTAGTGGACATTTAGAGAACTACGTCAAAGTTCAGTTCACGAAGAACAAAATATCTTACAAATTTTGTGGTCCCAACAAGAGGTACCTTTTCTTATCTTATGGAGAAATAACATAGGGCCAACAAGAGGTCCCTTTTCTGAAATATTATTTTTAGACATGCTTCAATAAAACAGTTAATTAAATGAAAACTACCGTGAGTTAAGAAAAACATTTGTATTGCTTTCAAAGAGGACATTATAAGCTTTCTTTTGATACCAAAATTGTTTCTTAAATAAGAAAAGCACTGTTTCTATGCCTATTTGAAATTTTCATAACAGTTTTTCGTTTTTCTCAAAATTACCCTTTTCCATAACAAAATTTCAAAGTCCTATAACTTAAACAAAAAAAAAATCATACATGCGTGGGACTTGCACCAATTGATTCGGAATTTAATAGGGAATTCAAATATATATACAACTCAAAATCGAAAATTCCCGACAAGAGGTCCCTGTTCGCTTTCCACATCACACATATATTTCTGCTACTTACATCTTAGAACTGACCACTCTTTAAGCCCAAACTTCAAACCATTGTTTTAGGTTTTGAGCATCAATATGGAATTAAAGGGTGAAACCACAATAATAACATTCAGTCTGAGGCACTACTGATAATCAGAACAGGGAGTAAAAGCAACCTTGCGTTAAGAAATATACTGTACGAGGTGACACAAATAATAATTTCACCTATTACTGATAAGCTAAAGAACGTTCCTGATATTGCAAAGTAACGGTACAGTATTTCCCATCATTACCTGAATGTTCAATGATAGTGATGGCGGACTCCCTCTCGTCAGGAGGCAGTTTAGAATTGAGTGATCTGACTTGGTCGTCGACTATCAGAGACATGAGGGCAGGCAGGAACTTAGTGACAACTTGGGAGTCCAGCTTAGGTTCCTTAAACTCCTGCAAACGAAACATCATGCAAAATAAGTTGTTGCATATTAAAGGATTCACTAACAACACACGGCTGTGGTAGATAGCTAACTAAGAGTGATGAAAGAATAATATATGTTTTGGTTCATAAATTAACGAAAATGCAAAAAAGATACTCATCAAATGATAAGTTTTAGATGGTATATTATATCACACCAACAGAAATTACATGTTTTAATTAATTAGTAACATAATAAGTAAAATTAATAGTATAACACTACAAAAAACAGAAAATGATTTCTAAAATGAATTCGGATTTGAAGAGATTAAAATGTTATAAGGTAGAATCACGATAATTTGGCAATCGATAATCCAGTCTGTCCAGTAATTTGACTCGATCCCATCTCTCAAAGAAATCATAGCCTTAAGGACATGGTTTGTAAATAATGTAATTTAATTTTAAAGTACAAAACAATATATTATCATGCTTCAATTGTTCTTTATTCAATTACAAACATTACATTAATTACTGTACCTACTTTTGGATCATTGTGTTTTTGTAAAATACAAAAAATTAATATTTAAGACTTATATAAAAAAAAATTTAAAATCCTACTAATATTATAAATGAGAAAGTTTGGATGTTTGTGACAAGTGAACGCGAAAAATACTGGTCGGATTGGGCTGAAATTTGGCATGATGATAGCTCACATTCCCGATTAACATATAGGCATATTCTTATTTCAAAAATCCTTTCGGGCTCCGCCCCAGTGGCTCTGGAGTTTCCCATGTTAATCTTATGAGAAATGGAATTATTGAATCTTAACAGCTGTTTCAATTAAACAAGTTGGTTCCGTTCTATGATGTTCAATAGCATTAAAGTTACAAGGATTACCAACAGGGTGCAGCACTATTATCTCTTTAACATTTATGACAACAGCTAATTTGCAACCAAAAGGTGAGTGAGCGTAGCGAACGAACTTCAACCTGGTGGCGAGTTAGCGTAGCGAACAAGCTAACCTGAAGGCAAGTGAGCGCAGCGAACGAGCTCCAACCTAAAGGTGAGTGAGCGTAGCGAACGAGCTCCAACCTAAAGGTGAGTGAGCGTAGCGAACAAACTTCAACCAGGACGTGATTGAGCCATGCCAACGAGATAATCTTGAAAATTAAGAAGTTAAACGGGGCAAAGCCCGCGGGTTACAGCTAGTAGGTAATAAAAAATAAAAAAATTATAATATTTAGGGTGCTTAGTTGTACTTTATTTACTACAATAATTTAACATTGTATTTTTGTATATTAGTGGTGAATTGCAATGCCGAACTGCACTTCTACAGTACTAACTGGCAAGTGGCAACAAATCAGGGGACTAAATTCAACTGAGAGTTCACATAGGCCGATTTGCTCTTGCCACTGCTCATAAAAAAGGTCATCTCTCTTAGACAGCAATTATTTATTCGTAATTATTTTTTCACCACATTGTAAGTCATTGGTCATCAACTTCAAGCTCAGAACATTAAAAAGCAGTGCATAAAAATGTCGATGTTACTTTTTGCAGCGACTTTGGCAACCTATCCCAAATTCACAAACAATAACTAACGCCTATGCGGAAAAATATATTTCTTTTTAATTTATATCTGTTTATTGTTTTGTTTATATTTTGGAAATAAACGATTTGATTTGATTTGATAACTGTAATTTTCTATCCAATAATAATCTATATAAATAAAATTAGAGTTTTGTCTGTACATTGCTCAGAATCATAAACTTTACGGTTATTTTTACGATTTATACATTAAAGAAACCGATACAAGTCTCATCTAAATTTCTGTCTGTCTTCCAGTCTGTTACGGCCCAAGAGCCATTTTACGCGGCCTTCTCCTGAAAAACGAGAGTACCTATCAAGTTCCAAATCATTTTAATCTATTAACTGGATTGGCGAGATCGTCTTTAGCCATTAAAATATAGCGTCACTACTTTGTAAATAAAATGACGGACGTTTAAAAACCCTATTTTGTGCGATTTTTTGTAAAGTTTTCTTCCAATGTTTATTCATCTATGAAATAACGAACAGCTGTTCGAATCAAGATTATTTCTTCTAGCTGTCACTGATATGTTTACATTGAATGTTGTTTATAAATACCGCAACCATTTCCGATCACGTTTTGAAGGCAAATCCAAACCAAGTAAGATTAAAAACGTGTTTCCTTACATAACGGATTGAATTAATCGCAAGTGCAATAACTTGTAGGGTAACCGTAAATGAAAATAGAGATTCTTTGTGTATGAAATTGTTCTTGAGTTTTGATAACCGGGAAAAAGACCTTGAATCAGTGTTGTATATGGCTGGGAAACTTACATTTTTTAAATGAGTGTTTTCAGTCGAGACTCGGCACACGACCGACGCGCGTCTACATGTCCATAGTAAAAATAAAAGTAGGCATACCGTGTACTTATGTTTAATTCATCATGTGTATAAGTTTACAGTTCGTGTATGTGTTTTAAAAACTTCAAGACGCACCTAATGGGGAAGCTCAAGACCTTATATTAGGTCTGATGATGGCGATTTAATTTCGCCGAAATGCATCTCCTGTAATAAGATACTTTAGGATCGACCGGCGGACACAGGTAATTTATTAACCTTTTATTGATTGTCATACCGTACCGATTCAGAACAACAACAAACAGCATAAAATGAAGTTATGTATAATAGTTTGGCCAGCATATCTGAAAATATGCAAACCAACTGCTGTTCTTTATATAAGAAGGTTTCAACTGAATACTATAAGATCCCCGTGCGTAGAACGGGTACACAGCTAGTTAATTCTATATCTGTAACTAGTGTACATGTTGCTCGAATTCGAGCAATTGCAAAGTATTACAGGAGTTTCAAAACGAATAACAGTCTTATTTACAATGAGCTTAAAAGAGTCAACTCAAAGATTTACCGATGTCTAACTCAGACCATGTTTATTTATCTTCGTTATTGATAAACCTAAACTTTCCGGCCGGTTTTCTCCTTCTCAAAATAACTCTCCGTACAGGCAATACAGGCCATTGATAGAGAGGGCCAATTGAGAACGAAAAGTTGTTTTGGGGCAGTGTTAGGGCGCATTTGTAACCTAATAGTTGAGATTGTCCAGGGTCAGTCAGGTAATGACTGTGATGAGTTAAGCCTGTTACGCGCCACTGTTCTGTAGCTGCGGTCGTTATCACGATTATGCCTCCAATCTATGTTTCATTGTCGTCGCGTCGGAGGAATTTAAAAGAAAAAAAAACAATAAATAAACAAATTATAGCTACACAAAACAACGATAAACGCACAAATTTAGGTTACAATCATACTAACACGATCCGTCATAGCGACACAGACAACGATAAATACACATATTTAAGATACAACCATACTAACACGATCCGTCTTGGGGGTTATGTTTACACAAACTCAATTGGTAAATAAATGTACTCAATGCGTTTCATTGAATTGAAAAATAAATAACAGCAATTAAATTATACAGCTGATCAAAATGTAAACAATTGTGTTCTTCATAAGGATAACATGGGAACTTTCAAAGCCACTGGGGCTGAGCCCAAGGGACTTTTTCAAAAATGTAAGGCCAGTTTGCAAATCTACGCGACACGCTCTTTCCAATGAGACGTCAATGGATAAAATCGGTTAAGAAATGGCGGAGGAGTTCAACCGACAAAGTTTCATGTAGCGTATTAATTATATAGATTCTCTATCTGTAGATCTCTTGATAGTCTGGCCTTTTCCTAAATCCGGCCTGTGACAGCTGTTTAAGCCGGTTTATCGATGTTCTACTGTATTTAGATGGGGTTTTTAATTTTAGTCTCACTTACCTGAGAATCGATCATGACCCAAGCACTGAGCCCCAAAGCCAGCATCCTCAAAAGCAAGATAAGGATGGTGTTTTCCTGAAAACAAATTAACTATTTTAGAAGAAGAACCTTTCTTGAATGAATTGTATTGCAATCGTTACCCGAATGTTACAGGTAGGCTTGTTAAGTTTACCTCATTTCTTGACCTACCTTCACATTCTAAGACACATGTGTAAATTACACATAACTTCTAGCTAGGCCTTGTGGGTTGTGTTAACACATAGCTTAACACCATATTGGGGATTGGCATGATTTGAACCTGGTACCTAAGTCCCACACTATCACTAGACCAATGACCCTGTGAAGTTAACCATGCACTTCTAAAAATATAGGTATAAACCTTGTAACATTTCATAATTATCCACACAGATATTTAAAGCACATCATAAAACACTTAAGATAAACACTTAATGATCTAATTCCTTTCATTTCTGAAAAAGATAATTGCTTTGCCTCCCAATTTTCACTATTCTGAAAACAAGTTAAATTGATTAGATTTTTTCTCAAATAAAATTTCAATAACAAAGCGTAGCAACTTTTCTGCTGGATAAGTGGCCTCTATAGTTATTTTTCAACAGCAATCCGACACACGTCACATACCCTGGGCAGTCCCTCGTTGTTGATGAGATGTTGCAGTATCTTCATGGCGGAGGTGGCGAGGAAGTTGATGGCGTAAGGGTCACACAAGGTCATGGAAAGATCGCCCAGGACCTGTTCTTGACCTCGCTTAATGCTGTCCAGGAATCCCTACAACATATCACAAACAACTTCAGAGTTCAAATTTTTTTTTTTTTTTTTAACTTTATTTAATTTACAATCTGTTCAAGTGGAACAATAAGCAAATGATATTGTATCAAAGAAAGTATTAAGACTGGCCAAATAATTTAAAAGCTGAACAAAGAAAGTTGCATAGCTACTGACATCAGCCCTGAAGACAAGTCAGAAATGAGGAATTTAAAAAATGCAACTAATACCTCAAGCTTCTAGAGTATATCAAATAATATTCTAATACCAACATATTTTGTTTGTACATCTAGAATACATAAAATCAACAGCATATACCAAATTGGTAATGCAATTAAGACAAAAAAAAAACATTAATTAGATAGGTCACAAAGTACTACTTTCTTACACTTAACCGGCAATGCATATTACATGAATAATGTTCGTAAAGAAGTTAAAATTTGTAGTTTAGTAGCTGTACCTACCTGAAGTTCTCTAGATCGTTTGATATCCACATTTTTCTCCCGAATGCAAGCATCGAGGCACCACGTAAACTTGTGACAAGGATCGACTGATATAATGTCCTGCAAAGCAATATCACATGTTACAATTACCACAGAAAAAAATATGTCTAATAAAATTATAAACATATATTCACACCGTCTTATACTCTTTGCTTAAAAGCCAATAAATACATATAAAAGATAACGAGTGGTGATTGTGGTAAGTGGTCTTTAGAAGTAGATAAAAAACCATTCAACTATCTATTGTAACATACGAGGCTTGTCCAGAAAGTAAGTAACGCCTGCACAGCCCTAAAAACGATAGTCATAGTCATAGTCATAGTCATAGTCATATAATCTTTATTCAGGAGTAAAACATGTTGCACCAGAATGGCGTTATACAATTAAATTATATTGTTAGAACTAACCATAACTTATATAAAAAGGCTAAACAAAAATACAAAAGCTTAGCTTAAAAATTTACAACACATTCAACTAAAAAATTCATCTCGGGAATAAATGGGCTTGGATAACATAAAAGTTTTTAGCTGTTTTTTAAATTTATTTTTGTCTGTTATTTGTAAAATATTATCTGGTAGAAGGTTATAAAATTTAATCCCAGCATATGAAGGTTTATTTTCAAAGAATTTTAAGTTGTGATTTGAAAAACTGATTTTGTGTCTGTGCCTTGTCCCATAGCTGTGGCATGAACCCAAGGTCTCAAATTTTGGTAAATTATTCTTTACAAACAAGATTAAATCAAAGATGTATTGGGCAAAAACAGTAAGAATACAAAGTTTTGAAAATTGTTCTTTAACTGAGGTTCTCCAATCTTGAATGTTTAACATGATACGAAGTGCTTCTTTTTGAAATAATAATATTTGTTCCAAATTTTCATGAGAGGTTGCACCATATAAAATTATGCCAAAGGAGATGTGGGAGTGAATAAAAGCAAAGTAAATTATTTTTAATGTTTCCAAAGGACATAATTTAGACATTTTTCTCAGTGTAAAAATCCCTGATGAAATTTTACGGCCAAGATGTTCAATATGAAGGTTCCAATTCAAATTTTTGTCAAGTACAAGTCCTAGGAATTTAAAATTTTGCAGTTCTTCTAGACATTTTCCTTCCATCAAAATTCTGTGTTGAGCTGGTTTATTACTTTGATATGTTGAGAAAGATATGCACTTTGTCTTATTTATATTAACTAAAAGGTTTAAATTGTTTAAGAAAGTATTTACGTGTGGAAATTGGTTATTTGCTATTGACTCTACTTTTTGATGGGTATTACCAGATACAAGTAAGCTAATGTCATCAGCATATAAACAGACTTTAGCATCATCTAATACATCTGGTAAACCCTTTGTATAACATATGAACAACAGTGGTCCCAGGATTGATCCTTGTGGCACTCCATATTTTAAAATTTCCAATGATAAAATAAAATTTACCTTATTGTTGTTTGTGACATTAGTTATTTCTACATATTGTTGTCTGTTATTTAAATACGATTTAAACCAATCTAAAGCTCTTCCCTTGATACCCAAACAAAACAGGATATTTACCAGCTTGGAGTGTGACACACTATCAAAAGCCTTGCTGAGGTCCATGAAGACCCCAGTAACATTATTTCTCTTATCCACCGAATCTATTACTGATTCAATGAACTGAACACTAGCACTAATCACAGACTTGCCGGATTGAAATCCATGTTGTTCTTTATCTATCAAGTTGTTGGTTTCCAGAAATTCTGTTAGTTTTATACACATAGCTTTTTCATAGATCTTAGAAAAGGATGGTAGTAAAGATATAGGTCTATAGTTTGAAGGTATAGCGGGGTCTCCCTTTTTAAAGACTGGTTTAATCTTAGAAATCTTTAATTTGTCAGGAAAAATACCTGTAATAAAAGAAGAGTTTACAAGATGACATAACGGATATTTTAGATAGTCAATTGCTGTTTTAATAATAGGCATGGGGATCTCATCATAATCACAAGAAAATTTATTTTTAAAAGAAAAAACTATTGATTTGATTTCTTCTAATGATAGAACATTGTTACGATGTTACGTGCATGCACACTAGTCTCCTTGTTTCATTGTTGAGCAGATGACGCAGTTACGGCAAAATTGTGTTGTGTTTACATTGGTAAGTGTGCACTCAAAATGTTTGAAACAATTTCTGATCCCCTGGCCTGTGAAGTGCGTTCTGTAATACGATTTTTGAACACAAGGAACGTGAAGCCTGCTGAAATTCATTGCCGACTTACAGAAGTTTATGGAGAAAAAGTTATCAGTGATGGAATGGTAAGAAAATGGATTCGGTAATTCAATTATGGGCGAACCTATGTTCATGACGAGGCTCGCAATGGGCGGCCATCTGTTGTGAGTCCCCATTCTGCTGGTGCCATTCAAAACCTTATTCACAGATTTGGTTGGGAGCACAGTTTGACCATCTTCCATACCTCCCTGATCTGATATCCACTTGTGTTTTGCTTGAAGCGGGATTTCGGACGGCGCCGCTTTGACAGTGATGACGACGCTCAATACGGTGTTCAGCAATGGCTCTTTTCAATGGCGGCATCTTTCTATGAAGAGGGTATAGAAAAGTTGGTTCCTTGCTACCAGTACGACAAATGTCTGAACAATGGTGGAAACTATGTAGAAATAGTTGTTTACGCAACGATTGCGTTAAGTTACTCTTTACGACACGAGAAGAAAATTTAAGGCACGAGCCTTGGCAAGTGCCTTAAAAACTTCTACGAGTGTCGTAAAGACTATTAACGCGAGTTGCGTACACTACTTTACCTACGACCGTTTTTTTAATTACTAAAAATCTGGTTTTAGCGAATTTCCCTATAGGGAAGTAGCTATTACCGTAGGTGGCACGGTAAGACCTAGCCCCGGGACCGATTTACTTTTTCATTTTGATGTCCCCAGAGGCCAAAAACACCATTCGTTCAAATTTTTATATATGTGTATATATATATATATATATATATATAGACTTATATATATATATATATATATATACGTCCGTGAACGCGATAACTTGAGTAATTTTTGTCCGATTTTGATGAAATTTGGTTTAAAGGTGTAAAGCGGGATAAACTTGAATGAGTTCGCGAACCAGCACGATCGGACCATGGGAACGGGGCTTTACGGGGGGTTTTATGGGGTAAAAATTGGTTTTTCTCACTTTTGACCCTCAAAATACAAAATTTCCCGATTTCTCTTTAGACCTTTTGAAAGAGCTTAAAAAAACAAATAATTTAGTATATAAAAGTATTTTTGTTCAATAATTAGTAACGGAGAAAATTAAAAAAATTGTAAATTTAAAATTCCCATGTTATTCTTATGGAGAATATTGTCAAATGTTGTAGTTTGCTTGTTTATGGATATATTTTGATCAAACTTGGCAAATTTATTTATTTTGTACTAAGCTAACAATATTTTACTCAAAAACACACTTTATTAGTTTCCTTGTAGCAGCAAACCTAGGTACTCGTTAAACCTAATGCTATTAAAATATATTTAACTGAAAACAATTCAGACAAATGGAAATTCGCTTAGTCGGCAGGTTTGCTGCGGCGGGGGTATTTTATTACTAACAATAACTACTTCCTAGACAGGTTATGTTTTCCTTTATTGTCATTGTCACTGAAAGTGATGCAACGACTTATTGTATAATCAGCTGATTTAATGTAATTACGTGTTTGTAATACTTTGTTAAATAATACATTACTTTTTCAGGCAATAGGTTCTGCTAGCAGCATTCTTACCATAAATACTGTATAGTATATTATAAATATATTTATATTAAAAATATAAATATATTTTTGGACAACTGAATAATATAGTGAAACAGTTAATTTACAGTTAGATCTCAGCATCGAATATGTGGTCCAGAATGAGTTGGGTGAAAAAGTGGTTAAGAGGTTTTCAAAATAAACTAGAAGAACATTTTCATTTATCAATTTAACCTTATTTTGTTTCGTCCATTTAATGAATTGCTGGTATGTAATTGCATATGGTACCTTTGTTTTGATTTTGGTGGCAAAAGATTAGCACAAACAGTTTGTGCTCTCATTTCTATCTCGTCAACATCACTTTTACTAACTGATATTTTAAAATCAACCTTCATTTAACTTCCACCAACTTAGGTTAAGAATACGCGAGTATCAACAGGAACAAGCCGGATCAACAATTAAAATTGTCAACTGATCAGCTGATTAGTTGACGTTCGAAGTATTACAATTGTACTTCTTTTCTCTCAATCCTTGAACCTCATTGGTCCGTTACCCGTGTTGATATGAGAAAAACTATGCTGATATGAAAGTAAACAGCTGTTAAGTGAAACTTTTCAATTCTAAGAACTGAACTGAAATGGCTACTTTAAAAAACGGTCGTAGGTAAAAAAGTTTAAGATATCCTCTTTCTTTTAGTAATAAATTTTGTTGAAAAATAAAACTATCTGTTTGTTTATTTCGAAAACGGTATTTAATTTCTGGACAAGCCTCGTACTTTTGAAAATCAAATTTAATTATTGGGCTACAGTTAACTCAAAACAATAATGTTTCAAAATGATACCAATGATTAAAAAAATGGTAAAATTGATTTAGGATTTTGTAGTTCAGTAGCTGTTTGTTACAAGACTATGAAATTCCATTTTCAAACTATGGCTCGATATTCGACTTTGGCAAAACAAGAATTTTACCTTACATAAAAGCTCTAACTGCCACACGCCTTCATAAACTTAATACTTGAAATACAAAAAATATAATAATTATCATATCTCACCTGAACTTCCAGATCATGCAGAGCCATGAGCAGTTCAGCGCGCAGAGTGCAGTAGTGAACATTGCGTGTGCGCAGAAACAATGTGCGCAAAAACTGTAATACCATGTCGTAGAGTTTCACACTGTTGCCGATCATGTGAGCCAACTTCTGAACAACGTCTCCCTGTCTCCTCAGCTAGGGACAAAGTATAAGTGGCGATGAGTGAATAGTCATAACCCATAGGATATGAAAAGAAACTATTTTAACACGTTGACTGCTGAAAACCTTTACACAGGCGCTCCTAAACTGCTGCAAGGCAACTGAATCCGCGGTTGCTATTAACATTGAAAAATCTCAGTAAGACGAATCACAAAAGAGCAATGGTGATTGTTCTGCGTTACCCCGAAAGTGGACGTAGTTCACTGAAACACCCAGGGAGCAGCATTGCCTTGATCAATAACCAGAGTCTTTGTAATATGGCTCAAATCGATCTATACTATTTGATGGGATTTTACAGGAATGTTTAGTACCAACCTACACCAAAATAAAGCTTGTAGGGGAGATACAGCGTGGCAACAATCACATTGTCGCCGGCCGAGTGCTGGGCTTAGACAGACGCAATATTTGGCAGGCAAGCACACTACTTATATAGCAGTAGGCCACGAGCAGTGCCAGTGCCGCGCTACTGCTATAACAGTAGGCCGCAGTCAACATGTTAATTTATGAACACGTAGGCTATAAAATATATCATATTAATATGTATCTTATTTGAAAAGGTTTAAGGATCTTCATACTTTGCCACGTAGATGTACCAAATCACTTGTCTTTCATCAGTTAAAAAGACTTTTAATCAACAAGAGCTTGAAGAAGCTTCTGGGTACAAGATTGGGTTTCTAAGAGACAAATGGTGTTACCCTCAAGTCCAAACACCATATTGCCAAGTCCACCTTCACACTCCAGCTGGCTTTGTGAATCTAGTATGATAACATTGGCCACAGACTTTGTTTGTGTTGGATCGTGTAGCTGCATGTCGTAAAAATGGTAGGCATAAAAGTTGAGCAACGCAATTGTGGCTCGGTACATCCGCAACAGAGATGTTTTCTCTCTTACTATCAGGGCCGGATTTCCCAATAGGCCCGGGCCTATGGGCGCAAGGTCCCAGAGGGTGCACGGCCGAGAGTAATTTTTTTTATACCTAGGCTATCTAAAAATAAAAATAAATAGTCATAGTTGATAAAAAATCCAAAGCATTGTGATTCTGAAGTTTATAAAAAGAATGAAGAAATAATTGTTAGGAAATTTAAACTATTTTTCAGAATTACGCATCAATTTCGTTACAAAATTGGTAGCGAACATTGGTTATACGGGAGTAGGCTGTAGGGATGTTGACGTTGACGAGCGCCCAGGGGGTACGCATCGTATTGCCACTCTGCTCTACTATGCTGGCTCGGGCCTCGGGCTTGGTACTACTGATCAGAGTGATTAGGGGCGCATACGTGCTAGACATTGTTACCACCCTCATCTCACAAAACAAAAGTTATTAACTGTTGTGTTGAATATTAAAACAACGATGAATTTACCTTTAAAATTATTGAAAAAATATTAATTTCAGCTTGCATTAGATTTTAGAAAAATCCAATACCCTCCAAAGTACCCACCATTAATGCTGTCATTTTCTCCTCAGACCTAAGGATCGGTACGGTTGGCCGGAATATTGCTCTGGAAATATAACCTAAATGCAGTACGACCATAGATTAAATATAAATCAAGTCGACTTCTTATGACATTGTTAATTCAAAATTTGTTCATGTCTAGTTCATGTTGGTGACACTGGACGTTAGTTTTGACATAATTTTGTTTCTATTTTTTTCATGGTTAGTTCTATGATGTGTGTTTAAATTTCTTGTAATATAAACAGGAGACGACCTATTGTTGATGATTAGATTGTTTTATTTTGGATAAACTAGGTTTAAACATAGATAAAACATACTCCTTAAACAACAAGAATTGTTTTCAGCTAATCCAAAATGACGACAAATCTACTAAAGGAGTATGTTTAATCTATGGTATCACGTACTGTTGGAGTTAATGTTTTTGGGCCTGGAATTGGAATCAATGGCCATGTTCTTTTTGCAGGAATGCTTGGTGGGTTGAGTTGTTTAGTTTCATTCCCACGACCACGAACGTGAGCATTTATTAAAAGCATAGAATTGCTAAACGTGTTTAAGACGGCATTTTGTTAAGGCTAAACAAGTCAATTCTTAAAAGGAGTGGTATTCAAGCAATTGACTTAGGCCTATGGGCATGATATAGTTTTTAATAAAGGTTTGAAGGAAAGTAACTGTTACCAGACTAGGGGGCGGAAAATTATTTGGGCCTAGGGGCGCAAAAATGCTAAATCCGGCCCTGCGTACTATTTATTCTTACCTGAGGATAAACAAACCAGAACTAGTTGCGGAACATGAATTTGTAGATCTGTAAATGTTGCCAAAACTATCGTCATCCAACCTTAGAGGAAGATAAGTCACAAGACGAAACTAAGGAAAATTAACCTCTTATGTAGATTAGACTTTTATAGATATGTCAAGGTACGAGAGTCAGGTACTAGAAAACCTGCACGACATTCACAATCCTGCACCGCATTTGGCAGCTAGGAAAACCCGCCATAATGGATTAGTGCCCCTTAAAACTGTCTGTCTCTAAACTAAAAATTACAGCATAATTTTAAGAGCATACCTTTGGTGACGGTGTGAAAAACAGGTTGGTCAAGTTGTTGTGGTCAAACAAGACGTTTTCTTTCTCTTTGATGTATTGCGACAGCAGCGGTGACACCTCGTCTCCAAACAGAGATTGGTTGTCCTTCCAGATCTGACGCTTCACTTCGGTGTCCGTGTCATTGTACAAGTCTCGGTCCCTTACCTGTGAAATTGAACAAAACACTACCAGTGGTACCAAGACATTATATTCATAATTTTGCATTTTCCTCTCCCATGTACAATATGTTAATCTCTTAAAGGGTATTTCGACATAAGTCAAAACTGTTTTCAAGATGCATTTCGAAGTTATATGGATTAAGGGGAACTAAGCTCAGTGAAAATTGCAAAGCAGGTTTTGAGGTTGAGGTTTTAAATGGTTTAACCCTTCCATGTTTATATTTTACCCCCCCCCCCCCCCCCCAAATATAAAAAAGCCCATTATATGTCAAAGAGAATATTGATAAGTACAGTTACTGATCCGACATACATGATCATTACACAAGAATCAGCCATAATCTCAACCTGTGAGTGCAAGAGGAGGAGCTTTACCTCCTACAGACATTACAATGATGAATTTTGATGTTTATTTGTTTTCACGTCCAGTGCCTTTGGATGACTGAAATCTGTCATCGCATGCTGATTGGTTCCTGGAATCTGGAACCTAATTTCAGCTGTCTCTAGTAGACATTTCTGAATTTCGATATGACTAATCAAAGTCATTTTAAACTAAATTGAGGTATAATTAATAATATACATAGTCTCTGTGAAATCTTGAAAAGTAGGGCACTCTTGACATTGTGGATTGCTAAATTCTTCCACTGTCACACAGAGTTTGTAAAAGCGAGTCGAACGCTCGTACTGCCCAGTGAATGCTGGAATCTCGTAATGAACACGTTCCACGCAAATCACATTTACTGTTGTCTCATGGTGGTCTTCGGACCTATCCATTATGGATAGGTCCGAAGACCACCATGAGACAACAGTAAATGTGATTTGCGTGGAACGTGTTCATTACGAGATTCCAGCATTCACTGGGCAGTACGAGCGTTCGACTCGCTTTTACAAACTCTGTGTGACAGTGGAAGAATTTAGCAATCCACAATGTCAAGAGTGCCCTACTTTTCAAGATTTCACAGAGACTATGTATATTATTAATTATACCTCAATTTAGTTTAAAATGACTTTGATTAGTCATATCGAAATTCAGAAATGTCTACTAGAGACAGCTGAAATTAGGTTCCAGATTCCAGGAACCAATCAGCATGCGATGACAGATTTCAGTCATCCAAAGGCACTGGACGTGAAAACAAATAAACATCAAAATTGATGAGTCCGTCCACAATAATTTTAAGAACAATGAGGATTACAATGATGATTATAAGCAAAACAAAAGATTATGATTACAATGCAAGGAAAGGAAGGATAGTTACGGAGCTGCTAAATCTATTGACAAGAATATGAATCTCTTGGTTGGTTCTGTTTTTATTTAGGCCTACCACTTTGAGCAATTTTTTACGCTAAGAATGTGGTAGCAAAAGTAACTAAAAAAGAAGTGAATCTAAAAATGTTCTATAAGCAAACATTTGTAAAGGAAAGTAGATATTACCATAGTCTTCATAGTGAGACCTATATTTGTGACTAACGTATATCAAAGTGTATTTTTACTTTTATTATGAATATGTTTTAATAAAAACTCAACAACTAAACATCAACTTACTCTGAAAGTGTGATGTTACAGAGGTATTAATATAAATACTTTTAATTATCGTATTGATAAAGTTTTAGTTTTTAGGCCTACACTTATTTCAAAGATAGATATAGACCTACTTTGGTGGATGTTTAAATATTGACATTACCTACACAAGTACAAACGACAAAATAAAATACATAAAATATTTACTTAGGTAGCCCTTTCTGTTTTTTGTAGACCTTTGTAACTACAAGTAAAAATCTCACTGCTAGATAAAAGAGTAAATTATCTTAAGTCTGAAGTGGAACTTGAAGACTGATGCTGGCCTACTCACCAATACCCGCAGGTATTTATCATCTATGTGTGTTGTGTTACGTAGGATGGCCATTACAACTGGCCTACTCACCAATACCCGCAGGTATTTATCATCTATGTGTGTTGTGTTACGTAGGATGGCCATTACAACTGGTCTCAGTGGTTTCACCTTCACCAGGGGAAAACTTTTCGACAACAACTCCTTCAACTTCTTGTCCCGTTCCCTGCCTTCCTTCTGGCCTATGTCATTGATGTGCTGAATAAGTCTTTCTCTTATTTCCTGCAAAATAATAAAATCATATACAATACCAGTAACCAGCTTATTAGTATAACAATTCTTGGTAGAGGACTCTTGAACAGAATATGTTTTATTTGGTTTAGGGTCTAGGAGGGAGAGCAGGCATCATACGTACGTGAGTCCTTCTAAATATTGAACACATATAGGCCTGCACACACAAAACTAAAATATTTTATGGTCACTGACCGCTTTGTTGATCACAAAGAAAGGAAGATTGCAAAGTGGTAAACATTGATTAAAACCAACAGTACTTGAATTGGTCACTCTTGAGCCTGGGTCTCCAACATATTTTACTCGAGGGCCATATGGTATGTCTATGGAGGAAACAGGGGCCAGCAGTATTTGATTATAGAAATCTTAGCCCAATAAACCCGCAATATAATTTTTATTCAATAGTTCAGTGGTGGTTTTTGAGATTTTCTCGCTTATTTCTTGTTCCTATACTTTTCCTCACATGTGATTTGTTGGCGAACTAAAATTGTTTGCATGTTTGTGCGAATAAAGCTTTACAGCTAATTTTCACTAGTAGAGAGAGAGAAATTCTTTATTTACAAATTATTAAGCATAACAATTAATTTACTACACAATTATAATTATATATAAAAAAAAAATGTGAAACCTAACAACCATATGCAAATGTAACTCAATAGTAGGGGAGCTCATTGCTTGCATTGCATTACATCCAATATCTGTTTACCAATACACATTAATTTTTTTTCCTTCGATTCCCAATTTTACTGAGGCGTGGATTCCATCAAGTAAGAGTGCTGTAGAAGGTACAATAGATAGTCCAGTTATCAGTTGGTTAGGTCTAAACGAGATATTCTGGGCTGATAAGCGACTCTGTATTGTCGAGGCCTATCTCCATCAGCCAATTAGCGATAACCCTCTTATATACACTCAGTGACACTCGCAGGTCCCTAATTTCTGGAGGAATATTACGCAGCAAGCAATTAGCAATGTAAAAGGAATTTGTTAAATTGATTGATTTGAGAACTCTTGGGACCTGTAATCCCATCATCACCGAGTTTCTGGTATGATAGTTATGAACTACGGGCGATGCGATAAGGTCTAAATGAATGTATGAATAAGCTAATAAATCTTTAACATATAGCTGCCTTATTGATAAAAGCTGAGATTCTTTGAACAGATGATCAGTAGAATAACGTCTCGGTTTTCTTAAAGCAGCTTTAATTATTGATTTTTGAATTACGAACAAAGGTTCAATTACCGATGAATAAGCCCCTCCCCAAGCTATTAAACCATACTGCAGATGAGATTGAACGTATGCGTAATAAATTCTTTTAATTTCTTCATGTCTTAAAATTTGACCCAATTGGTGAAAAACAAAAATCATTTTTCTAAGTTTGTTTTAAAAAAAATGTATATGACTTTCCCATTTCAATTTAGAATCCATTATAATGCCCAGGTATTTGTACTGCGACACAGTTTCAATAATTTGGCAGTTGCAATCGCTGCCTGCGGTGCCACATGAGTGCAAGGTTAGTCTGAGTTCGGCGGGCGGCCCGCTAGCGGGACGAAGTGCGATAGGCAAACATTTTGTTTTACCGACATTCATTGTTAAAATGTTTTCTGAAAACCATCTTTTTAAAATTTGTAATTCTGATGATGCAATATTAAAAACCTCTTCCCAAGTACGTGCCCTAAAGATTACCGCTGTGTCATCTGCAAACAAGAATATTTTTCCAGAAATATCAATTTTATCTATGTTATTTATGTAAATTAAAAATAGTAAAGGCCCCATAGTAGAACCTTGAATAATTCCAAAATCTACATTCATTTGATCACTAATAACGTTATTAATTGATACTACTTGAGTCCTATTGCTTAAATAACTTTTAAACCATGCCAGGGCTAAACCCCTTACACCCAAATATTCTAATTTTTTTAACAGAATTTTCCTATCAATAGAGTCAAACGCTTTAGCAAGATCTATGAATGCAATTAGTATTTTTTCATTTCTATTCACTGACTCGATTAAAGTTTTATTGATAGGAAATAGTGCATCAGTAGTATTTTTACCTTTTCTAAACCCAAACTGTTGGTCTGATAAAATTCCATGTTCATCCAAATAATTTTGAAGTTGTAGTAAAGAAAAAAATGTACTAAGGAGGAAGGAAATGTACTAATATTTGATACTATTATAATATTTGATAATATTTGAAGTTGATACTAATATTTAAACAGCTTTTCCAGCCAAGCTGAAAACCTGGAATTGTAGGTGAATTTTAATGACTGGAAAAAAATCTAAAAATGAACTTAAATTTGGATTCCAGAATAATAACCCTTATCCTATGACTATAATTGATCCCAGGGCTAGAGATATACAAGGGCTGGCTCACTCCTTTGATGTTAGCGGTCGCCGCCTGATCCTACTTCCCCTCCCCCGCACCTCCTCAGTGACATAGCGGAGATACATCGGCGCGAGGCGTGACGGTAGCCTAGCACGGCAGTGCATATGTCGCCCGGCATCTACTCGCATATTAATAATTGTGTTTATAATAATGTAGTTTTATAGTGTGATTTTTAAAGCGGGTTTCGTTAACCCTCCAACTTGCAATGGGCAAACTCTGTAGTGGCAAGGCATTTTTGGCGATTTTGCAGTCATATTTTCGAAAATTCATATAAACTAAGCCAACAGATCAAACCTATGAACCGTATTTATTATTTCCCACTTGAAGTGTTCGTAATGAAATGAAGAATTTGAAAATGGCAACGAAATAAATATTAAAAATATTATAGAAAATATTGTCAGTAGGTAGAAAAATTGCTGCATGAACCAAAAATGTTTTATAAGATATACAAATTGTTTGGAATTTATTTCCCTATATGGAAATGTAAAAAGATTCCAATTACCATTCATACAAAGTTATGGCCCAAAAACAATAAAATGACAAGTTTCACGATTTTGCACAACAAATTTCAAATAAAAACCAAATAAATGTATTATCAAGAGATAAAGTAAAAGAGGTAAAAGTAAACATTTTTAGGCAATAATATTGGAGATAAAATGAAGTAAGAATTGTTTATGGATACTGATCATTTCAATAGATGTTTATGACTTTTAATAAGTGTTTATATTTGTCTAGAAAAACATTTTGTTATTCACACGTATATATTATTTTTAAAACCCCATAAACCAACTATATCAAATGAAAATAAACTTATCCCCCTACATGAATATACATAGTTATAAAGCCAAATATACAAAAATAAATATTTTATAGTTTTTTCTATAAAATGCTGCTGTGCCTTTTTCTTTTGGCGATTAAATAGTTTGTTAATTATGACGAAATGTTTCAAAAACGGGCTAAATGTAATGTCCCAGACCTCAAATTAAGTAAGTATGTCCACATAAAACAGTTGATAAACTAAATAAGTACAATTCTTACAACTAAAGAGATAAAGAGAGAAGATAAAGATAAAGAGATAAAGTCAAACCCACGATATTCATTGTTGGTAAAAAGTAAATGAAGTTCACAAAAACTGCCTAAAAAATATTGTCTCAAGTTTCTAAAAGTAATGTCACATTACAGTCGAGGCACAATAAATAATATCGTAACTAAACATTTAAAACGTATAATCACGATGTAAACCGATAAAGTAAAATCACACCAAAACTCGACTTGTTAGTCAGGCAACTTAAAGTATTTCTGCAGCTATATGTTATTTTAATGTATTGAAATATGTAGGGCCTATAATAAAATGTAATTGATTAATTGAAATTCTTTTCCTTCCTGTAAAAGTTACAAAATACTAAGTAGGCCTATAGGTAATGTATACAACCTCAATGTATTTTATATAACCTCAATGAATCCTAAAAGGTATGGATAAGTAATAAATAAATACAATTAATAATCCACACATTAAGATACATTCGAGCAATATGAACACAGATATTACACAGTAACTTTAATGCATTGGATCAATAACTACAGTAATCTTAGCCATCGCTTTACATTCCACTCCCATCCTTAAATATCTACTAAAGTTAATTTTTTACTTATTAAAATTGATGTTATACGTAATCCTATTTGAAAATCAATTACTTTTATAAAATACATTAATACCTAATAAAAAATGTCCAACATAGAGCTTAATAAACGCTAAATGTGCGGTAATACCAGCGCTCACACAGGCAAAGATATACGGTGTCGGGAGCCCGAGGTATCGCCGTGACGTCACAGCGGCGGAGTGGTGGGGAGCCACCTGGCATCACTTTCTGAGCTCGCGTGGCCTAGCCCTTGTATATCTCTAGCCCTGAATTGATCCTTTATTCTTGATGACGTTCACTTTTAATTTTGTAAAAAATCCTGATTGAGGTATTGCCGAGACCGCAGGATATGCTCATTTGCTCATGAGTATTACTATGTTCATGGGTTACAATCACCGTGTCGCTGAGGAGACCAAGAGAAATAATCACAAATGTAACTGTAATCTCAGAAGACAATACTATCAGATAAAAATAACATTTTTTTCAATAGTCTACGCTAGATTTGCGATACCGGAAATAAATATTTTCGCGGACCATAGGTAAAAAAAAATATTTTCACAGAACATAGGGACCTAGTCGACACAATGGAATATTTAAAACCGTTTTTAATATAAATAAAAAAAATTTACCTCCATTACTGATGTGTGGAAGTCTAATCTCCTGACTCCGTGAAGGTCCAGCAAAGGCAGCATTTGTCTCAGAGACGGCAGAAGAATTCCATTTTCCAACTGAAAATGTAAAAATATAGTTCATAAAGTCTAGTCTATTAGGATCCAGGACACAACTTATTTGGTAAATAATAGCTCACAAATAAAAAACATTTAATTACCTGATGTCGCCTTATCACCAAAGTTTTGTCCTGACAGATTATGTGCATTTTGGCTCTTCAGCCATCATCAAATTGTTGTAAAGGAACTTATCTTGCCTGAAGAGGTGTGTCAAAAGTTTGAAATAACTTCTTGATCAGCATTGTACGTGTTATTAAATTTACGGAAAGTAAATAAAAGAAACGTCTTATAACATTTAAAACATATATTTACGCTTATACTGTTACTCACAAGACGGTAAATATACAAAAAAGATGGTAAGTGGTGATCAATTTCAATTGGACACTCCAATCATCATCAGACCCAATAGGCGAAGATTCAATCGTGTTTTATGTGTTAAAGTATTTTGTTGTGAACTTTTAATACACCTTTTTAGACAAGAAAAATTCTTATACAACCATCTTATTGGAAATTACCAATACAGTAGAACCTCTTTAATCCGAATCCCTGTAATCCGAACGTCCACTAATCCCAACCCCTCATTGCTGTACTCTGTACACAGTACAGCAGTTCTTTATTGTTTACTGTATAATTTACAGTACTGTTTATTCACCATGTTTACTACTGTATTAAATAAACACTGTATTTTACTTTATAAAACATTTTTCACTTACCTATCCCAAAATAATGTAGATTAATTTTAGCCTTGTTTTAGCTACTGTATTGTTATGTAAAAACAACAATATGTTCTGTGATCCGAACTATTCAATAGTCCAAACTACCCTTGGTCCCAATTAGTTCGGATTAAAGAGGTTCTACTGTAGTTATTTCCCTACAAGGTACAAGGGAATTTGCTGTAACCCAAACATCTCAGACTAAAAATGGGGGATTTTGCCTTGTTGGACAATCCAGTTTAATAAATAAATTTGTTTATTTTACCTGAAACTCCTCGATTGCTTTGAGCGGATCAGTGCAGCTAGTGAGAGCATCGCGAAGGAACATTTGTCCCGGCACTCCGATGTCTTCCAATCCAGTCCCAGGCATCTTCTTTTCGTTAGCACTCATTTTTGAATCCTGAAAATGAAACTGATTCAATTACAGAGTATAAATACCCACCCTTTCAGTGCTATGCGATGATAAATGTTGTGCATCTTTTTCCCAAAAGTGCTATGGAACGATATATCGTTGTTTGCGTTTCATCAAAAAAGTGCTAAGCGACAATTAATAGGCAATTATATATGGTCCCAGACATAGTGGCCGAGATGAGAGGTATGAGAGGAATGAGATGGGCTGGCCATTTACTAAGGAAAGAGAACGACTCCTTAGTCAAGAACGTCCTTTTGAACAATCCGGAGGGCAGAAGACCACCAGGAAGGCCCAAGTTGAGATGGCAAGACCAGGATAGAAAAGACCTAAGAAGACTTGGAAGAAGGGAAGAGGAGGCAATGGATAGAAAAATCTGGAGGCAGTGGGTTGGCAAGGCAAAGTACCACCTTGGGTACCAAGAGCCTTGGCAGTAAGTAAGTAAGTAAGAAAGAAACCTTGTACTATTCTCTTATTTTAGTTTTTATTTTAGCTGTAGTTGTACTGACGTTTTCCAGTAATGTAACCCTGCATTTTGTGGAAATAAAAATTCTTGATTCTTGATATAGGCCTAGACCGTCCCTGACAAGGAATAGCTTCCCGCAGTTGCAGTGCAAATGTTCAATGCGCTGACCTCACCTGAGAGACCTTAAGACAAACATTTTTTCAGGAAAGGATCAATTAGCTCCTCCTGTGAAACCGATACTACTCCAATAAGAGTATTTTGAGGAGGCACAAGCTCTTGACTGCCCACCGCCATCATATTAAAACCAAAAGATGTAGATATGCCTAACATGTTTGTTCTAGCCTAATCCAAGAAGTTTTATTTTTTTAATGTTTGACACTGTCCATCCAGCTCTGGCTGGTCAAAGACGAAGAGGAGGTAATAAGGTGTATCTAAATATTCCTAGGGCTCAAAAGGTAAACTTTGCCAATGTGAATTTAGGCCTCAGTTGAAAGAGGCCATGACTGCTTTGTACATTTTTATTTTTAAGCTAAATTATTAACTTATCTCATTATTGATCCCTTGTAGAAATATTAATGATACGTTTCGAATAATTTAGGGAGAAATGTTGTACAGTAACACTAACTAACTGCCACAGGGTAAATAGTTTGCTTGTATCAAAGGCCTGATAGGCTATACTCACTGCGAATAGTTAATTTTCAGTTGAGATGTAAAATATAACCACGAATGGAATGACCTAGAAATTAGCCTGAAATTCTAACATACTTTAACCATTTAAGTTTTAGCATTTGTAGTCACTTCAACAACCAATACCTAACCAAAAAGGAGACTTCAAAACTCAATTATTTAAAAACAAAACAACAAAGCTTACAAAAAGTGAGCAAATGACCATAAACCATAAAACCTGATCGCCCTGATCTACCACTACTACCAAACTAACAACAGCTACAAAACAAACCAGTAACCACGGCTACCACCATGGCCGCCTTTACCGCCCGCACAATTTGTTCTTCAGGATTAATTTTGCCAACAGTGTCATTTAGAGGCTTCTGATTGACTATAATGAAGGTTTACTAATTGAAAAATTAGTTTTGTTCATAGAATAAAATTATAAATGCCTCAAATTCGATTTTATATTTTTTTATTGTAAAATTAAATCGTCATAACCTAACCAAACCAACCAAACGTGCTAAAAAATCTAATGAAGGTTTATTAATAAAAAAAAATAGTTGTGTTCATAAAATAAAATTATAAATGCCTCAAATCCTATTTTATAATTTTTTAATTATAAAATTAAACTATCATAACCTAACCAAACTAACCAGACTTGCTGACAATGAAAAATCGAATGAAGGTTTTATTCGAAAATATGTTTCTGTTCATAAAATAAAACTATAAATGGGTCAAATTCAATTTTATAATGTTTTAATTATAAAATTAAACCATCATAACCTAACCAAACCAACCAAACGTGTTGATAATGAAAAAGTCCAATTCAAAAAATAGTACTACGGGTGGGATTCGAACCCAGGTCCTTCGAATTATCAGCCCAGCACTTTATCCACTACTCCACCGAGGCCGTTGACGTCGATCCGTATCGTTGCGGTAATGATGTTCCCTCAGCCAATCAGAAGCCTCAAAATAATACTGTAGGCAACACTAAACCTGAAATAAAAATTCAGCTTACCGCCCTAACCAAGCGCTGAATTTTATAACTTTTCCCGTTGCACCATTGATTATTAACTGGGACTGACTACTTAGTATGTGAACAGATATTAAAAAATAAAATGAAGTACATAAATCAAAGAGGAAACTTATTCGTCCATAATATACCCCTTAAAATAAAAGTCTATACTGAAAGTTAGTAATTACTGAACGTTTATTATATTATTAGATTATAAAAGGTATAATGTTACCTGGATCTGCCAGAGTAATCCAAAGGCTGTCTGTCGAGACTACGCGTTTCGAAGCATTAATAGCGTCATCATCAGGGGCCCATTTCATAATAAAGTACAAACTAATATTATTAGTAAATCAGCTGATCGCCCAATGCAAATCTAATGGAAATTACAAGTTACAAGTTGTAACTGGTAGTTTATTATGAAATGGGCCCCAGGTCTTCAAGAACACTTATCACTCATCAGTTTGTCGTTTAATAGATCATAACTATGGCTTTTTGTTGCTTTGTATATCTCGTATTCTTCTATGGTGTTCATGAAGCTTCCTTTTAGCCGGGTTTACACGATGCCAGTTGGCGAGACAATTGTCAGGAGACAACTGACTGGCTTGGAATTACTGGCTTCGTGAAAACACTTCAGGCCAATTGGCCCGCCAATTGTCCCGAAATTCAGTTATCTCCGGGAGTCCGGGAGTAGACTGAGGACAATGAGCTGGGCCCAGTGAGGCCCCCACCCCTCAAAAACCCAGTTGTCGTGACAATTGGCGCCGTGTAAATAGTGTAGAGGCCAATAGCACTGTCTTGTCTTTTGGCAGTAGTACCCTGGTTCACTGTAAAATGCCTGGGCAAGTGTTGGTCACGTGTAAACAGGTTCTCGTTCAACTTGCCTGGCCTACGACAATTCCAAAACCACGTGATGCCAATTGGCAAAGACAATTGTCTCGCCAACTGGCATCGTGTAAACCCGGCTAGTGCAAAAATGTAGGGGTGTCATGTTTGTTTCGAAATTTGTATAGTTATGATTTTCATTAGTCAGATGGGCTGCATAATTGGATTTTAAATAATTTTTTGCTTTTGGAAGGTGTTCTTTGAATCTGGTTTTGATATACAAGGCAACAAAAAGCCATATTTATGATCTATTTAACGACAAACTAAATTTCCAGTCAAATGCATTGTATGATACTGTAATAGCTAACCAGGAACAGCTGACCGGCAAGGGACAAAGTTCACGACACCAACCTTCACCGCTGCAGTCAAAAGTGCGCACACGCGGTTCGTAGGCCTACTATTTTTCGTATGTATGTTTGTAAAAATTATATTTATTTGACAACCTCTGATGAGTGATAAGTGTTCTTGAAGACCTGATGATGATGATGAAGCTATTAATGCTTCGAAACGCGTAGTCTCGACAGACAGCCTTTGGCAGATCCAGGTAACATTATACCTTTTATAATCTAAAAACAGTAATCCTGAGACAAGAAACAACATGAAGTTTATTATTTGGAAACGACTGTTGTTTATTTACATCACTATAATATGTACATCAATGTTTTATGCAAATAAATAATAAGTGCTTTACATTTAGTTTTAATATTTTAGATTCTCTAAGGATGCCTCAGTGAGGTGAAATGCGCATCGTTTAACCCGGAACATTACAATTCTTCAAATTCAAAATTCAAATTGTTTATTCAAACATTTACAGTAATAGGCTGCAATGTCAAATAAACAAATGTTAAGATATATACCAAATAAGAAAAATAAGGCAGCTACCAAATAAAAAGTTTTCTTGAAACTTTAACGAAATTTGGTATGCGGGTCGGTATTTATTCGATAATATCAGGTATTATTTGATTCTTTTTAATTTAGATGTCTAATACTAATTTCAACCCTAAAACCCTATAAAATTACGGAAATGGGATTTTCATCAAAACTACTCGAACGTATTGATTAAATTGAGTATTCAATGGAGCTTTAAATCTATACAAAATGGTCCCCTCCCAGTGGTGTAAAAATAACGGTTCAAAAGTTATTGCAAATTTTTCAGTTTGTAGAAACCGTTTTTTATTTGTCTTTTTTATCTGTTCTTTTGTTGTCTGCACAACAAAAAAATGCTCAAAAGCAGTCGAAGTTTTCTTCGAAATTTGCATAGTATAATAAATGCAAATTTCGAAGAAAACTTCGACTGCTTTTGAACATTTTGAGACGTCTTTAGGGCGTCTTCTTATACTTTACTGTAAGATCATCACTACCACTTTGGTCTGTTACTAAATTTATATAATATATATATTAGATTAAAGAAGTAACAGTGTCACAACATAAGAAAGACGCTCTGAAGATTCCTTAGAAGCTGGCCAAATGTGCATATGAATATACTACCTATATATAAAATAAACTACAGTGCTGTGTACTGTACTGTAACACTCGGTAGACTACTACGAAAACAATCAAGCTCGACATGCTTGCTTGTTTGGTTCTTGGTCTGGTGTCGCCCGATTATTATCCCTCTGGAATTCTACCCCCTGGTCAAAGCTGACGTCACTACGACGTAGTAACCGGAGTGCTCAACAGTTTGTTCGCGGGTGGAATTTTACCCCCGCGGATTCGGAAGTCTAATGAAAATAGACGGAGCGTGATTAATTTGACTATCAATAAAACCCGGAATTTTACCCCCTGTAGACTACATATAACTAGCGTTTAGACAACTGAAGATGTACGGGCCGGAATTTTACCCCCTGGCCGGGCTTAATTATAAATTAAGAATGATTGATTTTCTTGTTTCTGTATTTATTCAATTGTAAACATTTTATTATTAAGTAGCCTATCATTATTTATTTATTTTGTAATCTTAACTTAGTAAACAGAATTTTCTGTTTTATTTTGATGTTCGGGATTTGCGTTTGGGGCCAACACTGTTATGTTATAAGTACTTTATGTAACGTAAACTGAGTAGCTCATTTAAATAACAATAGGGTGAACGTTTCACGACTTTATTCTACCACCATGAAAAACGATGTATTTATTTTGTTGTAAAATAACACAAAACAAAAACACTGTTTTACCACGGTTGTATAATAAATTGTAAAAGAAATCTTCGAAAAACCATTCAGATGTTTGTTTATATGTCATCATAATGAACCAACATTTGGCTTCAAATATCGAATCCTGATACTCAAATCTCAAAATTAAAATTAAAAAACCTGTTCGATTAGTTTTTGTTAAAAATAAATTGAGAAAGTCTTAATAAAATGTTTACTTTTAAATTAAAAGTGAATGAAGATAATTAACCATTCTCACTAATTTATATATTAGACCAAAAATTCCGGGGGTAAAAATCCGGGGAGTAAAATTTCGGGGGTATAATCTGGGGGTAAAAATCTGGCCCGTACAATCTAGGTTTTTACAATTTGATGTGGTCTGATTAAATTCACAACCGTGAAAATATAGATTCCACGTTCAATCCATCGAACTGATGTCGCGATCAGCGAGCACATAATAATAATAATAATAATAGAGAGGACACGGCGTTTAACCAAATGCACTGAAAGTGTGGTCAAATCCGCCATATTGGTCCGTCACACAGCCTGAATCCAAGACCCGCGAGCTCAGTTCGCATTAAAAACCCCGCGACAAATACACGATCATAAATAACATTAATAGTTGACAAAAAATTCTGAAATTTTGCACACTTGTAGATATGATACTGAGGAAAACGATGGTGTGAATATAAAATTATTAGTTATGATAGTAATTGAGTAATAAATATGTTTAACACTTCTGTAGTTTAATTTTTCAGATTCAGACATGAAAAAGTTGTATTGCGAGGAAATTTTTTATTTTTTGGTCAGAGAAATTTCGTCAGCGGGAAAGTTGTGGATAAATAACCAAATTTAACTATGCGATTCACAAAAAAATTTTATCATGTTCGGTTTTCTAAAAAATCAGGTACAAAAGGGATCCATTGCCGCTGCTTCGCGCCACGCCCGCTGCGCCGCCGGGCCGTCGTCTATACATTTAGCGTGCAGTGTTTTAATGTTTTATTTATACTGTTGTACTGTAATTATTACAGCCAATATGATTGCAATATGATTTCACAACGTTGTACACAGCGCATGGCCCCCACAAGGGTGGGGCTGGCGCAACTCTAGTCACAGGGCCCGGGCCCCCTAGGGGGCCCGGGCCTACCCATTTGTTTTTTATTTTTTTCCCCATTGAAGATCACTTTACAGCTCATAAATTGAAGATAAAAAAATAATATTTAAATATTTTACAAAAAACAAAGTTAAATAATTTAAAATGTATTAATTCTTGATTCTAAGGAAGTTTATATTTAAATTCTATAGGTGCGTAGGTGCGTATGTAGGCCTACTATACAACAGCAGAACAGCCAGCTCGGGCCCCAGTGGCCGGCTCCACAAACTCCCTCTACCCCTTCCTCCCGCCAGGCGCCTAGCCACTCCTACCTCATTCCCCCTATAATAAACAAAGTTTGGTTTTATAATTGAACTGATAGTTTCAAGAATGAATCCTTATAGTTATAAGTTAAAATAAAATTTGTAAAGCATTGAAAAATTGACATGTACTATGTACCATAGCTAAGGTGACCAGACGTCCCGTTTTAGGGGGACTGGTCCGTCCCGACAAATCCTCTCGGGATGCTTATTTGTCCTGTTTTATCAACATCTGGTCCCGGTTGCACTTTTATGTATGGAATATTTCAATTAATAATTATTGCAATCTAGGTTATTTGACACAAACTTAAAAATTCTTTACTTTTGGAGTTTTAAAAATATGAAAGATTGTAGGCCTAATAATTTTGACCTAAGTTTTCTTCCCAATTTGCTCGGTATAATACTGTACTAAAGCATGGATTGGATAGCATCGGTCATTCTCGGCATTACTCGTGCACATTTGTTTTTCTCCGTGACTACTCGGCGCAAGTTCGGCAGCTCAGGCATCCACTCCCAAAAAATGTAGTATTGTTAAAATTCTTGATGAAAATTGTCACTGAATAAAATATGATTTCATTGGTGTAAGCTGTTAAACTCAATTTACGTAAGTTTTTTCCTACTCCATATTACTAAGTACAATTATAGCAGTTAAGATAGCCAAACCCTCTTACAGGGAAATAAAAAGGACAAAATATTAATAGGCATGGAGCTTTTGTGTATTGATATAATAGTTTTAATTGCTGAATTCCTGTAATTTTAAGTCTTATAAAACTCATTGAAGAACTCTTTTCTTCCTTAAAAAAGGCTGCAAAAGTGCCATTTACCACTCACAAATTTAATACCTAGATTGCCTTAAAAACTCACTAAAATACATGACATTTTCAAAATGTTCCCGGGGGGGGGACCCCCGGACCCCCCCTCTACGCTGGGGGGTATTCCATACCCCCCCGACCCCCCGGTTGGTAGGGGGGCCCGAGCCAGATCCTGGTAACAGGGCCCACAATTAAATGTGGGGGCCATGCTGTAATATTGTATATATTAAAGACATTTTCAAATATATTGTCTATGAAGAATTTTCAACCGATTAGCACAACTTTTTAAGGACTAATTAGCTTTCAATATCATCCAAGATAAACTAAAGATAATTCTGTAAGTTAAATTAAACTTCCCAAATATATTTGTAAAATTACACTCAATTTATTGTCCCAGAAAAATTACAGTTTTATTGAGATGTTGCCTCATTTTATTTTTGTGAAAACTTTCGTTACTTATTTTTTTTACAGTAGTAGCGAACTCTAACATTGAAATATTTTTGAGCAATAATTTTAATTAGGTACTAAAAAAAATGATTTTTGTCCATATTGTTTCATATCCTGAGAAATATGTACTATTTGGAAACAAATTTACTCCTACACATTGTCCAAGTACTTTGTTCGTCAAGTCCTCAATTACATTGTTTTCCTTTACACTAATATCATTAACTTTATATCCACACTATTCTCATCAAGCATAGCAGACGACTAGCGCGCTGCACACGCCGGGACTACTGTCGGGGAAATAAATATGTGCTTGAGTTTGAGCCTAAATATCTCTTGAGATTAATTATCCAATTTTCTTGAAACAAAAATTAAATATAAGCTGGTTTAAATACATTTTACGTGGTAGCAATAAAAAAATCCGTTTACCCGAAAAAGTTATATTGTTGAAAGATCCTAAAAGTAGGTACCGGTTTTTAAGAAACTCTGCACTAACACTGAAGTTTAAAACTTAATTGTAAACAAACCACTGAGCCAATCTTTCTGACCTTTTTATGGCTTATTGGTAGATTTATTGTTAACAGATCCATGCATTTTAAAATTTTTACTCACAATAGTTTTTATGCTGCTGTTTATTTTTAAAACGTATGCTTACATAATAAGACGCTAAAAATTTCGTTCAAAATATCATCGTGTTTGTCGTGACACAATAAATAACACCAATATGACAGATTAATAATGCGAACAAAAGTGTTTTTTAAACAGATATATAAGTTATTTGTAAACAAAAATTTCTCCCGCAACTGGCAGGGGCAGGCCGATTGGCTCAGTGGTTTGTTTACAATTAAATTTTAAACTTCAGTGTTAGTGCAGAGTTTCTTAAAAACCGGTACTTTTAGGATCTTTCAACAATATAAATTTTTCTGTCAAACGGATTTTTTTTTATTGCTACCACGTAAAATGTATTTAAACCAGCTTATATTTAATTTTTGTTTCAACAAAATTGGATTATTCATCTCCGAGATATCATATTTATTTCCCCGACAGGTAGGCTAGCGCCGCCATCTTTGTCCGTTTCGCCGGCTAGTAAGACTGCCACGCTCCTGCGCTCCGAGTAGCGCTTCTATTTTGTTATGTGTTCGCTGGTCGCGATACTCAAAAGTTCGCGGCCGGAATTTTACCCCCTGGGGCCCATTTCATAATAAAGTACAAACTAATATTATTAGTAAATCAGCTGATCGCCCAATGCAAATGTAATGGAAATTTTGTAGTTTATTATGAAATGGGCCCCTGGTTTGTGGCGTCACGTTTTCCCAGGGGTAGAATTCCAGGGGGAAAATCCGCTACCCCTTGGTCTGTACTGTACTAGTTTCTGTCCTGATCTGTGATTGTGGTGTGTGGGTGACGCTGTGTCACTGTGTCAGCCATTTTCTTTTTCACTAACCGTACGTCGTGTTACACGCAAGCTAACCGGTAAGATAATTTTTATCTATAGCCCTAGCCTATACCTTAATTTATTTTGAAGATACTTTGCTCAAAGGACAAATTTTCGATGTATGTATTAAACTAAGAATCAGCTTATCAGTTTCAAAGTAGCCTATGTTAATAGGATAAGGCATTTATGAGTTCTGCTCCACGCAACACGCAATAGAATCATAAATGCCAGCCATTTCAAAAGCTTAGGCAGGCAGCTTGATGGGCTATTTTTCATCTCATTCATCAGCAGTGTAGTCTTAAATTAACCATTATGGAAAGCTTCCCCTTTCCTAGAAGTGAGAAGTGACGGATGTTTGATAGTACCGGACTACCGGTATTCTCATGATTTCACCACAATCACGGGAGATATTCATGGTTTTGCCGCGATCGCGGGAGACGCAGCCGATTTCACAGTGATTTATTTAGGCCTAACTCAATGCAATTTAACATTGTGTAGCAAACTTAATATTTTTAATACGTACAAATACAATAGCTTGTCCTAGCAATCAATAACAATGTAGCACAACATAGCCTAACTTATGTAAAATTTATAACTTTTAATTAATAAACTTAACAAATAACCTTTGGAAAGCAATAGGCAAATATTTGGGCCTACGTTAGGCTGCCACCCTAACTTGAGGTAGCCCAAGGCCGCATTAGATATATGGCATGCAGCCTTGGGCTGCCTTAAGTTATGGTGGCGAGGACTAAGTCATAGAGAAGGCATAGCCTAACTTAACACATTGAGTGCTGCCTGATCACCGAGGACCAAACCTCTATCATGCTGGCCTCCAAACACCCGACCAGGCTGGCCTGGTCATCTGCGCCCAGCCAGGTCCCGCTGAAATTGATCACTCAGTGTAGCGCTACATTGTGGAGATTGTATGTGCGTTGCTAGCGGTAAACTTATATAACCTATTGGCCTACTGTGTGTTTTTCGCCCGCCGTTCCTGCGGACTGGTGCCGGTCCCGGGACCCGTAAATTCCCACTTGCATAAGTTACCGGTACCTCTTAAGTTAAGTTACTGGTATTGACTTTACACATTTATTTTCCTACGGTTACCTAACAATGTACATGTCCTCTCACTGATTTTAGAAAGCAAAGTGGCCAATTTGTTCATCAGTGAGACAATGTTAACATTGTCTTACTCTATTTAACTTACTTTGTCTCACTCCAGATTTGCAACAAGAAGACATGAAATAGTGAGCGCGTAACATGCAGGCAACGTCGTATGCGCGCGAAATACATTGGCAGCACTGGCTGTAAATCAGCTGGTCAGCTGTTGTACTGTTGTATTTGTCACTTCACATTAAATGTTATATTAAAAGTTCACTTCTGTGTAAAAATAGGTTAAATGTTTCTTCACCAATTTATTTGTTTTATGGTAACTGTAGGAAAAGTATAATGTGCAACTCGAGTTCAAAGTACAATTGCCTCACTCGAGAAACCATTCCTCACTCGCCTACGGCTCGTGAGTAAGGATTTCTCTCGAGTGAGTCAATTGCTCACTTTTCTCACTAGTTGCACAAATAACTATTACGTTACTTAGGTAACTTATTTCTTCTGTGTTAAGTTATTGCTTTTTAAGTTAAGTTATTTGACATAAAAGCCCTTTCCAACTGATTTTATTAGTTTATTATTTTTGTTAACTTAATGTGTCTTTTAATAAAGATCAGCAGTTCCATGTTCCACTGTAATTAAAATTAACAATGGTTGGGTGGGAGAAAGGGGTTGGTACCTAGGTATATAAATTAATTTGTAAATAAGTTATTAGTTATACTGTAGTGCTATAACATTTTTAGTGTGAAAAACAGCGTTTGTGAGACCAAAAATGGAGTAGGTATTTTCGTCATATTGCCTTCAAACTTCATTGCACTGGCCGGGCCGGTCACTTGTGACAGGCGATTTCGGGCAACATTTTTATTGGAAAAAAACTGCTCAAAACACTATTTCTGACCTGGATCCTCACTTCTGGCAACAAAAAATAACATTTCATGTAGCCTACAACAAAAAACTTTTAGGTCCTGGTGAAGGACACTGATATATTTACAGCCCCACTCAATGTGTTAATAAGAAATTAGAAGAGGCGGAAGAAAAAAAAACCTTTAATTAGGCTAAACATTTAACATGAAACCCTTAAGTTAGGCCTAAATATTTAACATTTAAACCCTGGGTGAATATAATTTTGTAGCCTCTACTGTCCACATTGACATGTTATTAATAGCCTATTGTCAGATTTTCTTTGCTGGAAGATCGTGAATGACACGTGCCACATCAACCTCACTGGCAGAAGCTAATCATAATCATAATTGGCTAGACTTTTTGTATTGTTTATAACTTAATACCTTACTCCATATAAGTTAAGTTACCGGTAGGCCTATACCTATTGTGTTTTAGACGTTCTCTGGATTCTAAATTTTCTTATAGATGGCATAAGTTAAGCCTTTGCTGTACTGTATATAACTTAATAACGTAACCTTTCTAAGTAGTAGGCTATATTATAGCCTACTACCTAGCCTATCTTTTAAAAAAATATTTTGGATTTTTCATCGCTGGTTGTTTTATACATCAGAGAATAATATTTTATTTTTTGTTGTGAAACCGAAACTCCTAGGGTGATCCAGGGATTTTTTTGTAGGTATTGTTTCTTTTTCTTCCGGTTTTTAGAATGGACAAAACATTAAGATTTTAAATTTGAACTTTATTAGGCCGAGGCCTAAAAAAAAACAAAAAAAACTTTAGTTATAGAAATCCTATGTCTCTTTGGTGAGATTTTTATTAAACAGGGATAGATGTAGCTTATATATTAGCTACTTGGGAACAAAACACGTTTCACAGATACATTAAAATAGGGGGAATGTTTCCATGATTGCGGAAAGTGATTGTACAACATCACTAAGACAGCAGGAGACTAAAAATTTTACTGCAACCGGTTTTTGAGGTTTTTTTGTTCTGTCCACTACAAACTGCCTTGAGTACGTCTAGATCTTTGTCAGAATCAACTTAATGGTTCTAGAAACATTGAAATCATACTCTACAATTCAAACTGTGGATTCACTTCAGGTCATACTTTTCTAACATAAACTTGTAACAAGCCTACAGATAACTCGTAGGCAGATGAGACATGTTCTGCAAACCTGCTAATCTGATTCTGTAGTTTTACAGAGTCATGTCGTACAATCGAGGGATGCGCCGAGACAGTGGCAGAAGATCTGAGTTTGGTGGCGGCGGAGGCAACCGTAGGGGAGGTGGAAACTACATGAGCAGCTACGATAACTATAACAGCAATATGAATCCGTGGGAGGGAGGAATGGTCCCAGGCCGCTCAGGAAGCAGCATGCTTGGAAGCCAAGGGCAGGGCGATCTTCTATCTCAGCTGACCTCACCAGAGGCACAGCTGGCTCTAGCAAGCAACTTGATCACCAAGTTGATTAGCCAGCAGGTACAGCTAGCCTACAATATTGTTCTCATATTAAGCTTTTTCACACACTTCTAGCCTATCTTTATATTTGCATCTTTAAAAAAATCCTTCATTAAAAATATTTTAAAATGTTCTCTTAAATCCAAAGATTACCTTGAATCAATATCACATTTAATTTTTCAATCCTCCCACAGAAGTTACTTGGGCATTCTGTCAGAAATTATTTTGAAGTGCTACTATTAAATAACTGCACACTTTTTGTAGTATGATTTTCTAATTGTTTTAGCTATTACTAACTTTCTGCAGTAGGCTATAATCTTACCAGTAGTTGATTACCGATGACATTATTTAACGTTGTTGTTCGGTTCACTGCAGCAGTCAGTTCCAAGTCTGCTCAACATGGGCAACATGGGGTCAGGCGGAGGCATGTCCTCTTTCAATGATAGCTATGGTAACAACCGTAACTTCCAAGACCGTCGACGACGCATGGACCAGCGCAGAACAGAGCCGTATAATAAGGTATAGTATGGAATTACGGTATGCATCAGCTTAGTTGTTACTTTTCTCTCAAGTTATTTAAATACCTTTGAGTAACAATGATCGTAATATGGTCTAGTTGAATATGGTTTTACAAGAAAGTTTTTATGACACAAGATCAGGTAACTTTTTTCATCATTTAGACCCCCTATAATTTTCTACATCGCTTCAGAATTTCTTCCCTAAAGTACAGCCTAGTTTTCTTTAAGTCAGTTGTTTTAAATCCTCGATGAAAAACATTGACAGCACAGTTGTAGGCCTATTCTCAACTAACAACCTACTTAAATACCCTAGACCTCCTTTAATCTCTTTCCTCTTGCAGATAAATGTTGAACATTTTGTTGTATTCTACTGAAATTCAGTGAAAATTTTAAGTTTTAAGAAACAGTTACTATTGCTGTTGACTTCTTTCATCCAGCTATTACCGTACTATAAAATTATGCATTTTCAGTGAAATCTTGTTCCAAAATATTTTTTGTATACCATCTCAGTAGGCATTAACTGATTTCTAAATGTTAAATAGCATAATTGAGACAGTTAAGTCTTCATACATGTCCATTCTTCTGGATTGCTTAACTTTAGGCAAACAGTTAAATCGCTTTTCAATTTGATCAGTTTATTAAGAATTCCTATACAAATCCTTTTCATATTTTCAATATTTATTATACATTTCTGTCACTGATTTTCTTAAAGTTTGTTTTAAAAGGTTGTTACTTACTTGTATGGTTCTCCACTATGCTTTCCAGTCGGGTATGAACCGACGTATGGATAGTGACCGTCGCAATCTAGGCCGTAACCGAACAGGTTACGAACGCAAGACTCCTGTTTCAAAATCTCCCAAAGCTCAGAAAGAAGAGAATAAGAAAGATAAAGAGGCTGAGAAACCCAATGGAGATGTTAAAACTGAACCCACTGATGTTTCTAAAAGGTGAGTCGGATGGGAATTTTCACCCTCTATCAGCAAAGTTTCTGTTTTTCTTTGAAAAACAAAGACATTTTCTCTACGTTATCTCCTTCCAATAACTGTCCACCAATCAAAATATGCGTGTCTAATGATTTCTATGTGGCCATTAAATGCTTCCTGTTAAAAAATTATACATCAAAACCCTCAATCAATTAATGTTCAATTGTTTTATATACATTTACAAGCTTTTATCTAAGAACCGCCCTTTTTGCTCAAAAGTTGGCTTCTTTCAAAGCTATTTTACTCGAGCTGAAGGCTGTCGTCAGTTCCATTTCTGTTGAGAACAAATTATTCCTGGGTTGCATGGAAATTTGACCAAACTCATCATTCATTGGCTAAAATCAATAAGTGCCAAAATCCATTGATTCTTGATTGGAGCTACGTTGTGCGTAAATATTCTGTCTGGGCTCACTACAAGAAGTTGATGTTCGATGAAATCTACATTTTTTGTGGTATGTATGTAGTTTTAAAGGGAATTATATTATAAGAATAATGAAACCGTATTTGAAGGAAATATGAACTTGAAATGATTTGAACTGCAATAACATTCAAAGCAATTGTCGTAGAGTCCAAAACAGCTGCTTCGGTGGCAAATCTTTTGACAATAAGAAATCAGATATGAAATCAGACTGTAAGCGCAATCTGCTCTATTTAATAAAGTATAAAAAAAAGCTATGTCATAAATACTCTTCTTTGTATGCTTATCTTTACTCACAAATAAGAGGCGTTAGCTGTTTGCTAACGTTCTGACTTGTATTGGACTGTAATATTTAAATGATTGATTGTAAGTTTTTTCAATTCAATAAACCCCGCTCTTGAAAATTAATGTTAGAAGTACTCTTGGCCATGTACTATAGGGATTGTCATGGAAATAGGCAAGAAGTCATGAAAATTTCCAATGATGGATGGATTTGAGGGGACCATTCAATGCTCTAGTCAGCCGTAACTCCGACTGTTGTAGCATTTTTCAGGATTTTTCACAAATGTGACAATTCAATTTATTACAGTTGTATTATTTTATGAGTTTTGAGTTTGTTTAGTTCATTGTTGTACCTATTGTACTCCATTGTCATCTGTTATTAAATATTTCAGTATTTTCTACAAAATAACATGTCCAGGCAGTATTATTCGTGTGTGTATGTTATATAAAAATTTTTGAGCAAAGTTCGCAAGTCATGGAAATCAATGTTTAATGGTCATGGAAATTAACGACAAAATTTTTCGGACACCCTGTATACATTAGTTTTGCAGATTTGTTATGGTTTATGTGAATATCAAAAATTATTTATTTACATTAAAAATAAAACACTTTCTTACTGTTTATTGAACAGTAATCTTAAGATTTTTTCCTAAACTTATATGCACTTTTATTTTTAAATTTTTTTAAACATTTGACTTCTTTCTGGTCACAAAAGGCCACGGTCCGTGATAGTCTATCTGTGGAGCAATATCTTCGGCTTGCCAGGAAAGTGGTAGAATTTTTTTTCCAAAATGTAATCTAAGTTGCTTGTGTATGAACAGCAGTTTAATGTTTAAGATACATGCCCTTTCTTAAACAAATCTGTACTTGATTTATTTAGGGAAGAGAAGAAGGAAGAAGAAACCGAATCTTCCCACCCCAAAGAGGCTGAAAAAGAGGTAGGCCTAATATTAGATAAGCTCCATGTTTGGTTTTAAAAATTTGTAATAAAAATAATTAACTTAATGACTTTTTTACATTCTTTTTAAGTACAAAGGCTTAGAAAAGAATAAGGTATAAGCTGATATAGTAGAAAGTCCATGTGGTAGAAAAGAATTAAAAGTTGAAGCAAAGTTTGAGCAAGTCTTATTTAATTGACTCAAAACAACTCAGTTTTATATATTTCTCTCTTGACCCTAGAAAACATAATATTTAATGTTTTAATATTATTAATATTTAAGTGTTTAATGTGTTCAGACAAAAATATGAAAAATGCATTACATTTTGAAGCTAAATATATATTTGTATTTTTTTCAGACCAAACCGATTCCGATTCCCGCAGCTCTGCTCTACTGCCACGTTTGCTCTAAGAACATGTGGGATGAAATTGTAAGTTGATTCTGACAAAGTTTTGTGTTGGTCGGCAAAAGTAATCTCATAATTGGGTATCTAGCCGACCAGGTGAATCGGAAATTGTATGTACATTTTTATGACTGGAAAATGTCCATAAATTTTGTATTGAGACTGATTTCCTATTATTTAGACATTGAGTAACCACTGATAAAATCCAAAGAAAATAGCCGTTTGTTTGTTTTCTTTTAGTTTATTAGGAAAGTTTTAATTACATTTAGTATCCACTTACAACAACACTGCTGCTTTTTTAGGCAAATATACATTTTTAAAGCTAATATTTTGTGTGTAATTAGTCAAATGGAAAAGAAACATATTTTTTTAGGTAACGAGATATGACCTAGGCAGGCATATCATCATCATTATCATCAAAGATTTATTTATTTAGATCATTATTTAGATCATTTAGGCAAATGATTGAGTGCCGGTATATTTTTTAATCTTGAAGAAATTTAATTAATACATGGCAACGGCTTTAAAAACTTTAATACTTTTACAATGGGTTGAAGAGTTTGGGTTTCTTTTCGTTGTTAGTAAGCAATGTGAATTTTTTTCAAAACCCATTGGTAAGACTGACACACATTTTCTAATTTAAAAAAATGAATGCTAATGTAGGCCTAATGTTATATTCGTATTTCTTATTTTTTCAGTCCTTCACTAAGCATCTGAAAGGAAGACCTCATCAGCTGATGATGGATGGTCTGAATGAGAAGTACAAGCTGAAAGTGGATCTGCTCCGTCATGAGATGAGAGTAAGTTCCCAAACATTGGTTGTAGAAGTGTTTAGTGCTTGGCCGACTAAGTCATATCGACACCCCCTCCCCCGTCCAGTCTTGGCTGGCCAAACAAACAAAATCAATTTAAAATATTTTGTGTGATTAATGTAGGGTAAGCGGGGGGAATTGGGTGGGCGGGGTAATTGGGTGGTAAAATTTTTAACAATTTTTATATTTTTTATTTATTGATATTTTAACATTTAAATGACATGTATGGACAGCCAATCTCTTCAAGAATAAGCCATAACCTTTTCAGATTTGTACCTTTAAACATTTAAAGGAGGGAAATAGTTTTAGGGACCCTTGTCATTTCGCGATTCTAAAAGTTGTATGCAAACTTTTTCAATCTTTCATATAAAATGCATTAAAATTTTCATACATGTGAAATTACATTATTTTTCACCATAAAATGAATAACAATATACCAAAGAACATGCACAATACTTATCTTCATAATAAAACTAAGTTACTTCTAATTTTTTTTTTTTCAAAAATGTTACCACCCAATTACCCCCTTATGGGAAATTGGGTGGTAAATTTTAAAACTGAGCTAATACTGTTTCCTTGGCTTAATTTAATTAAAAAAGGCAATAATAATAATATTTTGTGAATATAATTCACACTAGAGTTTTTGTTTTGGTATTTCACCACTACCACCCAATTACCCCTATACCAATACCATTAACCCTATACCACCCAATACCCGTGAGTTCACGTCACATTGGACTGAACCCAGACGACCTAAAAAAAGTCACAAAATTGTATTATAGTTACTTAAATAGGCATAGAGACTGCAGTAGCGACTGAGCTGATGTAGTAAACTAGTGCATTAGGCCTACATTACTTAGTTTATACAGCATCCCTTGTTTTATATCGTGCGAAGGACTGGAAAATCGTGCCTCATTTTCTAAAGTTTTGAGACCATATTACATAATTTAAACCTTATTAGAGAAGAATCTGTCCCTATTTTCCTGTTAATATTATTAATGTACTCTTTATATTATGAATTTAAAAACTGTAGGCCATAATATTTAATTGTGGTTAAAGATTTTTTTTTATGTGCGTAGTTCAGGAAAAATATGTTTGTTACCGCAAAATTTATGGTAAATTTTGTTTGTTTTTATTAAACCTAGTTAAAAATGTTGCTTTTAGTTTCCTTTATAACACCCAATTTCCCAACTTTAATTAGCATTTAGTGTTTATGGATTGTTGACCTACCACCCAATTACCCCCATGGGGGTAATTGGGTGGTAAAACACATTTTAATTTTTTTAATTTTTTTTGGGAATTGCGGGAAAAAAATAAAACATGAAAAAGATAGCTTTTTGTATTATAAAATTAATTAAGTAGGCATTTAACAACAAAAATAGGAAAAGTGGCCTAACCAGATACATTTGTAAAACATACCTCCCAATTCCCCCCGCTTACCCTATATAAAATATATCTCCTGTATGTGTGTGATTAATGTATATAAAATATATCTCCTGCATGTGTGTGTTTAATGTATATAGACTATAACATTTTGTAACAGGGAAGATGAAATCTTTGATAACAAGGCAACCTAAGATTTAACCATAAGGATTGATGTGTAAATTTGCAATGTGTAATTTGGACCCTGAACTGATAACTTGTGTCCGTTTAGCTGGCAGAACAACAGCGCGAGATGGAATTGGAACGCAAGCAGCGTCAGGGACTCAAGATTTACAACCATCCTCGTGAATACTGCGCTATGTGCGACCTCCACTTCTACGGAAACCTGATTTCTCACCGCAAGAACGTGCGCCACCAGGTATTCAGAGTTTGACTTGTCAGTTAGTTTAACAGGGATTGGTCATTAAAAGTGTCATTAAGTCACTGGTTTAAAATTATCTGAGACAGGTTTTTATCCCTAATTTATCGTTTTTAATCTCCCCAAAATCAGAACCATTTAAGGGAAAACTGGTGTAGTTTATTCTACTAATTATAGAAATATACAAAAAAGAGAAATTGTAGGATTATTTTATAGAATAGATAAGTCTATAGAGATTGATTAAAAACACAGGGACTTATCTTCTTAAGTGTTATGAAGTTATTTTAATCATTTTACACACAAAAAATGTTGGTTATTTAATTGTTAGAAGACATGGAATAAAGCTTTGACATTTAAGCACAATTTAGACTAGTTAACTCTTGTGTCTTAAAAAATAAATTAGTAAATAAAATTTAAAAAAATAGTATAGGCCTAGTTTTGGATTTTTTTATAAGCATAGCTATTTTTTTTAAATGTGTATAAAATTAATACTTGTGTATATATATTTATATAAATATATATATATATAAAATAGGGGTGTGCGAATAGTGATTTTCAACCTCGAGCCGAGCCGAGCCGAGCTTTTTAAAAAATGTTCGAGCTCGAGCTTTTTCGAGCCGAGCTTTTCCTAGCGTAACCTTATCTTAATTATTAAACTTTTTTTTCTTAAAAAAGTGCATAATAATAATAATGTTCAGTCAATTTTTAAATAAACACAATGTTATTTTAATATGTTTAAAAACATTGAGAATTGTCAAGACATCAAATAGTAGATAATCACGATAAGAACTGAACTGAACTGAAGATGCAAGAAATAAAAGGATATCGATTGAAGGCCTGAAGAGATATGAAGTGCAGACTGAGACAATCAGATTGTCTTTCATAACAGAACAGCAACGCGACCTTGAATGACGACAAAACAACTAGCAAGTCGATTACATATGTATATTGTAACTACTAGGAATATTTAATTCTATTTTGTATAAATAAATACAAGATAAATTTAAAAACACGTGATTATTCTTGTTGTTTTCCATGCACAAAATATTTTTGTTTTATGAATCCTATTAATAAAAAAAGAACATGGTTGGTTTGGATCCAAAAAGGTGGAGAGACAAGTTTTACTTATATATTAAAAAATATATAATTGACATATAGAGGAAATAGACCAAAGCACTAGAATTAATAGAATAACACACAAAGTAAACAAGAAATGAAATGCAGAACACGATGATTTAACACTGTCACTCAATTTTGTTATCTAGAAGGGTCGGCGAACTAATCAATAAATAGCCAAAACCAGTTTCCTCCCCTTCACACAGTCTCACCGCCCCCCTCCCCCCCAATCCGGGTGGCCCAACACTTTGTCCTTGAAACACCCTTGCGTCTGAAACAATAAACCCTTACACCCTCGTTGCTGTTTTGACAACAGGTTTATGAATGCGATCACTATTTTTCATTTCCAGAATTAACTATCAATTATTATTATTTGCAAGATACAAATAGGAAACTACATCACATTATGGTATTCAATGACCCATGTACTATCAAAAATTAATAACTCATTACTTATTTTGATAATAAAAAGCACTCATTACAGCACGCGCCACTTATTGATATATATATATATATATATAATCCTCAAAGTAACTGTTACTTTATACAAAATAAAATAGGTACAAAATTGTGTGGCCAGTCAAACTTTATAAACAAACATTTTATTCTATAAAATACAGATGGTAAATAGGGGTTGGTTTAAAGGAAATAAAATACAAAACATATTAATTAATTATTTTGATAATCATTAGAAAGGTTATGGGATTGATTGAACTAAAATAACCGCAGGGAAACTGTAAGTAGAAAAGTCGTCAACCACAATCTGTTTAATCAGTACATTGTTAGAGAGAGAGAGAGAGAGAGAGAGAGATAGCAGATAGGGGCGTTTGATAAGGAATCTGAAAAAGTAAACAAACTAGGAACAACGACACGACGATACTCGTTTATAGCCTTATTGTCTCGCCCACTACATTTGCACACGTGACCACTTTTTGTTTCTTCCTTATCTTTCATCCGTCCCAAAATAGAATTCCTGAAATAGTTTGTTGGTATAATCTCCCCTCCCACACAAGGTGCAGTGCTCAGTGCGCACTGTAGGTTGCCACGGCAACCGTGTGTCGTCATAGCGACTTAGCCAATCACGCACTCGCACTGCGTTGTATATTACGATACGAATAGTTGTGTTAGAAAGACAACGCGATAGGTGGTAGTTTCCTCAAAATTACGATCGATAATCATTGCGTCTTGACTGAGCTGAGGTTCTTGCTTATCAAGACACAATTATGAAACGGAGGAGAGTAAATTTAAATGAAAGTTCCTTATTTATTAATTGAATTTTTATTTGCTAGTTCAATAAGTATTCGGCTCGAACATTTCGAACTTTTTGAAAATCACGAGCCGAGCCGAATAGCGTCCTATTCGGCTCGAAAAAGCTCGATGTTCGAAAACTCGCACACCCCTAATATATATATGTATATTTATGTGTGTGTGTGCTTTGTATTTATTTTGCTTTTGAAGTTTTATTCCACACTAAAAATGATTTTAACTAAAATGATTAATTTAAACGTAATTTTAGTTGATTTTGAAATAAAGTAAATATTGGATTAAGAGGCTTATTTCCTCTACAGAAATTGAAGGCGTTTTTGCACCCCAAATGTTCCCACTGCAACAAGGAGTTTTCTACACGGCTGGAGTGGGATGAGCATCGTCTACAGTTCTCTCATCTCGAGGTAAGTAGGTTGAATCATTATTCTGGGGTTTTTAACTTTGTAGTTTGACATTGAAATTAAAGAAACATCCAACCCATTGAATTATTAACGAATATCCCCATAGGGGAGAAAGTTACCAAAGGTGGCGCAGTAAGACTAGACCCAGGACCGATTTACTTTTTCATTTCTATGTCTCCTGAGACCAAAAACGCTATTCGTTGAAATGTTTTTATATAGTTGGATCACAAAATTTAAAGTTCCCCCGCTACTTTTTTGCTTAATCCTATATAATTGTTCTAGCTGTTAGCAAACCTCAGCTGTTAAGCTATTATTTTAAAGGTTGATAGATTTCTTCCCATTTATTCATCTAAATATTGTGACCGGAGTAAGTACATATCTTTATATGTGTGCTTCAATGAACATGTTAACTCGATTAATTTTGGTTTGATTTTGATGAAATTTGACATGAATGTGTTAGGCTGGATAAACTTGATTGAATTTGCGAACCAGCGAGATCAGGTAAATGGGAAATGGATATAGTGATGTTATGATTTTGAGATGTTGTTAGAGATCAATATCATCAACAGAAATTGTAGGCCTATTTTCTATTCAAATATTGTTGATTTAACTTAATACTTAGGCTAGCACATACAAGACTATATTCAGTTGTTCTTAGGAGTTGGTTGTTGTTTTTCCGCATAGTTTTTTCCAATAACAATTTTGGTGTACAGAAAGTGGCCGAGTTCCGTCGAGCTACAAAACCTAACATGAAGGATGATGATTTTGACATCGATGAGCTTGTGAATCCTGACAGTGTCAACTGTGGTAAGAAAAATTGTATTTGATGGATTTGAGTAATTTTAATGGATACTGTATTTTATTAGCATAACCGTTCCAGACTTTGTTTGACAGTCTCTCAATTAATTATTTTACCGTTAAGATTTATACCCAGGGACCTGTTAAAACCACGGCCTCCTTTAACTACAGGCCGCGGCCAGCGAGAATTGGCAACGTCGCACTGAGCATTAACTCCCGGCCATTTCACCATTACGGTAGTACGAAACTAGTGGTCGCGGTTTAAATATACTGCATTTTTACACCCTTACAATTGAGATAAAAGTTTGAAACTTTGTACAGAGGTAGGGAATAAACCCTTCATGCCAATGGTATGGTTTTGAAAATTAAAATTTTATTTGGTAGTACATATATATATTTTTAAAATTAACACATTAGAAAATGTTTGGAATAGTGAAGTGAAAAAGTTAGTCGCCTACTAAAATTTGTGTTTGTTGGTCAGAGAAGTTTCGTCTGTGAGAAAGTTGTAGATAATTAAATATACTTTAATTTTTGTATTTAACTTTTCTTTCTATCATGCTTAGTTTTGTTAAAGTTTTGGGTTGAACAGAGTGACCAAATCTCAGTTTTATGGTGCGGCGCGGCGAGTAGCGCTGCTCGCAACTGTAGTGTAGTATCGCATAGCTAATTAATGTAGGCCAACTGAATTATTTCAAGCATTTTAATATGCCTTTTGGGTATCCACAAGAATATTACTTTTGTATCAAATACTGCACGACTTAATGTCTTCATAATTAAATACCGTAGCCTAAAACAAAAATGCCTTATCCTTTTAGTTTTAATAATTTTGCTGTAGTTCATAATGAATTTTAAGTAATTATAGAATCCAAATAAAATCTGAATGATTTTCCTAAAGAAGATGGAACCAGTTATTTTAGTAATATTGGCTCTTTCCGTCAGATGACAGACCAATTATATGAACTCCTTTCCCCATATAGTGAAATAGGTTTTAACATGAACAAAAGTCATGAACAAGAAACAATTGTAAGACTCCTGAAAAGCCTTTTGGCCTAAAGCCGATAAAAGGACGGAAAATATAGATTTCAACGAATTCAATAACCACGTTTTTTAAGGTACACAATCCTCTTACTCATAGTTATGTTCATCTTCCCTTCATTTTAGGCCTATTAAGATTTTAATAACTTCACTCTATCCATCGCAGTTAGCTGAATTTACCTAAAAACTCAAGAGTAACCGTTGATTTCGACGGGATTCACCTAGTCAAAAATTATTTTGAGAATGAGCAATATTTTTTTTAAATATCTACACGAAATTAAAAAAGACCAAAATAATAGCTACTGTAACCATTGAAAATGTCAATCCTTTCTTGAATAAAATAATTTTATTTTAATGCTTTTGTTAATTTTTACTGTGTATAGTAAACGTCATCATTCCAATGATCAAACAATAGCTTACACAGAAGCTGTAACTAAATAACATTGTAGATAGGATTTAAATTTTAAGTGTTTATCAATTAATAAATCATAGAGTAAATACGTAGAAAAGACGGAAGAAAACTGCAATCATGCGCCTACTTATACGTTCAATCATGTTCAATGTACCGTTAAAGGTTTTAATAAATATTGTATTACATTCTTGTAATGACACGAAAGCCTCACATAATTATTTACTCCTTTTCCTACACATCAGTGTTATCAGATATAAAACATCTAAATAATTCGCGTGCTTGTTCCAATCCTCCGCGGCGCGAGCGTTCACTGGTGTAGTGGTGTAGCGTAGCTTAGCCATCCAGCCATCCGATGCGGTGTTGCCACTTCGAACGCCGCGGCCTGTAGTTAAAGGAGGCCGTGGTTAAAACGCACGAAATTGAATTGAACTGAACTAAGCTGTCAAATTTATTTTTTGTGAATGGAAATTAGTGTGCTCCTTTCCTCCTTATTATTAAATATATACGTGGCGTTGATCATTGCAAATGAATACCATAATGAATTGCAAAAGCAGTGTTTCCACACTATTAAAACAAAAATTCTGCTTACTGGGTCAAGAAAATCTAGTTTTATCACACATGAGAGCTGTCTAAACAGTACAGTTTCATCCCAGTGATAGTTTCATGACTTAAGCATGTACAATAGCTTCATGACTTAAGCATGTACAATAGCTGTTACTGTGTATAAATAGCTGTTAATAATTTTGTTGCTAAATTAATTTTATGAATTGGGTTAGTTTGGATCTGGAAATTAGTATAAAAATAAAATTAGTCATGAAGAGCCAACAATTTTGCTTCCCTTTTTTCTGGTTTAATAAAGTTAAATATGTTAAAGTCTTGTTTTTCTTATAAAAACCCCATGTAGGGGTTCCCTTCAAAATAAGTTGTGACGTTTCTTAGACCTTGCGATATTGGTTCCAAAAGCCTAGCTGGCCTCGCACTTTGGTACTGGGTAAAGCGCAGTAGCACTACAAGGGTAAATTTAAAATGTAATTTGAATCACGAACTTTGATGAGATTACTTGCTCAGGTGAGATGGTGAACAAGGAGATCCCGGTGTTGGTGCGTTCTCACTCCGAGGAGGATATCACTGGAGAGTTGAAAGAAGAACCGCTGAAGGAACGAGAGGACGCCAAGAAAGACGGCAAGGAAGGAGAGGAGAAGAAGGAAGAAGAGAAAGAGAATGAAATGGCTCAGGGCATTGACATAGAGCCGAGTAAACTCCCCAAGTACATCCCCTCAGTTCCTGTTGGTAATTGACATTTTTAAAATATTAGGTTATGAAGAATTAATCGAAAGCCTAAACATTGTCTAGGAATAAACGCTTTTTTCAATTTTTGTGTGATGGACATTATTTAAAATGGTTTAAATACCCGATTCTGACGTAGAATCGGGTATTTAAGAAGAATCGTTTGTACGTTGCGTACAAACGTTGGATGTGTCCCAACTAGTTTCAACTTGTCATGAAGTATATTCTTCAGGCGATGAAGGATGTCATAATCTCTTTATCAGAAGTTGGTTGATTCACATAAACTAACATTCAACATGTAAACAGAGACTCACAAACATTAAAACCGCAAATGTTCAGATGATAAATTGATAAATAAAAAAGATTAAACGACAATAATAACAGTAATGAGGAATAATGGGACAACACCTAATAGTTGTAGAGACAGGACTTTGTGTGTTAAATTCTAATCTAGACAGAGCATCTTTCTGTTGAAATTCCCTGTAGATTGTGTCCCCATCTCAAAAGTCGTGGATATTATAATAACCCATTCAATATTTTTTCCAGGAAAAGATTTGGTGATACAAGTGACCGGGTACATGTGCCGAGTATGCAGTCGCTTCATTCAGAGCGAAGAAGAGTGTAAAGTCCACTGTCGCACATTGTCTCATTACAACAACTACTGCAACACCGTGCGAGCCAAGGTAAACAAATCCTGTTTGGTTAACCTAGTATTGTCACTTTGATGAGTTAAAAAAGAGCCTCAGACATTGTATCCGTGTATATGTAGTGTAAAATTAAGTGTATGTCGGGTTCAATTTAAACTACCGGTTATTTTTGTGTCACCACCGAAGAAAAAAAATTAAATTTCAAACAAAGACTTTTGATATATAAATACTTAGTTTATGTGACAAAAATTCATCCCGAGCACTTTGCCAATATTGAAAAGAATTTGGATGTAACTTATTACACCAGGTGGTGATAACTGCAGGCAGTAGAGAAGTTCCATGCAGGCAAGACGAATAATGAGCGAAATAATACTAGTGGGCGGGAGCGGCGCCAGGCTAGTATTTTTTCTATGTTGTCAAGCGTGGTAGGGGCGGAAGGAAGGTGAAGGGGAGGGGGAGGTATGGCTCGAGATGATTTGGTGCAGTGTCTCGGGGTATTCTTGTTCATTTATTAATATACCACTTTTTCTTTGTTTAGTGCTAATAATGAACTATAAATTCGGTTAAAAATATTTCTACAAAGTATGCGGGTGGTGAGGTGGTAAGTTTTGAACAGAGAACTGAGCTAAAGCTTCTAGGCCCGCCAAAACCCGATTTAGTTATTACACAATGTCAAAAATCCTGTAAAAGTAGGAAAGGATTTATGTTTGTACTGTTCAATAATGCCCTTAGATAATGCCCAAACGGGCATTATCTTCTATCTAACTAAGTGCTTAAACGTCACCGACATCTACCCGCCATTAGTTAATTCTTGTCCTTTGCTCAGTCCCCGCTGTTTACGTGCACTTGGTAAAGCTATCCTGTTTTGAGGTGATGTCTAATTCTAAGTAAGGAAAAGTTCCTTTCAATCAACTTAATTTAAATTTATGTTTTTATTTTCTAACACCCTAATGAAATGGGTTAAATATAATGAAAACAATAAAAATACCAATTTATGTTTTTAAATTTATTATGTTATCTATATTGCATAAAAACGTTAGTTTACGTTATTATTTCAAAGTTTTTCCCGGACCCCCCGCCAACCTAGGGGGTAATCCATACTCCCCAGTACTGGGGGAAGGCTTGGGCCATCCCTGCTCTGAGGCGCTCCGAACCCTACGCCACTGACAGAAGGCAGGGAAAGATAGAGTGTGTTCACAAATGTGAGTTTTTGCACCCCTCCTGCTCTTTTTGACTTCCCACTCTTCTCGGTTTGGAGGTCACACGGAATGCTAACACCTCTTGCCAACAAAACAACCAAGCCATACGTTCCATGCCACAAAACTATTGATATAGTAATGGATGTATCAAGTCCTTTGTGACACTCAACAAAAACTGAATTCAATTCAAGATCATGTTGGCTTGCTGGAGTTGCATCATGTTTCTTTTGCCCGATTTCCGTTAGCAGTGGAAATGGCTAAGATTTAATATTTAGAATATTTCACGCATCAAGGAATTTTCCCACCAAAAGTATCCTCTAAAATAGGTCCACCTTCCGAAACTACAACGTAGTTAGTGTGAAAACTACAAATGGGATGGTTCATTTTTTAATCAAACATACTATTTCTAATGTTTTACATTTTAGGCTCGTATCATGGGAAGAAAGAAGAGAAATGACGATTCATCATTATTGTCTCCGACTAAAGATGGAGATAAAGAAGATGAAAAAGTTGCTGTCAAAACTGAAGGGGATGAAGCAGTTGATGGTGACAATGATAATGTAAGTTAAGACTTTTCTATACATTTTTGTGTATCACTAAAATATTATTTTTTTTATACTATGTTTCATAACAAAGAGTAGTAAGGGGGTCATTACATATTTGAGACCATAGGTTTGAAGTGCCAGATTTATCGAGCACCTTAAATATGGCCGAGAATTTGTAAAGACCCACTTCCACCTGTCTCTTGAACGTTGCTTTTCGCTACACTACAATGACTAATTATTTCCTTAATTAAATCAGACATTGGATATTTCTTCATTACACTTAGGTACTTGACAAAACTCTTATAATTTTTAGGCTATTCCTTCAATTTTAAGTTAATAGGCTACAGTATATTACTTTGGTTGTTGAAAATGTGAAACTGTTGACAAAACAAAAACAAAGCTTTGTTTACGTCGGCAAAATCCAAAAAAAGAGAGTAAACATTCTTTTGCAGCAGTAAACAAAGGATTGATGCATTTTTGCACGTGATAAACATATAACAAAAACAGGTAATTTCACAGTGGTGTAGCGATAAGGTTATTTTCTATTGAACTATGGTTAAAATTTGGAGAAAACAAATTTGTAAACAGAAGTATAAAAAAATACGAAAGAAAATAGTAATAATTTGTTGTTACTAACTTGTTACTTGTTAGTTTGTTGGTTTGGATTATTCTGGTTGTTGATGGAGTTGGAAGAAAGTTAATTAACTACAAAAAAAAATTAACTCGCCATGAGTGCTATTATACTAATAGCATGCATGCAACTATGGGGCCACTGCTACTAAATAGTTTGATGTGTTATGTATGTTGTTCTCTATCTCTATCAGCTTTTCTGTTCCCCTCCTTTGATTTGCTTTAAAAAAGTTTCACATCCGGCCTGAAACCTTCTCAAATGACATAAAAACAATAAAAGTGCATAATTTTATTTTATTTTTTGTAATTTATTTTATTTACCTACTACTATTTTTACCTTGTTTCAGGAGATGGTGTAGGCTACTAATAAGAACGTTGCATGTTTCAATCTCAGAAAAACCGTGTTTAAGAACTTGTGTGTCAGAAGGAAATATTTAATTTCTGTTCTTAACAATTTTTTAATTTGAAACCATTGTAGTATTAAAAAAAATATTTGTTTTTGTTTATTTAGGGAGTTTACTGACAACCATAGATTTTAAAACTTAGCGAGTTCAATATTAAGCTGCTAATAGCACTATTTGTACATTATAACCTTTAATGTAAGCTACCGTGTTGCACTTTCCTCTATTTTATATTGTTTCTAAATTGCCAAATACTTTGGTAACATACAAGTAATATTTTTCATCATTTTTGATAATATGTGTGGTTTTTGTTAAGTAGGATTAAAAGTTTGTTATTTTTTTAGATGTTACTAACTGTAGTATTGTAATCTGCTTATTTCCACGTGTGTTAAATTTTCATCTTCCTTGTAAAAATGTTTTGTGGTGGTCAATGTAAAGTAAATTATTTCAACACAATGCATGAGTTCTCAATTGATTAACCTTAAAGTGTTGATATGCATAGACATTTTCTTATAGATTTCATCCTTTAACCGAGTTTATGGATAATATCCTTGATTTATCTTTTGATAAAGTGGTGTTATAAGGTAATAAATCTAGGCTATTTATAACAAAAAAAAAAAAAAAACAAATTAATCAAACTAACTAGCCTACACATTTTGGGTGATAAATAAAAAAGTTAATTTTATTTATTCACCGTAAACATATTTGCTGAAACTTCTGTAATGTAAAAACCGACGTTTTCATAAGTGCTATCTAAGAGAATAATTCAAACATGCCCAACACTTCATCGGTCGTCTTGAAAACTTCAAACAGCATTATTAGAGCTTTGCTAAACCGATACAATAGTATTTGAACCAGCACAATAAGATGGATCTTTCTAGTCTAAAAGCATGAAATTTCATTTTGGTTGAGTTTGGCCTGAGCCATCACTTGGCACAATCATGTCTACATCAAAACATCGTAATGACAAAAGACTAACACTGCTTTTGTTCTTGTTTTGCAAACGGCTCGTCCATCTAGTTCAGTAGTTTGCAATATAATATAGTATAGTATATTGCAATATATTTTCTAGATATTGCGGATCACTCTAACGTCAAAGTGGCTATTTAAAGTATTCATTTGAACAAATCCCAAATTATATTTGCTATTTTTACTTTCCTATAAACAGAAACTAGAAACATAATATTTTTGTTGAACAGCATAACAAAGTTCTTATTGTTTTCCAACTGAAAATATAAAAAAATTTATTTAGTCATAAACGACCTTGGATAATCCAGGGGCTAGGATAATCAGTAGTGTACTGTACTAAAACATACCTAAAATCGACGGGAGGCTTGTTTGAACTGAGAAAGGAGAAGGTGGTTGAGGACAGTGCTTCACAGGTGAACATAAGAAAAAGGAAAAAATCTGTCAATGTCAAAAAGGCACACATTGAAGTTTTATGAAAATGACCATAATCCTGGCTGGTAAGAGTTTTCTAAAATATATCCCTAAAAATTAGAAATGAAAAAGATCCAACATAATTCAAATACTTCCTAATAAACATGACCATTACTCACTCACTCACTCCCATGGCCATTTATTACATGACCATTTATCCTCAAAAAGAATTTCTAGAGAAAACTAACCAACAATAATAAAATATGTATCTGCCATTTTTTTCCTAAGTCCCAATTCGATTGAAAGTTTATATTAGGAATTTTATTTCGATTGTATTGTAGAATAAAGAGGATAGCAGTTGGATTACCTTGAAGAAATACAGTATGCTTTTTAGAACATACAGAACACACCTACAGAATATACAATATTTTTCGGGAGAGTTTTCTAATATGTCATGTCATTTTGTTTCACTTCTCTACGCTTGACAAAAATCCCAAAGGGGACAAAATATTGTGTGTCTTTTGTGCCTTCTATAATGTTCTATGGCCTACCTGTACTTAAAGTAAGCTAGCTGCTATTCTCTTTATTCTCCAACTCAAAATCCATGCCTAGAGGCTTCCTTGAACAAATCTATATAAATAAGTAATTTTTAACACCATTTAAATGTAGTTTGATGTACATTTTATATAAATATCCATTAGGTAAAATAATTAGGCCTAAATTGAACTATTTTGTTCACTACTTAAATAATGATCTGTGATCTACGCCTAATTTTTGCCAAATTGAGTTTTGCCAATAAAACTTGTACAATATCCCCCCGTAAAATTTACTTTGATTAAAATACCTTAGACAAGGTGTTATAAACATTTAGAATGAACTTGTTAGAAGCACCATATTAATTTCTAGAAAGTAGCTTTCTGAGTCTGTGTTACAAATATTAAAAACCACTCGTCTAGATCCAGTAGAACTCTTTCATTTTTCTTTTACGTGTTGATTAGGCTGCCGAAGATGACGAGGGGAACTGGAAAAGGCGCAAAGTGAGCGACAAGGATGAATCTATGGAAGTGGACGAGAGCAAAACAGAAGAGAAGGATGACATACCGGACAGTGTTTGGGAAGAAGTGGATAAGGATATAGATGAATCAATAGAAGCTACAAAGGAGACGGAGGAAGCTAAAGAAGAAGACTCGGCTCCTGTCAAGAGAGGACGAGGAGGTGGTGGTAGAGGAGGCCGTCGCGGAAGAGGGCGAGGAAAATAAATGTGACGAGCAAATATCCACTTAATCAATGTTAGAAGCATAGTTTTAATCATTTTTAAGAATTTATACATAGTTTGTTTTCAGATTCTATTAAAGACTAGCAGTATGCTTTGTAATGGGCAGAATGTATTAATCATCTTTTGAAGCACTAATGGGAACCAGGTGTCCTATTATCAAACCACATTATAAATATTTATTTGGTTAACTCAGAATTTTTCTGTTGAAAGTTAATTAGTGGTAACAATTTTGTTTTAATCTCTTGACAAATTTCAATTAAATCACCAGCAAACCCCTTTGAATGTAGCCGAATCTGAAGGTCGCTGGTTTGATTCCAAGCAAGATAATTTTATGGACCCAGATACAAATTTTTTCATTGGCTATCAATTAATGATGCTGCTATTCTACAAAAGTTCAACTTTAAATTGTAACAAGACCACAGTTTGAACCATTCCCAATCAATACCTAAAAAGTTCCACCTGCAAAGGAACAAAAAAATGTATGGGGAATTATTATTATGAGATGGGGATGCCCCTGGGTGTATTCTATTCAAATATGAATGAAGGATTCGTGTAGATCATAATTTGAGCTAAGACCAAACAAATTGCTTATAAAAACCTCCATTTTGTTTTCTTTTGTATAGTGCATCGTTTTAAGATTCTATAAATAAAAAATTAATTCCCATGTATTAATACTAAATGCCCAAATCTTTAGGTTAGGAGACATAATTGCTATTTGCAACTTATAGATCACTTTTTCGTCATATTGCAGCAAAAACAGCCGTTTTAATACATGCGTTGTGGGTATAAAGTAACTTGTTTACTCCCTAAAAGCCTTTTTAGTCCCTAGGGAGTAAGTCAGCTATTGTACACTCAGTTGAAACATTTGATTCTTCCAGAATCATTTTCATGGATCGATTTACTTAATTGATTTTGCATTCTTCTCAATATTTAACATATCTAAAGGATGATGTACCTATACTAACAAAATCATCATGTACTAAATGATTGAACCCCCTTCTAAACAGCTGCTTATTTGAATTAGCAAAATTAAAACCAAGTTGGAAGTCGTTTTGAAAAAATATCTTAATATGAAAGTAATTTTGTTTCCAACTTAGTTTGCTTAAATTATGATGCAATATGACGAAAACTATTGTTCATCACATGGTCAAAAAGTGTCTTTTCAACCCTCACTCATTTTCCGACCTTGGCTTTGCCTCGATCGTGAAACTTAAGAGTTTGGGTCGAAAAGAGTCACTTTACGCTCTAGTGAAGAATACTATCTTACTTTGTGTTGTTGTATATTTTATTCGAAATATGTTTGTAGCAACATAATTGAACATTTTATTTGAGCCAACCAAGGATTTTATAATCGGCAATTATACTTTTTACTTTAAATAAATCATTATGAATTTCATGTTTGTGGGATTATTACCTTTTTTGTTGAGTCACTAAGAAAACTGTAGTTATATTTAGAAAAAATTCAAATATAGAAAATTGATATGGGAATGTGAAGAATAGAAAGTTCAACCTAAGAAAATTACAGAATTGTGAAGTTATAAAAAAATATGCACTCTTATATGAAATATTTTAGGTTTCTTCAAAATTTGGTTCAGAACAAAATAAATCCTTCTTTTGGTCAAAAGATTTTAGAACAAACTGGGTAAATCTGTAATAAAGGAAATGCAATCTTGCGATAAAAATCACAAATTTCATATTGTATCAATACAAGTAAATATGATGTAGCCTATATGAAAATAGCATTCCTCAAAATCCAATTATTTACCTAAACATAACTAAAAATAATTTTAATTATAGACTTAAATAATCAAATATTAATTCTAAAAATAGTATTTTAATTATTTACAGTGAAATAAACTATTTTTACAGTCTTTGAAATTGAGAAATATCAATTAATAAAATTATATTTACAGCTTAACATCCCAGGTTACACTTTTTATATATATTTATTTTATAATTATTTATATATTGTGTTTGCGGTGTAAATAACCAATATTCGGTTTCTTAAAATAATCATTTTCTTTTCTTAACACTGAGAAGCAATAAGAGCTCTTTTGAAATGTTGTGAAAAATAGAAAGACAGTTTTGCCATGTGTGCAAACGAAGTAAACAACTAATTATTTCATTTTCAGGAAAACAGTTGACTGAATAAAATTATTAATATGCAGTATAGTACGCTATATTGTAGTAGGTTCACAATCCACTCCTGTATTAGTCATTTTTAAAACAACAAAATTGGTTCTCAGCTAAAACACTGACGGAAAATACAGCTGTAAACTACTGTATCCCTTTTATGAACACCGACTTTTAATAACTAACGGAAACTGAAAATACAACGTGTAAACTTCAGCAACGCTTACATTCCAATCAACTCATTAGTGAAAAACAGAATAGCAAATACTCTCTTTTTGTCTTCTACCTTTTCCTTTCTTTACTTGGAAATACTAGAAAGGTAGACCTAGTACTCAGTCGTCTAGTTTGGTAGTTAAAAATACTATTCTAGCAATATTTTAACGGTATAAACGGATCGGAAAATAACCTGTTTCTCAATTAACCTTTTCTCAATCTAAGTAAACACTCTAGGTTTGACGAGTGCTGTGTAGAGGCCGGTGCCGGGTGTTGCCCCGTCAACCCCCTTGGTGGAGGGGGGAGCCTGGCCTGGCGGGACACAGAAATCATATCTCTGTAGTAGACTAGACGTGAAGAGGAACACGTTGGAGCGAGCAAGTGTCTGGCCGATACATCGGTGCTTGCCTGCAACACAGATAGATGAGGAGTTTCTCATAAAATTGTTCAAATCCTTGATTAAATTTACAAGTAAATTTACGTTAATTTATCTTTAGAGTTGAATAGGTGTGAGAAACTAACCTAAGGATAAGCAGGCTTACCTTAAAAAATGTAGGCATCCCACTTCATGAAGTGGGATGCCTACATTTTTTAAGGTAAGCCTGCTTATCCTATCCTTTCTCACACCTATTCTCAGGCAATTAGCCCTTTCTCTCCAAACCTATCTTTAGAGTTGGTCATTGGGAGATTTTACAGCAGTTTGTGTCACTCCTGGGAACAAATGATTATCAATAGAGAAAATACAGAGTGTGTAACATATAGTAGGCTAAATAAAGGAACTTGCTTACCTAAGCCGAATGGAATGTAAAATTCAGGCACTTCTAAGACTCCATTTTTCAAAAACCTCTCCGGCCTGTAGATGTGGGGGTCTTCCCAGAACTTTTCGTTCATCATGCACGAGTTGAAATTCACTACAAGCATTGTGTCCTAAAACAGATTAAGAGTTCATAATATGTGAAAAACATTAAGAGGCGGTTCACAAGCTCGGGTTTATCGTAATCCGCCGGAAATAACCGGTATTTGTGCTGCAACTTAAAAAATCAGGTTCAGTTATCTGATTTCATACAAACTTTTCATACAGGCTTGTGTTTGAAAATCAACAAAAATTGATACATTAGCTTTAAAAAAATAAAATACGCGAATAATTATCACTTTGGAAATTTTAATTTAGCCTTTTTTCACGATCATTCTATTGTATAGAAGTGCGTAAGTCAGGAGCAGTGGCTTCACATGTGTTTCCAGGCTGTTGTTACCAACGTCTCATCAAAGATTCCCTGCGAATCTCTGCCATTAGGCTCCGCATCGATTTGGTCTTGACCAAAGATAAGCCCGGCTTTCACATCATTACGCCCTGTCTCGTGAACCAGTTTTTTATCGTCTCTTATATAGTCCGGTACCCACGTCTGGTCGCTACTATGAAGTCCCGAGCTCGTGAACCGCCCCTAAATGCATAGGTAATGTCTTATAAGTAATAAGTACAATTAGCTCACCACCATCTCATGAGGGTGCTGACAGTTTTTTTCTGTAAAATATTTTTTCTTTATAAAAAAGATGTTGGCGGCCTCTTATAACCTTACTTTAGTCTGTCCACGTAGACTGTGGAACTGTAAGTGAAACCTATATAGCAAAGCAAGGGGGGAGACGGGACAGTACAACGGTGAAGTGTACTGATAAGAAGTGGCAGGTACCAGGATCCAAACCCACAACTGTCTTGGTCAATAAATCTGCCAAGTTTAACGAAATATTTTAGTGAGCTAATCAGGCAAATAGAAATTCTCTTAGTCTGCAGGTTTGCTGCGGTGGGGGTATCTTAAATTGAATAAAATTAGGTTGTCTTTTTCTCTATGTAAGATTTCCTATAAAACCATATAAACTGACCAATCCAACCACTTACTTTAGGAATGTCGTATCCTTGTAGTGTGGTGTCTTTCCGAGCTCTGTGTGGAATGCCGAACGTTCGTCCCACAAACATCCTCACTGACTCTAACACCACTGCCTCCATGTAGGGCATGCTGGAACATTTACATCTACTTACAAACAGTGTTCACCACCGAGGACATAATCTACATGCAGTAGACAATAGACATACTATCCCATGTCAAGGTTGTAGCTATTTTGGAATAAGAAAGAACCATAGAGAAGTAAAAAAAAAAACATACTTCTCTATGAAAGAACTCAGTTCAATTTTCTACTGTTCTCAATGGTAGAGTGTGTTTCTAAAAAATACTTTCCCCACAGTTACCCAACAATGTACATGTTCTCTCACTGATTTGAGAAAAGTGGCCAATTCGCTCATCATTTCGCTCACTCTAATTACTTTATCTCACTCCAGATTTGCAACGTGAAGGCACGTTTCTTCTCCAATTTATTTGTTTTATGGTAACTGTAGGAAAAATATAATGTGCAAAGTGCAATCGCCTCACTCGAGAAACCATTCCTCACTCGCCTACGGCTCGTGAATAAGGATTTCTCTCGAGTGAGGCAATTGCTCACTTTGCTCACTAGTTGCACAAATAACTATTCCCACGTCACCAATATGTTGATCATGCTAATATGAATGTAAACACAGCTAAATTAGCAAGTTGGTCAGCATGCTTGCCTAAATAAATTATATCAAATGTAGTGGTTATAGTCATGGACCAAGGGTGGGGTCTGTTTCCTGTACCTTGTATTGTTCACTGGTTTTACAGCAGGTCCTTAAATGCTGCTGTTCACACTAAAGGAGTCTTGGGAGCCCAATAAATACAAGTAATTTTCTTTAATTAAATTTGCCATATTGTGGTTTCTCTTAAAATTTCTGTTGATTTGACTAAGACGCTTGAAAAAATACTTCTGATATCCATATGCCATATACTGTTATAGGGACACATAATCCATACTTCATTACATAATTTATGTCACAAGGGATTATTTTTATCTTCAAAATTAAATTTCCTTGACTTCTTAGATTTATGGAAGACAGGCTGATACAGAAGTTTTTTAGATTTACTAATTGTAGGTGTAGGTGAATTACTTAAGAACACAATCTTACTTTGGCCTGTCGTTCAAGTTGGGCAGCCTGTCTCTACCAACCACTCGATCAATCTCTTCCTGAGCTTTCTTCTGTACATCAGGAAACAACAACATGTAGAGAAAGCAGAACGCGAGAGATTTGCTGGTTGTTTCCGACCCAGCCATGAACATGTCCAGGCAGATAGCTAGCAGCTGGTCCTCTGGAAAATATTACAAGTTACAAAAAACCTAAGGGCTTTGGATTGAAATCTTCGAATTATTTCTATGTTGGAGTTCAAAGTGGCTCCCCAGAGTTGGATACTCTAGCCACAAATTAGTTTCAATATAATTTTGTAAAACATTTTTACAATGGATAATTTTGGGCCAAATAAGCCAATTTACTTTGTTTGCTTTTAAATTCAAACTAAGTTCCATAAATGTATAAACTTAAGTTGTCTGTCAAAATGGATACCAAGGATAAATACTTGTTAGAAGAAATTAGTACAGTTCAATGTTCAAAGTGAAATTTATAATTATATTTTCTCTTACTATATCAATAAAGGTAACAACAGACTTGATATAGGCCTACCTGAAAAGCTAGGTTTGCGATCAGGTGAGTTGAGCATTTGCAGATAAACGTCCATGAGATCTCTGGGCTTGTCAGGAACAAAACTTGCTTTGTGACTGTCTAACTCTGCCTGTGGAAAAATGCATCACAAAATTAAACTGTCTTTTTATATTTTTTCTGAATGACTGTAACTTATACAAATTGATGTTTCCATTTTGTATGCTCCAACAGGCAAATTTATATTGAGACGACAAATAAATTCATCTATGGATCGAAAATCCATCCTGCTACAGGTTGAACCAGCAGTTTTCAGATTTGAATGGGAACACTAAGATTACCCTGCTAACCAGACAAATTAGATTTTTGAGACAACTCGAGACAAGCAAGGCTTGAAGCAAAATAATTCTGAAAACCCAGGTTCCAATCCAATACTACCAGTGACTTTAAGCTGTGTGGTAATGTTAAAGTGGATTCTTAGCCCATAAGCAGCATAATAATATAGATATATTTTAAACTATGAGAACACTCTGTATTGTAGAATACTCTCCACATAAAGTTGTATGATAATTTTTTAAAGTTTGATAAAGTTGAAACTTTGATAATTTGACTGGGACGGATGGCGTCGTCCTGTAATCCAGCTACTATAGGAGGTCATGAATTGTGGATATTTATAGGGATGCACTGTGGATGCGATGCTCCCTGGTGTGAATTAACGTCTGCACTTGTGAGTACTACGACAATCTGCAGTACTATCCCGATAACTAGACCAATTCATAAATTACAAGGAAAAAATGTGGTTCGGATTCCACTATAAACTGTAGGTCCCTTAGTTGCCATTAGCTGTATGGGCTATTAATTAACAGCTGTGCCTAAGGAACATGTCGGCCTTAGTCACTAACAAGACTACAAGACCGCACCACTCATCCTTCATTCATATTTCGGTTAAAATACGCACATAGTGGCGTCCCCATCTTAAATAATTGATAATTGATAATTGAAATAGTTTACAGATAGGTGTTACTCAAACTTCTTGGTCGAATTCTAGGTTAATCATTATCAGAAATTAATGGTTACCACATTTATTAGCGAATTTCCCATAGGAGGGAATAAGCTATTACCGTAGTACTCATGGTAAGACCTGGACCCGGGACCGATTTACTTTTTCGTTTTAAGGTCCCTAGATACCAAAAACACCATCCGTTTAAATTCATATATAATATATTTATATATATATGTGTCCGTTAGCGCTATAACTCGAGCAAAAATAATTCGATTTTGATGAAATTTGGTACAAACGTGTAAGCCTGCGTTTATTCAAACGAGTTCGCTAACCAGCATGATCGGACTATGGGAACAGGGGTTTATGGGGGTTTTATGGGGCAAAAATTGGGTTTTCCCATTTTTGACCCTAACTTAAAAAAAATTAGCATTTTCTTTCCAAACCATTTTGTAGAACTTAAAAAAACAAATAATTTAGTATATTGAAGCGTTATTATGCGCCTAATGGTTACAGAGATTAAATTAAATTCCAAAAAACTGTAAATTTAAAATTCCCATGTTATTCTTATGGAGAATAAGTAAACTGTTGTAGTTTGCTTGTTTATGATTATATTTTGATCAAATTTGGCAAATGCATTCATTTCATACTAAACTACTAACATTTTACAAAAAACACCTTTTTACCCTCCCTGTTGTAGCAAACCTAAGTCAAGATTGTTAAAACTTCTGCTTTGCTTTGATTTCAAAAAAATTGTTCAAGATTTATTCTACAATCTTTTGTATACTTACTAACATTTTTAATTTGAGATTTATTGTAGTGTTTACAAAAGGAGCATGCACTTAGAAATAATAACTGGGTCGGGGTGCTAATTTAGCGGTTTTAACTAAGCTTATCTCAACACACCTTTATTTGCCTTTTCATATATGACGAAGACAATTTCCAATATTTTAATCAGGAAAGCCTTTTTATTATCAAAAGACCAAAGCTACCTTATTAAACTAATATTTATTCACAAACATGTTGCTGCCTTTAGCAGAGTTAAACCTTTGGAGTAATTTAAATTATTTATTAAAAATAACATCAACAAAAGCAAACAAAGACAAACAACAAACTATTTTTTACACTAAAGATATGTTGTACTGGGATATATATCTGATATATGTATTAGATTTATTTAAGTTTGTTTATACTGTATTACAATAGTTTGTTTTACATTTGAGCTTTTCAGGGACTTATGTCCCTTCAAGCCACTAGTGTTATTTAATTAGGGAATAAATGTGATATTTTTAAGGAGACATTTTAGTGTAAATCCAATCAGGCAAATGGAAATTCGCTTAGTCTGCAGGTTTGCTGCGGCGGGGGTATATTATTTAAACTGTCATCTAAACATTCTTTACTGCCTTGCAATGCCATTAGAAATTCTTGTGAACCTTTATAAAACTTACCCTCAAAAACTTCCACAGTTGCTTGTGAATGTACATAAACTTGTTGTAGCCAGATATCTCGGGAGCTAGGTACTGCAGGACAGGGAACTGACTGAACAGAGCTCCCACCATGTCTATGTTGGCGAACAACTCGGTCAGTAGAGTTTGAAGGTCTTGTAGCTCCTGTAACACAGCGTAATGTAACACAAAATAGCATAGCAGTACCATCAACTTGTAGAGAGCATTTTGCTAAACATCAAAAAGGTACTTAGTTCTGAACAGCTTATGATGAAGTAAAGGTTGAGTCTGTGTTCTAAGTTATGTATTGTTCACTGGTACAATGGCCAGTATTTTATTACAGCCCCTGAGTTCACATTAAAGAGGACTAGTAAGCTAAAATTACAACACATTTGATTAATATGTTCACTCGGTCACATTCCTTTCCCATTAGTGCCATCCATTCCTGCTATCCATTCCTAAGCTAGCCCCTAAGGGAAGAGTACCCAGTGACATTCCTCCATCCAGGTTGGTGGTATGTTCAGCTCTGCGAGAGGAGGAAGTGCGCCATCAATCTCTCACCTGCCTGTGGCTATGGTTCTATGGGCTTCGGCCCGCTTGCTGTGTGCGATCAACATTATGTGGGGCAAATCCTCGACTTTGGAAGTAGCCTTTCCTGGAGGTGAAATCGGGCAAGTACCCGTAAGCTCACGGGGACACTCTAGGGGAGCGTAACTTTCCGCAGTGTGAGGGTAACGGCTGGGCGCACTCCATCAGCCAATCCCTGTCTCTGAGCCCGGAAGGTATGGTTATCTAGAGTGTGGGGGGTTTTCTCTGGAACCTCAATTGAGTTAAGGGTGTCGCCACCTTTGGTGGATAGGTTCATCCAGGTGGGTCCCACTTCTAAACCCGCCTCCTTTTGGGAAACCCTGAGGGCCTGGCAGTGATGTTGGGCTTGATGGGCAAACGAAGTAGATCGGGTGTTCAAATCAAGCCCGCTATAGGGGTATCTTTCAACTTGGAGCCCTATACTACAAGGTAAAACTGGACAACGGTTACATTGGCAAGAGACACGATCAGTTGAAGAGAACATCAGTGCCAGAAACACCACACAGCACACACTCCAGCTCATCCTTTATTTTAAAATCAACCTTTAGATTGGATGTGTCATAAAGAACTTTGAATCAAACTAAACTTGATTTTGAAATTGAAAAAGCACAATTCTGTATTTCAACCTATACTTTAAACTTTACCTTTTCCTCAGGGTTGTATCTGATTCCAGCCAACATGGACCACAAAGTATTGAGGACACACACATTGAAAGCGTTGGACATTTCCACCAAGATCCCATTCTTTCCACTCTTTGCTATTCTCTTCTCAAATGATTCTACCAGAGCCGCAGCCTCATCCTCTGTTAGTCCAGCCATCGTCTTACGACCGAAACCAAACTCCCGCAAGTGTCGAAGGACAAAGCGCTTCTGTTCTTGCCAAAACTCTTCATCAGTTAGGATCAAACCTGAAAAAAATAGTTGAATATTTCAAACAATTAATAAAGAATGTTTAGAAGTACTTAATGTGAAAATGTTTAGTATAGGTTTTTTGGGGTTACATATAAGAAAATCAATAAGTAACTAAATGGCAAAAGAATGAGGATTTTTAATGATACATTCCTCATTTGTAGATTTGCACCCTTATCTATATACTTAATACAATAAGTGTTTTCCTTGTAACATCCCTTTTCCAACCCTCCTACGTAACTGATTTTTACGTTTCAGATGTAATTTTACAGCTTATCATCTAGTGCAACTGTGCATGGTACCTTATTAAAAAGGTAATTTACTTTAGGGCTTCGCCTCTCTCACTATTTGAACGAATCGTGCTTATAGCCTCTGGGAATATCCAAATTAAAAAGTAAATCTGTACTGGGTGTAGGTCTTACATTGCCACCTACGGTAATAGCTATTTCCCCCTAGGAAAATTCGCTAATTAGGAATAAATAGCTAACACCCAAACACACAGTATAAAATAATCAACAGAAAAATAATCTGAATTTATCTTTCATGAGCATAAAGGGCTACGTTTCATCCTATACCTACAGGTTGATGATAATACTGTGTATTACCTTCTAATGCATAGTTAATTGTTAAATTCTACTTATTATAGTAAATAAATGGAATTTAAACCTTGCTCACCTCTCCGAACTCCCCAAGTGCGAGTCTCGTAGAACGGTCCGTGAGGTCTCCCGTCAAAATCCTCCCTCATCATCATCTCTCTAACCGCCTCATAGCTGGTGCAGACGACAGTTCGGTCCTTACCGATACGCAGGCCCACACAGCCAGTCTTATATTGCTCGGCCATCTTGACAGAGGCGAGGTAGAGATATCCTCCCATCTCCTTCCTTAGCCGATGAATGGCCAACGCACTGCCTACCACGGGCCACCATACTGGGCCTGGAAAACACGGATTGGTGTATATGTGTAAATTGACTGGTTTTATATGATTTGTTATAAATTGAAAATATAAACCAAATAAAGTAGGCGACAGAGACAAATGATGATAAAATACCTCAAAATGATAGCAAACCAGCAAAATGAGCGTTTTTCCATTCGCCAACATGGAGTAAATACTAAGTCAAAGTCAGTGTCAATTATAGTGACACACAAGAACCCTTCCCCTACCACAGTTACTTTTCTTATTTCGTACAGTCATCTCATCAATTAATTGCCATAGGATTAACTTAATACCACCAGCGTACATAGAAGTGTGTATATCAGTGTTGTTGGTAACATTTCCCTCCACTCCCACTTGCCATGCAAGTCAACACAACCCATACAGTACCTATGTCGATCAATTAGAATTTAGATTATTGATTTGAAATTAAACCTTTTTGGACTATGTGTGCAAACAGAGCCACAAACTAGAATTGTCAGTGACATTTTCTTCCCGCAATTTTTAACATATTGGTACTCACCAGGGGGGAAGTTCTTCGGTTTCTTCGAATCTAGGTACAAAAGAAGTCCCAGGATGAAGATGAAGAGTGTTGCCTCTATCCACATCCTGAAATATTTAAATATGAATACACTTTCAATGCAGATCCTAGTACATGTATGTGAGGATTAATGTACACACTAATTCATAGTCCATTATGTTGAGGGGGAGTTTTCCTGGGTCCCCCCCACCACTTGTTTTCTGTTTTCTTAATCCATGTTACAGCTGATTGGGGTTGGGCTTATTAACATTTGGCCAGCTGTGGTTTCTAAGGTAGGGTGAGGTACGTGGAGGTGATGGAATTGCTTTCCCTACAACCGCCTAAATTTTGTCAACATGATGTTAGTATAATGTTAGGCTAGGATTATACTAGAACGCTGGCGTCCGGGATGCTGGCATCCGGGATGCTGGCATCCGAGAGCCTAGCGTCCCACCTCGAGCCGAAAAATGACGTGATTTGTGTTGGGATGCTAGCCTCTCGGAATGCCATTTTATTTAAATGTTTAGTCACTTTTTGTTTATATCTATTTAAATAACATTAGGTTTAATGAGTACCAAGGTTTGATGCTTCATGGGGGCTAATAAAGTGTGTTTTTTAGTAAAATACTGTATTATTAGCTTAGTATAAAACAAATTGGCCAAGTTTAATCAAAATATATCCATACACAAGCAAATTCCAACAATTAACAACATTTTCAATAAGAATAACATGGAAATTTTTAATACACTCTTTTTTTAATTTTCTCCATAACTAATAACAGTAAAAAAACACTTGTTTTTAAGCTCATTAAAATTGGCTAGAGAGAAATTGTGAATTTTATAGTTTTATGGGTCAAAAATGACAAACCCCCTTATTTAGCACATAAAACCCCGTTCCCAAGTTATGTTCATGCTGGTTCGCACTCATTCAAATTTATCCAACCCTGCCAACCCTTCACCTTAAACCCAAATTTCTTCAAAATAGAACAAAAATTACTCCAGTTATCGCGTTTACAGACATATATAGCCTATATAATATTTAAATCTATACGAACGGATGGTGTTTTTGGCCTCTGGGGACATCAAAATGAAAAAGTAAATCGGTCCCGGGCCTAGGTCTTACCATGCCACCTACGGTAATAACTTCGAGCTTTCGTTGGCTTTTTTTAGCATCCGACGCTTATGGATATAGCATCCATAGTATAATCGCCCCCATTTGATTTAATGCCCCACTAGCGTCCCGGACGCTGGCCTCTCGGACGCCAGCGTCCTAGTATAATCCTAGCCTTAGTTTTGGATAAGGCACAGAGGTTTTTTAATGCTGATTTCACAATAAAAACCCATGAAATTCTGAACAAAATCGTATATCTCCAATTGCTGTAAAAATTGCAGTTCAAACGTTTTTGTGACTTCTGTTACTTTCCCATAAAATAACAAAAAATCGGATTTTCGAAAAAAAATTGATTTCTGATTAAAATTAGTATGTTGTGGTCCTTTCTTACTCCAAACAAAATATTGCAAACCCCAATTGCTGTAAAAATTATGGTTCGTTTTCCCTATGTAATATCATAGTTACTCCCATCTGAGTCCCACCTTTGTAGTTTGACCCAAAAAGGTTGTTGACAAGCTAATGGGAGAAAGTATGAGTCAGATTGCTGATACCTGTTATTTAAATCTTAAATCCACAATAACTGACAATAGTTTTTGACGTATTATTTGAAGAGGACACCGACTAAGTATTCAAAAATCTAATGGAAAAAACATGGGTCCAGTTTTCTGGTACCGTTTACTATACTTGTATGCTAAAACGTCTAAAAGCCTAATTTTGACAATTTGACAGAGGCAGCAGAACCGACCCTGACGAAGTTTCTTAACTAATTAATAAATTCCAACATTACAAAAAACTACAAAAAATAATATCCAGTTTTATCTCCGCCAACTAAACATGAACGTAAGTAGTAGTCCGGAACTCAGCCTCCGTGTTACATCACAGATTATACAACAGCTGATTGCCTGATCCTGGGCTGTTACCGAAGAAAGTCAGAGAAAGTGGTTCGGCCGGAAGAGGCTGAGGTTCTCAAAAACAGAGATTACGCAACTGTGACGGCCAAGGTGTGGGTCAAGCCTTCAAATTTGAACACCGCAGCTCCGGTCCTCACCTGCACCTGTTATGGGGCCGAGTTTGCAGGGAAAAGGGGAATGGAATGATCCAATGACACCATACTCATAGCCTATTCTTTGTTGTATTTCGTTCATTCCTTGTTGGAAATATCCACTTTGGTGCAGTTGCAAAAAACTGAAATAGTATATTTCGTACCTAGGGCCGAAAATGAGGTTTTTGCCAGCTTGAGATAGTTTTTAATAAACGACCAAGAGCTGCAAAACCATTTCGGTCCGTGGCACGAACGCTTTTTCACCTCACTATACCCTATTACCACTATTCAACACAATTATAATGCACACTGATATTCAACTCAACTACAACTTTAAGGTTATTTGAAGAGATAATTTGAGGAATCAGCAAAAATAATAATAAATAGTTGCTAGGCAGCTGTAGCTATAAAACAATTCTCTTGCAATGCTATGGATACTGAATTTAATATGCATTCATGTTTTAAGAAAGTAAGCGGGCAGCTGATTTTGCGGCCTTAGGTATGTAAAATGTAAAAACCTGCTCAGTCCCCAAATGACGATGACAGCTGGCATGGCCAGCAAAACGTAACTTTCAGCCACCAATTAACGTATGTAAAACAGCTAAAAACATCATACAGTGGTGAAATAGTATATTTCGTACCTAGGGCCGAAAATGAGGTTTTGCCGGCTCGAGTTAGTTTTTAAGTTCGAGACGAAGTCGAGAACTTAAATCGATCGAGAGCTGCATAACCATTTCGGCCGTGGTACGAACGCTATTTTTCACCACACTATACCCTATTACCACTATTCACCACTATAATAATGCACACTGATAGTCAACACAACTACAACTTTAAGGTTAATGAAAGAAATAATTTGAGGAATCAGCAAAAATAAAAATAAATAGTTGCTAGGCAACGGCGACAATAACACAATTTTATTGCAATGCTATGGATTTTGATTGTGTATTTAAAATGCATTCATGTTTTAAGTAAGTAAGCGGACAGCTGATTTTGCGGCCCCGGCCTGTAAAAACCTGCTCGGTCCCCACATTTCGATGACAGCTGGCATGGCCAGCAAAACGTAACTTTCAGCCACCAATTAACGTATGTAATACAGCCAAAAACATCATAGTGTGGTGAAAAAGTTGTTTTCACCACACTATCATGTTTTTGGCTGTATTACATACGTTAATTGGTGGCCGAAAGTTACGTTTTGCTGGCGATACCAGCTGTCCATAATTTGGGGACCGAGCAGGTTTTTACAGGCCGGGGCCGCAAAATCAGCTGTCCGCTTACTTACTTAAAACATGAATAAAATTTAGAATGCATTTTAAATACATAATCAAAATCCATAGCATTTCAATAGAATTGTTTTATTGTCACCGTTGCCTAGCAACTATATATTTTTATTTTTGCTGATTCCTCAAATTATTTCTTCACATAACCTTAAAGTTTTAGTTGTGTTGACTATCAGTGTGCATTATTATTGTGGTGAATAGTGGTAATAGGGTATAGTGTGGTGAAAAATAGCGTTCGTACCACGGACCGAAATGGTTTTGCGGCTCTCGATCGATTTAAGTTCTCGACTTCGTCTCGAACTTAAAAACTATCTCGAGCCGGCAAAACCTCATTTTCGGCCCTAGGTACGAAATATACTATTACGACTCATCTTTGATGGGTAAAGCAAGTATTAATAGACTAGGTTAAGGATTAAAAATGTGTTGGGTCTAAATAAAATTAATTATAAAGGCATAACCTAGCCTAACGTGAGAATTATTAGTTACATAAAGTACCCCTTGATGTATTGATTAATGGTGATAGGCTTTCTTTATTTGAAACTCTTTAGGTGTCGGAAGTAGAATGGTATTTTGCCTATGTGAAAAGAAACACCATCGAATGATAATGTTTTTAATTAGGTAACTAATTTTAGGGTTAATATTGATTACAAACACTTTATTTCAGGGGATTTTCAATGTTCAGAATCAAGATTAGTTAACACGTATAAAATATAAACTACCTATAACATAGATCAAGCGTCATCCTACAACAAATCTTTGCGCGCAAATGTAAGGGTTTGAGTTCTTACTGATTATAGCCCCAATTGTGAGCCGATTTAAAAGATCTTGGTGACATATTTTTTCGGTAATATTATTGTAGTTTTGCAGTTTTTTTTATTTTGATAATTGAAAAAAAATGTGGGGCTCAAATGTTGGTAAAAATGTTAAAATACGGGTTTTTTATAATAAGTTTTAACGCATACAAAAAATTTTTAGAGAAAAAATAAAAAAAAATGGGGACAGTGCAATAGATTCTTATAAACAAGAATCTGCAGGTAGTTTATTAAAAACTTTAAGAATAACGATGTAATCAACCAGATTCGAAAGGCTTGCAAGCGCTCTCCATGGCGCTGTTCAATACAATGGTGGCATAGGGGCATCGGCGTTCAGCAACTTCGTATTGAGAAATCCGAGCTGAGGTAGAGCGCACCTTTGGACTGGCCCACTGTAGTTTCGAACCATAAAAATCCACCTTTAGTATAGTGTCATACGTGCTTGCACTCGTGGGTTTTTATGTTGTTGAGGTTCATGTTGTTCAATTTAATAAAAGCAATTTAAGGAGTTTGTGGAGAAAAGTTGATAATCTATTTGGTAAATTTGTTTATTAAGTAGGCAACGAAAATTGGCTACGGTCTAACATTTATAGTTAATTAGTTTGTTATAAAATGAATACACGATGCAAATAATACTTTACTTTAATTCGAGCTATGTGTGTTTGTGGGCATGATTGTTTGCATATATTTTCTCGGAGTCCAGCGGAAGGATTTGGACTAAAGTTTGGACTTACTTAGTGGGTACTTTATCTATATAGTCAGTTTATTTAATTAACAGTTAGGGCCTAGTTACAAAGCTGTTTTCCTGCTATAACCAACTCCATTATTTAAGTTACACGGTTCTTAATCAGATTATTGGGGTTATTAATCGCACGTGGTTTGGAGTTGCTTATAGTGTCTTAAGTGTTTTAAATTTTATTCAAAAGGGTCAAGTTTTTAAAACGTTTTTATTAGCTCGCTTTCTTGTCCGGTACAAATTTTGCAATCAATTTTATACTAAGTTTCCGATGAGCTAGAGACTTGAAACTTGAAACATAGCTCACAAATGAATGACAATGCAACATTATATAATTTAATTTTCATATTTCCCTTGGGCTACGCCCCACAGGCTTGTTTTTATTAACTCGCTTTCTTGCAAATTGTGATACTTCCCGATGAGTTAGAGACTTGAAACTTGAAACATAGCTCACAAATGGATGACAATGCAATATTATATCATTCAATTTTCATATTTCCCTTGGGCCAAGCCCCTTGGGCTTCCAAATTATCCATGTTTACATTTTGAAAAAATGTAAATATATCAATTAATTTAAGTCAGCTGTAAATTATTAAATTTTACAGTTCGAAGAGCAGAGGTAAAGAGGAACTGCAGCTGAAATAAAAATTGTGCAGAGATTCTTTATACAAAGAAACATTTCAAAATAAAGATAAACAATCTGATTGCTGATATAAAGGTGTTTTTTAATAATGTAATTTTGTTATTTATTTAGTATTCTATAAAGTAAACAATAAATTAAATAGATTGATATATTTATTGTTAGTAGGTAGGTCATACATTCAATCTAATGCATAATTATATGAAAACAAACTCAAGTAAACCTTAGATTTCCCACACGCCTCTGTCTTAACCTTGATATAGATGCCTGAAATAGATTTAACATCCACACACATTAAAAATCCTTTGTAAAATCCAGCTTGTGTCAGTGCAAGTTGATGCAACTCACAATGTTATCATCTCACGGTGGTAGTGATAAGAGCTGTTATCTCATCGTACTGAACAGCTTCTACCTTCTCTAACACTCCAGTAGCAGACTAGAGACGCTTCAGTTGAGAAATATTTAGATTTGCCTTTGCTAGATTCACTTCATTTAATGAAACTAAATCTGTCCACATTTCTTTTACTCTAAATCAAAATTCTTGTCCACCTGTCACAATAAACAACGCCCAACTTCCCGAAGTAACTGAGGTTAAATACTTAGGTATCCATTTAGATAGGAAGTTAACTTGGAAAACACACATTTGGAGAAAACGGCAACAACTAAATTTAAAATCTAATCAGTTAAATTGGCTCATCAGAAGAAAATCAAAACTTAGTCTAGAAAATAAATTATTGCTATATAAAACTATATTGAAACCAATATGGACATATGGAGTGCAACTATGGGGCTCGGTGAGTACTTCTAATATAGAAATTCTCCAAAGATACCAATCGACAATGCTGAGGAAGATAACAAATGCACCATGGTATGTCAGCAATAGGACACTACATCAAGACCTTAAGATGCCTACAGTTAAGGACGAAATCATGACCATAAGTGAACGTTATATTACAAAATTGGAATCTCATCAAAATCATTCAGCTCTTAACTTATTAAACAACATGGATACAATTTACAGACTTAAGAGGCCATCAATTCTCGACCTGCCCTACAGATTTTTGTAAAGTGTTTTTATTGAAAAATTTGTTGTTGAGAGTGCTTAACAGCTATTTTTAATGTTCCAAAGTCAATTTTTCGTATTACATAGTATTCACTTATTGTTCAATATATAATAGAACAGATTGTAAAGTAAATAAATAAAAAAATATACATATATATATATCAATTAATATAAGTCAGCTGTAAATACTTAAATTTGACAGTTCGAAGAGCAGAGGTAAAGAGGAACTGCAGCTGAAATAAAAATTGTGCAGAGATTCTTTATACACAAAGAAACATTTCAAAATAAAGATAAACAATCTGATTGCTGATATAAAGGTGTTTGTTAATAATGTAATTTGTTATTTATTTAGTATTCTATAAAGTAAACAATAAATTAAATATTTTGATATATTTATAGTTAGTAGGTAGGTCATACTAATGCATAATTATATGAAAAAAAACTCAAGTAAACCTTAGATTTCCCACACGCCTCTGTCTTAACCTGATATAGATGCCTGAAATAGATTTAACATCCACACACATTAAAAACTAAAAAGTTGAAAATAATTTATAAATATGTGGAGAGTATAAAATACTTGTAGGAATTAAAACGAAAAACTTTGGGTGCATGAAATTGATAATAATACATTAGTTCAATGGATGAAGGCAATCAAATTATTTGACTGATTTAATTTTATTTGATAAGCATTCATTGCAGGATAAGCCTATAGGTCAAATTGAAAATTTTCACTTTTGTAGAGTGAGTTTTGTAGAGTTGTTAAGTCCAGCTTCTAAATTTGTACCAACATTTCTTTCTACGCCAGTGGCAAGTTAAGTCAATCATAAACAGCTGTTTGCGGTGCAAAAGACATTCACGTTTAGAGGATGAGCCGGGAATTCGAACCCGTCCCTCCCGCACCCAAGTCCGGAACGCTAACCACCCAAAATGTTCAATCAAGGCTCGAAAGTCCCACATTGTTTGAAAAAAATAATTTCACAATGCATTTTAGTTCCTAATCAAATAAAAATACAATTTTTAATATTATTTTTCCCAAACACTAATGAAAAGTGGTGGGGGTAATTTTGTTATAGGGCCTACTCATTTCAGTATACTTTTATCAATAAACTTTACTAATATTTTATAAAACCCCTAGTAGATTCTTAAAGTGCACTGAGCAGCAGCCTAAAAAATACGATGTAACCTCCTCATATAGTTACAAAATGCTCAAACTCGCATTGTGACATTCATGATTCGGCTTATATTTCTCCAACATTTATTCATCTGCAGAAGAAGTTCAGTGTGCTCTTGTCGTGTCTAATAACATCTAAACACAAAAACCTTGCCTAAATGGTACCTATCTTGACAAAATTATTTGCAGTGGTCTATATTACGGACCGTGGCCATCCGTGGCCCACTGGGTTGGTAACATTATTGAAAGTAACATGATATTTTGGCTGTAAGAATAAATACTATTTAAGCAGCTACTGTCATGACAGAAAGGTCATAATCCTTTTAAACTAGATCACATTATCCATTATAAGATACGTTGATTAACAATGCATGTAAACGTCAATATTTACGTAACAGCCAATTTACAGTATGTTTTTCTCTTTGAAAGTACCACATTGCTATTCCATTTGCATTATTTGTTGCCAATGAAGCCACACGACCATATAAACGAGGAGGCCCCTTACCGTCGATTTCGACGGGTTTCACCTAGTGTTAATTAACGGTCGACCGGTTTTTATGTGTGTTTTGTGTTGTGAACTTTTTACGCACCTCTTCAGGGAAGTTTAGTGAATAGTTCTTATACGGATCCGAGGGGGTAGGTTGGTTCCGCATTTGCTACCTACACTAATCCGGGTCCCGTAGGGTGGGTTATAATCTGGTAGGTCAGTTCCGCATTTGACGGCTTTAACAATAGATCTCTTGAAATTGTAAAGATCAGTGAAGCGTACAAAAATGCCAGTCAACCGAAATAATCCATAAAAATAAGCAAGTTCTGAATGAGTTAAAGTTGAAGTAGCATGTTCCAGTTGTAACGATTTCTCTAGTTTTTTACCATAGCTGATGCAGATATTTCTTTCACCGATCCCAATCTTAAAGGGCGAAGATTATTATTGATTATTATTATATTGAAGATTATTATCCCAATCATTATTGTGAAGCCGCAATCTTAAAACTAAAAAATCACATTACACCAGCTGCTGCTTAAATACGCTTATGTTACAAAATGCTAATAGCTCAGTTGGTAAACTAAACCTGTCACAGGAAAAACTTTAAACTTTGTAAGCATCTTATAACAAATTAAAAATATAAAACAGAACTAGTGTACATGTTGCTCGAAATCGAGCAGTTGTCTAGTACCAGCACTATAGAAGCTATATTAAAACTAGTAGTCATAATTTTCTATGAGTTTAAAAGACCCTATTAAAAGCGTATGCAACTAATGGAAATACATACGCATAGATACGCACAGATACGTATAGATACGCATGGATAATAACAGTTATAATAAACACGTCTTGTAAATATTGTATCATATTTCAGAAGCTGACCATGTTTTTACTGTTTTCGAAAAATGGTTCCCGTTTTACCCATAGCCGCATAAAGTGATACTGATTACAAATTGCAGTCATTTTTCTTAAAGAGTTATAATTATTCATCAAGTATTACTGATTACCTGCACTAACAGTAAAAAAATGCATAATCAAAGAGTATCTTGTGTGGTTTTATGTAAGGTCGTATGAATAATAGTAATATTAAAAAATAATATTATTTATTTCTCTTTAGGCCTACCTTCAAGATGTTAAATTTACAAAAAGAACAAATACAATGAACATACAAAATACAATGAACATACTAAATACAATGAACATACAAAATACAATGAACATACAAAATACAATACAACGAAATAATGAAAATAAAATACAACGAAAGAGCATAATGAATGGTAAAATGAATGTATACATTCCAAAACATAAATAATAGCATTGAGTATACACGTACAACATATGATAATAGCATAGGAAAACTTGTTAATTGCCCATACATGATAATTACAATGGTAATTAATTATGATAATTGTTATTGTTACATGATAATTGCCCATACAACGTTTCTACGTACAACAATTCAAACTAAAAGTGAAAAGATACCATGTTGATGTATTGCATTCTAGTTAATCTTTTTGCTCGATATTGAGCAATCTTTTCATCAATAAATGCCTTCCTAAGTCTGGTCTTTCTTGAAAGCGTTCTACATCGGTTCCTACTGTTGATTGAAATGTATGTTTCAATTTGAACTTCCATCAAGCATTTTGAGAACAAAAAAATGTTAGGATGTGAAGTTGGACACGAGGCTTTCCATTTTGAGTGGAATCCTTCGCAGGAGTTAGTGGTTTTCCACAGGTATCTGTGCAGTATTATTACTAAATAGTCAAATCAGTATTATTACTAAGATCAATTTTGTTAACATTTATGAAACAGGTGATTTTCTTACATCCTAAACCTAAAATATGTAGAGTTTGTATCATTAATATTCCGAATTTCGAATCGGATACAAGCGTATCCAATCTTTGGATATTTAACTTAAATTTGTTCAATATTCATTCTACGTCGGCTTTTAGTGAGGCTAATTACCCTTGTCTAATGGAGTGTAACCCACCTTTGTCAATATAAATGCGGAAATAACCTACCTACTTAAGGGGCCCACCAGATTCAAATGCGGAACGAACCTACCCATTTATGGCCCTAGGGTCATTATCTGCGGAACTAACCTACCACCGGATCCGACGATGGCGCTCGCGCCAAAATGTACATAATCCACTGGGACAATACTTCGGACCACAAGGCGACAAGCAGGTATTTCAACCTTTTATTTATTAAAGTTGAATGTTTTCAGTGAGTTTGTCATATTGAATTACATTGTTAAATGTCATGAAAGTAAAGTAAGTAGGAATATGAACAGTATAACTGTATACTATAGTTGTATGCATTTAAAGCATTATTGTTAATACTATTAACCCGTAGTTAAAATAGCGTGTATAACGTCAACGAAGATATGCAACTGAAGGCAATATTACAATTGTATGGGACAGATCTGAAACCGATTTGAAAACATTATTTTGGCAACAATTTTCTATAAACTCTGTTAAAATATTGCACACTTTTGAACGAGTTTTAAATTCGGAGTTTGATGCATTGAGAGTTGTAGTCATAGAAGACTTGGAAAATTGAAAAAGTCCAGGTACAAAATATTACTAAATAAGACCTGGTAGCCTACCTGATGGTTATGCACTGTTTATCCAAGCACTTTCACTACGCGGCGGCCGCCGGTGCCGTCTCTTATATAGACTCTCCCCACTTTGAAACTTGTGTAAAGGGGGAAAAAAACTCCCAAATATGTATAACAGGTGCAGTTGTATACTGCAGTGTTACATTGATCCCCGTTTTACTGGACTACTGCAGAGAAATTAACGGCGGTGGGGAAATTTAAAAATTAATATGGTTTAAGGGGGCACTCTCCTAAAATATTTTCAAATTTAGCAGTGAACAACTTTGTTTTTTTGTCAAATAAATCTGTAGATGTGATCAGAATTTATGATGATTTGCCCCACCACCTCCGATGGGGGATTATTATAAAATCATACATTTACGGAAACGGATGTTTCTTGTGTTAGATATGCAAGATGATTTAATTATCACATTTATCTTTTGAAGAGTACTTTGTACTTATATAATCTGTAGCAACACTAAATATTACAATAAAAATATTTTAAATGGAAAATCATTCAACATCTTTAATACAAATTGTTTAGTATTTACAATAGCATCTATTGTCTCCCAAAACATTTAAATATTTGTTATTGAAATAATCTGAAATAGTCTGACCATCATTCAGGCGCTTCTTTCCAACTTGAATGTCAGGAAAATCTAAGGATTTATTACCAGAAGATCCGAGCTCAGACTTAACAACATTCCACACAGCTTGACTTTTATTATCAGCAGTTGATATTACTTCACAATTATACATCTTCCTAGCTTTATCACATACAGTCTTAAAAATTTTCCTGTAATTCTTATAGTAAGCTATAAAATTCTTATCTTTACTGGTTTTTGCAAGTTTGCTCAGTTGCCTTTTAGTTCTGCTTGATTCTGCTTATCGCAGAATAATAATTACCATAGCTTAACCACGACCACAGCAATAAAAATATTGTTGTGAAACATTATCATTCTTAAAATAGTGTTTAGTTATTGTGTACATAAACTTAGTTTGTTTAAGTTATATAGTAAGTTATGTAAAATAACTATTAGGCTTTTGCAATGATTATCTGTTGAAATAACCATTTGATGTGTTTACCGTGATACCGTTGATGCGACCGTGGAAATATATACAGGACGTAGACACATGGTCAAATATACATTGATGCGGAGCGGAGAGGGAAACTTGTAGGAATCAGGCCTTTTTATAGTCAGGGTAATAGTAAATTTAAGATCAGTTTAGCCTTTAGTGGTAAATTGATTGCTATAGTAGCGAATACTATTTTCTATTGTATTCCATTTAAAATGCTTTAAAATAAAACGTTATACAGGGTGGCTGGTCATCAGTGTGACAAAATTTTTTTGGCGTAAGTACAAAGTAAATGCAGTGCATATAAAAGCATATAAAAGGTTCCAAGTCCAAAAATTAGCTTCCCAAAGAATTATTTTATGTTTTTCAAAAATAACTATGTTTTCAAACCTAATATAGCTATTTCTCAATTACCTGTAAATGGATTTGAGTAGACAATGTCATTTTCGTGTTCTACATTAAATTTTAAATAAGAATTATTGAAAATGACGGGGATCAGTTGTAAAACCTCCATTGTAAATAGATTCAAAGATAAAAATTAAGATGTTTGATAAAAGTTTAAAAAAACATTGGTATATTTTATTTGTTCACACCCTGTATGCAATAAAGTGTCCGAATATGTTAAAACTGCGCCATTTTATAAGCTTTCTAACCATATGATACACTATTGAGGTTTAAGGCCCGTTGTCCAAGAACGCGTCTGTTGCGTCTGACGCTGAGTAATAGACGCTAGCGATGGACGCTCGGTGACTGCTTAGCATTGATTTCAATGGACCCGTTGTCCAAGGGAGCGTCTGACGCGGGGCACTGCTCCAGGAGCAGACGGGATCGCTGATGGCCAGCGTCTATTGCGTCTATTGCATTATTGTTTCTGTGTTCTCCCGTATAACCCATAATATACTGTATCTTAATGTAATGACTATAGTCAAATAAATATAGGATAAGACCTTAAAAAATTGCAAGAAAATATTTTATGATTTTATTTTGTAGTATTGGGTCTGCTAAGTGACATTCTAAAAGTTTACAAAAATCGGCCATGGGTAGGCCTAACCCCCTAAAATCATGATAAAAAATAACAGTTTTCCCCAACATTGGACAAATACAAAAAATGATTCCACATGCATTATTATGCACATTTTTTAGGCTTAGGACCACCACCACTATTTATTGGGTGGTAAGTACTTTATTTCGATAGAAAACGCGTTTATGGCTGCCATCTTGGATCCGCCATATTGGATATACATATTTTTCTATGTAATGATAGTGTTGTGACACATCATTATAAAGTAGATTTTCATGCTGATTTGAATTCCGAAATCAGTTTAAATTTTTGTTTTGTTTTAAAGATAAATTCAAACGAAAACTCTCCCCCATACATTTCTTATAGACGTTTCATACTTCAAATTAAATTTTAAATTTAAATTTAAAATTATTTTTTTATATCCCCAGTTTTTATTAACGCTTGCAGTTTGTTTTAGCCTTAAATTATTCAGTAATGTAAAAACTTCCATTGATTGTAGCTCATGTCCATTGTAGCTCACTATTGATCATTAAAATCGGACGAGTTAGAGACCAGCTACAAACGAAAACACAAATGTAAATTTAACTTTTTTTTATAATTTTGTATTTATTAAAAGATTTATAAATCGGGTTGTTAATACGCCACCAAGTTCTTTCTGGTCTTAAAATTTTCTGTAAATGTTTGGCTTTAATTTGATTAATCACTTCTGACAAAAATTTAAAATGAGTCATAGACCTTAATTTAATATTAAATTATTTTTATTTGTCTTAGTAGACATATATCCCCAATTTTAAATAACTCCCAAAACTCTTTATAGTCCTAAATAATGCACTAAAGTATTGACTTTTATTTTAGCTATGGGTTACATATTGGGAGTTATTTAGAATAGGGGATATGTGTCTTTAACTAAAGACAAATTTCAAAATAATAATAATTTAATGTTAAATTAAATTATTACAACTTAAACGTTAAAGGATTTAAAGGAACATACACAGTTTCCTTTAAAAGTTAAAAAGTCACTAAACAGCCTCTCGTCTGCATTTAAGTGATTTTTGATAAGTATTTTCAAATATCCTTCCTCACATCTCTTTTTGAAAACACTGTGGGTACACAATCGAGGATCACTTGAGGACCAGAATTTTCTCGCTTTCCATCTCTTCGATGAACAGGATCTTCAACACTTTGCTCTTAACAGTAATAGTTAGAGCAAAATAAATTTTATTTAACACAGTCAGCAACCAACTGTTGAACTGAATAGACGCGTTCTTGGACAACGGACCTCTAGGCCGGGGCCACACGACGCGGATCATCCGCGCGGACGGACCACGCGGATGATCCGCGTGGTCCGACAACACATTGAATCAAATGAGAGTGGCCACACGGGGCGATCCTAAGCCGCCTGGGCGGATTGTCCGCGCCATGTCGCGGATTGTCCGCGCGATCATAAGCCGCGTTGTAGGGGACGACACACGTAGTCTTATGAGAGTGGCCACACGATGCGGATTGTCCGCGCGGTTGGAGCTCATTTTCAAGCATTTGTAGTTGTTTTTTTTAGTTTGTGCTTGTGCGTTTTGGTTTATAGGTGTAAAATGTTTGATACAGACAAATCAATAGAACTTGTTAAAGACAATGTGGGATTTCTCATGTTGTACATTTCTTATGAGTATATCTTCCTTAGTTATATGTGGTCAAAGCAATTGAAGTAGCTCGTCAAACGATGCTATCTACATGCGATAGTAACAAAAAAAAACTCCGAACTATGGTTTCGCATGTGCTCGTAAAAGGTTTGGAACACAAATGGTTTATCGGTTATGAAATGATGGACCCAATGATTTCGGTTTGCCTTAGGCTCTAGCTCACCACACGCTTCTAATGCACAAACTAACATACGTGTTTCTTCCATGACTACAACGAGAACGAGTGAATTAAACCATGTTAGAATCTCAGGCTGGGAAACCTCAACCGGAAGCGGTTCATCCGCTCCGTGTGGCCGGGACATCGTCGCGCGGCTTATGATCGTACGATCATAAGCCGCGCGGACAATCCGCCACGTGTGGCCCCGGCCTAAGCGATCGACGCCCAGCGATCATCGCTCGGCGATCATCGCTCTGCGTCAGACGCAACAGACGCGCCTTGGACAACGCACCTCTGTTGTTTGTTTTAGTGGTTTGAATACCAGAAAACAGGGTGTCTTTAACATTTAAAACATAGAAAGCCGGCATGAATTAAGCTAAAGTTTAATTTTTTTCAGCTTGAACAGTAAAAACAGTAAAAAAGTTCCCTGTTTTCTGGTATTCAAACCACTAAAACAAATACTACCAATATTATATTTATATTATATACCAATATATTTAGTATACCTTAAATGTTAAAGTTAAGTTCCTAAACAGGTGGATTGGCAGATGTGGCCCTATATAGCATAGCATGGCCTCCAAGAAGCACGAACCCGACTCTTTATGAGGAGATATGTCAAAAGCATTGTTTATCCTCAAAAGATTCAAAATTAGGCCCAGTAAGAGAACGTCCACTGTAACGAGAAAAATATTGCACAACATGTGAGCTGAAATAGATCATCGTCTGGATGCCTCTAGAGCAAGAAATAGGCCCACGTTGAGTTTATTAGCTATGCATAAAATCTTTTTGATGTCAGGATTTCAACAAAACAAATAGTGTTTTTCTATCTTATTTTCTTTCTAGTTTTAGCGAATTTCCCATATAGGAAATAAGCTATTACCGTAGTACTCATGGTAAGATCTGGACCCGGGACCGATTTACTTTTTCGTTTTGATGTCCCTAGAGGTCAAAAACACCATCCGTTCAAATTCATATATATATGTCCGTTATCGCGATAACTCGAGCAAAAATGATCAAAAGCGCTGGTTAGTGCTTCAACTCCCATCGTTAGTGCTCTTACGGTACAGGAGCTATGACCTAAAAACTGTGGGCGGGGCCAACTTCACGGAATAATATGTGAGCACCAACTTTCAAAACTGTACCAACGGTTAGTGCTTCGGTAGTGCTGGTTAGTGCTTCGACTCCCATCGTTAGTGCTCTTATGGTTCAGGAGCTATACAAAAAATAAGCTATAAAAAACTGTGGGTGGGGCCAACTTCACGGAAGTTTTTTTTTTTTTTTTTTAAGAGATTGGTGGCCTCTTTTAACCTTGCATTTGCCCGTCCACATAGACTAAAAGCGCCCGTGCGTGGAACGTTTATAGCAAAGCGAGGGGTGAGCCGGTACAAAGGTGAACCGTACTGATAAATTTTAGTGGCAGTGACCAGGATCCGACCCGACGACATCCGAAGTCCGCGACGCTATCGACTCAGCCACCGACTCACTACCCCCCCATAGTGTGAGCACTAACTTTTAAAACTGTACCAACGGTTAGTCCTTCGTTACTGCTGGTTAGTGCTTCTACTCCCATCGTTAGTGCTCTTACGGTTCAGGAGTTGTAACTAGAAAAACTGTTGCGTTGTTAACTTTACTGAAGTTAGCCCCCCCAACCAGTAGTAATAGGTGAGCACTAACTTTCAAAATAGTGTAAATGGTCAGCGCTGGTTAGTGAATGCTCTTGGAGTTTTAATGAAAAGCTCTAGTTCCGAGGTTAGATTTTTAAGGCGATTGAAAGACAGCTCCACTCAATTATATCAACTAGACTCCACACATTTTTTAAAGCTTTAAATAAAAGGTAATATTTTCCCAGGGAAGTTATCCCCTCCTCACATGGGGCCAGGATTCATTTTTAGTACATTTAGCCTATCAAAAAACAGTTAGTACTGTATATATTTTTACTGGGGTTGGCTAACTTCCGTGAAGTTGGCCCCACCCACAGTTTTTTGGTCATAGCTTCCTGAACCGTAAGAGCACTAACGATGGGAGTTGAAGCACTAACCAGCACTAACGAAGCACTAACCGTTGGTACAGTTTTGAAAGTTAGTGCTCACATATTACTACTGGGGGGGGGGCTAACTTCCGTGAAGTTGGCCCCACCCACAGTTTTTTGGTCATAGCTCCTGAACCGTAAGAGCACTAACGATGGGAGTTGAAGCACTAACCAGCACTAACGAAGCACTAACCATTAATACTAGTTTTATTGTTAGTGCTTTTATGGGGGGGGGGCTAACTTCACGGACCTCCGATTTTCATGAAATTTGGTATAAAGCTACGTGTAAAGCTACATTTATTCGAACGAGTTCGCAAACCAGCATGATCGGACTATGGGAACGGGGTTTTACATGGGGTTTTATGGGGTAAAAATAGGGTTTTCCCATTTTTGATTCTAAAAACACAAAACAATTTTACAATTGCTTCCCAAACCATTTTGTAGAGCTTGTTGTGCGCCTAATGGTTACGGAGAAAATTCCAAGAAATTGTAAATTTAAAATTCCTATGTTATTCTTGTGGAGAATAAGTCAACTGTTGTAGTTTGCTTGTTTATGAACATATTTTGATCGAATTTGGAAAATACTTTAATTTCTTACTAAACTATTAACATTTTACAAACAAAAACAAAAACACTTTTACCCTCCCTGTTGCAGCAAACCTATAAGTACTAAGTACTCATTAAACTAATTCTATTTAAATAAGAAATAAATGTGATATTTTTATGGAGGCAATTTAGTGTAAATCCAATCAGGTTAATGGAAATTCACTTAGTCTGCAGGTTTGCTGCGGCGGGGGTATTTATTTTTATTTCATAATAAACCCCACCATTATTTTATGGAAACCCTGGATAATTAACTCATTTATGTACAGTAAACTTAAATGTTGGTTATACAGCATTAAAAAATATTGACATTTAGGGTAATTATCATAGGGCAACTCAAAAGTATAGATTATTCGGGTAATTGTAGCTCGCATTTAAGCATTTAAAACAGGGTAAAATCACAACAACGAGGTGGTGGTGGCAACACTGGTGTGCACTCAACAACGGAAAGAAAATTCAGTTTTATTTTTATTTTTGTGTTTTAATTCTACATTTAATTCCGAATCCACAGAAACCAGTTATTTATAAGGCAACAAATTAAATACGAATTTATTTTGGGGTTACCTTACTCATGCAAGGATATTTTTATGAGAAACAGCAAAAAAAAATACCTCAACTATTATATGCTACTAACGCTGTAAACATTTCTTTAGATGTTGTGTGGTTGGCTACAAGCATCTAACATTTCTAGTAATCGTGTAAAATACCATTTTGTATTCGTTTTTTTTTTGCATCATTGTTTGTAAACAAAACAAACACTGCTGCAGCTGTTGCACTTTGCACTTCCATCACCGTAATCCTGTTTCTGACGTTTCTGTTTCTGCAACGTTATTACGTTACTGTTACTTGTACTAAAACAAAACCTAACCTATTCATCCAATATTTGATTTTGGTTATTTGTATTGTTGCAGAAGTGTTTGTTATTTATTATTTGGTAGTGTTTAATAGGAAAAGAAAATTGAATTCAAACATACCTAGAATAAAGCGTTTTGGGAAAAGACTCAATAAGAATTTAACCGTCGTGAAGTTAGCGGCTCTTTTCATCGGCGCTTTTTCGGTTTGTAATAGATGTGGGTTGGTACGCCTGTGGGCGCCACAAACGCGTTTTGCAGGGATGTCGGAAACGCAATTCAATGACAATACGGTGCGAAATGATGTTTTTTCATTTATATAACGTCAATTATACCTTGATAAAACGTGTATACACGTTAAAACTAATTAATTGGCGTATTTTAAAAGGCATATTTGAGACCGTACTGTACATTATACGTAGCTATGGCTTATCATAACGCGATCAATTAAAACTCCGAACATAAAAAAGTGCATAATCGTTTTACTAAGCCCATCACACCACCTTTAAGCTATTATAAAGGTAATATACAATGTCTAGAATACTCAGTATAAATATGATTGAGGCAGTCCCCTAAATTACGAAGTTATATGGCAAAATGTATATGGTTGATAGGAACTTGCATCAGGAAAAAGTGCACAATGTTGACCCTAAGCCCATCACATCAAATTTGAGGTATTCTAATGGTAATATACAATGTGTAGAATACTCAGTATAAATATGATTGAGGCAGTCCCCTAAATTACGAAGTTATATGGCAAAATGTATATGGTTGATAGGAACTTGCATCAGGAAAAAGTGCACAATGTTGACCCTAAGCCCATCACATCAAATTCGATGTATTCTAATGGTAATATACAATGTGTAGAATACTCAGTATAAATATGATTGAGGCAGTCCAGTGATTTACGAAGCTATAAGGCAAAGTGTATATGGTTGATAGGAACTCGCATCAGGAAAGTGCACAATCTTTTTCCTAAGCCCATCACATCAACTTTGAGGTATTCTAATGGTAATATACAATGTGTAGAATAATCAGTATGAGTATGATTGCGGCAGTCCAGTAAATTACGAAGTTATATGGCAAAAAGTATATGGTTGATAGGAACTCGCATCAGGAAAAGTGCACAATCTTTTTCCTGAGCCCATCACATCAACTTTGAGGTATTCTAATGGTAATATACAATGTGTAGAATACTCAGGGTAAATATGATTGCGGCAGTCCAGTAAATTACGAAGTTATATGGCAAAAAGTATATAGTTGATAGGAACTCGCATCAGGAAAAGTGCACAATCTTTTTCGTAAGCCCATCACATCAACTTTGATGTATTCTAATGGTAATGTACAATGTGTAGAATAATCAGTATGAGTATGATTGCGGCAGTCAAGTAAATTACGAAGTTATATGGCAAAATGTATATGGTTGATAGGAACTCGCATCAGGAAAAGTGCACAATCTTTTTCCTGAGCCCATCACATCAACTTTGAGGTATTCTAATGGTAATATACAATGTGTAGAATAATCAGTATGAGTATGATTGCGGCAGTCCAGTAAATTAAGAAGTTATATGGCAAAATGTATATGGTTGATAGGAACTCGCATCAGGAAAAGTGCACAATCTTTTTCCTGAGCCCATCACATCAACTTTGAGGTATTCTAATGGTAATATACAATGTGTAGAATACTCAGTATAAATATGATTGAGGCAGTCCAGTGATTTACGATGCTATAAGGCAAAATGTATATGGTTGATAGGAACTCGCATCAGGAAAAGTGCACGATCTTTTTCCTAAGCCCATCACATCAACTTTGAGGTATTCTAATGGTAATATACAATGTGTAGAATAATCAGTATGAATATGATTGCGGCAGTCCTGTAAATTACGAAGTTATATGGCAAAAAGTATATGGTTGATAGGAACTCGCATCAGGAAAAGTGCACAATCTTTTTCCTAAGCCCATCACATCAATTTTGAGGTATTCTAATGGTAATATACAATGTGTAGAATACTCAGGGTAAATATGATTGCGGCAGTCCAGTAAATTACGAAGTTATATGGCAAAATGTATATGGTTGATAGGAACTCGCATCAGGAAAAAAGCACAATCTTTTTCCTAAGCCCATCACATCAACTTTGAGGTATTCTAATGGTAATATACAATGTGTAGAATAATCAGTATGAGTATGATTGCGGCAGTCCTGTAAATTACGAAGTTATATGGCAAAATGTATATGGTTGATAGGAACTCGCATCAGGAAAAGTGCACAATCTTTTTCCTGAGCCCATCACATCAACTTTGAGGTATTCTAATGGTAATATACAATGTGTAGAATAATCAGTATGAGTATGATTGCGGCAGTCCAGTAAATTAAGAAGTTATATGGCAAAATGTATATAGTTGATAGGAACTCGCATCAGGAAAAGTGCACAATCTTTTTCCTAAGCCCATCACATCAACTTTGAGGTATTCTAATGGTAATGTACAATGTGTAGAATAATCAGTATGAGTATGATTGCGGCAGTCCAGTAAATTACGAAGTTATATGGCAAAATGTATATAGTTGATAGGAACTCGCATCAGAAAAGTGCACAATCTTTTTCCTGAGCCCATCACATCAACTTTGAGGTATTCTAATGGTAATATACAATGTGTAGAATACTCAGTATAAATATGATTGCGGCAGTCCAGTGAATAACGAAGTTATATGGCAAAATGTATATGGTTGATAGGAACTCGCATCAGGAAAAGTGCACAATCTTTTTCCTAAGCCCATCACATCAACTTTGAGTTATTCTAATGGTAATATACAATGTGTAGAATACTCAGTATAAATATGATTGAGGCAGTCCAGTAAATTACGAAGTTATATGGCAAAATGTATATGGTTGATAGGAACTCCCATCAGGAAAAGTGCACAATCTTTTTCCTAAGCCCATTACATCAACTTTGAGGTATTCTAATGGTAATATACAATGTGTAGAATAATCAGTATGAGTATGATTGCGGCAGTTCTCTAAATTACGAAGTTATATGGCAAAATGTATATGGTTGATAGGAACTCGCATCAGGAAAAGTGCACAATCTTTTTCCTGAGCCCATCACATCAACTTTGAGGTATTCTAATGGTAATATACAATGTGTAGAATACTCAGGGTAAATATGATTGCGGCAGTCCAGTGAATTACGAAGCTATAAGGCAAAATCTATATGGTTTATAGGAATTTGCGTCAGGAAAAGTTTCGGTTTGTAATAGATGTGGGTTGGTACGCCTGCGGACGCCACAAACGTGTTTTGCAGGGATGTCGGAAATACAAATCAATGACAATACGGTGCGAAATGATGTTTTTATATTCATATAATGTCAATTATACATTGATAAAACGTGTATACAAGTTAAAACTAATTAATTAACGTATTTTAAAAGGCATATTTGAGACCGTACTGTACATTATACGTAGCTTAGGCTTAACATAACGCGATCAATTAAAACTCCGAACATAAAAAGTGCATAATCTTTTTTCCCAAGCCCATCACACCACCTTTAAGCTATTATAAAGGTAATATACAATGTCTAGAATACTCAGTATCTATATAATTAATACGCTACATGAAACTTTGTCGGTTGAACTCCTCCGCCATTTCTTAACCGATTTTATCCATTGACGTCTCATTGGAAAGAGCGTGTCGCGTAGATTTGCAAACTGGCCTTACATTTTTGAAAAAGTCCCTTGGGCTCTGCCCAAGTGGCTTAGAAAGGTCCCATGTTATCCTTATGAAGAACATATTGTTTACATTTTGATCAGCTGTATAATTTAATTGCTGTTATTTATTTTTCAATTCAATGAAACGCATTGAGTACATTTATTTACTATTCGAGTTTGTGTAAACATAACCCCAAGACGCATCGTGTTAGTATGGTTGTATCTAAAATTGGTGTATTTATCGTTGTTTTGTGTCGCTATGACGGATCGTGTTAGCATGATTCTAACTTAAATTTGTGCATTTGTTGTTTATTCCTTTTAAATGCCTCCGACGCGACGAAAACGAAACATAGACAGGAGGCGTAATCGTGATAACAACCGCAGCTACAGAACAGTGACTGTAATAGGCTTAACCAGCTTAACTCATCAGTCAGCACCTGACCCTGGACAATCTCAACTACAGTATTAGGTTACAAATGAGCCCTAACGCTACACCGAAACGACTTTTCATTCTCAATTGGCCCTCTATCAATGACCTGTGTTGCCTGTACAGCGAGGCATTTTGAGAAGGAGAAAACCGGCCGGAATGCTTTAGGTTTATCAATAACGAAGATAAGCATGGTCTGAGTTACACACCGGTCGGTAATCTTTGAGTTGACTCTTTTTTAAACTCATTTTAAATATGACTGTTATTCGTTTTGAAATAACTCCTGTAATACTTTGAAATTGCTCGAATTCGAGCAACATGTACACTAGTAAATATGATTGAGGCAGTCCAGTGAATTACGAAGCTATAAGGCAAAATGTAAATGGTTGATAGTAACTCGTATCAGGAAAAAGTGCACAATCTTTTTCCTGAGCCCATCACATCAACTTTGAGGTATTCTAATGGTAATATACAATGTGAAGAATACTCAGTATAAATATGATTGAGGCAGTCCAGTGAATTACGAAGTTATATGGCAAAATGTATATGGTTGATAGGAACTCGCATCAGGAAAAAGTGCACAATCTTTTTCCTAAGTTCATCACATCAACTTTGAGGTATTCTAATGGTAATATACAATTTGTAGAATAATCAGTATAAATATGATTGAGGCAGTCCAGTAAATTACCAAGTTATATGGCAAAATGTATATGGTTGATAGGAACTCGCATCAGGAAAAAGTGCACAATCTTTTTCCTAAGTCCATCACATCAACTTTGAGGTATTCTAATGGTAATATACAATGTGTAGAATAATCAGTATAGATATGATTGAGGCAGTCCAGTAAATTACCAAGTTATATGGCAAAATGTATTTGGTTGATAGGTATTTGCGTCAGGAAAAGTGCACAATATTTTTCCTAAGCCTATCACATCAATTTTGAGGTATTCTAATGGTAATATACAATGTGTAGAATAATCTGTATAAGTATGATTGAGGCAGTCCTCTAAATTACCAAGTTATATGGCAAAATGTATATGGTTTGATAGGAACTCGCATCAGGAAAAAGTGCACAACCTTTTTCCTAAGTCCATCACATCAACTTTGAGGTTTTCTAATGGTAATATACAATGTGTAGAATAATCAGTATAAATATGATTGAGGCAGTCCAGTAAATTACCAAGTTATATGGCAAAATGTATTTGGTTGATAGGAATTTGCGTCAGGAAAAGTGCACAATATTTTTCCTAAGCCTATCACATCAATTTTGAGGTATTCTAATGGTAATATACAATGTGTAGAATAATCTGTATAAGTATGATTGAGGCAGTCCTCTAAATTACCAAGTTATATGGCAAAATGTATATGGTTTGATAGGAACTCGCATCAGGAAAAAGTGCACAACCTTTTTCCTAAGTCCATCACATCAACTTTGAGGTATTCTAATGTTAATATACAATGTGTAGAATAATCAGTATGAGTGTGATTGAGGCAGTATCCTAAATTACCAAGTTATATGGCAAAATGTATATGGTTGATAGGAACTTGCAACAAATAAGAATGCATTATATTTTTTCTATGCACATCACAACAACTTTGAGCTATTCCAATTGTAAAATACATCGTAGTTTATAATATTTATGAATATGATTGAGGCAATCAAGTCAATTATCTGTGGAGAAATCTGAGGTATAATCTGAGGAGAGGTAACCTTAACGAAAGGGAAACAAAATGAAACTGCTTTTTCAAAAAGATAAAAATTTAAATAAGCTATTTTATTTACTTTATAAACATATCGTGTACGAAAATAATCTATTTACACAACCTTAAACTATAAGCGTTAGCAAAACATGTTGGAAAACATAAAGATAAAAAAACAACTAACTAGAATAATATCTAATTTGTTCCATTATACTGTAATGTTTTACCGAAACTCTGATCCATGATTCCTGTGGATCAAATAATTTCATTTGTAGTTTTAGATTTTAGTCTAGGTGTCCGAATTTATTGTGCCGATTAGCTTATAGACTTTTCATCCTATTGTAAAACGATTTTTTATGTTTGTTTCAAGACGTTAGTGTCACTGTACGCTTAAGTCGACAATGTATTATTTTATTTTTCTGTGTGAGTTTTATGAGTAGCGCTTTACTGTTCCACTGTATTACAATAGTTGGATAATTTTATTTGCTTAATCAATGTTTTAAGTAGTATAACTGAAGTAACAAGATACCCCAGCCACAGAAAACCAGCGGAATAAGTGAATTTCTATTTGCTCGATTGGATTTTCATCAAAATATCTCCTTAAATAGTCATGTTTATTCCGAAGTTAAATAATAACCTAAGTTTAATTATGTTTAAACTTCTCATTCTTGATAAACTACTTGATTTTGATTTTTCATATACAGTAGTATCAATATTGAAGTTTACACATAGTACATTGAATTATATTTCAGTAACTTATTCCATATATATCAATATTTCCAAACGCAGCCTATTGCTACCGGCAAAAGTTACGTTGGCATTGTTTTCGTCAAAACCTTTTAAGTTAGTTTATATATTAATTACTATTCTGAATCCTGAGCCCTAAACGTGGTTTATATACGAAGTGATGTTGGTGTTCACTAACCTAAATAAAACGACTTGATTGAATTTAAATAAATGAATTAGTTTTGTTTTTATTTGATTACAGTTAAATACGAGTTTGATCGTACAGAGACTGGACAAATGTATTGAAATTGGGAAAACCGACAAATATTCTATTATTTTGTCATGATTGCAAAAACTGTAGTGACGAATAAATCAATGTGAATTTATATTTATAACCTTGTTACCGACCTCTTCTGATGGACTGAGAGCTAAGGAGGTCGTCTTTGGAAAACGCCGAAATATGTCTGGGGTTGTAAATTCTTGGCTAGCAGCTACGAAGGTCAACGAACGTCAAAGAGATGCCGCTGTCTCGGGTTTTCCTTAAGGGTTGGTTGTTAACAGGTGTTCGCACGGAGACACTATAGGGAGAGAAAGTAGGGACGGGAGCGGCACCATGTCGGTCAGTGCTAGATCAAAGCTGTGAGACGGCCCCGTCAGCCCATGTATTTCATACTTTTTTTGTAGTCTCGGGGAGAAATTCCAAGCCGGGCGTGGCGCCGTTTTCAATTTCAACACTTCCTTATGAAGCCCCTGACCTTGGTTGAATTAAATCTTTTTTCCCTACGCTAAGTTTGTTAGTTTATGGTAATATGTTATAAACAACAGACGAATAAGACGTTATACCATAATAATATTATGATGGACTACCATTAGACATTTAAGGCTTCCTTGAGTAAAGTAAACTCACTTACTTACCTCAATGAACCACACGATCACAGGCGAGAGGATAGATGTATGGGTATTCATCTATAATATCGCCTGTGATCGTGTGGTTAGAGCATGATTATTGAATAGTTAGGTCAACCATATACATTTTGCCAGATAACTTCGTAATTTACTGGACTGCCTCAATCATATTTATACTGAGTATTCTACACATTGTATATTACCATTAGAATACCTCAAAGTTGATGTGATGGGCTCAGGAAAAAGATTGTGCACTTTTCCTGATGCGAGTTCCTATCAACCATATACTTTTTGCCATATAACTTCGTAATTTACTGGACTGCCGCAATCATACTCATACTGATTATTCTACACATTGTATATTACCATTAGAATACATCGAATTTGATGTGATGGGCTTAGGGTCAACATTGTGCACTTTTTCCTGATGCAAGTTCCTATCAACCATATACATTTTGCCATATAACTTCGTAATTTAGGGGACTGCCTCAATCATATTTATACTGAGTATTCTACACATTGTATATTACCATTAGAATACCTCAAATTTGATGTGATGGGCTTAGGGTCAACATTGTGCACTTTTTCCTGATGCAAGTTCCTATCAACCATATACATTTTGCCATATAACTTCGTAATTTAGGGGACTGCCTCAATCATATTTATACTGAGTATTCTAGACATTGTATATTACCTTTATAATAGCTTAAAGGTGGTGTGATGGGCTTAGGAAAACGATTATGCACTTTTTTATGTTCGGAGTTTTAATTGATCGCGTTATGATAAGCCATAGCTACGTATAATGTACAGTACGGTCTCAAATATGCCTTTTAAAATACGCCAATTAATTAGTTTTAACGTGTATACACGTTTTATCAAGGTATAATTGACATTATATAAATGAAAAAACATCATTTCGCACCGTATTGTCATTGAATTGCGTTTCCGACATCCCTGCAAAACGCGTTTGTGGCGCCCACAGGCGTACCAACCCACATCTATTACAAACCGAAAAAGCGCCGATGAAAAGAGCCGCTAACTTCACGACGGTAGAATTTATTAATGCCATTAAACTTAGTACAGTAATAACTTAGGCAACGTCAAACAGTACAACACATAGGTATGTAGCATTTTTGAGTGTTTCAACTTAGATACTACTTTATCCACATGACATTGGTGGCTTAACCTACAAGTTTAAAAAATCTTCTACAGTGTAAAAGGCGTTTGTTTTTAAGAATGTCACTGGAAATCAATCTATAGGGAAAAGATTTACCGTAGCATTTCTGTTTTCAGATTTAGCATTTTGACGATTGCAATGCATGTTATATCATGTTAAAAGCAATAAAGACATTTCATTTCTGATAAACATTGTGATGAAAATAGTTTGGGTACTTAGCGCAAGCCCTATTATGCCTGCCTGCCTAGTGAAACCTAATTAATAGAACTAGGCCTACATCGAAACCTGGTGAGTACGACCATAGATTAAACATACTTTACTCCCCATGGTACGACTTCTAAAAAATAGGTAACTTTGGCATGCAAATTACTCTAGAACTATTAAGTATGATCATGACTTGTGTGAACCTGGCAATAACTTGGCAATAAGTAGTGCGCGCGCCCGATAAAATCTATTGCTGGCCGTATTGCAGAAAAATACGTCCGCGAGCAATATTAACGATGATGTCAACAGATAGAGGACACTTCAACGGACACGACAGTATCAACATCATGTACCTGGGGGATTTTTTATGGGGGGTAAAACCAGCAATAAGTAGTGCGCCCAACTGCTAAAATCTATTAGGTACCGGCCGTATTGTGGAAAAATACGTCCGCTAACAATATTACCGATGATGCCAACAGATAGAGGACACTTCAACGGACATGACAGTATCAACATCATGTACCTGGGGGATTTTTTATGGGGGGTAAAACCAGCAATAAGTAGTGCGCCCGCCTGATAAAATCTATTACCGGCCGTACGGTATTGCGGAAAAATACGTCCGCGAGCAATATATTAACGATAATACCAACAGATAGAGGACACTTCAACAGACACGACAGTATCAACATCATGTGTACCTGGGGGATTTGTTATGGGGGGTAAAACCAACAATAAGTAGTGCGCGCGCCCGATAAAATCTATTGCCGGCTGTATTGCGGACAAATACGTCCGCGAGCAATATTACCAATGATGCCAACAGACAGAGGACACTTCATCGGACACGACAGTATCTGTTTACTGTTTAGTATTTACTGTTTAGTAATGCTGATTTGTAAATTCATTGTGTATCGTATACTTAACAATTTAAAAAATTTAGTTATGGGAAATATAACAAATTACATCCGAATGATAAAAAAGACAGCTGATAATAACATCTTCTTGAAGGATTTGTTCATACTTGGAAATGCGTAGTCGTATTACTTGCGCTATGAGGTTACCTCGCAAAAGTTCACACCCACTACAATCCGCAATATCTGAAACATTCCCACAAACTATTAAATGGAATCCTATCCTATCTTGACCAGAACTTACTTCTATTTACCTGTGTTGTGTGATTCAATCTGTGTCTGTCTGTTAGTAGAATTTGTAAAAATCAATATTAGTTGCTTCAAAAATTCCAAGGTCTTGACTTCCAAAGAGACAGATTAATTTTTGACAGTTCTTGTTGTGAGTAGTAATTAAAAACATGAAATAGAATTTTTCACCTACAATCTTATTTGCTGATATCCATTCTTTCCATTGTAGTAAACTCACAGCATGACTACTTCAAAATATTCCATGATTTAATCTCATGGAGCAAAGAAATGTGTGGTCTCAGATCAATTTAGCAATATAGCCATAAATGTTGGCAATTACTATTATTGTGCTTTAGAAAGATTCCGTTTATCTATTTACATAAAGATTGTTTTACCCTATGATTATTATATTCCTCGGGTAGATAAGATACTTACATAGGTAGTAGAATACAGCTCCCTCCCTCTCTGATGACGCCTTGATGAAAGCTCGCAGGATGGTGAGAAGAGAGTAAGGAAATCATGTCAGTGGGTTGGAATAAGGTGCAAGGGATACTTTGGTTAAAGGACACCCGGAATAGGGAGAGGAGCCTAGACAAAATGTTTTTGAAATACCCCTTCTCTCTGACCCCAAGGACCCCCTCGGCCATGTTCGGTTGGAGGGCCTCCCGTTTCTACCACAATGTTACCGTAGTATGGCAGGGCCGTAACACAAGCTTAAAGTGCATATTACTAATCAAAACCTGTTTTCAAAACTCAAAATAAAAATTTTGAATTTAATTAAATGTATATCGCACGGTTTATGAGTTTTGAAATTTTGTAAGGGCCGAAGCCCATTTAACCCTCCTTACCACCCCTGGCAAGAATCTTAGAAGTTTAATCATGCAAAACCTGACATAGGAATCTAGTTTTACATCCCTTTTAACTTACCTTACTAATACCTCCTTGGCAATTCAATCAAGGTTTTAGTCCTTGCCAACAAGTTGCCTCCACTATTGCCTGTCTGCTGTTTATTGCTACCATTAGATCAATTAAAAATAGCTGTTAAGAATTTGTTATTATTGAATCACTGTTTTTAGACCTAAAATAGAATATTTTGACATGTAAAGTATTTTATTATTTGTATTGTTTGTTGACTATATTGACACAGCCTACACAGAATTAAATGATTTCTATTGATTGGTGTCTCTGGTACCTATATAGACTGATTTGATTTGGTCAATTGATGTCCCCATACCCCCCCACTTACTGGCTTTGCTTAAGTAGATAACCCTTGAGAGTTATATTATTGCTTTTCATGGTTAAACTTCTAAAACTTTTACCAGGCTACTGAAAAAATATCTTAATAAAACACTTAGCACAAAATATATATGTCTATCGTAAAACTACCCCCTAACTTAAAGAAGGCGTATCAATAACACCTATTTATTAGAACAAATATAAAATTTTAATTTATGTAAAACTACACAACTTACGCCTACTTTTTTATGCATGATTTTCTTGTTGTTTTTCTTCTTCTGATTCTTTAAACTTATATTAACAACCAAATCAACTATCCAACTTTATGACTTATATCTGAAATCGCGTCAAATCGACATTCATTTGTATGTTCGTGCAACAATATATATGATGATTTGAAACTGGGCATGGAAATACATAACTACACACACACAAAATGAAGCATCTTGAATTTGAAGATCCACTCGAAGATGTCTTGTAGAGGAGGGCCTGATACTAACCTATCATAACTAATAATGTGTTTGTAATATAATAATTTTTGAACTATCTTCCTAACACTCTATCTGATAAAAAGAACCTGAAAATCCCTAATCTGTTCTAAAGGCCTATGGCTAACATATTCATTAAAAAAATTAGTAAATTTTCGCCTAACACTATCTAATAAAAACACCTGAAAATCCCTGATCTGATATAAATTTAACCCTGATTAATAATAAATTTAGTTAACTGAGATATCCTCCTACTGCAATTGTCTCCTATTTGCTTGAATTTTGAAATTCTAATCTGTAAACAAAATATTGTCTCAACCAAATACAATTTATCCATCCCTAACCTCTTTGTAATAACCTAAAACTAAACGATGGGGATTTTTTCAGTGAAGTGAAGACTCAATCCGATGAATGATGGCAGAACAATACACACAAAAGGAAAGTTCCTACCTTTGGTACGACAGGAACCGAAAACCTGCAAAAAGCATAGTCCAAGTGAGCAAAAAACATAATTTAAAAATAGTCGTTTAGCCTCTGGATTACTGTATTATACTTAAAATGATTTACAATATCTGCATATAGTAATCCTTTGTTGCTGATTTTGGCAACTAGTTTCGGTTCTTCTAAACCATCTTCAAGCCTAGAGGTGTCGAGTAATCACTTCATTCGAAGGTTGTTAAGAAACAGAGTTCAATCATTAAAATAACACGATAACACAGAACGGACACACATTACAAAAAAACGTGTGTTGTATATGTTTAATTTATTGAACTCTGTTTCTTAGCGACTTTCTAATGAAGTTATTACTTGGCACCTCTAGACCTGAAGATGGTTCAGAAGAACCAAAACTAGTTGCCAAAATCAGCAACAAAAGATTACTATACGCAGGTATTATAAACCATTTTAAGCAAAAAACATCAGTTTAAAGATAGATTTTGTCAGTTTATTTTACAAAGATATTGAAATGTTGTCTTTTAAATTATATATATTTAGCATTTACAAACTCAATTTTATTAATCATGCCATTATTGCAAATAACATGAACTCTCCACTGAAAAACCCATGAAATAAGATCCATTGAAACCAAATTAAGTACGGATTGATACTAAAACTATGAGGCTGTTTGTAACAAAAAAGTCTACATTGAGCAGGTGTCCTAGCCGAAGAGGCTATTCAAATATGGTACCAAGGTCGTATTACTTATGTTTTTAAAATATCTTTTATCAAATTTTTATTTATCATTTACTGAAACATTTAAAGATTTAGTTACAAGAAATATAAAATACCCCCGCCGCAGCAAACCTGCAGACTAAGCGAATTTCCATTTGACTGATTGGATTTACACTGAAATGTCTACCTAAAAATATAACATTTATTCCCTATTTAAATAGAATTAGTTTAACAAGTACTTAGGTTTGCTGCATCACGGAGGGTAAAACTGTTGTTTTTTTTTTAATGTGAATAGTTTCGTAAGAAATAAAAACATTTTCCAAATTTGATCAAAATATGTTCACAAACAAGCAAACTACAACAGTTTACTTATTCTCCATAAGAATAACATGGGAATTTTAAATTTACAATTTTTTGGAATTTTCTCCGTAACAATTAGGCGCATAATAACGCTTCAATATACTAAGTTATTTTTTTTTTAAGCTCTACAAAATGGTTTGGAAATAAATTGCTAAATTTTATGTTTTTTGGGTCAAAAATGGGAAAAACCTATTTTTACCCCATAAAACCCCCCGTAAACCCCCGTTCCCATGGTCCGATCATGCTGGATCGCGAACTCGTTCGAATAAACGTACGTTTACACGTTTGTACCAAATTTCATCAAAATCGGATCATTTTTGCTCGAGTTATCGTGCTGACGGACACATATATATATATATATATATATATAAATATATAAATATATATATATATATATATATATATATGAATTTGAACGGATGGTGTTTTTGGCCTCTAGGGACCTCAAAACGAAAAAAAAAATCGGTCCCGCGTCCAGGTCTTACCATGAGTACTACGGTAATAGCTTATTCCCTATATGGGAAATTCGCTAAAATTACCTCAGAATTCTACAGAAGACACCTGATGTCAAAATCTTCGCAAAGGAAGTTCATGCGTGTATTTCATTCTATGAAGATCTTCTCGCAAAAGTTGTAACACCCGCACGACAGTCAGAAAGATCTAAAACAGTTACAAAGAATTGTTATAACGTATCCTACTTGACAGCCACTTATTTTAAATTACCGGTGTTTAATGATTCTATAGTTTTTTTGGTCCCACAACTATAGGATGATGAGTAATGTAATAGTATTAAAAAACATAGTAAAATATAATTGACGCTTCCACCATGTTCCATGATTGTTTGTTTCTCAACAGCTATCGCCAAACTATAGAGGAGAACTTGATTCCAAACCTATCCTTACTAAATGTTCCATCCATATTGTCCAACAGGTTATAGTATTTTATTAGTTTGGTGTTTTGCTTCACCACTGACAAGATTGTTCTTGAACCTCATACGGGAAAAAGATCAGCTCAATATGGCCAGAACCTTAAAAAGCTTTAAGAGACCTTTTAAAGTGTCCATGTATTTATCAACTATTTACTTATTTGTTTCAAACAGTAAATCACGTGTAGGATAGTTACCGTCTGGGACGAAAGTGTTTGAGGATCCTGACGTTGGACGGAATACAGCTGCGTTAAATCTCATGCTATGGTTTTGTTAAGACTGGCAGACACCACAGTGATAAGCCTGCAACAAGGCACGTCAAGGTGTTAAAAGGATTAACACACTTACAATTAAATACATACGTTTCTTGTAAAATCAACCAAGTCTAGAATTTCATTTACAATATAACTTTATTTACCTATTGTACTTTGACATATATACTGACTTTTCTGATTATTCGGGACAAACACCAGTACTCGGTTAGATAATTTAAATATATCATGAGGTCTATTTTAATTGTTAAATTTTTTCCAAATAATACATGGGTTTAGTATTTACATACTACATATTTATACTAAACAAGTTTACTGTTTAGTAATGCTGATTTGTAAATTCATTGTGTATCGTATACTTAACAATATAAAAATTTAGTTATGAGAAATATAAAAAAATTACCTCCGAATGATAAAAAAGACAGCTGATAATAATATATTCTCGAAGGATTTGTTCATGCTTGGAAGTACGTAGTCCTATTACTTGCTATGAGGTTTTCTCGCAAAAGTTCACACCCACTACAATCGGCAATATCTGAAACATTCCCACGAACTATTAAATGGAATCCTATCCTATCTTGACCAGAACTTACTTCTATTTACCTGTGTTGTGTGATTCAATCTGTGTCTGTCTATTAGTATAATTTGTAAAAATCAATATTAGTTGCTTCAAAAATTCCAAGGTCTTGACTTCCAAAGAGACAGATTAATTTTTGACAGTTCTTGTTGTGAGTAGTAATTCAAAACATGAAATAGAATTTTTCACCTACAATCTTATTTGCTGATATCCATTCTTTCCATTGTAGTAAACTCACAGCATGACTACTTCAAAATATTCCATGATTTAATCTCATGGAGCAAAGAAATGTGTGGTCTCAGATCAATGTAGCAATATAGCCATAAATGTTGGCAATTACTATTATTGTGCTTTAGAAAGATTCCGTTTATCTATTTACATAAAGATTGTTTTACCCTATGATTATTATATTCCTCGGTTAGATAAGATACTTACATAGGTAGTAGAATACAGCTCCCTCCCTCTCTGATGACGCCTTGATGAAAGCTCGCAGGATGGTGAGAAGAGAGTAAGGAAATCATGTCAGTGGGTTGGAATAAGGTGCAAGGGATACTTTGGTTAAAGGACACCCGGAATAGGGAGAGGAGCCTAGACAAAATGTTTTTGAAATACCCCTTCTCTCTGACCCCAAGGACCCCCTCGGCCATGTTCGGTTGGAGGGCCTCCCGTTTCTACCACAATGTTACCGTAGTATGGCAGGGCCGTAACACAAGCTTAAAGTGCATATTACTAATCAAAACCTGTTTTCAAAACTCAAAATAAAAATTTTGAATTTAATTAAATGTATATCGCACGGTTTATGAGTTTTGAAATTTTGTAAGGGCCGAAGCCCATTTAACCCTCCTTACCACCCCTGGCAAGAATCTTAGAAGTTTAATCATGCAAAGCCTGACATAGGAATCTAGTTTTACATCCCTTTTAACTTACCTTACTAATACCTCCTTGGCAATTCAATCAAGGTTTTAGTCCTTGCCAACAAGTTGCCTCCACTATTGCCTGTCTGCTGTTTATTGTTACCATTAGATCAATTAAAAATAGCTGTTAAGAATTTGTTATTATTGAATCACTGTTTTTAGACCTAAAATAGAATATTTTGACATGTAAAGTATTTTATTATTTGTATTGTTTGTTGACTATATTGACACAGCCTACACAGAATTAAATGATTTCTGTTGATTGGTGTCTCTGGTACCTATATAGACTGATTTGATTTGGTCAATTGATGTCCCCATACCCCCCCACTTACTGGCTTTGCTTAAGTAGATAACCCTTGAGAGTTATATTATTGCTTTTCATGGTTAAACTTCTACAACTTTTACCAGGCTACTGAAAAAATATCTTAATAATACACTTAGCACAAAATATATATGTCTATCCTAAAACTACCCCCTAACTTAAAGAAGGCGTATCAATAACACCTATTTATTAGAACAAATATAAAGTTTTAATTTATGTAAAACTACACAACTTACGCCTGCTTTTTTATGCATGATTTTCTTGTTGTTTTTCTTCTTCTGATTCTTTAAACTTATATTAACAACCAAATCAACTATCCAACTTTATGACTTATATCTGAAATCGCGTCAAATCGACATTCATTTGTATGTTCGTGCAACAATATATATGATGATTTGAAACTGGGCATGGAAATACATAACTACACACACACAAAATGAAGCATCTTGAATTTGAAGATCCACTCGAAGATGTCTTGTAGAGGAGGGCCTGATACTAACCTATCATAACTAATAATGTGTTTGTAATATAATAATTTTTGAACTATCTTCCTAACACTCTATCTGATAAAAAGAACCTGAAAATCCCTAATCTGTTCTAAAGGCCTATGGCTAACATATTCATTAAAAAAATTAGTAAATTTTCGCCTAACACTATCTAATAAAAACACCTGAAAATCCCTGATCTGATATAAATTCAACCCTGATTAATAATAAATTTAGTTAACTGAGATATCCTCCTACTGCAATTGTCTCCTATTTGCTTGAATTTTGAAATTCTAATCTGTAAACAAAATATTGTCTCAACCAAATACAATTTATCCATCCCTAACCTCTTTGTAATAACCTAAAACTAAACGATGGGTATTTTTTCAGTGAAGTGAAGACTCAATCCGATGAATGATGGCAGAACAATACACACAAAAGGAAAGTTCCTACCTTTGGTACGACAGGAACCGAAAACCTGCAAAAAGCATAGTCCAAGTGAGCAAAAAACATAATTTAAAAATAGTCGTTTAGCCTCTGGATTACTGTATTATACTTAAAATGATTTACAATATCTGCATATAGTAATCCTTTGTTGCTGATTTTGGCAACTAGTTTCGGTTCTTCTAAACCATCTTCAAGCCTAGAGGTGTCGAGTAATCACTTCATTCGAAGGTTGTTAAGAAACAGAGTTCAATCATTAAAATAACACGATAACACAGAACGGACACACATTACAAAAAAACGTGTGTTGTATATGTTTAATTTATTGAACTCTGTTTCTTAGCGACTTTCTAATGAAGTTATTACTTGGCACCTCTAGACCTGAAGATGGTTCAGAAGAACCAAAACTAGTTGCCAAAATCAGCAACAAAAGATTACTATACGCAGGTATTATAAACCATTTTAAGCAAAAAACATCAGTTTAAAGATAGATTTTGTCAGTTTATTTTACAAAGATATTGAAATGTTGTCTTTTAAATTATATATATTTAGCATTTACAAACTCAATTTTATTAATCATGCCATTATTGCAAATAACATGAACTCTCCACTGAAAAACCCATGAAATAAGATCCATTGAAACCAAATTAAGTACGGATTGATACTAAAACTATGAGGCTGTTTGTAACAAAAAAGTCTACATTGAGCAGGTGTCCTAGCCGAAGAGGCTATTCAAATATGGTACCAAGGTCGTATTACTTATGTTTTTAAAATATCTTTTATAAAATTTTTATTTATCATTTACTGAAACATTTAAAGATTTAGTTACAAGAAATTTAAAAAATTACCTCAGAATTCTACAGAAGACACCTGATGTCAAAATCTTCGCAAAGGAAGTTCATGCGTGTATTTCATTCTATGAAGATCTTCTCGCAAAAGTTGTAACACCCGCACGACAGTCAGAAAGATCTAAAACAGTTACAAAGAATTGTTATAACGTATCCTACTTGGCAGCCACTTATTTTAAATTACCGGTGTTTAATGATTCTATAGTTTTTTTGGTCCCACAACTATAGGATGATGAGTAATGTAATAGTATTAAAAAACATAGTAAAATATAATTGACGCTTCCACCATGTTCCATGATTGTTTGTTTCTCAACAGCTATCGCCAAACTATAGAGGAGAACTTGATTCCAAACCTATCCTTACTAAATGTTCCATCCATATTGTCCAACAGGTTATAGTATTTTATTAGTTTGGTGTTTTGCTTCACCACTGACAAGATTGTTCTTGAACCTCATACGGGAAAAAGATCAGCTCAATATGGCCAGAACCTTAAAAAGCTTTAAGAGACCTTTTAAAGTGTCCATGTATTTATCAACTATTTACTTATTTGTTTCAAACAGTAAATCACGTGTAGGATAGTTACCGTCTGGGACGAAAGTGTTTGAGGATCCTGACGTTGGACGGAATACAGCTGCGTTAAATCTCATGCTATGGTTTTGTTAAGACTGGCAGACACCACAGTGATAAGCCTGCAACAAGGCACGTCAAGGTGTTAAAAGGATTAACACACTTACAATTAAATACATACGTTTCTTGTAAAATCAACCAAGTCTAGAATTTCATTTACAATATAACTTTATTTACCTATTGTACTTTGACATATATACTGATTTTTCTGATTATTCGGGACAAACACCAGTACTCGGTTAGATAATTTAAATATATCATGAGGTCTATTTTAATTGTTAAATTTTTTCCAAATAATACATGGGTTTAGTATTTACATACTACATATTTATACTAAACAAGTTTACTGTTTAGTAATGCTGATTTGTAAATTCATTGTGTATCGTATACTTAACAATATAAAAATTTAGTTATGAGAAATATAAAAAATTACCTCCGAATGATAAAAAAGACAGCTGATAATAATATATTCTCGAAGGATTTGTTCATGCTTGGAAGTACGTAGTCCTATTACTTGCTATGAGGTTTTCTCGCAAAAGTTCACACCCACTACAATCGGCAATATCTGAAACATTCCCACGAACTATTAAATGGAATCCTATCCTATCTTGACCAGAACTTACTTCTATTTACCTGTGTTGTGTGATTCAATCTGTGTCTGTCTATTAGTATAATTTGTAAAAATCAATATTAGTTGCTTCAAAAATTCCAAGGTCTTGACTTCCAAAGAGACAGATTAATTTTCGACAGTTCTTGTTGTGAGTAGTAATTCAAAACATGAAATAGAATTTTTCACCTACAATCTTATTTGCTGATATCCATTCTTTCCATTGTAGTAAACTCACAGCATGACTACTTCAAAATATTCCATGATTTAATCTCATGGAGCAAAGAAATGTGTGGTCTCAGATCAATGTAGCAATATAGCCATAAATGTTGGCAATTACTATTATTGTGCTTTAGAAAGATTCCGTTTATCTATTTACATTAAGATTGTTTTACCCTATGATTATTATATTCCTCGGTTAGATAAGATACTTACATAGGTAGTAGAATACAGCTCCCTCCCTCTCTGATGACGCCTTGATGAAAGCTCGCAGGATGGTGAGAAGAGAGTAAGGAAATCATGTCAGTGGGTTGGAATAAGGTGCAAGGGATACTTTGGTTAAAGGACACCCGGAATAGGGAGAGGAGCCTAGACAAAATGTTTTTGAAATACCCCTTCTCTCTGACCCCAAGGACCCCCTCGGCCATGTTCGGTTGGAGGGCCTCCCGTTTCTACCACAATGTTACCGTAGTATGGCAGGGCCGTAACACAAGCTTAAAGTGCATATTACTAATCAAAACCTGTTTTCAAAACTCAAAATAAAAATTTTGAATTTAATTAAATGTATATCGCACGGTTTATGAGTTTTGAAATTTTGTAAGGGCCGAAGCCCATTTAACCCTCCTTACCACCCCTGGCAAGAATCTTAGAAGTTTAATCATGCAAAGCCTGACATAGGAATCTAGTTTTACATCCCTTTTAACTTACCTTACTAATACCTCCTTGGCAATTCAATCAAGGTTTTAGTCCTTGCCAACAAGTTGCCTCCACTATTGCCTGTCTGCTGTTTATTGTTACCATTAGATCAATTAAAAATAGCTGTTAAGAATTTGTTATTATTGAATCACTGTTTTTAGACCTAAAATAGAATATTTTGACATGTAAAGTATTTTATTATTTGTATTGTTTGTTGACTATATTGACACAGCCTACACAGAATTAAATGATTTCTGTTGATTGGTGTCTCTGGTACCTATATAGACTGATTTGATTTGGTCAATTGATGTCCCCATACCCCCCCACTTACTGGCTTTGCTTAAGTAGATAACCCTTGAGAGTTATATTATTGCTTTTCATGGTTAAACTTCTACAACTTTTACCAGGCTACTGAAAAAATATCTTAATAATACACTTAGCACAAAATATATATGTCTATCCTAAAACTACCCCCTAACTTAAAGAAGGCGTATCAATAACACCTATTTATTAGAACAAATATAAAATTTTAATTTATGTAAAACTACACAACTTACGCCTGCTTTTTTATGCATGATTTTCTTGTTGTTTTTCTTCTTCTGATTCTTTAAACTTATATTAACAACCAAATCAACTATCCAACTTTATGACTTATATCTGAAATCGCGTCAAATCGACATTCATTTGTATGTTCGTGCAACAATATATATGATGATTTGAAACTGGGCATGGAAATACATAACTACACACACACAAAATGAAGCATCTTGAATTTGAAGATCCACTCGAAGATGTCTTGTAGAGGAGGGCCTGATACTAACCTATCATAACTAATAATGTGTTTGTAATATAATAATTTTTGAACTATCTTCCTAACACTCTATCTGATAAAAAGAACCTGAAAATCCCTAATCTGTTCTAAAGGCCTATGGCTAACATATTCATTAAAAAAAATAGTAAATTTTCGCCTAACACTATCTAATAAAAACACCTGAAAATCCCTGATCTGATATAAATTTAACCCTGATTAATAATAAATTTAGTTAACTGAGATATCCTCCTACTGCAATTGTCTCCTATTTGCTTGAATTTTGAAATTCTAATCTGTAAACAAAATATTGTCTCAACCAAATACAATTTATCCATCCCTAACCTCTTTGTAATAACCTAAAACTAAACGATGGGGATTTTTTCAGTGAAGTGAAGACTCAATCCGATGAATGATGGCAGAACAATACACACAAAAGGAAAGTTCCTACCTTTGGTACGACAGGAACCGAAAACCTGCAAAAAGCATAGTCCAAGTGAGCAAAAAACATAATTTAAAAATAGTCGTTTAGCCTCTGGATTACTGTATTATACTTAAAATGATTTACAATATCTGCATATAGTAATCCTTTGTTGCTGATTTTGGCAACTAGTTTCGGTTCTTCTAAACCATCTTCAAGCCTAGAGGTGTCGAGTAATCACTTCATTCGAAGGTTGTTAAGAAACAGAGTTCAATCATTAAAATAACACGATAACACAGAACGGACACACATTACAAAAAAACGTGTGTTGTATATGTTTAATTTATTGAACTCTGTTTCTTAGCGACTTTCTAATGAAGTTATTACTTGGCACCTCTAGACCTGAAGATGGTTCAGAAGAACCAAAACTAGTTGCCAAAATCAGCAACAAAAGATTACTATACGCAGGTATTATAAACCATTTTAAGCAAAAAACATCAGTTTAAAGATAGATTTTGTCAGTTTATTTTACAAAGATATTGAAATGTTGTCTTTTAAATTATATATATTTAGCATTTACAAACTCAATTTTATTAATCATGCCATTATTGCAAATAACATGAACTCTCCACTGAAAAACCCATGAAATAAGATCCATTGAAACCAAATTAAGTACGGATTGATACTAAAACTATGAGGCTGTTTGTAACAAAAAAGTCTACATTGAGCAGGTGTCCTAGCCGAAGAGGCTATTCAAATATGGTACCAAGGTCGTATTACTTATGTTTTTAAAATATCTTTTATCAAATTTTTATTTATCATTTACTGAAACATTTAAAGATTTAGTTACAAGAAATATAAAAATTACCTCAGAATTCTACAGAAGACACCTGATGTCAAAATCTTCGCAAAGGAAGTTCATGCGTGTATTTCATTCTATGAAGATCTTCTCGCAAAAGTTGTAACACCCGCACGACAGTCAGAAAGATCTAAAACAGTTACAAAGAATTGTTATAACGTATCCTACTTGACAGCCACTTATTTTAAATTACCGGTGTTTAATGATTCTATAGTTTTTTTGGTCCCACAACTATAGGATGATGAGTAATGTAATAGTATTAAAAAACATAGTAAAATATAATTGACGCTTCCACCATGTTCCATGATTGTTTGTTTCTCAACAGCTATCGCCAAACTATAGAGGAGAACTTGATTCCAAACCTATCCTTACTAAATGTTCCATCCATATTGTCCAACAGGTTATAGTATTTTATTAGTTTGGTGTTTTGCTTCACCACTGACAAGATTGTTCTTGAACCTCATACGGGAAAAAGATCAGCTCAATATGGCCAGAACCTTAAAAAGCTTTAAGAGACCTTTTAAAGTGTCCATGTATTTATCAACTATTTACTTATTTGTTTCAAACAGTAAATCACGTGTAGGATAGTTACCGTCTGGGACGAAAGTGTTTGAGGATCCTGACGTTGGACGGAATACAGCTGCGTTAAATCTCATGCTATGGTTTTGTTAAGACTGGCAGACACCACAGTGATAAGCCTGCAACAAGGCACGTCAAGGTGTTAAAAGGATTAACACACTTACAATTAAATACATACGTTTCTTGTAAAATCAACCAAGTCTAGAATTTCATTTACAATATAACTTTATTTACCTATTGTACTTTGACATATATACTGATTTTTCTGATTATTCGGGACAAACACCAGTACTCGGTTAGATAATTTAAATATATCATGAGGTCTATTTTAATTGTTAAATTTTTTCCAAATAATACATGGGTTTAGTATTTACATACTACATATTTATACTAAACAAGTTTACTGTTTAGTAATGCTGATTTGTAAATTCATTGTGTATCGTATACTTAACAATATAAAAATTTAGTTATGAGAAATATAAAAAATTACCTCCGAATGATAAAAAAGACAGCTGATAATAATATATTCTCGAAGGATTTGTTCATGCTTGGAAGTACGTAGTCCTATTACTTGCTATGAGGTTTTCTCGCAAAAGTTCACACCCACTACAATCGGCAATATCTGAAACATTCCCACGAACTATTAAATGGAATCCTATCCTATCTTGACCAGAACTTACTTCTATTTACCTGTGTTGTGTGATTCAATCTGTGTCTGTCTATTAGTATAATTTGTAAAAATCAATATTAGTTGCTTCAAAAATTCCAAGGTCTTGACTTCCAAAGAGACAGATTAATTTTCGACAGTTCTTGTTGTGAGTAGTAATTCAAAACATGAAATAGAATTTTTCACCTACAATCTTATTTGCTGATATCCATTCTTTCCATTGTAGTAAACTCACAGCATGACTACTTCAAAATATTCCATGATTTAATCTCATGGAGCAAAGAAATGTGTGGTCTCAGATCAATGTAGCAATATAGCCATAAATGTTGGCAATTACTATTATTGTGCTTTAGAAAGATTCCGTTTATCTATTTACATTAAGATTGTTTTACCCTATGATTATTATATTCCTCGGTTAGATAAGATACTTACATAGGTAGTAGAATACAGCTCCCTCCCTCTCTGATGACGCCTTGATGAAAGCTCGCAGGATGGTGAGAAGAGAGTAAGGAAATCATGTCAGTGGGTTGGAATAAGGTGCAAGGGATACTTTGGTTAAAGGACACCCGGAATAGGGAGAGGAGCCTAGACAAAATGTTTTTGAAATACCCCTTCTCTCTGACCCCAAGGACCCCCTCGGCCATGTTCGGTTGGAGGGCCTCCCGTTTCTACCACAATGTTACCGTAGTATGGCAGGGCCGTAACACAAGCTTAAAGTGCATATTACTAATCAAAACCTGTTTTCAAAACTCAAAATAAAAATTTTGAATTTAATTAAATGTATATCGCACGGTTTATGAGTTTTGAAATTTTGTAAGGGCCGAAGCCCATTTAACCCTCCTTACCACCCCTGGCAAGAATCTTAGAAGTTTAATCATGCAAAACCTGACATAGGAATCTAGTTTTACATCCCTTTTAACTTACCTTACTAATACCTCCTTGGCAATTCAATCAAGGTTTTAGTCCTTGCCAACAAGTTGCCTCCACTATTGCCTGTCTGCTGTTTATTGTTACCATTAGATCAATTAAAAATAGCTGTTAAGAATTTGTTATTATTGAATCACTGTTTTTAGACCTAAAATAGAATATTTTGACATGTAAAGTATTTTATTATTTGTATTGTTTGTTGACTATATTGACACAGCCTACACAGAATTAAATGATTTCTGTTGATTGGTGTCTCTGGTACCTATATAGACTGATTTGATTTGGTCAATTGATGTCCCCATACCCCCCCACTTACTGGCTTTGCTTAAGTAGATAACCCTTGAGAGTTATATTATTGCTTTTCATGGTTAAACTTCTACAACTTTTACCAGGCTACTGAAAAAATATCTTAATAATACACTTAGCACAAAATATATATGTCTATCCTAAAACTACCCCCTAACTTAAAGAAGGCGTATCAATAACACCTATTTATTAGAACAAATATAAAATTTTAATTTATGTAAAACTACACAACTTACGCCTGCTTTTTTATGCATGATTTTCTTGTTGTTTTTCTTCTTCTGATTCTTTAAACTTATATTAACAACCAAATCAACTATCCAACTTTATGACTTATATCTGAAATCGCGTCAAATCGACATTCATTTGTATGTTCGTGCAACAATATATATGATGATTTGAAACTGGGCATGGAAATACATAACTACACACACACAAAATGAAGCATCTTGAATTTGAAGATCCACTCGAAGATGTCTTGTAGAGGAGGGCCTGATACTAACCTATCATAACTAATAATGTGTTTGTAATATAATAATTTTTGAACTATCTTCCTAACACTCTATCTGATAAAAAGAACCTGAAAATCCCTAATCTGTTCTAAAGGCCTATGGCTAACATATTCATTAAAAAAAATAGTAAATTTTCGCCTAACACTATCTAATAAAAACACCTGAAAATCCCTGATCTGATATAAATTTAACCCTGATTAATAATAAATTTAGTTAACTGAGATATCCTCCTACTGCAATTGTCTCCTATTTGCTTGAATTTTGAAATTCTAATCTGTAAACAAAATATTGTCTCAACCAAATACAATTTATCCATCCCTAACCTCTTTGTAATAACCTAAAACTAAACGATGGGGATTTTTTCAGTGAAGTGAAGACTCAATCCGATGAATGATGGCAGAACAATACACACAAAAGGAAAGTTCCTACCTTTGGTACAACAGGAACCGAAAACCTGCAAAAAGCATAGTCCAAGTGAGCAAAAAACATAATTTAAAAATAGTCGTTTAGCCTCTGGATTACTGTATTATACTTAAAATGATTTACAATATCTGCATATAGTAATCCTTTGTTGCTGATTTTGGCAACTAGTTTCGGTTCTTCTAAACCATCTTCAAGCCTAGAGGTGTCGAGTAATCACTTCATTCGAAGGTTGTTAAGAAACAGAGTTCAATCATTAAAATAACACGATAACACAGAACGGACACACATTACAAAAAACGTGTGTTGTATATGTTTAATTTATTGAACTCTGTTTCTTAGCGACTTTCTAATGAAGTTATTACTTGGCACCTCTAGACCTGAAGATGGTTCAGAAGAACCAAAACTAGTTGCCAAAATCAGCAACAAAAGATTACTATACGCAGGTATTATAAACCATTTTAAGCAAAAAACATCAGTTTAAAGATAGATTTTGTCAGTTTATTTTACAAAGATATTGAAATGTTGTCTTTTAAATTATATATATTTAGCATTTACAAACTCAATTTTATTAATCATGCCATTATTGCAAATAACATGAACTCTCCACTGAAAAACCCATGAAATAAGATCCATTGAAACCAAATTAAGTACGGATTGATACTAAAACTATGAGGCTGTTTGTAACAAAAAAGTCTACATTGAGCAGGTGTCCTAGCCGAAGAGGCTATTTAAATATGGTACCAAGGTCGTATTACTTATGTTTTTAAAATATCTTTTATCAAATTTTTATTTATCATTTACTGAAACATTTAAAGATTTAGTTACAAGAAATATAAAAATTACCTCAGAATTCTACAGAAGACACCTGATGTCAAAATCTTCGCAAAGGAAGTTCATGCGTGTATTTCATTCTATGAAGATCTTCTCGCAAAAGTTGTAACACCCGCACGACAGTCAGAAAGATCTAAAACAGTTACAAAGAATTGTTATAACGTATCCTACTTGACAGCCACTTATTTTAAATTACCGGTGTTTAATGATTCTATAGTTTTTTTGGTCCCACAACTATAGGATGATGAGTAATGTAATAGTATTAAAAAACATAGTAAAATATAATTGACGCTTCCACCATGTTCCATGATTGTTTGTTTCTCAACAGCTATCGCCAAACTATAGAGGAGAACTTGATTCCAAACCTATCCTTACTAAATGTTCCATCCATATTGTCCAACAGGTTATAGTATTTTATTAGTTTGGTGTTTTGCTTCACCACTGACAAGATTGTTCTTGAACCTCATACGGGAAAAAGATCAGCTCAATATGGCCAGAACCTTAAAAAGCTTTAAGAGACCTTTTAAAGTGTCCATGTATTTATCAACTATTTACTTATTTGTTTCAAACAGTAAATCACGTGTAGGATAGTTACCGTCTGGGACGAAAGTGTTTGAGGATCCTGACGTTGGACGGAATACAGCTGCGTTAAATCTCATGCTATGGTTTTGTTAAGACTGGCAGACACCACAGTGATAAGCCTGCAACAAGGCACGTCAAGGTGTTAAAAGGATTAACACACTTACAATTAAATACATACGTTTCTTGTAAAATCAACCAAGTCTAGAATTTCATTTACAATATAACTTTATTTACCTATTGTACTTTGACATATATACTGATTTTTCTGATTATTCGGGACAAACACCAGTACTCGGTTAGATAATTTAAATATATCATGAGGTCTATTTTAATTGTTAAATTTTTTCCAAATAATACATGGGTTTAGTATTTACATACTACATATTTATACTAAACAAGTTTACTGTTTAGTAATGCTGATTTGTAAATTCATTGTGTATCGTATACTTAACAATATAAAAATTTAGTTATGAGAAATATAAAAAATTACCTCCGAATGATAAAAAAGACAGCTGATAATAATATATTCTCGAAGGATTTGTTCATGCTTGGAAGTACGTAGTCCTATTACTTGCTATGAGGTTTTCTCGCAAAAGTTCACACCCACTACAATCGGCAATATCTGAAACATTCCCACGAACTATTAAATGGAATCCTATCCTATCTTGACCAGAACTTACTTCTATTTACCTGTGTTGTGTGATTCAATCTGTGTCTGTCTATTAGTATAATTTGTAAAAATCAATATTAGTTGCTTCAAAAATTCCAAGGTCTTGACTTCCAAAGAGACAGATTAATTTTCGACAGTTCTTGTTGTGAGTAGTAATTCAAAACATGAAATAGAATTTTTCACCTACAATCTTATTTGCTGATATCCATTCTTTCCATTGTAGTAAACTCACAGCATGACTACTTCAAAATATTCCATGATTTAATCTCATGGAGCAAAGAAATGTGTGGTCTCAGATCAATGTAGCAATATAGCCATAAATGTTGGCAATTACTATTATTGTGCTTTAGAAAGATTCCGTTTCTATTTACATAAAGATTGTTTTACCCTATGATTATTATATTCCTCGGGTAGATAAGATACTTACATAGGTAGAAGAATACAGCTCCCTCCCTCTCTGATGACGCCTTGATGAAAGCTCGCAGGATGGTGAGAAGAGAGTAAGGAAATCATGTCAGTGGGTTGGAATAAGGTGCAAGGGATACTTTGGTTAAAGGACACCCGGAATAGGGAGAGGAGCCTAGACAAAATTTTTTTGAAATACCCCTTCTCTCTGACCCCAAGGACCCCCTCGGCCATGTTCGGTTGGAGGACCTCCCGTTTCTACCACAATGTTACCGTAGTATGGCAGGGCCGTAACACAAGCTTAAAGTGCATATTACTAATCAAAACCTGTTTTCAAAACTCAAAATAAAAATTTTGAATTTAATTAAATGTATATCGCACGGTTTATGAGTTTTGAAATTTTGTAAGGGCCGAAGCCCATTTAACCCTCCTTACCACCCCTGGCAAGAATCTTAGAAGTTTAATCATGCAAAACCTGACATAGAAATCTAGTTTTACATCCCTTTTAACTTACCTTACTAATACCTCCTTGGCAATTCAATCAAGGTTTTAGTCCTTGCCAACAAGTTGCCTCCACTATGCCTGTCTGCTGTTTATTGTTACCATTAGATCAATTAAAAATAGCTGTTAAGAATTTGTTATTATTGAATCACTGTTTTTAGACCTAAAATAGAATATTTTGACATGTAAAGTATTTTATTATTTGTATTGTTTGTTGACTATATTGACACAGCCTACACAGAATTAAATGATTTCTGTTGTTTGTTGTCTCTGGTACCTATATAGACTGATTTGATTTGGTCAATTGATGTCCCCATACCCCCCCACTTACTGGCTTTGCTTAAGTAGATAACCCTTGAGAGTTATATTATTGCTTTTCATGGTTAAACTTCTAAAACTTTTACCAGGCTACTGAAAAAATATCTTAATAATACACATAGCACAAAATATATATGTCTATCCTAAAACTACCCCCTAACTTAAAGAAGGCGTATCAATAACACCTATTTATTAGAACAAATATAAAATTTTAATTGATGTAAAACTACACAACTTACGCCTACTTTTTTATGCATGATTTTCTTGTTGATTTTCTTCTTTTGATTCTTTAAACTTATATTAACAACCAAATCAACTATCCAACTTTATGACTTATATCTGAAATCGCGTCAAATCGACATTCATTTGTATGTTCGTGCAACAATATATATGATGATTTGAAACTGGGCATGGAAATACATAACTACACACACACAAAATGAAGCATCTTGAATTTGAAGATCAACTCGAAGATGTCTTGTAGAGGAGGGCCTGATACTAACCTATCATAACTAATAATGTGTTTGTAATATAATAATTTTTGAACTATCTTCCTAACACTCTATCTGATAAAAAGAACCTGAAAATCCCTAATCTGTTCTAAAGGCCTATGGCTAACATATTCATTAAAAAAATTAGTAAATTTTCGCCTAACACTATCTAATAAAAACACCTGAAAATCCCTGATCTGATATAAATTTAACCCTGATTAATAATAAATTTAGTTAACTGAGATATCCTCCTACTGCAATTGTCTCCTATTTGCTTGAATTTTGAAATTCTAATCTGTAAACAAAATATTGTCTCAACCATATACAATTTATCCATCCCTAACCTCTTTGTAATAACCTAAAACTAAACGATGGGAATTTTTTCAGTGAAGTGAAGACTCAATCCGATGAATGATGGAAGAACAATACACACAAAAGGAAAGTTCCTACCTTTGGTACGACAGCAACCGAAAACCTGATGTCAAAATCTTCGCAAAGGAAGTTCATGCGTGTATTTCATTCTATGAAGATCTTCTCGCAAAAGTTGTAACACGCGCACGACAGTCAGAAAGATCTAAAACAGTTACAAAGAATTGTTATAACGTATCCTACTTGACAGCCACTTATTTTAAATTACCGGTGTTTAATGATTCTATAGTTTTTTTGGTCCCACAACTATAGGATGATGAGTAATGTAATAGTATTAAAAAACATAGTAAAATATAATTGACGCTTCCACCATGTTCCATGATTGTTTGTTTCTCAACAGCTATCGCCAAACTATAGAGGAGAACTTGATTCCAAACCTATCCTTACTAAATGTTCCATCCATATTGTCCAACAGGTTATAGTATTTTATTAGTTTGGTGTTTTGCTTCACCACTGACAAGATTGTTCTTGAACCTCATACGGGAAAAAGATCAGCTCAATATGGCCAGAACCTTAAAAAGCTTTAAGAGACCTTTTAAAGTGTCCATGTATTTATCAACTATTTACTTATTTGTTTCAAACAGTAAATCACGTGTAGGATAGTTACCGTCTGGGACGAAAGTGTTTGAGGATCCTGACGTTGGACGGAATACAGCTGCGTTAAATCTCATGCTATGGTTTTGTTAAGACTGGCAGACACCACAGTGATAAGCCTGCAACAAGGCACGTCAAGGTGTTAAAAGGATTAACACACTTACAATTAAATACATACGTTTCTTGTAAAATCAACCAAGTCTAGAATTTCATTTACAATATAACTTTATTTACCTATTGTACTTTGACATATATACTGATTTTTCTGATTATTCGGGACAAACACCAGTACTCGGTTAGATAATTTAAATATATCATGAGGTCTATTTTAATTGTTAAATTTTTTCCAAATAATACATGGGTTTAGTATTTACATACTACATATTTATACTAAACAAGTTTACTGTTTAGTAATGCTGATTTGTAAATTCATTGTGTATCGTATACTTAACAATATAAAAATTTAGTTATGAGAAATATAAAAAATTACCTCCGAATGATAAAAAAGACAGCTGATAATAATATATTCTCGAAGGATTTGTTCATGCTTGGAAGTACGTAGTCCTATTACTTGCTATGAGGTTTTCTCGCAAAAGTTCACACCCACTACAATCGGCAATATCTGAAACATTCCCACGAACTATTAAATGGAATCCTATCCTATCTTGACCAGAACTTACTTCTATTTACCTGTGTTGTGTGATTCAATCTGTGTCTGTCTATTAGTATAATTTGTAAAAATCAATATTAGTTGCTTCAAAAATTCCAAGGTCTTGACTTCCAAAGAGACAGATTAATTTTCGACAGTTCTTGTTGTGAGTAGTAATTCAAAACATGAAATAGAATTTTTCACCTACAATCTTATTTGCTGATATCCATTCTTTCCATTGTAGTAAACTCACAGCATGACTACTTCAAAATATTCCATGATTTAATCTCATGGAGCAAAGAAATGTGTGGTCTCAGATCAATGTAGCAATATAGCCATAAATGTTGGCAATTACTATTATTGTGCTTTAGAAAGATTCCGTTTATCTATTTACATAAAGATTGTTTTACCCTATGATTATTATATTCCTCGGGTAGATAAGATACTTACATAGGTAGAAGAATACAGCTCCCTCCCTCTCTGATGACGCCTTGATGAAAGCTCGCAGGATGGTGAGAAGAGAGTAAGGAAATCATGTCAGTGGGTTGGAATAAGGTGCAAGGGATACTTTGGTTAAAGGACACCCGGAATAGGGAGAGGAGCCTAGACAAAATTTTTTTGAAATACCCCTTCTCTCTGACCCCAAGGACCCCCTCGGCCATGTTCGGTTGGAGGACCTCCCGTTTCTACCACAATGTTACCGTAGTATGGCAGGGCCGTAACACAAGCTTAAAGTGCATATTACTAATCAAAACCTGTTTTCAAAACTCAAAATAAAAATTTTGAATTTAATTAAATGTATATCGCACGGTTTATGAGTTTTGAAATTTTGTAAGGGCCGAAGCCCATTTAACCCTCCTTACCACCCCTGGCAAGAATCTTAGAAGTTTAATCATGCAAAACCTGACATAGGAATCTAGTTTTACATCCCTTTTAACTTACCTTACTAATACCTCCTTGGCAATTCAATCAAGGTTTTAGTCCTTGCCAACAAGTTGCCTCCACTATGCCTGTCTGCTGTTTATTGTTACCATTAGATCAATTAAAAATAGCTGTTAAGAATTTGTTATTATTGAATCACTGTTTTTAGACCTAAAATAGAATATTTTGACATGTAAAGTATTTTATTATTTGTATTGTTTGTTGACTATATTGACACAGCCTACACAGAATTAAATGATTTCTGTTGTTTGTTGTCTCTGGTACCTATATAGACTGATTTGATTTGGTCAATTGATGTCCCCATACCCCCCCACTTACTGGCTTTGCTTAAGTAGATAACCCTTGAGAGTTATATTATTGCTTTTCATGGTTAAACTTCTAAAACTTTTACCAGGCTACTGAAAAAATATCTTAATAATACACATAGCACAAAATATATATGTCTATCCTAAAACTACCCCCTAACTTAAAGAAGGCGTATCAATAACACCTATTTATTAGAACAAATATAAAATTTTAATTGATGTAAAACTACACAACTTACGCCTACTTTTTTATGCATGATTTTCTTGTTGATTTTCTTCTTTTGATTCTTTAAACTTATATTAACAACCAAATCAACTATCCAACTTTATGACTTATATCTGAAATCGCGTCAAATCGACATTCATTTGTATGTTCGTGCAACAATATATATGATGATTTGAAACTGGGCATGGAAATACATAACTACACACACACAAAATGAAGCATCTTGAATTTGAAGATCCACTCGAAGATGTCTTGTAGAGGAGGGCCTGATACTAACCTATCATAACTAATAATGTGTTTGTAATATAATAATTTTTGAACTATCTTCCTAACACTCTATCTGATAAAAAGAACCTGAAAATCCCTAATCTGTTCTAAAGGCCTATGGCTAACATATTCATTAAAAAAATTAGTAAATTTTCGCCTAACACTATCTAATAAAAACACCTGAAAATCCCTGATCTGATATAAATTTAACCCTGATTAATAATAAATTTAGTTAACTGAGATATCCTCCTACTGCAATTGTCTCCTATTTGCTTGAATTTTGAAATTCTAATCTGTAAACAAAATATTGTCTCAACCATATACAATTTATCCATCCCTAACCTCTTTGTAATAACCTAAAACTAAACGATGGGAATTTTTTCAGTGAAGTGAAGACTCAATCCGATGAATGATGGCAGAACAATACACACAAAAGGAAAGTTCCTACCTTTGGTACGACAGCAACCGAAAACCTGATGTCAAAATCTTCGCAAAGGAAGTTCATGCGTGTATTTCATTCTATGAAGATCTTCTCGCAAAAGTTGTAACACGCGCACGACAGTCAGAAAGATCTAAAACAGTTACAAAGAATTGTTATAACGTATCCTACTTGACAGCCACTTATTTTAAATTACCGGTGTTTAATGATTCTATAGTTTTTTTGGTCCCACAACTATAGGATGATGAGTAATGTAATAGTATTAAAAAACATAGTAAAATATAATTGACGCTTCCACCATGTTCCATGATTGTTTGTTTCTCAACAGCTATCGCCAAACTATAGAGGAGAACTTGATTCCAAACCTATCCTTACTAAATGTTCCATCCATATTGTCCAACAGGTTATAGTATTTTATTAGTTTGGTGTTTTGCTTCACCACTGACAAGATTGTTCTTGAACCTCATACGGGAAAAAGATCAGCTCAATATGGCCAGAACCTTAAAAAGCTTTAAGAGACCTTTTAAAGTGTCCATGTATTTATCAACTATTTACTTATTTGTTTCAAACAGTAAATCACGTGTAGGATAGTTACCGTCTGGGACGAAAGTGTTTGAGGATCCTGACGTTGGACGGAATACAGCTGCGTTAAATCTCATGCTATGGTTTTTTTAAGACTGGCAGACACCACAGTGATAAGCCTGCAACAAGGCACGTCAAGGTGTTAAAAGGATTAACACACTTACAATTAAATACATACGTTTCTTGTAAAATCAACCAAGTCTAGAATTTCATTTACAATATAACTTTATTTACCTATTGTACTTTGACATATATACTGATTTTTCTGATTATTCGGGACAAACACCAGTACTCGGTTAGATAATTTAAATATATCATGAGGTCTATTTTAATTGTTAAATTTTTTCCAAATAATACATGGGTTTAGTATTTACATACTACATATTTATACTAAACAAGTTTACTGTTTAGTAATGCTGATTTGTAAATTCATTGTGTATCGTATACTTAACAATATAAAAATTTAGTTATGAGAAATATAAAAAATTACCTCCGAATGATAAAAAAGACAGCTGATAATAATATATTCTCGAAGGATTTGTTCATGCTTGGAAGTACGTAGTCCTATTACTTGCTATGAGGTTTTCTCGCAAAAGTTCACACCCACTACAATCGGCAATATCTGAAACATTCCCACGAACTATTAAATGGAATCCTATCCTATCTTGACCAGAACTTACTTCTATTTACCTGTGTTGTGTGATTCAATCTGTGTCTGTCTATTAGTATAATTTGTAAAAATCAATATTAGTTGCTTCAAAAATTCCAAGGTCTTGACTTCCAAAGAGACAGATTAATTTTCGACAGTTCTTGTTGTGAGTAGTAATTCAAAACATGAAATAGAATTTTTCACCTACAATCTTATTTGCTGATATCCATTCTTTCCATTGTAGTAAACTCACAGCATGACTACTTCAAAATATTCCATGATTTAATCTCATGGAGCAAAGAAATGTGTGGTCTCAGATCAATGTAGCAATATAGCCATAAATGTTGGCAATTACTATTATTGTGCTTTAGAAAGATTCCGTTTATCTATTTACATAAAGATTGTTTAACCCTATGATTATTATATTCCTCGGGTAGATAAGATACTTACATAGGTAGTAGAATACAGCTCCCTCCCTCTCTGATGACGCCTTGATGAAAGCTCGCAGGATGGTGAGAAGAGAGTAAGGAAATCATGTCAGTGGGTTGGAATATGGTGCAAGGGATACTTTGGTTAAAGGACACCCGGAATAGGGAGAGGAGCCTAGACAAAATGTTTTTGAAATACCTCTTCTCTCTGACCCCAAGGACCCCCTCGGCCATGTTCGGTTGGAGGGCCTCCCGTTTCTACCACAATGTTACCGTAGTATGGCAGGGCCGTAACACAAGCTTAAAGTGCATATTACTAATCAAAACCTGTTTTCAAAACTCAAAATAAAAATTTTGAATTTAATTAAATGTATATCGCACGGTTTATGAGTTTTGAAATTTTGTAAGGGCCTAAGCCCATTTAACCCTCCTTACCACCCCTGGCAAGAATCTTAGAAGTTTAATCATGCAAAACCTGACATAGGAATCTAGTTTTACATCCCTTTTAACTTACCTTACTAATACCTCCTTAGCAATTCAATCAAGGTTTTAGTCCTTGCCAACAAGTTGCCTCCACTATTGCCTGTCTGCTGTTTATTGTTACCATTAGATCAATTAAAAATAGCTGTTAAGAATTTGTTATTATTGAATCACTGTTTTTAGACCTAAAATAGAATATTTTGACATGTAAAGTATTTTATTATTTGTATTGTTTGTTGACTATATTGACACAGCCTACACAGAATTAAATGATTTCTGTTGATTGGTGTCTCTGGTACCTATATAGACTGATTTGATTTGGTCAATTGATGTCCCCATACCCCCCCACTTACTGGCTTTGCTTAAGTAGATAACCCTTGAGAGTTATATTATTGCTTTTCATGGTTAAACTTCTACAACTTTTACCAGGCTACTGAAAAAATATCTTAATAATACACTTAGCACAAAATATATATGTCTATCCTAAAACTACCCCCTAACTTAAAGAAGGCGTATCAATAACACCTATTTATTAGAACAAATATAAAATTTTAATTTATGTAAAACTACACAACTTACGCCTGCTTTTTTATGCATGATTTTCTTGTTGTTTTTCTTCTTCTGATTCTTTAAACTTATATTAACAACCAAATCAACTATCCAACTTTATGACTTATATCTGAAATCGCGTCAAATCGACATTCATTTGTATGTTCGTGCAACAATATATATGATGATTTGAAACTGGGCATGGAAATACATAACTACACACACACAAAATGAAGCATCTTGAATTTGAAGATCCACTCGAAGATGTCTTGTAGAGGAGGGCCTGATACTAACCTATCATAACTAATAATGTGTTTGTAATATAATAATTTTTGAACTATCTTCCTAACACTCTATCTGATAAAAAGATCCTGAAAATCCCTAATCTGTTCTAAAGGCCTATGGCTAACATATTCATTAAAAAAATTAGTAAATTTTCGCCTAACACTATCTAATAAAAACACCTGAAAATCCCTGATCTGATATAAATTTAACCCTGATTAATAATAAATTTAGTTAACTGAGATATCCTCCTACTGCAATTGTCTCCTATTTGCTTGAATTTTGAAATTCTAATCTGTAAACAAAATATTGTCTCAACCATATACAATTTATCCATCCCTAACCTCTTTGTAATAACCTAAAACTAAACGATGGGGATTTTTTCAGTGAAGTGAAGACTCAATCCGATGAATGATGGCAGAACAATACACACAAAAGGAAAGTTCCTACCTTTGGTACAACAGCAACCGAAAACCTGATGTCAAAATCTTCGCAAAGGAAGTTCATGCGTGTATTTCATTCTATGAAGATCTTCTCGCAAAAGTTGTAACACGCGCACGACAGTCAGAAAGATCTAAAACAGTTACAAAGAATTGTTATAACGTATCCTACTTGACAGCCACTTATTTTAAATTACCGGTGTTTAATGATTCTATAGTTTTTTTGGTCCCACAACTATAGGATGATGAGTAATGTAATAGTATTAAAAAACATAGTAAAATATAATTGACGCTTCCACCATGTTCCATGATTGTTTGTTTCTCAACAGCTATCGCCAAACTATAGAGGAGAACTTGATTCCAAACCTATCCTTACTAAATGTTCCATCCATATTGTCCAACAGGTTATAGTATTTTATTAGTTTGGTGTTTTGCTTCACCACTGACAAGATTGTTCTTGAACCTCATACGGGAAAAAGATCAGCTCAATATGGCCAGAACCTTAAAAAGCTTTAAGAGACCTTTTAAAGTGTCCATGTATTTATCAACTATTTACTTATTTGTTTCAAACAGTAAATCACGTGTAGGATAGTTACCGTCTGGGACGAAAGTGTTTGAGGATCCTGACGTTGGACGGAATACAGCTGCGTTAAATCTCATGCTATGGTTTTTTTAAGACTGGCAGACACCACAGTGATAAGCCTGCAACAAGGCACGTCAAGGTGTTAAAAGGATTAACACACTTACAATTAAATACATACGTTTCTTGTAAAATCAACCAAGTCTAGAATTTCATTTACAATATAACTTTATTTACCTATTGTACTTTGACATATATACTGATTTTTCTGATTATTCGGGACAAACACCAGTACTCGGTTAGATAATTTAAATATATCATGAGGTCTATTTTAATTGTTAAATTTTTTCCAAATAATACATGGGTTTAGTATTTACATACTACATATTTATACTAAACAAGTTTACTGTTTAGTAATGCTGATTTGTAAATTCATTGTATATCGTATACTTAACAATATAAAAATTTAGTTATGAGAAATATAAAAAATTACCTCCGAATGATAAAAAAGACAGCTGATAATAACATCTTCTCGAAGGATTTGTTCATGCTTGGAAGTACGTAGTCCTATTACTTGCTATGAGGTTTTCTCGCAAAAGTTCACACCCACTACAATCGGCAATATCTGAAACATTCCCACGAACTATTAAATGGAATCCTATCCTATCTTGACCAGAACTTACTTCTATTTACCTGTGTTGTGTGATTCAATCTGTGTCTGTCTATTAGTATAATTTGTAAAAATCAATATTAGTTGCTTCAAAAATTCCAAGGTCTTGACTTCCAAAGAGACAGATTAATTTTCGACAGTTCTTGTTGTGAGTAGTAATTCAAAACATGAAATAGAATTTTTCACCTACAATCTTATTTGCTGATATCCATTCTTTCCATTGTAGTAAACTCACAGCATGACTACTTCAAAATATTCCATGATTTAATCTCATGGAGCAAAGAAATGTGTGGTCTCAGATCAATGTAGCAATATAGCTATAAATGTTGGCAATTACTATTATTGTGCTTTAGAAAGATTCCGTTTATCTATTTACATAAAGATTGTTTAACCCTATGATTATTATATTCCTCGGGTAGATAAGATACTTACATAGGTAGTAGAATACAGCTCCCTCCCTCTCTGATGACGCCTTGATGAAAGCTCGCAGGATGGTGAGAAGAGAGTAAGGAAATCATGTCAGTGGGTTGGAATAAGGTGCAAGGGATACTTTGGTTAAAGGACACCCGGAATAGGGAGAGGAGCCTAGACAAAATGTTTTTGAAATACCCCTTCTCTCTGACCCCAAGGACCCCCTCGGCCATGTTCGGTTGGAGGGCCTCCCGTTTCTACCACAATGTTACCGTAGTATGGCAGGGCCGTAACACAAGCTTAAAGTGCATATTACTAATCAAAACCTGTTTTCAAAACTCAAAATAAAAATTTTGAATTTAATTAAATGTATATCGCACGGTTTATGAGTTTTGAAATTTTGTAAGGGCCGAAGCCCATTTAACCCTCCTTACCACCCCTGGCAAGAATCTTAGAAGTTTAATCATGCAAAGCCTGACATAGGAATCTAGTTTTACATCCCTTTTAACTTACCTTACTAATACCTCCTTGGCAATTCAATCAAGGTTTTAGTCCTTGCCAACAAGTTGCCTCCACTATTGCCTGTCTGCTGTTTATTGTTACCATTAGATCAATTAAAAATAGCTGTTAAGAATTTGTTATTATTGAATCACTGTTTTTAGACCTAAAATAGAATATTTTGACATGTAAAGTATTTTATTATTTGTATTGTTTGTTGACTATATTGACACAGCCTACACAGAATTAAATGATTTCTGTTGATTGGTGTCTCTGGTACCTATATAGACTGATTTGATTTGGTCAATTGATGTCCCCATACCCCCCCGCTTACTGGCTTTGCTTAAGTAGATAACCCTTGAGAGTTATATTATTGCTTTTCATGGTTAAACTTCTACAACTTTTACCAGGCTACTGAAAAAATATCTTAATAATACACTTAGCACAAAATATATATGTCTATCCTAAAACTACCCCCTAACTTAAAGAAGGCGTATCAATAACACCTATTTATTAGAACAAATATAAAATTTTAATTTATGTAAAACTACACAACTTACGCCTGCTTTTTTATGCATGATTTTCTTGTTGTTTTTCTTCTTCTGATTCTTTAAACTTATATTAACAACCAAATCAACTATCCAACTTTATGACTTATATCTGAAATCGCGTCAAATCGACATTCATTTGTATGTTCGTGCAACAATATATATGATGATTTGAAACTGGGCATGGAAATACATAACTACACACACACAAAATGAAGCATCTTGAATTTGAAGATCCACTCGAAGATGTCTTGTAGAGGAGGGCCTGATACTAACCTATCATAACTATTAATGTGTTTGTAATATAATAATTTTTGAACTATCTTCCTAACACTCTATCTGATAAAAAGAACCTGAAAATCCCTAATCTGTTCTAAAGGCCTATGGCTAACATATTCATTAAAAAAATTAGTAAATTTTCGCCTAACACTATCTAATAAAAACACCTGAAAATCCCTGATCTGATATAAATTTAACCCTGATTAATAATAAATTTAGTTAACTGAGATATCCTCCTACTGCAATTGTCTCCTATTTGCTTGAATTTTGAAATTCTAATCTGTAAACAAAATATTGTCTCAACCAAATACAATTTATCCATCCCTAACCTCTTTGTAATAACCTAAAACTAAACGATGGGGATTTTTTCAGTGAAGTGAAGACTCAATCCGATGAATGATGGCAGAACAATACACACAAAAGGAAAGTTCCTACCTTTGGTACGACAGCAACCGAAAACCTGCAAAAAGCATAGTCCAAGTGAGCAAAAAACATAATTTAAAAATAGTCGTTTAGCCTCTGGATTACTGTATTATACTTAAAATGGTTTACAATATCTGCATATAGTAATCCTTTGTTGCTGATTTTGGCAACTAGTTTCGGTTCTTCTAAACCATCTTCAAGCCTAGAGGTGTCGAGTAATCACTTCATTCGAAGGTTGTTAAGAAACAGAGTTCAATCATTAAAATAACACGATAACACGGAACGGACACACATTACAAAAAAACGTGTGTTGTATATGTTTAATTTATTGAACTCTGTTTCTTAGCGACTTTCTAATGAAGTTATTACTTGGCACCTCTAGACCTGAAGATGGTTCAGAAGAACCAAAACTAGTTGCCAAAATCAGCAACAAAAGATTACTATACGCAGGTATTATAAACCATTTTAAGCAAAAAACATCAGTTTAAAGATAGATTTTGTCAGTTTATTTTACAAAGATATTGCAATGTTGTCTTTTAAATTATATATATTTAGCATTTACAAACTCAATTTTATTAATCATGCCATTATTGCAAATAACATGAACTCTCCACTGAAAAACCCATGAAATAAGATCCATTGAAACCAAATTAAGTACGGATTGATACTAAAACTATGAGGCTGTTTGTAACAAAAAAGTCTACATTGAGCAGGTGTCCTAGCCGAAGAGGCTATTCAAATATGGTACCAAGGTCGTATTACTTATGTTTTTAAAATATCTTTTATCAAATTTTTATTTATCATTTACTGAAACATTTAAAGATTTAGTTACAAGAAATATAAAAAATTACCTCAGAATTCTACAGAAGACACCTGATGTCAAATTCTTCGCAAAGGAAGTTCATTCGTGTATTTCATTCTATGAAGATCTTCTCGCAAAAGTTGTAACACGCGCACGACAGTGAGAAAGATCTAAAACAGTTACAAAGAATTGTTATAACGTATCCTACTTGACAGCCACTTATTTTAAATTACCGGTGTTTAATGATTCTATAGTTTTTTTGGTCCCACAACTATAGGATGATGAGTAATGTAATAGTATTAAAAAACATAGTAAAATATAATTGACGCTTCCACCATGTTCCATGATTGTTTGTTTCTCAACAGCTATCGCCAAACTATAGAGGAGAACTTGATTCCAAACCTATTCTTACTAAATGTTCCATCCATATTGTCCAACAGGTTATAGTATTTTATTAGTTTGGTGTTTTGCTTCACCACTGACAAGATTGTTCTTGAACCTCATACGGGAAAAAGATCAGCTCAATATGGCCAGAACCTTAAAAAGCTTTAAGAGACCTTTTAAAGTGTCCATGTATTTATCAACTATTTACTTATTTGTTTCAAACAGTAAATCACGTGTAGGATAGTTACCGTCTGGGACGAAAGTGTTTGAGGATCCTGACGTTGGACGGAATACAGCTGCGTTAAATCTCATGCTATGCTATGGTTTTTTTAAGACTGGCAGACACCACAGTGATAAGCCTGCAACAAGGCACGTCAAGGTGTTAAAAGGATTAACACACTTACAATTAAATACATACGTTTCTTGTAAAATCAACCAAGTCTAGAATTTCATTTACAATATAACTTTATTTACCTATTGTACTTTGACATATATACTGATTTTTCTGATTATTCGGGACAAACACCAGTACTCGGTTAGATAATTTAAATATATCATGAGGTCTTTTTTAATTGTTAAATTTTTTCCAAATAATACATGGGTTTAGTATTTACATACTACATATTTATACTAAACAAGTTTACTGTTTAGTAATGCTGATTTGTAAATTCATTGTGTATCGTATACTTAACAATATAAAAATTTAGTTATGAGAAATATAAAAAATTACCTCCGAATGATAAAAAAGACAGCTGATAATAACATCTTCTCGAAGGATTTGTTCATGCTTGGAAGTACGTAGTCCTATTACTTGCTATGAGGTTTTCTCGCTAAAGTTCACACCCAATACAATCGGCAATATCTGAAACATTCCCACGAACTATTAAATGGAATCCTATCCTATCTTGACCAGAACTTACTTCTATTTACCTGTGTTGTGTGATTCAATCTGTGTCTGTCTATTAGTATAATTTGTAAAAATCAATATTAGTTGCTTCAAAAATTCCAAGGTCTTGACTTCCAAAGAGACAGATTAATTTTCGACAGTTCTTGTTGTGAGTAGTAATTCAAAACATGAAATAGAATTTTTCACCTACAATCTTATTTGCTTATATCCATTCTTTCCATTGTAGTAAACTCACAGCATGACTACTTCAAAATATTCCATGATTTAATCTCATGGAGCAAAGAAATGTGTGGTCTCAGATCAATGTAGCAATATAGCCATAAATGTTGGCAATTACTATTATTGTGCTTTAGAAAGATTCCGTTTATCTATTTACATAAAGATTGTTTTACCCTATGATTATTATATTCCTCGGGTAGATAAGATACTTACATAGGTAGTAGAATACAGCTCCCTCCCTCTCTGATGACGCCTTGATGAAAGCTCGCAGGATGGTGAGAAGAGAGTAAGGAAATCATGTCAGTGGGTTGGAATAAGGTGCAAGGGATACTTTGGTTAAAGGGCACCCGGAATAGGGAGAGGAGCCTAGACAAAATGTTTTTGAAATACCCCTTCTCTCTGACCCCAAGGACCCCCTCGGCCATGTTCGGTTGGAGGGCCTCCCGTTTCTACCACAATGTTACCGTAGTATGGCAGGGCCGTAACACAAGCTTAAAGTGCATATTACTAATCAAAACCTGTTTTCAAAACTCAAAATAAAAATTTTGAATTTAATTAAATGTATATCGCACGGTTTATGAGTTTTGAAATTTTGTAAGGGCCGAAGCCCATTTAACCCTCCTTACCACCCCTGGCAAGAATCTTAGAAGTTTAATCATGCAAAGCCTGACATAGGAATCTAGTTTTACCTCCTTGGCAATTCAATCAAGGTTTTAGTCCTTGCCAACAAGTTGCCTCCCCTATTGCCTGTCTGCTGTTTATTGTTACCATTAGATCAATTAAAAATAGCTGTTAAGAATTTGTTATTATTGAATCACTGTTTTTAGACCTAAAATAGAATATTTTGACATGTAAAGTATTTTATTATTTGTATTGTTTGTTGACTATATTGACACAGCCTACACAGAATTAAATGATTTCTGTTGATTGGTGTCTCTGGTACCTATATAGACTGATTTGATTTGGTCAATTGATGTCCCCATACCCCCCCCACTTACTGGCTTTGCTTAAGTAGATAACCCTTGAGAGTTATATTATTGCTTTTCATGGTTAAACTTCTACAACTTTTACCAGGCTACTGAAAAAATATCTTAATAATACACTTAGCACAAAATATATATGTCTATCCTAAAACTACCCCCTAACTTAAAGAAGGCGTATCAATAACACCTATTTATTAGAACAAATATAAAATTTTAATTTATGTAAAACTACACAACTTACGCCTGCTTTTTTATGCATGATTTTCTTGTTGTTTTTCTTCTTCTGATTCTTTAAACTTATATTAACAACCAAATCAACTATCCAACTTTATGACTTATATCTGAAATCGCGTCAAATCGACATTCATTTGTATGTTCGTGCAACAATATATATGATGATTTGAAACTGGGCATGGAAATACATAACTACACACACACAAAATGAAGCATCTTGAATTTGAAGATCCACTCGAAGATGTCTTGTAGAGGAGGGCCTGATACTAACCTATCATAACTAATAATGTGTTTGTAATATAATAATTTTTGAACTATCTTCCTAACACTCTATCTGATAAAAAGAACCTGAAAATCCCTAATCTGTTCTAAAGGCCTATGGCTAACATATTCATTAAAAAAATTAGTAAATTTTCGCCTAACACTATCTAATAAAAACACCTGAAAATCCCTGATCTGATATAAATTTAACCCTGATTAATAATAAATTTAGTTAACTGAGATATCCTCCTACTGCAATTGTCTCCTATTTGCTTGAATTTTGAAATTCTAATCTGTAAACAAAATATTGTCTCAACCAAATACAATTTATCCATCCCTAACCTCTTTGTAATAACCTAAAACTAAACGATGGGGATTGTTTCAGTGAAGTGAAGACTCAATCCGATGAATGATGGCAGAACAATACACACAAAAGGAAAGTTCCTACCTTTGGTACGACGGCAACCGAAAACCTGTTGTCAAAATCTTCGCAAAGGAAGTTCATGCGTGTATTTCATTCTATGAAGATCTTCTCGCAAAAGTTGTAACACGCGCACGACAGTCAGAAAGATCTAAAACAGTTACAAAGAATTGTTATAACGTATCCTACTTGACAGCCACTTATTTTAAATTACCGGTGTTTAATGATTCTATAGTTTTTTTGGTCCCACAACTATAGGATGATGAGTAATGTAATAGTATTAAAAAACATAGTAAAATATAATTGACGCTTCCACCATGTTCCATGATTGTTTGTTTCTCAACAGCTATCGCCAAACTATAGAGGAGAACTTGATTCCAAACCTATCCTTACTAAATGTTCCATCCATATTGTCCAACAGGTTATAGTATTTTATTAGTTTGGTGTTTTGCTTCACCACTGACAAGATTGTTCTTGAACCTCATACGGGAAAAAGATCAGCTCAATATGGCCAGAACCTTAAAAAGCTTTAAGAGACCTTTTAAAGTGTCCATGTATTTATCAACTATTTACTTATTTGTTTCAAACAGTAAATCACGTGTAGGATAGTTACCGTCTGGGACGAAAGTGTTTGAGGATCCTGACGTTGGACGGAATACAGCTGCGTTAAATCTCATGCTATGGTTTTTTTAAGACTGGCAGACACCACAGTGATAAGCCTGCAACAAGGCACGTCAAGGTGTTAAAAGGATTAACACACTTACAATTAAATACATACGTTTCTTGTAAAATCAACCAAGTCTAGAATTTCATTTACAATATAACTTTATTTACCTATTGTACTTTGACATATATACTGATTTTTCTGATTATTCGGGACAAACACCAGTACTCGGTTAGATAATTTAAATATATCATGAGGTCTATTTTAATTGTTAAATTTTTTCCAAATAATACATGGGTTTAGTATTTACATACTACATATTTATACTAAACAAGTTTACTGTTTAGTAATGCTGATTTGTAAATTCATTGTGTATCGTATACTTAACAATATAAAAATTTAGTTATGAGAAATATAAAAAATTACCTCCGAATGATAAAAAAGACAGCTGATAATAACATCTTCTCGAAGGATTTGTTCATGCTTGGAAGTACGTAGTCCTATTACTTGCTATGAGGTTTTCTCGCTAAAGTTCACACCCACTACAATCGGCAATATCTGAAACATTCCCACGAACTATTAAATGGAATCCTATCCTATCTTGACCAGAACTTACTTCTATTTACCTGTGTTGTGTGATTCAATCTGTGTCTGTCTATTAGTATAATTTGTAAAAATCAATATTAGTTGCTTCAAAAATTCCAAGGTCTTGACTTCCAAAGAGACAGATTAATTTTCGACAGTTCTTGTTGTGAGTAGTAATTCAAAACATGAAATAGAATTTTTCACCTACAATCTTATTTGTTGATATCCATTCTTTCCATTGTAGTAAACTCACAGCATGACTACTTCAAAATATTCCATGATTTAATCTCATGGAGCAAAGAAATGTGTGGTCTCAGATCAATGTAGCAATATAGCCATAAATGTTGGCAATTACTATTATTGTGCTTTAGAAAGATTCCGTTTATCTATTTACATAAAGATTGTTTAACCCTATGATTATTATATTCCTCGGGTAGATAAGATACTTACATAGGTAGTAGAATACAGCTCCCTCCCTCTCTGATGACGCCTTGATGAAAGCTCGCAGGATGGTGAGAAGAGAGTAAGGAAATCATGTCAGTGGGTTGGAATAAGGTGCAAGGGATACTTTGGTTAAAGGACACCCGGAATAGGGAGAGGAGCCTAGACAAAATGTTTTTGAAATACCCCTTCTCTCTGACCCCAAGGACCCCCTCGGCCATGTTCGGTTGGAGGGCCTCCCGTTTCTACCACAATGTTACCGTAGTATGGCAGGGCCGTAACACAAGCTTAAAGTGCATATTACTAATCAAAACCTGTTTTCAAAACTCAAAATAAAAATTTTGAATTTAATTAAATGTATATCGCACGGTTTATGAGTTTTGAAATTTTGTAAGGGTCGAAGCCCATTTAACCCTCCTTACCACCCCTGGCAAGAATCTTAGAAGTTTAATCATGCAAAGCCTGACATAGGAATCTAGTTTTACATCCCTTTTAACTTACCTTACTAATACCTCCTTGGCAATTCAATCAAGGTTTTAGTCCTTGCCAACAAGTTGCCTCCACTATTGCCTGTCTGCTGTTTATTGTTACCATTAGATCAATTAAAAATAGCTGTTAAGAATTTGTTATTATTGAATCACTGTTTTTAGACCTAAAATAGAATATTTTGACATGTAAAGTATTTTATTATTTGTATTGTTTGTTGACTATATTGACACAGCCTACACAGAATTAAATGATTTCTGTTGATTGGTGTCTCTGGTACCTATATAGACTGATTTGATTTGGTCAATTGATGTCCCCATACCCCCCCGCTTACTGGCTTTGCTTAAGTAGATAACCCTTGAGAGTTATATTATTGCTTTTCATGGTTAAACTTCTACAACTTTTACCAGGCTACTGAAAAAATATCTTAATAATACACTTAGCACAAAATATATATGTCTATCCTAAAACTACCCCCTAACTTAAAGAAGGCGTATCAATAACACCTATTTATTAGAACAAATATAAAATTTTAATTTATGTAAAACTACACAACTTACGCCTGCTTTTTTATGCATGATTTTCTTGTTGTTTTTCTTCTTCTGATTCTTTAAACTTATATTAACAACCAAATCAACTATCCAACTTTATGACTTATATCTGAAATCGCGTCAAATCGACATTCATTTGTATGTTCGTGCAACAATATATATGATGATTTGAAACTGGGCATGGAAATACATAACTACACACACACAAAATGAAGCATCTTGAATTTGAAGATCCACTCGAAGATGTCTTGTAGAGGAGGGCCTGATACTAACCTATCATAACTATTAATGTGTTTGTAATATAATAATTTTTGAACTATCTTCCTAACACTCTATCTGATAAAAAGAACCTGAAAATCCCTAATCTGTTCTAAAGGCCTATGGCTAACATATTCATTAAAAAAATTAGTAAATTTTCCCCTAACACTATCTAATAAAAACACCTGAAAATCCCTGATCTGATATAAATTTAACCCTGATTAATAATAAATTTAGTTAACTGAGATATCCTCCTACTGCAATTGTCTCCTATTTGCTTGAATTTTGAAATTCTAATCTGTAAACAAAATATTGTCTCAACCAAATACAATTTATCCATCCCTAACCTCTTTGTAATAACCTAAAACTAAACGATGGGGATTTTTTCAGTGAAGTGAAGACTCAATCCGATGAATGATGGCAGAACAATACACACAAAAGGAAAGTTCCTACCTTTGGTACGACAGCAACCGAAAACCTGCAAAAAGCATAGTCCAAGTGAGCAAAAAACATAATTTAAAAATAGTCGTTTAGCCTCTGGATTACTGTATTATACTTAAAATGGTTTACAATATCTGCATATAGTAATCCTTTGTTGCTGATTTTGGCAACTAGTTTCGGTTCTTCTAAACCATCTTCAAGCCTAGAGGTGTCGAGTAATCACTTCATTCGAAGGTTGTTAAGAAACAGAGTTCAATCATTAAAATAACACGATAACACAGAACGGACACACATTACAAAAAAACGTGTGTTGTATATGTTTAATTTATTGAACTCTGTTTCTTAGCGACTTTCTAATGAAGTTATTACTTGGCACCTCTAGACCTGAAGATGGTTCAGAAGAACCAAAACTAGTTGCCAAAATCAGCAACAAAAGATTACTATACGCAGGTATTATAAACCATTTTAAGCAAAAAACATCAGTTTAAAGATAGATTTTGTCAGTTTATTTTACAAAGATATTGCAATGTTGTCTTTTAAATTATATATATTTAGCATTTACAAACTCAATTTTATTAATCATGCCATTATTGCAAATAACATGAACTCTCCACTGAAAAACCCATGAAATAAGATCCATTGAAACCAAATTAAGTACGGATTGATACTAAAACTATGAGGCTGTTTGTAACAAAAAAGTCTACATTGAGCAGGTGTCCTAGCCGAAGAGGCTATTCAAATATGGTACCAAGGTCATATTACTTATGTTTTTAAAATATCTTTTATCAAATTTTTATTTATCATTTACTGAAACATTTAAAGATTTAGTTACAAGAAATATAAAAAATTACCTCAGAATTCTACAGAAGACACCTGATGTCAAATTCTTCGCAAAGGAAGTTCATGCGTGTATTTCATTCTATGAAGATCTTCTCGCAAAAGTTGTAACACGCGCACGACAGTGAGAAAGATCTAAAACAGTTACAAAGAATTGTTATAACGTATCCTACTTGACAGCCACTTATTTTAAATTACCGGTGTTTAATGATTCTATAGTTTTTTTGGTCCCACAACTATAGGATGATGAGTAATGTAATAGTATTAAAAAACATAGTAAAATATAATTGACGCTTCCACCATGTTCCATGATTGTTTGTTTCTCAACAGCTATCGCCAAACTATAGAGGAGAACTTGATTCCAAACCTATTCTTACTAAATGTTCCATCCATATTGTCCAACAGGTTATAGTATTTTATTAGTTTGGTGTTTTGCTTCACCACTGACAAGATTGTTCTTGAACCTCATACGGGAAAAAGATCAGCTCAATATGGCCAGAACCTTAAAAAGCTTTAAGAGACCTTTTAAAGTGTCCATGTATTTATCAACTATTTACTTATTTGTTTCAAACAGTAAATCACGTGTAGGATAGTTACCGTCTGGGACAAAAGTGTTTGAGGATCCTGACGTTGGACGGAATACAGCTGCGTTAAATCTCATGCTATGCTATGGTTTTTTTAAGACTGGCAGACACCACAGTGATAAGCCTGCAACAAGGCACGTCAAGGTGTTAAAAGGATTAACACACTTACAATTAAATACATACGTTTCTTGTAAAATCAACCAAGTCTAGAATTTCATTTACAATATAACTTTATTTACCTATTGTACTTTGACATATATACTGATTTTTCTGATTATTCGGGACAAACACCAGTACTCGGTTAGATAATTTAAATATATCATGAGGTCTTTTTTAATTGTTAAATTTTTTCCAAATAATACATGGGTTTAGTATTTACATACTACATATTTATACTAAACAAGTTTACTGTTTAGTAATGCTGATTTGTAAATTCATTGTGTATCGTATACTTAACAATATAAAAATTTAGTTATGAGAAATATAAAAAATTACCTCCGAATGATAAAAAAGACAGCTGATAATAACATCTTCTCGAAGGATTTGTTCATGCTTGGAAGTACGTAGTCCTATTACTTGCTATGAGGTTTTCTCGCTAAAGTTCACACCCACTACAATCGGCAATATCTGAAACATTCCCACGAACTATTAAATGGAATCCTATCCTATCTTGACCAGAACTTACTTCTATTTACCTGTGTTGTGTGATTCAATCTGTGTCTGTCTATTAGTATAATTTGTAAAAATCAATATTAGTTGCTTCAAAAATTCCAAGGTCTTGACTTCCAAAGAGACAGATTAATTTTCGACAGTTCTTGTTGTGAGTAGTAATTCAAAACATGAAATAGAATTTTTCACCTACAATCTTATTTGCTGATATCCATTCTTTCCATTGTAGTAAACTCACAGCATGACTACTTCAAAATATTCCATGATTTAATCTCATGGAGCAAAGAAATGTGTGGTCTCAGATCAATGTAGCAATATAGCCATAAATGTTGGCAATTACTATTATTGTGCTTTAGAAAGATTCCGTTTATCTATTTACATAAAGATTGTTTTACCCTATGATTATTATATTCCTCGGTTAGATAAGATACTTACATAGGTAGTAGAATACAGCTCCCTCCCTCTCTGATGACGCCTTGATGAAAGCTCGCAGGATGGTGAGAAGAGAGTAAGGAAATCATGTCAGTGGGTTGGAATAAGGTGCAAGGGATACTTTGGTTAAAGGACACCCGGAATAGGGAGAGGAGCCTAGACAAAATGTTTTTGAAATACCCCTTCTCTCTGACCCCAAGGACCCCCTCGGCCATGTTCGGTTGGAGGGCCTCCCGTTTCTACCACAATGTTACCGTAGTATGGCAGGGCCGTAACACAAGCTTAAAGTGCATATTACTAATCAAAACCTGTTTTCAAAACTCAAAATAAAAATTTTGAATTTAATTAAATGTATATCGCACGGTTTATGAGTTTTGAAATTTTGTAAGGGCCGAAGCCCATTTAACCCTCCTTACCACCCCTGGCAAGAATCTTAGAAGTTTAATCATGCAAAGCCTGACATAGGAATCTAGTTTTACATCCCTTTTAACTTACCTTACTAATACCTCCTTGGCAATTCAATCAAGGTTTTAGTCCTTGCCAACAAGTTGCCTCCACTATTGCCTGTCTGCTGTTTATTGTTACCATTAGATCAATTAAAAATAGCTGTTAAGAATTTGTTATTATTGAATCACTGTTTTTAGACCTAAAATAGAATATTTTGACATGTAAAGTATTTTATTATTTGTATTGTTTGTTGACTATATTGACACAGCCTACACAGAATTAAATGATTTCTGTTGATTGGTGTCTCTGGTACCTATATAGACTGATTCGATTTGGTCAATTGATGTCCCCATACCCCCCCCACTTACTGGCTTTGCTTAAGTAGATAACCCTTGAGAGTTATATTATTGCTTTTCATGGTTAAACTTCTACAACTTTTACCAGGCTACTGAAAAAATATCTTAATAATACACTTAGCACAAAATATATATGTCTATCCTAAAACTACCCCCTAACTTAAAGAAGGCGTATCAATAACACCTATTTATTAGAACAAATATAAAATTTTAATTTATGTAAAACTACACAACTTACGCCTGCTTTTTTATGCATGATTTTCTTGTTGTTTTTCTTCTTCTGATTCTTTAAACTTATATTAACAACCAAATCAACTATCCAACTTTATGACTTATATCTGAAATCGCGTCAAATCGACATTCATTTGTATGTTCGTGCAACAATATATATGATGATTTGAAACTGGGCATGGAAATACATAACTACACACACACAAAATGAAGCATCTTGAATTTGAAGATCCACTCGAAGATGTCTTGTAGAGGAGGGCCTGATACTAACCTATCATAACTATTAATGTGTTTGTAATATAATAATTTTTGAACTATCTTCCTAACACTCTATCTGATAAAAAGAACCTGAAAATCCCTAATCTGTTCTAAAGGCCTATGGCTAACATATTCATTAAAAAAATTAGTAAATTTTCGCCTAACACTATCTAATAAAAACACCTGAAAATCCCTGATCTGATATAAATTTAACCCTGATTAATAATAAATTTAGTTAACTGAGATATCCTCCTACTGCAATTGTCTCCTATTTGCTTGAATTTTGAAATTCTAATCTGTAAACAAAATATTGTCTCAACCAAATACAATTTATCCATCCCTAACCTCTTTGTAATAACCTAAAACTAAACGATGGGGATTTTTTCAGTGAAGTGAAGACTCAATCCGATGAATGATGGCAGAACAATACACACAAAAGGAAAGTTCCTACCTTTGGTACGACAGCAACCGAAAACCTGTTGTCAAAATCTTCGCAAAGGAAGTTCATGCGTGTATTTCATTCTATGAAGATCTTCTCGCAAAAGTTGTAACACGCGCACGACAGTCAGAAAGATCTAAAACAGTTACAAAGAATTGTTATAACGTATCCTACTTGACAGCCACTTATTTTAAATTACCGGTGTTTAATGATTCTATAGTTTTTTTGGTCCCACAACTATAGGATGATGAGTAAAGTAATAGTATTAAAAAACATAGTAAAATATAATTGACGCTTCCACCATGTTCCATGATTGTTTGTTTCTCAACAGCTATCGCCAAACTATAGAGGAGAACTTGATTCCAAACCTATTCTTACTAAATGTTCCATCCATATTGTCCAACAGGTTATAGTATTTTATTAGTTTGGTGTTTTGCTTCACCACTGACAAGATTGTTCTTGAACCTCATACGGGAAAAAGATCAGCTCAATATGGCCAGAACCTTAAAAAGCTTTAAGAGACCTTTTAAAGTGTCCATGTATTTATCAACTATTTACTTATTTGTTTCAAACAGTAAATCACGTGTAGGATAGTTACCGTCTGGGACGAAAGTGTTTGAGGATCCTGACGTTGGACGGAATACAGCTGCGTTAAATCTCATGCTATGGTTTTTTTAAGACTGGCAGACACCACAGTGATAAGCCTGCAACAAGGCACGTCAAGGTGTTAAAAGGATTAACACACTTACAATTAAATACATACGTTTCTTGTAAAATCAACCAAGTCTAGAATTTCATTTACAATATAACTTTATTTACCTATTGTACTTTGACATATATACTGATTTTTCTGATTATTCGGGACAAACACCAGTACTCAGTTAGATAATTTAAATATATCATGAGGTCTTTTTTAATTGTTAAATTTTTTCCAAATAATACATGGGTTTAGTATTTACATACTACATATTTATACTAAACAAGTTTACTGTTTAGTAATGCTGATTTGTAAATTCATTGTGTATCGTATACTTAACAATATAAAAATTTAGTTATGAGAAATATAAAAAATTACCTCCGAATGATAAAAAAGACAGCTGATAATAACATCTTCTCGAAGGATTTGTTCATGCTTGGAAGTACGTAGTCCTATTACTTGCTATGAGGTTTTCTCGCTAAAGTTCACACCCACTACAATCGGCAATATCTGAAACATTCCCACGAACTATTAAATGGAATCCTATCCTATCTTGACCAGAACTTACTTCTATTTACCTGTGTTGTGTGATTCAATCTGTGTCTGTCTATTAGTATAATTTGTAAAAATCAATATTAGTTGCTTCAAAAATTCCAAGGTCTTGACTTCCAAAGAGACAGATTAATTTTCGACAGTTCTTGTTGTGAGTAGTAATTCAAAACATGAAATAGAATTTTTCACCTACAATCTTATTTGCTGATATCCATTCTTTCCATTGTAGTAAACTCACAGCATGACTACTTCAAAATATTCCATGATTTAATCTCATGGAGCAAAGAAATGTGTGGTCTCAGATCAATGTAGCAATATAGCCATAAATGTTGGCAATTACTATTATTGTGCTTTAGAAAGATTCCGTTTATCTATTTACATAAAGATTGTTTTACCCTATGATTATTATATTCCTCGGGTAGATAAGATACTTACATAGGTAGTAGAATACAGCTCCCTCCCTCTCTGATGACGCCTTGATGAAAGCTCGCAGGATGGTGAGAAGAGAGTAAGGAAATCATGTCAGTGGGTTGGAATAAGGTGCAAGGGATACTTTGGTTAAAGGACACCCGGAATAGGGAGAGGAGCCTAGACAAAATTTTTTTGAAATACCCCTTCTCTCTGACCCCAAGGACCCCCTCGGCCATGTTCGGTTGGAGGGCCTCCCGTTTCTACCACAATGTTACCGTAGTATGGCAGGGCCGTAACACAAGCTTAAAGTGCATATTACTAATCAAAACCTGTTTTCAAAACTCAAAATAAAAATTTTGAATTTAATTAAATGTATATCGCACGGTTTATGAGTTTTGAAATTTTGTAAGGGCCGAAGCCCATTTAACCCTCCTTACCACCCCTGGCAAGAATCTTAGAAGTTTAATCATGCAAAGCCTGACATAGGAATCTAGTTTTACATCCCTTTTAACTTACCTTACTAATACCTCCTTGGCAATTCAATCAAGGTTTTAGTCCTTGCCAACAAGTTGCCTCCACTATTGCCTGTCTGCTGTTTATTGTTACCATTAGATCAATTAAAAATAGCTGTTAAGAATTTGTTATTATTGAATCACTGTTTTTAGACCTAAAATAGAATATTTTGACATGTAAAGTATTTTATTATTTGTATTGTTTGTTGACTATATTGACACAGCCTACACAGAATTAAATGATTTCTGTTGATTGGTGTCTCTGGTACCTATATAGACTGATTTGATTTGGTCAATTGATGTCCCCATACCCCCCCCCACTTACTGGCTTTGCTTAAGTAGATAACCCTTGAGAGTTATATTATTGCTTTTCATGGTTAAACTTCTAAAACTTTTACCAGGCTACTGAAAAAATATCTTAATAATACACTTAGCACAAAATATATATGTCTATCCTAAAACTACCCCCTAACTTAAAGAAGGCGTATCAATAACACCTATTTATTAGAACAAATATAAAATTTTAATTTATGTAAAACTACACAACTTACGCCTGCTTTTTTATGCATGATTTTCTTGTTGTTTTTCTTCTTCTGATTCTTTAAACTTATATTAACAACCAAATCAACTATCCAACTTTATGACTTATATCTGAAATCGCGTCAAATCGACATTCATTTGTATGTTCGTGCAACAATATATATGATGATTTGAAACTGGGCATGGAAATACATAACTACACACACACAAAATGAAGCATCTTGAATTTGAAGATCCACTCGAAGATGTCTTGTAGAGGAGGGCCTGATACTAACCTATCATAACTATTAATGTGTTTGTAATATAATAATTTTTGAACTATCTTCCTAACACTCTATCTGATAAAAAGAACCTGAAAATCCCTAATCTGTTCTAAAGGCCTATGGCTAACATATTCATTAAAAAAAATAGTAAATTTTCGCCTAACACTATCTAATAAAAACACCTGAAAATCCCTGATCTGATATAAATTTAACCCTGATTAATAATAAATTTAGTTAACTGAGATATCCTCCTACTGCAATTGTCTCCTATTTGCTTGAATTTTGAAATTCTAATCTGTAAACAAAATATTGTCTCAACCAAATACAATTTATCCATCCCTAACCTTTTTTGTAATAACCTAAAACTAAACGATGGGGATTTTTTCAGTGAAGTGAAGACTCAATCCGATGAATGATGGCAGAACAATACACACAAAAGGAAAGTTCCTACCTTTGGTACGACAGCAACCGAAAACCTGTTGTCAAAATCTTCGCAAAGGAAGTTCATGCGTGTATTTCATTCTATGAAGATCTTCTCGCAAAAGTTGTAACACGCGCACGACAGTCAGAAAGATCTAAAACAGTTACAAAGAATTGTTATAACGTATCCTACTTGACAGCCATTTATTTTAAATTACCGGTGTTTAATGATTCTATAGTTTTTTTGGTCCCACAACTATAGGATGATGAGTAATGTAATAGTATTAAAAAACATAGTAAAATATAATTGACGCTTCCACCATGTTCCATGATTGTTTGTTTCTCAACAGCTATCGCCAAACTATAGAGGAGAACTTGATTCCAAACCTATCCTTACTAAATGTTCCATCCATATTGTCCAACAGGTTATAGTATTTTATTAGTTTGGTGTTTTGCTTCACCACTGACAAGATTGTTCTTGAACCTCATACGGGAAAAAGATCAGCTCAATATGGCCAGAACCTTAAAAAGCTTTAAGAGACCTTTTAAAGTGTCCATGTATTTATCAACTATTTACTTATTTGTTTCAAACAGTAAATCACGTGTAGGATAGTTACCGTCTGGGACGAAAGTGTTTGAGGATCCTGACGTTGGACGGAATACAGCTGCGTTAAATCTCATGCTATGGTTTTTTTAAGACTGGCAGACACCACAGTGATAAGCCTGCAACAAGGCACGTCAAGGTGTTAAAAGGATTAACACACTTACAATTAAATACATACGTTTCTTGTAAAATCAACCAAGTCTAGAATTTCATTTACAATATAACTTTATTTACCTATTGTACTTTGACATATATACTGATTTTTCTGATTATTCGGGACAAACACCAGAACTCGGTTAGATAATTTAAATATATCATGAGGTCTTTTTTAATTGTTAAATTTTTTCCAAATAATACATGGGTTTAGTATTTACATACTACATATTTATACTAAACAAGTTTACTGTTTAGTAATGCTGATTTGTAAATTCATTGTGTATCGTATACTTAACAATATAAAAATTTAGTTATGAGAAATATAAAAAATTACCTCCGAATGATAAAAAAGACAGCTGATAATAACATCTTCTCGAAGGATTTGTTCATGCTTGGAAGTACGTAGTCCTATTACTTGCTATGAGGTTTTCTCGCTAAAGTTCACACCCACTACAATCGGCAATATCTGAAACATTCCCACGAACTATTAAATGGAATCCTATCCTATCTTGACCAGAACTTACTTCTATTTACCTGTGTTGTGTGATTCAATCTGTGTCTGTCTATTAGTATAATTTGTAAAAATCAATATTAGTTGCTTCAAAAATTCCAAGGTCTTGACTTCCAAAGAGACAGATTAATTTTCGACAGTTCTTGTTGTGAGTAGTAATTCAAAACATGAAATAGAATTTTTCACCTACAATCTTATTTGCTGATATCCATTCTTTCCATTGTAGTAAACTCACAGCATGACTACTTCAAAATATTCCATGATTTAATCTCATGGAGCAAAGAAATGTGTGGTCTCAGATCAATGTAGCAATATAGCCATAAATGTTGGCAATTACTATTATTGTGCTTTAGAAAGATTCCGTTTATCTATTTACATAAAGATTGTTTTACCCTATGATTATTATATTCCTCGGTTAGATAAGATACTTACATAGGTAGTAGAATACAGCTCCCTCCCTCTCTGATGACGCCTTGATGAAAGCTCGCAGGATGGTGAGAAGAGAGTAAGGAAATCATGTCAGTGGGTTGGAATAAGGTGCAAGGGATACTTTGGTTAAAGGACACCCGGAATAGGGAGAGGAGCCTAGACAAAATGTTTTTGAAATACCCCTTCTCTCTGACCCCAAGGACCCCCTCGGCCATGTTCGGTTGGAGGGCCTCCCGTTTCTACCACAATGTTACCGTAGTATGGCAGGGCCGTAACACAAGCTTAAAGTGCATATTACTAATCAAAACCTGTTTTCAAAACTCAAAATAAAAATTTTGAATTTAATTAAATGTATATCGCACGGTTTATGAGTTTTGAAATTTTGTAAGGGCCGAAGCCCATTTAACCCTCCTTACCACCCCTGGCAAGAATCTTAGAAGTTTAATCATGCAAAGCCTGACATAGGAATCTAGTTTTACATCCCTTTTAACTTACCTTACTAATACCTCCTTGGCAATTCAATCAAGGTTTTAGTCCTTGCCAACAAGTTGCCTCCACTATTGCCTGTCTGCTGTTTATTGTTACCATTAGATCAATTAAAAATAGCTGTTAAGAATTTGTTATTATTGAATCACTGTTTTTAGACCTAAAATAGAATATTTTGACATGTAAAGTATTTTATTATTTGTATTGTTTGTTGACTATATTGACACAGCCTACACAGAATTAAATGATTTCTGTTGATTGGTGTCTCTGGTACCTATATAGACTGATTTGATTTGGTCAATTGATGTCCCCATACCCCCCCACCTACTGGCTTTGCTTAAGTAGATAACCCTTGAGAGTTATATTATTGCTTTTCATGGTTAAACTTCTACAACTTTTACCAGGCTACTGAAAAAATATCTTAATAATACACTTAGCACAAAATATATATGTCTATCCTAAAACTACCCCCTAACTTAAAGAAGGCGTATCAATAACACCTATTTATTAGAACAAATATAAAATTTTAATTTATGTAAAACTACACAACTTACGCCTGCTTTTTTATGCATGATTTTCTTGTTGTTTTTCTTCTTCTGATTCTTTAAACTTATATTAACAACCAAATCAACTATCCAACTTTATGACTTATATCTGAAATCGCGTCAAATCGACATTCATTTGTATGTTCGTGCAACAATATATATGATGATTTGAAACTGGGCATGGAAATACATAACTACACACACACAAAATGAAGCATCTTGAATTTGAAGATCCACTCGAAGATGTCTTGTAGAGGAGGGCCTGATACTAACCTATCATAACTATTAATGTGTTTGTAATATAATAATTTTTGAACTATCTTCCTAACACTCTATCTGATAAAAAGAACCTGAAAATCCCTAATCTGTTCTAAAGGCCTATGGCTAACATATTCATTAAAAAAAATAGTAAATTTTCGCCTAACACTATCTAATAAAAACACCTGAAAATCCCTGATCTGATATAAATTTAACCCTGATTAATAATAAATTTAGTTAACTGAGATATCCTCCTACTGCAATTGTCTCCTATTTGCTTGAATTTTGAAATTCTAATCTGTAAACAAAATATTGTCTCAACCAAATACAATTTATCCATCCCTAACCTTTTTTGTAATAACCTAAAACTAAACGATGGGGATTTTTTCAGTGAAGTGAAGACTCAATCCGATGAATGATGGCAGAACAATACACACAAAAGGAAAGTTCCTACCTTTGGTACGACAGCAACCGAAAACCTGTTGTCAAAATCTTCACAAAGGAAGTTCATGCGTGTATTTCATTCTATGAAGATCTTCTCGCAAAAGTTGTAACACGCGCACGACAGTCAGAAAGATCTAAAACAGTTACAAAGAATTGTTATAACGTATCCTACTTGACAGCCATTTATTTTAAATTACCGGTGTTTAATGATTCTATAGTTTTTTTGGTCCCACAACTATAGGATGATGAGTAATGTATTAGTATTAAAAAACATAGTAAAATATAATTGACGCTTCCACCATGTTCCATGATTGTTTGTTTCTCAACAGCTATCGCCAAACTATAGAGGAGAACTTGATTCCAAACCTATCCTTACTAAATGTTCCATCCATATTGTCCAACAGGTTATAGTATTTTATTAGTTTGGTGTTTTGCTTCACCACTGACAAGATTGTTCTTGAACCTCATACGGGAAAAAGATCAGCTCAATATGGCCAGAACCTTAAAAAGCTTTAAGAGACCTTTTAAAGTGTCCATGTATTTATCAACTATTTACTTATTTGTTTCAAACAGTAAATCACGTGTAGGATAGTTACCGTCTGGGACGAAAGTGTTTGAGGATCCTGACGTTGGACGGAATACAGCTGCGTTAAATCTCATGCTATGGTTTTTTTAAGACTGGCAGACACCACAGTGATAAGCCTGCAACAAGGCACGTCAAGGTGTTAAAAGGATTAACACACTTACAATTAAATACATACGTTTCTTGTAAAATCAACCAAGTCTAGAATTTCATTTACAATATAACTTTATTTACCTATTGTACTTTGACATATATACTGATTTTTCTGATTATTCGGGACAAACACCAGAACTCGGTTAGATAATTTAAATATATCATGAGGTCTTTTTTAATTGTTAAATTTTTTCCAAATAATACATGGGTTTAGTATTTACATACTACATATTTATACTAAACAAGTTTACTGTTTAGTAATGCTGATTTGTAAATTCATTGTGTATCGTATACTTAACAATATAAAAATTTAGTTATGAGAAATATAAAAAATTACCTCCGAATGATAAAAAAGACAGCTGATAATAACATCTTCTCGAAGGATTTGTTCATGCTTGGAAGTACGTAGTCCTATTACTTGCTATGAGGTTTTCTCGCTAAAGTTCACACCCACTACAATCGGCAATATCTGAAACATTCCCACGAACTATTAAATGGAATCCTATCCTATCTTGACCAGAACTTACTTCTATTTACCTGTGTTGTGTGATTCAATCTGTGTCTGTCTATTAGTATAATTTGTAAAAATCAATATTAGTTGCTTCAAAAATTCCAAGGTCTTGACTTCCAAAGAGACAGATTAATTTTCGACAGTTCTTGTTGTGAGTAGTAATTCAAAACATGAAATAGAATTTTTCACCTACAATCTTATTTGCTGATATCCATTCTTTCCATTGTAGTAAACTCACAGCATGACTACTTCAAAATATTCCATGATTTAATCTCATGGAGCAAAGAAATGTGTGGTCTCAGATCAATGTAGCAATATAGCCATAAATGTTGGCAATTACTATTATTGTGCTTTAGAAAGATTCCGTTTATCTATTTACATAAAGATTGTTTTACCCTATGATTATTATATTCCTCGGTTAGATAAGATACTTACATAGGTAGTAGAATACAGCTCCCTCCCTCTCTGATGACGCCTTGATGAAAGCTCGCAGGATGGTGAGAAGAGAGTAAGGAAATCATGTCAGTGGGTTGGAATAAGGTGCAAGGGATACTTTGGTTAAAGGACACCCGGAATAGGGAGAGGAGCCTAGACAAAATGTTTTTGAAATACCCCTTCTCTCTGACCCCAAGGACCCCCTCGGCCATGTTCGGTTGGAGGGCCTCCCGTTTCTACCACAATGTTACCGTAGTATGGCAGGGCCGTAACACAAGCTTAAAGTGCATATTACTAATCAAAACCTGTTTTCAAAACTCAAAATAAAAATTTTGAATTTAATTAAATGTATATCGCACGGTTTATGAGTTTTGAAATTTTGTAAGGGCCGAAGCCCATTTAACCCTCCTTACCACCCCTGGCAAGAATCTTAGAAGTTTAATCATGCAAAGCCTGACATAGGAATCTAGTTTTACATCCCTTTTAACTTACCTTACTAATACCTCCTTGGCAATTCAATCAAGGTTTTAGTCCTTGCCAACAAGTTGCCTCCACTATTGCCTGTCTGCTGTTTATTGTTACCATTAGATCAATTAAAAATAGCTGTTAAGAATTTGTTATTATTGAATCACTGTTTTTAGACCTAAAATAGAATATTTTGACATGTAAAGTATTTTATTATTTGTATTGTTTGTTGACTATATTGACACAGCCTACACAGAATTAAATGATTTCTGTTGATTGGTGTCTCTGGTACCTATATAGACTGATTTGATTTGGTCAATTGATGTCCCCATACCCCCCCACCTACTGGCTTTGCTTAAGTAGATAACCCTTGAGAGTTATATTATTGCTTTTCATGGTTAAACTTCTACAACTTTTACCAGGCTACTGAAAAAATATCTTAATAATACACTTAGCACAAAATATATATGTCTATCCTAAAACTACCCCCTAACTTAAAGAAGGCGTATCAATAACACCTATTTATTAGAACAAATATAAAATTTTAATTTATGTAAAACTACACAACTTACGCCTGCTTTTTTATGCATGATTTTCTTGTTGTTTTTCTTCTTCTGATTCTTTAAACTTATATTAACAACCAAATCAACTATCCAACTTTATGACTTATATCTGAAATCGCGTCAAATCGACATTCATTTGTATGTTCGTGCAACAATATATATGATGATTTGAAACTGGGCATGGAAATACATAACTACACACACACAAAATGAAGCATCTTGAATTTGAAGATCCACTCGAAGATGTCTTGTAGAGGAGGGCCTGATACTAACCTATCATAACTATTAATGTGTTTGTAATATAATAATTTTTGAACTATCTTCCTAACACTCTATCTGATAAAAAGAACCTGAAAATCCCTAATCTGTTCTAAAGGCCTATGGCTAACATATTCATTAAAAAAAATAGTAAATTTTCGCCTAACACTATCTAATAAAAACACCTGAAAATCCCTGATCTGATATAAATTTAACCCTGATTAATAATAAATTTAGTTAACTGAGATATCCTCCTACTGCAATTGTCTCCTATTTGCTTGAATTTTGAAATTCTAATCTGTAAACAAAATATTGTCTCAACCAAATACAATTTATCCATCCCTAACCTCTTTGTAATAACCTAAAACTAAATGATGGGGATTTTTTCAGTGAAGTGAAGACTCAATCCGATGAATGATGGCAGAACAATACACACAAAAGGAAAGTTCCTACCTTTGGTACGACAGCAACCGAAAACCTGTTGTCAAAATCTTCGCAAAGGAAGTTCATGCGTGTATTTCATTCTATGAAGATCTTCTCGCAAAAGTTGTAACACGCGCACGACAGTGAGAAAGATCTAAAACAGTTACAAAGAATTGTTATAACGTATCCTACTTGACAGCCATTTATTTTAAATTACCGGTGTTTAATGATTCTATAGTTTTTTTGGTCCCACAACTATAGGATGATGAGTAAAGTAATTGTATTAAAAAACATAGTAAAATATAATTGACGCTTCCACCATGTTCCATGATTGTTTGTTTCTCAACAGCTATCGCCAAACTATAGAGGAGAACTTGATTCCAAACCTATTCTTACTAAATGTTCCATCCATATTGTCCAACAGGTTATAGTATTTTATTAGTTTGGTGTTTTGCTTCACCACTGACAAGATTGTTCTTGAACCTCATACGGGAAAAAGATCAGCTCAATATGGCCAGAACCTTAAAAAGCTTTAAGAGACCTTTTAAAGTGTCCATGTATTTATCAACTATTTACTTATTTGTTTCAAACAGTAAATCACGTGTAGGATAGTTACCGTCTGGGACGAAAGTGTTTGAGGATCCTGACGTTGGACGGAATACAGCTGCGTTAAATCTCATGCTATGGTTTTTTTAAGACTGGCAGACACCACAGTGATAAGCCTGCAACAAGGCACGTCAAGGTGTTAAAAGGATTAACACACTTACAATTAAATACATACGTTTCTTGTAAAATCAACCAAGTCTAGAATTTCATTTACAATATAACTTTATTTACCTATTGTACTTTGACATATATACTGATTTTTCTGATTATTCGGGACAAACACCAGAACTCGGTTAGATAATTTAAATATATCATGAGGTCTTTTTTAATTGTTAAATTTTTTCCAAATAATACATGGGTTTAGTATTTACATACTACATATTTATACTAAACAAGTTTACTGTTTAGTAATGCTGATTTGTAAATTCATTGTGTATCGTATACTTAACAATATAAAAATTTAGTTATGAGAAATATAAAAAATTACCTCCGAATGATAAAAAAGACAGCTGATAATAACATCTTCTCGAAGGATTTGTTCATGCTTGGAAGTACGTAGTCCTATTACTTGCTATGAGGTTTTCTCGCTAAAGTTCACACCCACTACAATCGGCAATATCTGAAACATTCCCACGAACTATTAAATGGAATCCTATCCTATCTTGACCAGAACTTACTTCTATTTACCTGTGTTGTGTGATTCAATCTGTGTCTGTCTATTAGTATAATTTGTAAAAATCAATATTAGTTGCTTCAAAAATTCCAAGGTCTTGACTTCCAAAGAGACAGATTAATTTTCGACAGTTCTTGTTGTGAGTAGTAATTCAAAACATGAAATAGAATTTTTCACCTACAATCTTATTTGCTGATATCCATTCTTTCCATTGTAGTAAACTCACAGCATGACTACTTCAAAATATTCCATGATTTAATCTCATGGAGCAAAGAAATGTGTGGTCTCAGATCAATGTAGCAATATAGCCATAAATGTTGGCAATTACTATTATTGTGCTTTAGAAAGATTCCGTTTATCTATTTACATAAAGATTGTTTTACCCTTTGATTATTATATTCCTCGGTTAGATAAGATACTTACATAGGTAGTAGAATACAGCTCCCTCCCTCTCTGATGACGCCTTGATGAAAGCTCGCAGGATGGTGAGAAGAGAGTAAGGAAATCATGTCAGTGGGTTGGAATAAGGTGCAAGGGATACTTTGGTTAAAGGACACCCGGAATAGGGAGAGGAGCCTAGACAAAATGTTTTTGAAATACCCCTTCTCTCTGACCCCAAGGACCCCCTCGGCCATGTTCGGTTGGAGGGCCTCCCGTTTCTACCACAATGTTACCGTAGTATGGCAGGGCCGTAACACAAGCTTAAAGTGCATATTACTAATCAAAACCTGTTTTCAAAACTCAAAATAAAAATTTTGAATTTAATTAAATGTATATCGCACGGTTTATGAGTTTTGAAATTTTGTAAGGGCCGAAGCCCATTTAACCCTCCTTACCACCCCTGGCAAGAATCTTAGAAGTTTAATCATGCAAAGCCTGACATAGGAATCTAGTTTTACATCCCTTTTAACTTACCTTACTAATACCTCCTTGGCAATTCAATCAAGGTTTTAGTCCTTGCCAACAAGTTGCCTCCACTATTGCCTGTCTGCTGTTTATTGTTACCATTAGATCAATTAAAAATAGCTGTTAAGAATTTGTTATTATTGAATCACTGTTTTTAGACCTAAAATAGAATATTTTGACATGTAAAGTATTTTATTATTTGTATTGTTTGTTGACTATATTGACACAGCCTACACAGAATTAAATGATTTCTGTTGATTGGTGTCTCTGGTACCTATATAGACTGATTTGATTTGGTCAATTGATGTCCCCATACCCCCCCACCTACTGGCTTTGCTTAAGTAGATAACCCTTGAGAGTTATATTATTGCTTTTCATGGTTAAACTTCTACAACTTTTACCAGGCTACTGAAAAAATATCTTAATAATACACTTAGCACAAAATATATATGTCTATCCTAAAACTACCCCCTAACTTAAAGAAGGCGTATCAATAACACCTATTTATTAGAACAAATATAAAATTTTAATTTATGTAAAACTACACAACTTACGCCTGCTTTTTTATGCATGATTTTCTTGTTGTTTTTCTTCTTCTGATTCTTTAAACTTATATTAACAACCAAATCAACTATCCAACTTTATGACTTATATCTGAAATCGCGTCAAATCGACATTCATTTGTATGTTCGTGCAACAATATATATGATGATTTGAAACTGGGCATGGAAATACATAACTACACACACACAAAATGAAGCATCTTGAATTTGAAGATCCACTCGAAGATGTCTTGTAGAGGAGGGCCTGATACTAACCTATCATAACTAATAATGTGTTTGTAATATAATAATTTTTGAACTATCTTCCTAACACTCTATCTGATAAAAAGAACCTGAAAATCCCTAATCTGTTCTAAAGGCCTATGGCTAACATATTCATTAAAAAAATTAGTAAATTTTCGCCTAACACTATCTAATAAAAACACCTGAAAATCCCTGATCTGATATAAATTTAACCCTGATTAATAATAAATTTAGTTAACTGAGATATCCTCCTACTGCAATTGTCTCCTATTTGCTTGAATTTTGAAATTCTAATCTGTAAACAAAATATTGTCTCAACCAAATACAATTTATCCATCCCTAACCTCTTTGTAATAACCTAAAACTAAATGATGGGGATTTTTTCAGTGAAGTGAAGACTCAATCCGATGAATGATGGCAGAACAATACACACAAAAGGAAAGTTCCTACCTTTGGTACGACAGCAACCGAAAACCTGTTGTCAAAATCTTCGCAAAGGAAGTTCATGCGTGTATTTCATTCTATGAAGATCTTCTCGCAAAAGTTGTAACACGCGCACGACAGTGAGAAAGATCTAAAACAGTTACAAAGAATTGTTATAACGTATCCTACTTGACAGCCATTTATTTTAAATTACCGGTGTTTAATGATTCTATAGTTTTTTTGGTCCCACAACTATAGGATGATGAGTAAAGTAATTGTATTAAAAAACATAGTAAAATATAATTGACGCTTCCACCATGTTCCATGATTGTTTGTTTCTCAACAGCTATCGCCAAACTATAGAGGAGAACTTGATTCCAAACCTATTCTTACTAAATGTTCCATCCATATTGTCCAACAGGTTATAGTATTTTATTAGTTTGGTGTTTTGCTTCACCACTGACAAGATTGTTCTTGAACCTCATACGGGAAAAAGATCAGCTCAATATGGCCAGAACCTTAAAAAGCTTTAAGAGACCTTTTAAAGTGTCCATGTATTTATCAACTATTTACTTATTTGTTTCAAACAGTAAATCACGTGTAGGATAGTTACCGTCTGGGACGAAAGTGTTTGAGGATCCTGACGTTGGACGGAATACAGCTGCGTTAAATCTCATGCTATGGTTTTTTTAAGACTGGCAGACACCACAGTGATATGCCTGCAACAAGGCACGTCAAGGTGTTAAAAGGATTAACACACTTACAATTAAATACATACGTTTCTTGTAAAATCAACCAAGTCTAGAATTTCATTTACAATATAACTTTATTTACCTATTGTACTTTGACATATATACTGATTTTTCTGATTATTCGGGACAAACACCAGAACTCGGTTAGATAATTTAAATATATCATGAGGTCTTTTTTAATTGTTAAATTTTTTCCAAATAATACATGGGTTTAGTATTTACATACTACATATTTATACTAAACAAGTTTACTGTTTAGTAATGCTGATTTGTAAATTCATTGTGTATCGTATACTTAACAATATAAAAATTTAGTTATGAGAAATATAAAAAATTACCTCCGAATGATAAAAAAGACAGCTGATAATAACATCTTCTCGAAGGATTTGTTCATGCTTGGAAGTACGTAGTCCTATTACTTGCTATGAGGTTTTCTCGCTAAAGTTCACACCCACTACAATCGGCAATATCTGAAACATTCCCACGAACTATTAAATGGAATCCTATCCTATCTTGACCAGAACTTACTTCTATTTACCTGTGTTGTGTGATTCAATCTGTGTCTGTCTATTAGTATAATTTGTAAAAATCAATATTAGTTGCTTCAAAAATTCCAAGGTCTTGACTTCCAAAGAGACAGATTAATTTTCGACAGTTCTTGTTGTGAGTAGTAATTCAAAACATGAAATAGAATTTTTCACCTACAATCTTATTTGCTGATATCCATTCTTTCCATTGTAGTAAACTCACAGCATGACTACTTCAAAATATTCCATGATTTAATCTCATGGAGCAAAGAAATGTGTGGTCTCAGATCAATGTAGCAATATAGCCATAAATGTTGGCAATTACTATTATTGTGCTTTAGAAAGATTCTGTTTATCTATTTACATAAAGATTGTTTTACCCTATGATTATTATATTCCTCGGGTAGATAAGATACTTACATAGGTAGTAGAATACAGCTCCCTCCCTCTCTGATGACGCCTTGATGAAAGCTCGCAGGATGGTGAGAAGAGAGTAAGGAAATCATGTCAGTGGGTTGGAATAAGGTGCAAGGGATACTTTGGTTAAAGGACACCCGGAATAGGGAGAGGAGCCTAGACAAAATTTTTTTGAAATACCCCTTCTCTCTGACCCCAAGGACCCCCTCGGCCATGTTCGGTTGGAGGACCTCCCGTTTCTACCACAATGTTACCGTAGTATGGCAGGGCCGTAACACAAGCTTAAAGTGCATATTACTAATCAAAACCTGTTTTCAAAACTCAAAATAAAAATTTTGAATTTAATTAAATGTATATCGCACGGTTTATGAGTTTTGAAATTTTGTAAGGGCCGAAGCCCATTTAACCCTCCTTACCACCCCTGGCAAGAATCTTAGAAGTTTAATCATGCAAAGCCTGACATAGGAATCTAGTTTTACATCCCTTTTAACTTACCTTACTAATACCTCCTTGGCAATTCAATCAAGGTTTTAGTCCTTGCCAACAAGTTGCCTCCACTATTGCCTGTCTGCTGTTTATTGTTACCATTAGATCAATTAAAAATAGCTGTTAAGAATTTGTTATTATTGAATCACTGTTTTTAGACCTAAAATAGAATATTTTGACATGTAAAGTATTTTATTATTTGTATTGTTTGTTGACTATATTGACACAGCCTACACAGAATTAAATGATTTCTGTTGATTGGTGTCTCTGGTACCTATATAGACTGATTTGATTTGGTCAATTGATGTCCCCATACCCCCCCCCCCCCCCCCCCCCACTTACTGGCTTTGCTTAAGTAGATAACCCTTGAGAGTTATATTATTGCTTTTCATGGTTAAACTTCTAAAACTTTTACCAGGCTACTGAAAAAATATCTTAATAATACACTTAGCACAAAATATATATGTCTATCCTAAAACTACCCCCTAACTTAAAGAAGGCGTATCAATAACACCTATTTATTAGAACAAATATAAAATTTTAATTTATGTAAAACTACACAACTTACGCCTGCTTTTTTATGCATGATTTTCTTGTTGTTTTTCTTCTTCTGATTCTTTAAACTTATATTAACAACCAAATCAACTATCCAACTTTATGACTTATATCTGAAATCGCGTCAAATCGACATTCATTTGTATGTTCGTGCAACAATATATATGATGATTTGAAACTGGGCATGGAAATACATAACTACACACACACAAAATGAAGCATCTTGAATTTGAAGATCCACTCGAAGATGTCTTGTAGAGGAGGGCCTGATACTAACCTATCATAACTAATAATGTGTTTGTAATATAATAATTTTTGAACTATCTTCCTAACACTCTATCTGATAAAAAGAACCTGAAAATCCCTAATCTGTTCTAAAGGCCTATGGCTAACATATTCATTAAAAAAATTAGTAAATTTTCGCCTAACACTATCTAATAAAAACACCTGAAAATCCCTGATCTGATATAAATTTAACCCTGATTAATAATAAATTTAGTTAACTGAGATATCCTCCTACTGCAATTGTCTCCTATTTGCTTGAATTTTGAAATTCTAATCTGTAAACAAAATATTGTCTCAACCAAATACAATTTATCCATCCCTAACCTCTTTGTAATAACCTAAAACTAAACGATGGGGATTTTTTCAGTGAAGTGAAGACTCAATCCGATGAATGATGGCAGAACAATACACACAAAAGGAAAGTTCCTACCTTTGGTACGACAGCAACCGAAAACCTGTTGTCAAAATCTTCACAAAGGAAGTTCATGCGTGTATTTCATTCTATGAAGATCTTCTCGCAAAAGTTGTAACACGCGCACGACAGTCAGAAAGATCTAAAACAGTTACAAAGAATTGTTATAACGTATCCTACTTGACAGCCATTTATTTTAAATTACCGGTGTTTAATGATTCTATAGTTTTTTTGGTCCCACAACTATAGGATGATGAGTAATGTATTAGTATTAAAAAACATAGTAAAATATAATTGACGCTTCCACCATGTTCCATGATTGTTTGTTTCTCAACAGCTATCGCCAAACTATAGAGGAGAACTTGATTCCAAACCTATCCTTACTAAATGTTCCATCCATATTGTCCAACAGGTTATAGTATTTTATTAGTTTGGTGTTTTGCTTCACCACTGACAAGATTGTTCTTGAACCTCATACGGGAAAAAGATCAGCTCAATATGGCCAGAACCTTAAAAAGCTTTAAGAGACCTTTTAAAGTGTCCATGTATTTATCAACTATTTACTTATTTGTTTCAAACAGTAAATCACGTGTAGGATAGTTACCGTCTGGGACGAAAGTGTTTGAGGATCCTGACGTTGGACGGAATACAGCTGCGTTAAATCTCATGCTATGGTTTTTTTAAGACTGGCAGACACCACAGTGATAAGCTTGCAACAAGGCACGTCAAGGTGTTAAAAGGATTAACACACTTACAATTAAATACATACGTTTCTTGTACAATCAACCAAGTCTAGAATTTCATTTACAATATAACTTTATTTACCTATTGTACTTTGACATAGGTATATACTGATTTTTCTGATTATTCGGGACAAACACCAGTACTCGGTTAGATAATTTAAATATATCATGAGGTCTTTTTTAATTGTTAAATTTTTTCCAAATAATACATGGGTTTAGTATTTACATACTACATATTTATACTAAACAAGTTTACTGTTTAGTAATGCTGATTTGTAAATTCATTGTGTATCGTATACTTAACAATATAAAAATTTAGTTATGAGAAATATAAAAAATTACCTCCGAATGATAAAAAAGACAGCTGATAATAACATCTTCTCGAAGGATTTGTTCATGCTTGGAAGTACGTAGTCCTATTACTTGCTATGAGGTTTTCTCGCTAAAGTTCACACCCACTACAATCGGCAATATCTGAAACATTCCCACGAACTATTAAATGGAATCCTATCCTATCTTGACCAGAACTTACTTCTATTTACCTGTGTTGTGTGATTCAATCTGTGTCTGTCTATTAGTATAATTTGTAAAAATCAATATTAGTTGCTTCAAAAATTCCAAGGTCTTGACTTCCAAAGAGACAGATTAATTTTCGACAGTTCTTGTTGTGAGTAGTAATTCAAAACATGAAATAGAATTTTTCACCTACAATCTTATTTGCTGATATCCATTCTTTCCATTGTAGTAAACTCACAGCATGACTACTTCAAAATATTCCATGATTTAATCTCATGGAGCAAAGAAATGTGTGGTCTCAGATCAATGTAGCAATATAGCCATAAATGTTGGCAATTACTATTATTGTGCTTTAGAAAGATTCCGTTTATCTATTTACATAAAGATTGTTTAACCCTATGATTATTATATTCCTCGGGTAGATAAGATACTTACATAGGTAGTAGAATACAGCTCCCTCCCTCTCTGATGACGCCTTGATGAAAGCTCGCAGGATGGTGAGAAGAGAGTAAGGAAATCATGTCAGTGGGTTGGAATATGGTGCAAGGGATACTTTGGTTAAAGGACACCCGGAATAGGGAGAGAAGCCTAGACAGAATGTTTTTCAAATACCCCTTCTCTCTGACCCCAAGGACCCCCTCGGCCATGTTCGGTTGGAGGGCCTCCCGTTTCTACCACAATGTTACCGTAGTATGGCAGGGCCGTAACACAAGCTTAAAGTGCATATTACTAATCAAAACCTGTTTTCAAAACTCAAAATAAAAATTTTGAATTTAATTAAATGTATATCGCACGGTTTATGAGTTTTGAAATTTTGTAAGGGCCGAAGCCCATTTAACCCTCCTTACCACCCCTGGCAAGAATCTTAGAAGTTTAATCATGCAAAGCCTGACATAGGAATCTAGTTTTACATCCCTTTTAACTTACCTTACTAATACCTCCTTGGCAATTCAATCAAGGTTTTAGTCCTTGCCAACAAGTTGCCTCCACTATTGCCTGTCTGCTGTTTATTGTTACCATTAGATCAATTAAAAATAGCTGTTAAGAATTTGTTATTATTGAATCACTGTTTTTAGACCTAAAATAGAATATTTTGACATGTAAAGTATTTTATTATTTGTATTGTTTGTTGACTATATTGACACAGCCTACACAGAATTAAATGATTTCTGTTGATTGGTGTCTCTGGTACCTATATAGACTGATTTGATTTGGTCAATTGATGTCCCCATACCCCCCCGCTTACTGGCTTTGCTTAAGTAGATAACCCTTGAGAGTTATATTATTGCTTTTCATGGTTAAACTTCTACAACTTTTACCAGGCTACTGAAAAAATATCTTAATAATACACTTAGCACAAAATATATATGTCTATCCTAAAACTACCCCCTAACTTAAAGAAGGCGTATCAATAACACCTATTTATTAGAACAAATATAAAATTTTAATTTATGTAAAACTACACAACTTACGCCTGCTTTTTTATGCATGATTTTCTTGTTGTTTTTCTTCTTCTGATTCTTTAAACTTATATTAACAACCAAATCAACTATCCAACTTTATGACTTATATCTGAAATCGCGTCAAATCGACATTCATTTGTATGTTCGTGCAACAATATATATGATGATTTGAAACTGGGCATGGAAATACATAACTACACACACACAAAATGAAGCATCTTGAATTTGAAGATCCACTCGAAGATGTCTTGTAGAGGAGGGCCTGATACTAACCTATCATAACTATTAATGTGTTTGTAATATAATAATTTTTGAACTATCTTCCTAACACTCTATCTGATAAAAAGAACCTGAAAATCCCTAATCTGTTCTAAAGGCCTATGGCTAACATATTCATTAAAAAAATTAGTAAATTTTCGCCTAACACTATCTAATAAAAACACCTGAAAATCCCTGATCTGATATAAATTTAACCCTGATTAATAATAAATTTAGTTAACTGAGATATCCTCCTACTGCAATTGTCTCCTATTTGCTTGAATTTTGAAATTCTAATCTGTAAACAAAATATTGTCTCAACCAAATACAATCTATCCATCCCTAACCTCTTTGTAATAACCTAAAACTAAACGATGGGGATTTTTTCAGTGAAGTGAAGACTAAATCCGATGAATGATGGCAGAACAATACACACAAAAGGAAAGTTCCTACCTTTGGTACGACAGCAACCGAAAACCTGTTGTCAAAATCTTCGCAAAGGAAGTTCATGCGTGTATTTCATTCTATGAAGATCTTCTCGCAAAAGTTGTAACACGCGCACGACAGTCAGAAAGATCTAAAACAGTTACAAAGAATTGTTATAACGTATCCTACTTGACAGCCATTTATTTTAAATTACCGGTGTTTAATGATTCTATAGTTTTTTTGGTCCCACAACTATAGGATGATGAGTAATGTAATAGTATTAAAAAACATAGTAAAATATAATTGACGCTTCCACCATGTTCCATGATTGTTTGTTTCTCAACAGCTATCGCCAAACTATAGAGGAGAACTTGATTCCAAACCTATCCTTACTAAATGTTCCATCCATATTGTCCAACAGGTTATAGTATTTTATTAGTTTGGTGTTTTGCTTCACCACTGACAAGATTGTTCTTGAACCTCATACGGGAAAAAGATCAGCTCAATATGGCCAGAACCTTAAAAAGCTTTAAGAGACCTTTTAAAGTGTCCATGTATTTATCAACTATTTACTTATTTGTTTCAAACAGTAAATCACGTGTAGGATAGTTACCGTCTGGGACGAAAGTGTTTGAGGATCCTGACGTTGGACGGAATACAGCTGCGTTAAATCTCATGCCATGGTTTTTTTAAGACTGGCAGACACCACAGTGATAAGCCTGCAACAAGGCACGTCAAGGTGTTAAAAGGATTAACACACTTACAATTAAATACATACGTTTCTTGTAAAATCAACCAAGTCTAGAATTTCATTTACAATATAACTTTATTTACCTATTGTACTTTGACATATATACTGATTTTTCTGATTATTCGGGACAAACACCAGAACTCGGTTAGATAATTTAAATATATCATGAGGTCTTTTTTAATTGTTAAATTTTTTCCAAATAATACATGGGTTTAGTATTTACATACTACATATTTATACTAAACAAGTTTACTGTTTAGTAATGCTGATTTGTAAATTCATTGTGTATCGTATACTTAACAATATAAAAATTTAGTTATGAGAAATATAAAAAATTACCTCCGAATGATAAAAAAGACAGCTGATAATAACATCTTCTCGAAGGATTTGTTCATGCTTGGAAGTACGTAGTCCTATTACTTGCTATGAGGTTTTCTCGCTAAAGTTCACACCCACTACAATCGGCAATATCTGAAACATTCCCACGAACTATTAAATGGAATCCTATCCTATCTTGACCAGAACTTACTTCTATTTACCTGTGTTGTGTGATTCAATCTGTGTCTGTCTATTAGTATAATTTGTAAAAATCAATATTAGTTGCTTCAAAAATTCCAAGGTCTTGACTTCCAAAGAGACAGATTAATTTTCGACAGTTCTTGTTGTGAGTAGTAATTCAAAACATGAAATAGAATTTTTCACCTACAATCTTATTTGCTGATATCCATTCTTTCCATTGTAGTAAACTCACAGCATGACTACTTCAAAATATTCCATGATTTAATCTCATGGAGCAAAGAAATGTGTGGTCTCAGATCAATGTAGCAATATAGCCATAAATGTTGGCAATTACTATTATTGTGCTTTAGAAAGATTCCGTTTATCTATTTACATAAAGATTGTTTTACCCTTTGATTATTATATTCCTCGGTTAGATAAGATACTTACATAGGTAGTAGAATACAGCTCCCTCCCTCTCTGATGACGCCTTGATGAAAGCTCGCAGGATGGTGAGAAGAGAGTAAGGAAATCATGTCAGTGGGTTGGAATAAGGTGCAAGGGATACTTTGGTTAAAGGACACCCGGAATAGGGAGAGGAGCCTAGACAAAATGTTTTTGAAATACCCCTTCTCTCTGACCCCAAGGACCCCCTCGGCCATGTTCGGTTGGAGGGCCTCCCGTTTCTACCACAATGTTACCGTAGTATGGCAGGGCCGTAACACAAGCTTAAAGTGCATATTACTAATCAAAACCTGTTTTCAAAACTCAAAATAAAAATTTTGAATTTAATTAAATGTATATCGCACGGTTTATGAGTTTTGAAATTTTGTAAGGGCCGAAGCCCATTTAACCCTCCTTACCACCCCTGGCAAGAATCTTAGAAGTTTAATCATGCAAAGCCTGACATAGGAATCTAGTTTTACATCCCTTTTAACTTACCTTACTAATACCTCCTTGGCAATTCAATCAAGGTTTTAGTCCTTGCCAACAAGTTGCCTCCACTATTGCCTGTCTGCTGTTTATTGTTACCATTAGATCAATTAAAAATAGCTGTTAAGAATTTGTTATTATTGAATCACTGTTTTTAGACCTAAAATAGAATATTTTGACATGTAAAGTATTTTATTATTTGTATTGTTTGTTGACTATATTGACACAGCCTACACAGAATTAAATGATTTCTGTTGATTGGTGTCTCTGGTACCTATATAGACTGATTTGATTTGGTCAATTGATGTCCCCATACCCCCCCACCTACTGGCTTTGCTTAAGTAGATAACCCTTGAGAGTTATATTATTGCTTTTCATGGTTAAACTTCTACAACTTTTACCAGGCTACTGAAAAAATATCTTAATAATACACTTAGCACAAAATATATATGTCTATCCTAAAACTACCCCCTAACTTAAAGAAGGCGTATCAATAACACCTATTTATTAGAACAAATATAAAATTTTAATTTATGTAAAACTACACAACTTACGCCTGCTTTTTTATGCATGATTTTCTTGTTGTTTTTCTTCTTCTGATTCTTTAAACTTATATTAACAACCAAATCAACTATCCAACTTTATGACTTATATCTGAAATCGCGTCAAATCGACATTCATTTGTATGTTCGTGCAACAATATATATGATGATTTGAAACTGGGCATGGAAATACATAACTACACACACACAAAATGAAGCATCTTGAATTTGAAGATCCACTCGAAGATGTCTTGTAGAGGAGGGCCTGATACTAACCTATCATAACTAATAATGTGTTTGTAATATAATAATTTTTGAACTATCTTCCTAACACTCTATCTGATAAAAAGAACCTGAAAATCCCTAATCTGTTCTAAAGGCCTATGGCTAACATATTCATTAAAAAAATTAGTAAATTTTCGCCTAACACTATCTAATAAAAACACCTGAAAATCCCTGATCTGATATAAATTTAACCCTGATTAATAATAAATTTAGTTAACTGAGATATCCTCCTACTGCAATTGTCTCCTATTTGCTTGAATTTTGAAATTCTAATCTGTAAACAAAATATTGTCTCAACCAAATACAATTTATCCATCCCTAACCTCTTTGTAATAACCTAAAACTAAACGATGGGGATTTTTTCAGTGAAGTGAAGACTCAATCCGATGAATGATGGCAGAACAATACACACAAAAGGAAAGTTCCTACCTTTGGTACGACAGCAACCGAAAACCTGTTGTCAAAATCTTCGCAAAGGAAGTTCATGCGTGTATTTCATTCTATGAAGATCTTCTCGCAAAAGTTGTAACACGCGCACGACAGTGAGAAAGATCTAAAACAGTTACAAAGAATTGTTATAACGTATCCTACTTGACAGCCATTTATTTTAAATTACCGGTGTTTAATGATTCTATAGTTTTTTTGGTCCCACAACTATAGGATGATGAGTAAAGTAATTGTATTAAAAAACATAGTAAAATATAATTGACGCTTCCACCATGTTCCATGATTGTTTGTTTCTCAACAGCTATCGCCAAACTATAGAGGAGAACTTGATTCCAAACCTATTCTTACTAAATGTTCCATCCATATTGTCCAACAGGTTATAGTATTTTATTAGTTTGGTGTTTTGCTTCACCACTGACAAGATTGTTCTTGAACCTCATACGGGAAAAAGATCAGCTCAATATGGCCAGAACCTTAAAAAGCTTTAAGAGACCTTTTAAAGTGTCCATGTATTTATCAACTATTTACTTATTTGTTTCAAACAGTAAATCACGTGTAGGATAGTTACCGTCTGGGACGAAAGTGTTTGAGGATCCTGACGTTGGACGGAATACAGCTGCGTTAAATCTCATGCTATGGTTTTTTTAAGACTGGCAGACACCACAGTGATAAGCCTGCAACAAGGCACGTCAAGGTGTTAAAAGGATTAACACACTTACAATTAAATACATACGTTTCTTGTAAAATCAACCAAGTCTAGAATTTCATTTACAATATAACTTTATTTACCTATTGTACTTTGACATATATACTGATTTTTCTGATTATTCGGGACAAACACCAGAACTCGGTTAGATAATTTAAATATATCATGAGGTCTTTTTTAATTGTTAAATTTTTTCCAAATAATACATGGGTTTAGTATTTACATACTACATATTTATACTAAACAAGTTTACTGTTTAGTAATGCTGATTTGTAAATTCATTGTGTATCGTATACTTAACAATATAAAAATTTAGTTATGAGAAATATAAAAAATTACCTCCGAATGATAAAAAAGACAGCTGATAATAACATCTTCTCGAAGGATTTGTTCATGCTTGGAAGTACGTAGTCCTATTACTTGCTATGAGGTTTTCTCGCTAAAGTTCACACCCACTACAATCGGCAATATCTGAAACATTCCCACGAACTATTAAATGGAATCCTATCCTATCTTGACCAGAACTTACTTCTATTTACCTGTGTTGTGTGATTCAATCTGTGTCTGTCTATTAGTATAATTTGTAAAAATCAATATTAGTTGCTTCAAAAATTCCAAGGTCTTGACTTCCAAAGAGACAGATTAATTTTCGACAGTTCTTGTTGTGAGTAGTAATTCAAAACATGAAATAGAATTTTTCACCTACAATCTTATTTGCTGATATCCATTCTTTCCATTGTAGTAAACTCACAGCATGACTACTTCAAAATATTCCATGATTTAATCTCATGGAGCAAAGAAATGTGTGGTCTCAGATCAATGTAGCAATATAGCCATAAATGTTGGCAATTACTATTATTGTGCTTTAGAAAGATTCCGTTTATCTATTTACATAAAGATTGTTTTACCCTATGATTATTATATTCCTCGGGTAGATAAGATACTTACATAGGTAGTAGAATACAGCTCCCTCCCTCTCTGATGACGCCTTGATGAAAGCTCGCAGGATGGTGAGAAGAGAGTAAGGAAATCATGTCAGTGGGTTGGAATAAGGTGCAAGGGATACTTTGGTTAAAGGACACCCGGAATAGGGAGAGGAGCCTAGACAAAATTTTTTTGAAATACCCCTTCTCTCTGACCCCAAGGACCCCCTCGGCCATGTTCGGTTGGAGGACCTCCCGTTTCTACCACAATGTTACCGTAGTATGGCAGGGCCGTAACACAAGCTTAAAGTGCATATTACTAATCAAAACCTGTTTTCAAAACTCAAAATAAAAATTTTGAATTTAATTAAATGTATATCGCACGGTTTATGAGTTTTGAAATTTTGTAAGGGCCGAAGCCCATTTAACCCTCCTTACCACCCCTGGCAAGAATCTTAGAAGTTTAATCATGCAAAGCCTGACATAGGAATCTAGTTTTACATCCCTTTTAACTTACCTTACTAATACCTCCTTGGCAATTCAATCAAGGTTTTAGTCCTTGCCAACAAGTTGCCTCCACTATTGCCTGTCTGCTGTTTATTGTTACCATTAGATCAATTAAAAATAGCTGTTAAGAATTTGTTATTATTGAATCACTGTTTTTAGACCTAAAATAGAATATTTTGACATGTAAAGTATTTTATTATTTGTATTGTTTGTTGACTATATTGACACAGCCTACACAGAATTAAATGATTTCTGTTGATTGGTGTCTCTGGTACCTATATAGACTGATTTGATTTGGTCAATTGATGTCCCCATACCCCCCCCCCCCCCCACTTACTGGCTTTGCTTAAGTAGATAACCCTTGAGAGTTATATTATTGCTTTTCATGGTTAAACTTCTACAACTTTTACCAGGCTACTGAAAAAATATCTTAATAATACACTTAGCACAAAATATATATGTCTATCCTAAAACTACCCCCTAACTTAAAGAAGGCGTATCAATAACACCTATTTATTAGAACAAATATAAAATTTTAATTTATGTAAAACTACACAACTTACGCCTGCTTTTTTATGCATGATTTTCTTGTTGTTTTTCTTCTTCTGATTCTTTAAACTTATATTAACAACCAAATCAACTATCCAACTTTATGACTTATATCTGAAATCGCGTCAAATCGACATTCATTTGTATGTTCGTGCAACAATATATATGATGATTTGAAACTGGGCATGGAAATACATAACTACACACACACAAAATGAAGCATCTTGAATTTGAAGATCCACTCGAAGATGTCTTGTAGAGGAGGGCCTGATACTAACCTATCATAACTAATAATTTGTTTGTAATATAATAATTTTTGAACTATCTTCCTAACACTCTATCTGATAAAAAGAACCTGAAAATCCCTAATCTGTTCTAAAGGCCTATGGCTAACATATTCATTAAAAAAATTAGTAAATTTTCGCCTAACACTATCTAATAAAAACACCTGAAAATCCCTGATCTGATATAAATTTAACCCTGATTAATAATAAATTTAGTTAACTGAGATATCCTCCTACTGCAATTGTCTCCTATTTGCTTGAATTTTGAAATTCTAATCTGTAAACAAAATATTGTCTCAACCAAATACAATTTATCCATCCCTAACCTCTTTGTAATAACCTAAAACTAAACGATGGGGATTTTTTCAGTGAAGTGAAGACTCAATCCGATGAATGATGGCAGAACAATACACACAAAAGGAAAGTTCCTACCTTTGGTACGACAGCAACCGAAAACCTGTTGTCAAAATCTTCACAAAGGAAGTTCATGCGTGTATTTCATTCTATGAAGATCTTCTCGCAAAAGTTGTAACACGCGCACGACAGTCAGAAAGATCTAAAACAGTTACAAAGAATTGTTATAACGTATCCTACTTGACAGCCATTTATTTTAAATTACCGGTGTTTAATGATTCTATAGTTTTTTTGGTCCCACAACTATAGGATGATGAGTAATGTATTAGTATTAAAAAACATAGTAAAATATAATTGACGCTTCCACCATGTTCCATGATTGTTTGTTTCTCAACAGCTATCGCCAAACTATAGAGGAGAACTTGATTCCAAACCTATCCTTACTAAATGTTCCATCCATATTGTCCAACAGGTTATAGTATTTTATTAGTTTGGTGTTTTGCTTCACCACTGACAAGATTGTTCTTGAACCTCATACGGGAAAAAGATCAGCTCAATATGGCCAGAACCTTAAAAAGCTTTAAGAGACCTTTTAAAGTGTCCATGTATTTATCAACTATTTACTTATTTGTTTCAAACAGTAAATCACGTGTAGGATAGTTACCGTCTGGGACGAAAGTGTTTGAGGATCCTGACGTTGGACGGAATACAGCTGCGTTAAATCTCATGCTATGGTTTTTTTAAGACTGGCAGACACCACAGTGATAAGCTTGCAACAAGGCACGTCAAGGTGTTAAAAGGATTAACACACTTACAATTAAATACATACGTTTCTTGTACAATCAACCAAGTCTAGAATTTCATTTACAATATAACTTTATTTACCTATTGTACTTTGACATAGGTATATACTGATTTTTCTGATTATTCGGGACAAACACCAGTACTCGGTTAGATAATTTAAATTAATATATCATGAGGTCTTTTTTAATTGTTAAATTTTTTCCAAATAATACATGGGTTTAGTATTTACATACTACATATTTATACTAAACAAGTTTACTGTTTAGTAATGCTGATTTGTAAATTCATTGTGTATCGTATACTTAACAATATAAAAATTTAGTTATGAGAAATATAAAAAATTACCTCCGAATGATAAAAAAGACAGCTGATAATAACATCTTCTCGAAGGATTTGTTCATGCTTGGAAGTACGTAGTCCTATTACTTGCTATGAGGTTTTCTCGCTAAAGTTCACACCCACTACAATCGGCAATATCTGAAACATTCCCACGAACTATTAAATGGAATCCTATCCTATCTTGACCAGAACTTACTTCTATTTACCTGTGTTGTGTGATTCAATCTGTGTCTGTCTATTAGTATAATTTGTAAAAATCAATATTAGTTGCTTCAAAAATTCCAAGGTCTTGACTTCCAAAGAGACAGATTAATTTTCGACAGTTCTTGTTGTGAGTAGTAATTCAAAACATGAAATAGAATTTTTCACCTACAATCTTATTTGCTGATATCCATTCTTTCCATTGTAGTAAACTCACAGCATGACTACTTCAAAATATTCCATGATTTAATCTCATGGAGCAAAGAAATGTGTGGTCTCAGATCAATGTAGCAATATAGCCATAAATGTTGGCAATTACTATTATTGTGCTTTAGAAAGATTCCGTTTATCTATTTACATAAAGATTGTTTAACCCTATGATTATTATATTCCTCGGGTAGATAAGATACTTACATAGGTAGTAGAATACAGCTCCCTCCCTCTCTGATGACGCCTTGATGAAAGCTCGCAGGATGGTGAGAAGAGAGTAAGGAAATCATGTCAGTGGGTTGGAATATGGTGCAAGGGATACTTTGGTTAAAGGACACCCGGAATAGGGAGAGGAGCCTAGACAGAATGTTTTTGAAATACCCCTTCTCTCTGACCCCAAGGACCCCCTCGGCCATGTTCGGTTGGAGGGCCTCCCGTTTCTACCACAATGTTACCGTAGTATGGCAGGGCCGTAACACAAGCTTAAAGTGCATATTACTAATCAAAACCTGTTTTCAAAACTCAAAATAAAAATTTTGAATTTAATTAAATGTATATCGCACGGTTTATGAGTTTTGAAATTTTGTAAGGGCCGAAGCCCATTTAACCCTCCTTACCACCCCTGGCAAGAATCTTAGAAGTTTAATCATGCAAAGCCTGACATAGGAATCTAGTTTTACATCCCTTTTAACTTACCTTACTAATACCTCCTTGGCAATTCAATCAAGGTTTTAGTCCTTGCCAACAAGTTGCCTCCACTATTGCCTGTCTGCTGTTTATTGTTACCATTAGATCAATTAAAAATAGCTGTTAAGAATTTGTTATTATTGAATCACTGTTTTTAGACCTAAAATAGAATATTTTGACATGTAAAGTATTTTATTATTTGTATTGTTTGTTGACTATATTGACACAGCCTACACAGAATTAAATGATTTCTGTTGATTGGTGTCTCTGGTACCTATATAGACTGATTTGATTTGGTCAATTGATGTCCCCATACCCCCCCCCCCCCCCACTTACTGGCTTTGCTTAAGTAGATAACCCTTGAGAGTTATATTATTGCTTTTCATGGTTAAACTTCTACAACTTTTACCAGGCTACTGAAAAAATATCTTAATAATACACTTAGCACAAAATATATATGTCTATCCTAAAACTACCCCCTAACTTAAAGAAGGCGTATCAATAACACCTATTTATTAGAACAAATATAAAATTTTAATTTATGTAAAACTACACAACTTACGCCTGCTTTTTTATGCATGATTTTCTTGTTGTTTTTCTTCTTCTGATTCTTTAAACTTATATTAACAACCAAATCAACTATCCAACTTTATGACTTATATCTGAAATCGCGTCAAATCGACATTCATTTGTATGTTCGTGCAACAATATATATGATGATTTGAAACTGGGCATGGAAATACATAACTACACACACACAAAATGAAGCATCTTGAATTTGAAGATCCACTCGAAGATGTCTTGTAGAGGAGGGCCTGATACTAACCTATCATAACTATTAATGTGTTTGTAATATAATAATTTTTGAACTATCTTCCTAACACTCTATCTGATAAAAAGAACCTGAAAATCCCTAATCTGTTCTAAAGGCCTATGGCTAACATATTCATTAAAAAAAATAGTAAATTTTCGCCTAACACTATCTAATAAAAACACCTGAAAATCCCTGATCTGATATAAATTTAACCCTGATTAATAATAAATTTAGTTAACTGAGATATCCTCCTACTGCAATTGTCTCCTATTTGCTTGAATTTTGAAATTCTAATCTGTAAACAAAATATTGTCTCAACCAAATACAATCTATCCATCCCTAACCTCTTTGTAATAACCTAAAACTAAACGATGGGGATTTTTTCAGTGAAGTGAAGACTAAATCCGATGAATGATGGCAGAACAATACACACAAAAGGAAAGTTCCTACCTTTGGTACGACAGCAACCGAAAACCTGTTGTCAAAATCTTCGCAAAGGAAGTTCATGCGTGTATTTCATTCTATGAAGATCTTCTCGCAAAAGTTGTAACACGCGCACGACAGTCAGAAAGATCTAAAACAGTTACAAAGAATTGTTATAACGTATCCTACTTGACAGCCATTTATTTTAAATTACCGGTGTTTAATGATTCTATAGTTTTTTTGGTCCCACAACTATAGGATGATGAGTAATGTAATAGTATTAAAAAACATGGTAAAATATAATTGACGCTTCCACCATGTTCCATGATTGTTTGTTTCTCAACAGCTATCGCCAAACTATAGAGGAGAACTTGATTCCAAACCTATCCTTACTAAATGTTCCATCCATATTGTCCAACAGGTTATAGTATTTTATTAGTTTGGTGTTTTGCTTCACCACTGACAAGATTGTTCTTGAACCTCATACGGGAAAAAGATCAGCTCAATATGGCCAGAACCTTAAAAAGCTTTAAGAGACCTTTTAAAGTGTCCATGTATTTATCAACTATTTACTTATTTGTTTCAAACAGTAAATCACGTGTAGGATAGTTACCGTCTGGGACGAAAGTGTTTGAGGATCCTGACGTTGGACGGAATACAGCTGCGTTAAATCTCATGCCATGGTTTTTTTAAGACTGGCAGACACCACAGTGATAAGCCTGCAACAAGGCACGTCAAGGTGTTAAAAGGATTAACACACTTACAATTAAATACATACGTTTCTTGTAAAATCAACCAAGTCTAGAATTTCATTTACAATATAACTTTATTTACCTATTGTACTTTGACATATATACTGATTTTTCTGATTATTCGGGACAAACACCAGAACTCGGTTAGATAATTTAAATATATCATGAGGTCTTTTTTAATTGTTAAATTTTTTCCAAATAATACATGGGTTTAGTATTTACATACTACATATTTATACTAAACAAGTTTACTGTTTAGTAATGCTGATTTGTAAATTCATTGTGTATCGTATACTTAACAATATAAAAATTTAGTTATGAGAAATATAAAAAATTACCTCCGAATGATAAAAAAGACAGCTGATAATAACATCTTCTCGAAGGATTTGTTCATGCTTGGAAGTACGTAGTCCTATTACTTGCTATGAGGTTTTCTCGCTAAAGTTCACACCCACTACAATCGGCAATATCTGAAACATTCCCACGAACTATTAAATGGAATCCTATCCTATCTTGACCAGAACTTACTTCTATTTACCTGTGTTGTGTGATTCAATCTGTGTCTGTCTATTAGTATAATTTGTAAAAATCAATATTAGTTGCTTCAAAAATTCCAAGGTCTTGACTTCCAAAGAGACAGATTAATTTTCGACAGTTCTTGTTGTGAGTAGTAATTCAAAACATGAAATAGAATTTTTCACCTACAATCTTATTTGCTGATATCCATTCTTTCCATTGTAGTAAACTCACAGCATGACTACTTCAAAATATTCCATGATTTAATCTCATGGAGCAAAGAAATGTGTGGTCTCAGATCAATGTAGCAATATAGCCATAAATGTTGGCAATTACTATTATTGTGCTTTAGAAAGATTCCGTTTATCTATTTACATAAAGATTGTTTTACCCTATGATTATTATATTCCTCGGTTAGATAAGATACTTACATAGGTAGTAGAATACAGCTCCCTCCCTCTCTGATGACGCCTTGATGAAAGCTCGCAGGATGGTGAGAAGAGAGTAAGGAAATCATGTCAGTGGGTTGGAATAAGGTGCAAGGGATACTTTGGTTAAAGGACACCCGGAATAGGGAGAGGAGCCTAGACAAAATGTTTTTGAAATACCCCTTCTCTCTGACCCCAAGGACCCCCTCGGCCATGTTCGGTTGGAGGGCCTCCCGTTTCTACCACAATGTTACCGTAGTATGGCAGGGCCGTAACACAAGCTTAAAGTGAATATTACTAATCAAAACCTGTTTTCAAAACTCAAAATAAAAATTTTGAATTTAATTAAATGTATATCGCACGGTTTATGAGTTTTGAAATTTTGTAAGGGCCGAAGCCCATTTAACCCTCCTTACCACCCCTGGCAAGAATCTTAGAAGTTTAATCATGCAAAGCCTGACATAGGAATCTAGTTTTACATCCCTTTTAACTTACCTTACTAATACCTCCTTGGCAATTCAATCAAGGTTTTAGTCCTTGCCAACAAGTTGCCTCCACTATTGCCTGTCTGCTGTTTATTGTTACCATTAGATCAATTAAAAATAGCTGTTAAGAATTTGTTATTATTGAATCACTGTTTTTAGACCTAAAATAGAATATTTTGACATGTAAAGTATTTTATTATTTGTATTGTTTGTTGACTATATTGACACAGCCTACACAGAATTAAATGATTTCTGTTGATTGGTGTCTCTGGTACCTATATAGACTGATTTGATTTGGTCAATTGATGTCCCCATACCCCCCCACTTACTGGCTTTGCTTAAGTAGATAACCCTTGAGAGTTATATTATTGCTTTTCATGGTTAAACTTCTACAACTTTTACCAGGCTACTGAAAAAATATCTTAATAATACACTTAGCACAAAATATATATGTCTATCCTAAAACTACCCCCTAACTTAAAGAAGGCGTATCAATAACACCTATTTATTAGAACAAATATAAAATTTTAATTTATGTAAAACTACACAACTTACGCCTGCTTTTTTATGCATGATTTTCTTGTTGTTTTTCTTCTTCTGATTCTTTAAACTTATATTAACAACCAAATCAACTATCCAACTTTATGACTTATATCTGAAATCGCGTCAAATCGACATTCATTTGTATGTTCGTGCAACAATATATATGATGATTTGAAACTGGGCATGGAAATACATAACTACACACACACAAAATGAAGCATCTTGAATTTGAAGATCCACTCGAAGATGTCTTGTAGAGGAGGGCCTGATACTAACCTATCATAACTAATAATGTGTTTGTAATATAATAATTTTTGAACTATCTTCCTAACACTCTATCTGATAAAAAGAACCTGAAAATCCCTAATCTGTTCTAAAGGCCTATGGCTAACATATTCATTAAAAAAATTAGTAAATTTTCGCCTAACACTATCTAATAAAAACACCTGAAAATCCCTGATCTGATATAAATTTAACCCTGATTAATAATAAATTTAGTTAACTGAGATATCCTCCTACTGCAATTGTCTCCTATTTGCTTGAATTTTGAAATTCTAATCTGTAAACAAAATATTGTCTCAACCAAATACAATTTATCCATCCCTAACCTCTTTGTAATAACCTAAAACTAAACGATGGGGATTTTTTCAGTGAAGTGAAGACTCAATCCGATGAATGATGGCAGAACAATACACACAAAAGGAAAGTTCCTACCTTTGGTACGACAGCAACCGAAAACCTGCAAAAAGCATAGTCCAAGTGAGCAAAAAACATAATTTAAAAATAGTCGTTTAGCCTCTGGATTACTGTATTATACTTAAAATGGTTTACAATATCTGCATATAGTAATCCTTTGTTGCTGATTTTGGCAACTAGTTTCGGTTCTTCTAAACCATCTTCAAGCCTAGAGGTGTCGAGTAATCACTTCATTCGAAGGTTGTTAAGAAACAGAGTTCAATCATTAAAATAACACGATAACACGGAACGGACACACATTACAAAAAAACGTGTGTTGTATATGTTTAATTTATTGAACTCTGTTTCTTAGCGACTTTCTAATGAAGTTATTACTTGGCACCTCTAGACCTGAAGATGGTTCAGAAGAACCAAAACTAGTTGCCAAAATCAGCAACAAAAGATTACTATACGCAGGTATTATAAACCATTTTAAGCAAAAAACATCAGTTTAAAGATAGATTTTGTCAGTTTATTTTACAAAGATATTGCAATGTTGTCTTTTAAATTATATATATTTAGCATTTACAAACTCAATTTTATTAATCATGCCATTATTGCAAATAACATGAACTCTCCACTGAAAAACCCATGAAATAAGATCCATTGAAACCAAATTAAGTACGGATTGATACTAAAACTATGAGGCTGTTTGTAACAAAAAAGTCTACATTGAGCAGGTGTCCTAGCCGAAGAGGCTATTCAAATATGGTACCAAGGTCGTATTACTTATGTTTTTAAAATATCTTTTATCAAATTTTTATTTATCATTTACTGAAACATTTAAAGATTTAGTTACAAGAAATATAAAAAATTACCTCAGAATTCTACAGAAGACACCTGATGTCAAATTCTTCGCAAAGGAAGTTCATGCGTGTATTTCATTCTATGAAGATCTTCTCGCAAAAGTTGTAACACGCGCACGACAGTGAGAAAGATCTAAAACAGTTACAAAGAATTGTTATAACGTATCCTACTTGACAGCCACTTATTTTAAATTACCGGTGTTTAATGATTCTATAGTTTTTTTGGTCCCACAACTATAGGATGATGAGTAATGTAATAGTATTAAAAAACATAGTAAAATATAATTGACGCTTCCACCATGTTCCATGATTGTTTGTTTCTCAACAGCTATCGCCAAACTATAGAGGAGAACTTGATTCCAAACCTATTCTTACTAAATGTTCCATCCATATTGTCCAACAGGTTATAGTATTTTATTAGTTTGGTGTTTTGCTTCACCACTGACAAGATTGTTCTTGAACCTCATACGGGAAAAAGATCAGCTCAATATGGCCAGAACCTTAAAAAGCTTTAAGAGACCTTTTAAAGTGTCCATGTATTTATCAACTATTTACTTATTTGTTTCAAACAGTAAATCACGTGTAGGATAGTTACCGTCTGGGACGAAAGTGTTTGAGGATCCTGACGTTGGACGGAATACAGCTGCGTTAAATCTCATGCTATGCTATGGTTTTTTTAAGACTGGCAGACACCACAGTGATAAGCCTGCAACAAGGCACGTCAAGGTGTTAAAAGGATTAACACACTTACAATTAAATACATGCGTTTCTTGTAAAATCAACCAAGTCTAGAATTTCATTTACAATATAACTTTATTTACCTATTGTACTTTGACATATATACTGATTTTTCTGATTATTCGGGACAAACACCAGTACTCGGTTAGATAATTTAAATATATCATGAGGTCTTTTTTAATTGTTAAATTTTTTCCAAATAATACATGGGTTTAGTATTTACATACTACATATTTATACTAAACAAGTTTACTGTTTAGTAATGCTGATTTGTAAATTCATTGTGTATCGTATACTTAACAATATAAAAATTTAGTTATGAGAAATATAAAAAATTACCTCCGAATGATAAAAAAGACAGCTGATAATAACATCTTCTCGAAGGATTTGTTCATGCTTGGAAGTACGTAGTCCTATTACTTGCTATGAGGTTTTCTCGCTAAAGTTCACACCCACTACAATCGGCAATATCTGAAACATTCCCACGAACTATTAAATGGAATCCTATCCTATCTTGACCAGAACTTACTTCTATTTACCTGTGTTGTGTGATTCAATCTGTGTCTGTCTATTAGTATAATTTGTAAAAATCAATATTAGTTGCTTCAAAAATTCCAAGGTCTTGACTTCCAAAGAGACAGATTAATTTTCGACAGTTCTTGTTGTGAGTAGTAATTCAAAACATGAAATAGAATTTTTCACCTACAATCTTATTTGCTGATATCCATTCTTTCCATTGTATTAAACTCACAGCATGACTACTTCAAAATATTCCATGATTTAATCTCATGGAGCAAAGAAATGTGTGGTCTCAGATCAATGTAGCAATATAGCCATAAATGTTGGCAATTACTATTATTGTGCTTTAGAAAGATTCCGTTTATCTATTTACATAAAGATTGTTTTACCCTATGATTATTATATTCCTCGGTTAGATAAGATACTTACATAGGTAGTAGAATACAGCTCCCTCCCTCTCTGATGACGCCTTGATGAAAGCTCGCAGGATGGTGAGAAGAGAGTAAGGAAATCATGTCAGTGGGTTGGAATAAGGTGCAAGGGATACTTTGGTTAAAGGACACCCGGAATAGGGAGAGGAGCCTAGACAAAATTTTTTTGAAATACCCCTTCTCTCTGACCCCAAGGACCCCCTCGGCCATGTTCGGTTGGAGGGCCTCCCGTTTCTACCACAATGTTACCGTAGTATGGCAGGGCCGTAACACAAGCTTAAAGTGCATATTACTAATCAAAACCTGTTTTCAAAACTCAAAATAAAAATTTTGAATTTAATTAAATGTATATCGCACGGTTTATGAGTTTTGAAATTTTGTAAGGGCCGAAGCCCATTTAACCCTCCTTACCACCCCTGGCAAGAATCTTAGAAGTTTAATCATGCAAAGCCTGACATAGGAATCTAGTTTTACATCCCTTTTAACTTACCTTACTAATACCTCCTTGGCAATTCAATCAAGGTTTTAGTCCTTGCCAACAAGTTGCCTCCACTATTGCCTGTCTGCTGTTTATTGTTACCATTAGATCAATTAAAAATAGCTGTTAAGAATTTGTTATTATTGAATCACTGTTTTTAGACCTAAAATAGAATATTTTGACATGTAAAGTATTTTATTATTTGTATTGTTTGTTGACTATATTGACACAGCCTACACAGAATTAAATGATTTCTGTTGATTGGTGTCTCTGGTACCTATATAGACTGATTTGATTTGGTCAATTGATGTCCCCATACCCCCCCCCACTTACTGGCTTTGCTTAAGTAGATAACCCTTGAGAGTTATATTATTGCTTTTCATGGTTAAACTTCTACAACTTTTACCAGGCTACTGAAAAAATATCTTAATAATACACTTAGCACAAAATATATATGTCTATCCTAAAACTACCCCCTAACTTAAAGAAGGCGTATCAATAACACCTATTTATTAGAACAAATATAAAATTTTAATTTATGTAAAACTACACAACTTACGCCTGCTTTTTTATGCATGATTTTCTTGTTGTTTTTCTTCTTCTGATTCTTTAAACTTATATTAACAACCAAATCAACTATCCAACTTTATGACTTATATCTGAAATTGCGTCAAATCGACATTCATTTGTATGTTCGTGCAACAATATATATGATGATTTGAAACTGGGCATGGAAATACATAACTACACACACACAAAATGAAGCATCTTGAATTTGAAGATCCACTCGAAGATGTCTTGTAGAGGAGGGCCTGATACTAACCTATCATAACTAATAATGTGTTTGTAATATAATAATTTTTGAACTATCTTCCTAACACTCTATCTGATAAAAAGAACCTGAAAATCCCTAATCTGTTCTAAAGGCCTATGGCTAACATATTCATTAAAAAAATTAGTAAATTTTTGCCTAACACTATCTAATAAAAACACCTGAAAATCCCTGATCTGATATAAATTTAACCCTGATTAATAATAAATTTAGTTAACTGAGATATCCTCCTACTGCAATTGTCTCCTATTTGCTTGAATTTTGAAATTCTAATCTGTAAACAAAATATTGTCTCAACCAAATACAATTTATCCATCCCTAACCTCTTTGTAATAACCTAAAACTAAACGATGGGGATTTTTTCAGTGAAGTGAAGACTCAATCCGATGAATGATGGCAGAACAATACACACAAAAGGAAAGTTCCTACCTTTGGTACGACAGCAACCGAAAACCTGTTGTCAAAATCTTCGCAAAGGAAGTTCATGCGTGTATTTCATTCTATGAAGATCTTCTCGCAAAAGTTGTAACACGCGCACGACAGTCAGAAAGATCTAAAACAGTTACAAAGAATTGTTATAACGTATCCTACTTGACAGCCATTTATTTTAAATTACCGGTGTTTAATGATTCTATAGTTTTTTTGGTCCCACAACTATAGGATGATGAGTAATGTAATAGTATTAAAAAACATAGTAAAATATAATTGACGCTTCCACCATGTTCCATGATTGTTTGTTTCTCAACAGCTATCGCCAAACTATAGAGGAGAACTTGATTCCAAACCTATCCTTACTAAATGTTCCATCCATATTGTCCAACAGGTTATAGTATTTTATTAGTTTGTTGTTTTGCTTCACCACTGACAAGATTGTTCTTGAACCTCATACGGGAAAAAGATCAGCTCAATATGGCCAGAACCTTAAAAAGCTTTAAGAGACCTTTTAAAGTGTCCATGTATTTATCAACTATTTACTTATTTGTTTCAAACAGTAAATCACGTGTAGGATAGTTACCGTCTGGGACGAAAGTGTTTGAGGATCCTGACGTTGGACGGAATACAGCTGCGTTAAATCTCATGCTATGGTTTTTTTAAGACTGGCAGACACCACAGTGATAAGCCTGCAACAAGGCACGTCAAGGTGTTAAAAGGATTAACACACTTACAATTAAATACATACGTTTCTTGTAAAATCAACCAAGTCTAGAATTTCATTTACAATATAACTTTATTTACCTATTGTACTTTGACATATATACTGATTTTTCTGATTATTCGGGACAAACACCAGAACTCGGTTAGATAATTTAAATATATCATGAGGTCTTTTTTAATTGTTAAATTTTTTCCAAATAATACATGGGTTTAGTATTTACATACTACATATTTATACTAAACAAGTTTACTGTTTAGTAATGCTGATTTGTAAATTCATTGTGTATCGTATACTTAACAATATAAAAATTTAGTTATGAGAAATATAAAAAATTACCTCCGAATGATAAAAAAGACAGCTGATAATAACATCTTCTCGAAGGATTTGTTCATGCTTGGAAGTACGTAGTCCTATTACTTGCTATGAGGTTTTCTCGCTAAAGTTCACACCCACTACAATCGGCAATATCTGAAACATTCCCACGAACTATTAAATGGAATCCTATCCTATCTTGACCAGAACTTACTTCTATTTACCTGTGTTGTGTGATTCAATCTGTGTCTGTCTATTAGTATAATTTGTAAAAATCAATATTAGTTGCTTCAAAAATTCCAAGGTCTTGACTTCCAAAGAGACAGATTAATTTTCGACAGTTCTTGTTGTGAGTAGTAATTCAAAACATGAAATAGAATTTTTCACCTACAATCTTATTTGCTGATATCCATTCTTTCCATTGTAGTAAACTCACAGCATGACTACTTCAAAATATTCCATGATTTAATCTCATGGAGCAAAGAAATGTGTGGTCTCAGATCAATGTAGCAATATAGCCATAAATGTTGGCAATTACTATTATTGTGCTTTAGAAAGATTCCGTTTATCTATTTACATAAAGATTGTTTTACCCTATGATTATTATATTCCTCGGTTAGATAAGATACTTACATAGGTAGTAGAATACAGCTCCCTCCCTCTCTGATGACGCCTTGATGAAAGCTCGCAGGATGGTGAGAAGAGAGTAAGGAAATCATGTCAGTGGGTTGGAATAAGGTGCAAGGGATACTTTGGTTAAAGGACACCCGGAATAGGGAGAGGAGCCTAGACAAAATGTTTTTGAAATACCCCTTCTCTCTGACCCCAAGGACCCCCTCGGCCATGTTCGGTTGGAGGGCCTCCCGTTTCTACCACAATGTTACCGTAGTATGGCAGGGCCGTAACACAAGCTTAAAGTGCATATTACTAATCAAAACCAGTTTTCAAAACTCAAAATAAAAATTTTGAATTTAATTAAATGTATATCGCACGGTTTATGAGTTTTGAAATTTTGTAAGGGCCGAAGCCCATTTAACCCTCCTTACCACCCCTGGCAAGAATCTTAGAAGTTTAATCATGCAAAGCCTGACATAGGAATCTAGTTTTACATCCCTTTTAACTTACCTTACTAATACCTCCTTGGCAATTCAATCAAGGTTTTAGTCCTTGCCAACAAGTTGCCTCCACTATTGCCTGTCTGCTGTTTATTGTTACCATTAGATCAATTAAAAATAGCTGTTAAGAATTTGTTATTATTGAATCACTGTTTTTAGACCTAAAATAGAATATTTTGACATGTAAAGTATTTTATTATTTGTATTGTTTGTTGACTATATTGACACAGCCTACACAGAATTAAATGATTTCTGTTGATTGGTGTCTCTGGTACCTATATAGACTGATTTGATTTGGTCAATTGATGTCCCCATACCCCCCCACTTACTGGCTTTGCTTAAGTAGATAACCCTTGAGAGTTATATTATTGCTTTTCATGGTTAAACTTCTACAACTTTTACCAGGCTACTGAAAAAATATCTTAATAATACACTTAGCACAAAATATATATGTCTATCCTAAAACTACCCCCTAACTTAAAGAAGGCGTATCAATAACACCTATTTATTAGAACAAATATAAAATTTTAATTTATGTAAAACTACACAACTTACGCCTGCTTTTTTATGCATGATTTTCTTGTTGTTTTTCTTCTTCTGATTCTTTAAACTTATATTAACAACCAAATCAACTATCCAACTTTATGACTTATATCTGAAATCGCGTCAAATCGACATTCATTTGTATGTTCGTGCAACAATATATATGATGATTTGAAACTGGGCATGGAAATACATAACTACACACACACAAAATGAAGCATCTTGAATTTGAAGATCCACTCGAAGATGTCTTGTAGAGGAGGGCCTGATACTAACCTATCATAACTAATAATGTGTTTGTAATATAATAATTTTTGAACTATCTTCCTAACACTCTATCTGATAAAAAGAACCTGAAAATCCCTAATCTGTTCTAAAGGCCTATGGCTAACATATTCATTAAAAAAATTAGTAAATTTTCGCCTAACACTATCTAATAAAAACACCTGAAAATCCCTGATCTGATATAAATTTAACCCTGATTAATAATAAATTTAGTTAACTGAGATATCCTCCTACTGCAATTGTCTCCTATTTGCTTGAATTTTGAAATTCTAATCTGTAAACAAAATATTGTCTCAACCAAATACAATTTATCCATCCCTAACCTCTTTGTAATAACCTAAAACTAAACGATGGGGATTTTTTCAGTGAAGTGAAGACTCAATCCGATGAATGATGGCAGAACAATACACACAAAAGGAAAGTTCCTACCTTTGGTACGACAGCAACCGAAAACCTGCAAAAAGCATAGTCCAAGTGAGCAAAAAACATAATTTAAAAATAGTCGTTTAGCCTCTGGATTACTGTATTATACTTAAAATGGTTTACAATATCTGCATATAGTAATCCTTTGTTGCTGATTTTGGCAACTAGTTTCGGTTCTTCTAAACCATCTTCAAGCCTAGAGGTGTCGAGTAATCACTTCATTCGAAGGTTGTTAAGAAACAGAGTTCAATCATTAAAATAACACGATAACACGGAACGGACACACATTACAAAAAAACGTGTGTTGTATATGTTTAATTTATTGAACTCTGTTTCTTAGCGACTTTCTAATGAAGTTATTACTTGGCACCTCTAGACCTGAAGATGGTTCAGAAGAACCAAAACTAGTTGCCAAAATCAGCAACAAAAGATTACTATACGCAGGTATTATAAACCATTTTAAGCAAAAAACATCAGTTTAAAGATAGATTTTGTCAGTTTATTTTACAAAGATATTGCAATGTTGTCTTTTAAATTATATATATTTAGCATTTACAAACTCAATTTTATTAATCATGCCATTATTGCAAATAACATGAACTCTCCACTGAAAAACCCATGAAATAAGATCCATTGAAACCAAATTAAGTACGGATTGATACTAAAACTATGAGGCTGTTTGTAACAAAAAAGTCTACATTGAGCAGGTGTCCTAGCCGAAGAGGCTATTCAAATATGGTACCAAGGTCGTATTACTTATGTTTTTAAAATATCTTTTATCAAATTTTTATTTATCATTTACTGAAACATTTAAAGATTTAGTTACAAGAAATATAAAAAATTACCTCAGAATTCTACAGAAGACACCTGATGTCAAATTCTTCGCAAAGGAAGTTCATGCGTGTATTTCATTCTATGAAGATCTTCTCGCAAAAGTTGTAACACGCGCACGACAGTGAGAAAGATCTAAAACAGTTACAAAGAATTGTTATAACGTATCCTACTTGACAGCCACTTATTTTAAATTACCGGTGTTTAATGATTCTATAGTTTTTTTGGTCCCACAACTATAGGATGATGAGTAATGTAATAGTATTAAAAAACATAGTAAAATATAATTGACGCTTCCACCATGTTCCATGATTGTTTGTTTCTCAACAGCTATCGCCAAACTATAGAGGAGAACTTGATTCCAAACCTATTCTTACTAAATGTTCCATCCATATTGTCCAACAGGTTATAGTATTTTATTAGTTTGGTGTTTTGCTTCACCACTGACAAGATTGTTCTTGAACCTCATACGGGAAAAAGATCAGCTCAATATGGCCAGAACCTTAAAAAGCTTTAAGAGACCTTTTAAAGTGTCCATGTATTTATCAACTATTTACTTATTTGTTTCAAACAGTAAATCACGTGTAGGATAGTTACCGTCTGGGACGAAAGTGTTTGAGGATCCTGACGTTGGACGGAATACAGCTGCGTTAAATCTCATGCTATGCTATGGTTTTTTTAAGACTGGCAGACACCACAGTGATAAGCCTGCAACAAGGCACGTCAAGGTGTTAAAAGGATTAACACACTTACAATTAAATACATGCGTTTCTTGTAAAATCAACCAAGTCTAGAATTTCATTTACAATATAACTTTATTTACCTATTGTACTTTGACATATATACTGATTTTTCTGATTATTCGGGACAAACACCAGTACTCGGTTAGATAATTTAAATATATCATGAGGTCTTTTTTAATTGTTAAATTTTTTCCAAATAATACATGGGTTTAGTATTTACATACTACATATTTATACTAAACAAGTTTACTGTTTAGTAATGCTGATTTGTAAATTCATTGTGTATCGTATACTTAACAATATAAAAATTTAGTTATGAGAAATATAAAAAATTACCTCCGAATGATAAAAAAGACAGCTGATAATAACATCTTCTCGAAGGATTTGTTCATGCTTGGAAGTACGTAGTCCTATTACTTGCTATGAGGTTTTCTCGCTAAAGTTCACACCCACTACAATCGGCAATATCTTAAACATTCCCACGAACTATTAAATGGAATCCTATCCTATCTTGACCAGAACTTACTTCTATTTACCTGTGTTGTGTGATTCAATCTGTGTCTGTCTATTAGTATAATTTGTAAAAATCAATATTAGTTGCTTCAAAAATTCCAAGGTCTTGACTTCCAAAGAGACAGATTAATTTTCGACAGTTCTTGTTGTGAGTAGTAATTCAAAACATGAAATAGAATTTTTCACCTACAATCTTATTTGCTGATATCCATTCTTTCCATTGTAGTAAACTCACAGCATGACTACTTCAAAATATTCCATGATTTAATTTTATGGAGCAAAGAAATGTGTGGTCTCAGATCAATGTAGCAATATAGCCATAAATGTTGGCAATTACTATTATTGTGCTTTAGAAAGATTCCGTTTATCTATTTACATAAAGATTGTTTTACCCTATGATTATTATATTCCTCGGTTAGATAAGATACTTACATAGGTAGTAGAATACAGCTCCCTCCCTCTCTGATGACGCCTTGATGAAAGCTCGCAGGATGGTGAGAAGAGAGTAAGGAAATCATGTCAGTGGGTTGGAATAAGGTGCAAGGGATACTTTGGTTAAAGGACACCCGGAATAGGGAGAGGAGCCTAGACAAAATTTTTTTGAAATACCCCTTCTCTCTGACCCCAAGGACCCCCTCGGCCATGTTCGGTTGGAGGGCCTCCCGTTTCTACCACAATGTTACCGTAGTATGGCAGGGCCGTAACACAAGCTTAAAGTGCATATTACTAATCAAAACCTGTTTTCAAAACTCAAAATAAAAATTTTGAATTTAATTAAATGTATATCGCACGGTTTATGAGTTTTGAAATTTTGTAAGGGCCGAAGCCCATTTAACCCTCCTTACCACCCCTGGCAAGAATCTTAGAAGTTTAATCATGCAAAGCCTGACATAGGAATCTAGTTTTACATCCCTTTTAACTTACCTTACTAATACCTCCTTGGCAATTCAATCAAGGTTTTAGTCCTTGCCAACAAGTTGCCTCCACTATTGCCTGTCTGCTGTTTATTGTTACCATTAGATCAATTAAAAATAGCTGTTAAGAATTTGTTATTATTGAATCACTGTTTTTAGACCTAAAATAGAATATTTTGACATGTAAAGTATTTTATTATTTGTATTGTTTGTTGACTATATTGACACAGCCTACACAGAATTAAATGATTTCTGTTGATTGGTGTCTCTGGTACCTATATAGACTGATTTGATTTGGTCAATTGATGTCCCCATACCCCCCCCACTTACTGGCTTTGCTTAAGTAGATAACCCTTGAGAGTTATATTATTGCTTTTCATGGTTAAACTTCTACAACTTTTACCAGGCTACTGAAAAAATATCTTAATAATACACTTAGCACAAAATATATATGTCTATCCTAAAACTACCCCCTAACTTAAAGAAGGCGTATCAATAACACCTATTTATTAGAACAAATATAAAATTTTAATTTATGTAAAACTACACAACTTACGCCTGCTTTTTTATGCATGATTTTCTTGTTGTTTTTCTTCTTCTGATTCTTTAAACTTATATTAACAACCAAATCAACTATCCAACTTTATGACTTATATCTGAAATCGCGTCAAATCGACATTCATTTGTATGTTCGTGCAACAATATATATGATGATTTGAAACTGGGCATGGAAATACATAACTACACACACACAAAATGAAGCATCTTGAATTTGAAGATCCACTCGAAGATGTCTTGTAGAGGAGGGCCTGATACTAACCTATCATAACTAATAATGTGTTTGTAATATAATAATTTTTGAACTATCTTCCTAACACTCTATCTGATAAAAAGAACCTGAAAATCCCTAATCTGTTCTAAAGGCCTATGGCTAACATATTCATTAAAAAAATTAGTAAATTTTTGCCTAACACTATCTAATAAAAACACCTGAAAATCCCTGATCTGATATAAATTTAACCCTGATTAATAATAAATTTAGTTAACTGAGATATCCTCCTACTGCAATTGTCTCCTATTTGCTTGAATTTTGAAATTCTAATCTGTAAACAAAATATTGTCTCAACCAAATACAATTTATCCATCCCTAACCTCTTTGTAATAACCTAAAACTAAACGATGGGGATTTTTCCAGTGAAGTGAAGACTCAATCCGATGAATGATGGCAGAACAATACACACAAAAGGAAAGTTCCTACCTTTGGTACGACAGCAACCGAAAACCTGTTGTCAAAATCTTCGCAAAGGAAGTTAATGCGTGTATTTCATTCTATGAAGATCTTCTCGCAAAAGTTGTAACACGCGCACGACAGTCAGAAAGATCTAAAACAGTTACAAAGAATTGTTATAACGTATCCTACTTGACAGCCATTTATTTTAAATTACCGGTGTTTAATGATTCTATAGTTTTTTTGGTCCCACAACTATAGGATGATGAGTAATGTAATAGTATTAAAAAACATAGTAAAATATAATTGACGCTTCCACCATGTTCCATGATTGTTTGTTTCTCAACAGCTATCGCCAAACTATAGAGGAGAACTTGATTCCAAACCTATCCTTACTAAATGTTCCATCCATATTGTCCAACAGGTTATAGTATTTTATTAGTTTGTTGTTTTGCTTCACCACTGACAAGATTGTTCTTGAACCTCATACGGGAAAAAGATCAGCTCAATATGGCCAGAACCTTAAAAAGCTTTAAGAGACCTTTTAAAGTGTCCATGTATTTATCAACTATTTACTTATTTGTTTCAAACAGTAAATCACGTGTAGGATAGTTACCGTCTGGGACGAAAGTGTTTGAGGATCCTGACGTTGGACGGAATACAGCTGCGTTAAATCTCATGCTATGGTTTTTTTAAGACTGGCAGACACCACAGTGATAAGCCTGCAACAAGGCACGTCAAGGTGTTAAAAGGATTAACACACTTACAATTAAATACATACGTTTCTTGTAAAATCAACCAAGTCTAGAATTTCATTTACAATATAACTTTATTTACCTATTGTACTTTGACATATATACTGATTTTTCTGATTATTCGGGACAAACACCAGAACTCGGTTAGATAATTTAAATATATCATGAGGTCTTTTTTAATTGTTAAATTTTTTCCAAATAATACATGGGTTTAGTATTTACATACTACATATTTATACTAAACAAGTTTACTGTTTAGTAATGCTGATTTGTAAATTCATTGTGTATCGTATACTTAACAATATAAAAATTTAGTTATGAGAAATATAAAAAATTACCTCCGAATGATAAAAAAGACAGCTGATAATAACATCTTCTCGAAGGATTTGTTCATGCTTGGAAGTACGTAGTCCTATTACTTGCTATGAGGTTTTCTCGCTAAAGTTCACACCCACTACAATCGGCAATATCTGAAACATTCCCACGAACTATTAAATGGAATCCTATCCTATCTTGACCAGAACTTACTTCTATTTACCTGTGTTGTGTGATTCAATCTGTGTCTGTCTATTAGTATAATTTGTAAAAATCAATATTAGTTGCTTCAAAAATTCCAAGGTCTTGACTTCCAAAGAGACAGATTAATTTTCGACAGTTCTTGTTGTGAGTAGTAATTCAAAACATGAAATAGAATTTTTCACCTACAATCTTATTTGCTGATATCCATTCTTTCCATTGTAGTAAACTCACAGCATGACTACTTCAAAATATTCCATGATTTAATCTCATGGAGCAAAGAAATGTGTGGTCTCAGATCAATGTAGCAATATAGCCATAAATGTTGGCAATTACTATTATTGTGCTTTAGAAAGATTCCGTTTATCTATTTACAAAAAGATTGTTTTACCCTATGATTATTATATTCCTCGGTTAGATAAGATACTTACATAGGTAGTAGAATACAGCTCCCTCCCTCTCTGATGACGCCTTGATGAAAGCTCGCAGGATGGTGAGAAGAGAGTAAGGAAATCATGTCAGTGGGTTGGAATAAGGTGCAAGGGATACTTTGGTTAAAGGACACCCGGAATAGGGAGAGGAGCCTAGACAAAATGTTTTTGAAATACCCCTTCTCTCTGACCCCAAGGACCCCCTCGGCCATGTTCGGTTGGAGGGCCTCCCGTTTCTACCACAATGTTACCGTAGTATGGCAGGGCCGTAACACAAGCTTAAAGTGCATATTACTAATCAAAACCTGTTTTCAAAACTCAAAATAAAAATTTTGAATTTAATTAAATGTATATCGCACGGTTTATGAGTTTTGAAATTTTGTAAGGGCCGAAGCCCATTTAACCCTCCTTACCACCCCTGGCAAGAATCTTAGAAGTTTAATCATGCAAAGCCTGACATAGGAATCTAGTTTTACATCCCTTTTAACTTACCTTACTAATACCTCCTTGGCAATTCAATCAAGGTTTTAGTCCTTGCCAACAAGTTGCCTCCACTATTGCCTGTCTGCTGTTTATTGTTACCATTAGATCAATTAAAAATAGCTGTTAAGAATTTGTTATTATTGAATCACTGTTTTTAGACCTAAAATAGAATATTTTGACATGTAAAGTATTTTATTATTTGTATTGTTTGTTGACTATATTGACACAGCCTACACAGAATTAAATGATTTCTGTTGATTGGTGTCTCTGGTACCTATATAGACTGATTTGATTTGGTCAATTGATGTCCCCATACCCCCCCACTTACTGGCTTTGCTTAAGTAGATAACCCTTGAGAGTTATATTATTGCTTTTCATGGTTAAACTTCTAAAACTTTTACCAGGCTACTGAAAAAATTTCTTAATAATACACTTAGCACAAAATATATATGTCTATCCTAAAACTACCCCCTAACTTAAAGAAGGCGTATCAATAACACCTATTTATTAGAACAAATATAAAATTTTAATTTATGTAAAACTACACAACTTACGCCTACTTTTTTATGCATGATTTTTTTGTTGTTTTTCTTCTTCTGATTCTTTAAACTTATATTAACAACCAAATCAACTATCCAACTTTATGACTTATATCTGAAATCGTGTCAAATCGACATTCATTTGTATGTTCGTGCAACAATATATATGATGATTTGAAACTGGGCATGGAAATACATAACTACACACACACAAAATGAAGCATCTTGAATTTGAAGATCCACTCGAAGATGTCTTGTAGAGGAGGGCCTGATACTAACCTATCATAACTATTAATGTGTTTGTAATATAATAATTTTTGAACTATCTTCCTAACACTCTATCTGATAAAAAGAACCTGAAAATCCCTAATCTGTTCTAAAGGCCTATGGCTAACATATTCATTAAAAAAATTAGTAAATTTTCGCCTAACACTTTCTAATAAAAACACCTGAAAATCCCTGATCTGATATAAATTTAACCCTGATTAATAATAAATTTAGTTAACTGAGATATCCTCCTACTGCAATTGTCTCCTATTTGCTTGAATTTTGAAATTCTAATCTGTAAACAAAATATTGTCTCAACCAAATACAATTTATCCATCCCTAACCTCTTTGTAATAACCTAAAACTAAACGATGGGGATTTTTTCAGTGAAGTGAAGACTCAATCCGATGAATGATGGCAGAACAATACACACAAAAGGAAAGTTCCTACCTTTGGTACGACAGCAACTGAAAACCTGATGTCAAAATCTTCGCAAAGGAAGTTCATGCGTGTATTTCATTCTATGAAGATCTTCTCGCAAAAGTTGTAACACGCGCACGACAGTCAGAAAGATCTAAAACAGTTACAAAGAATTGTTATAACGTATCCTACTTGACAGCCACTTATTTTAAATTACCGGTGTTTAATGATTCTATAGTTTTTTTGGTCCCACAACTATAGGATGATGAGTAATGTAATAGTATTAAAAAACATAGTAAAATATAATTGACGCTTCCACCATGTTCCATGATTGTTTGTTCAAACACCAGTACTCGGTTAGATAATTTAAATATATCATGAGGTCTTTTTTAATTGTTAAATTTTTTCCAAATAATACATGGGTTTAGTATTTACATACTACATATTTATACTAAACAAGTTTACTGTTTAGTAATGCTGATTTGTAAATTCATTGTGTATCGTATACTTAACAATATAAAAATTTAGTTATGAGAAATATAAAAAATTACCTCCGAATGATAAAAAAGACAGCTGATAATAACATCTTCTCGAAGGATTTGTTCATGCTTGGAAGTACGTAGTCCTATTACTTGCTATGAGCTTTTCTCGCAAAAGTTCACACCCACTACAATCGGCAATATCTGAAACATTCCCACGAACTATTAAATGGAATCCTATCCTATCTTGACCAGAACTTACTTCTATTTACCTGTGTTGTGTGATTCAATCTGTGTCTGTCTGTTAGTAGAATTTGTAAAAATCAATATTAGTTGCTTCAAAATTTCCAAGGTCTTGACTTCCAATACCTAAAGAGACAGTTTAATTTTCGACAGTTCTTGTTGTGAGTAGTAATTCTAAATTCTAAATTTTTACAGGGGTCCTTTTAGCGAATTTCCCATATAGGGAATAAGCTATTACCGTAGTACTCACGGTAAGACCTGGACCCGGGACCGATTTTTTTTTTCGTTTTGAGGTCCCTAGAGGTCAAAAACACCATCCGTTCAAATTCATATATATATATATATTTATATATATATATATATATGTGTCCGTTAGCGCGATAACTCGAGCAAAAATGATCCGATTTTGATGAAATTTGGTACAAACGTGTAAACCTACGTTTATTCGAACGAGTTCGCGAACCAGCATGATCGGACCATGGGAACGGGGGTTTATGGGGGCTTTTATGGGGTAAAAATGGGTTTTTCCCATTTTTGACCCAAAAAACATAAAATTTTGCAATTTCTTTCTAAACTATTTTGTAGAGCTTAAAAAAACAAATAATTTAGTATATTGAAGCGTTATAATGCACCTAATGGTTACGGAGAAAATTCCAAAAAATTGTAAATTTAAAATTCCCATGTTATTCTTATGGAGAATAAGTAAACTGTTGTAGTTTGCTTGTTTATAAACATATTTTGCCCAAATTTGGAAAATGTTTTTATTTTTTACTTACTATTAACATTTTACATAAAAAACACTTTTACCCTCCCCGTTGCAGCAAACCTAAGTATGTTTTAAACTGATTCTATTTAAATAGGGAATAAATGTGATATTTTTAAGGAGACATTTTAGTGTTAATTCATTCAGGGAAATGGAAATTCGCTTAGTCTGCAGGTTTGCTGCGGCGGGGGTATTTCTTATACAGGTGACACACGAGAGACGGAGGGTTTTCATTTGCGTAGTACTGAGAGAGCGATGGTGGGCATCGTTCTGCTCTACACAAGACGCAATTTCATTAACTCAGTATGGGACATGCAACATTGATTGTTTGTCTCTGGCAGTTTCATGAGAAGTGGTGAGTCTATTACAGCAATCGTTTCGTGCTAGTTTAATGTCGGTCGACATTGAGCAGTTCCGAGCCATGAATCCGACTGATTGACTGGAAACATAGTTGATTCAAAAATTGTCTAACCAATTCAGGATTAATTCGTAGCTTACTAGCATGACTTTTAGCTGACTGTCCTGGGCTTCTGACTACCTCTTTCTTTACCCTTTCAACATTTTCTGGTGTTGTTACAAAGCGTTTTGGGCCAGGATGCTTCTTATCCAATGTCAACCTACATTAAACCGTGCACTAAACAACCACTATGTAGCTGTAATAGACTCGCCACATCTCATGAAACTGCCATGGACAAACAATTGACAAATGCAAGTCCCACTGTCCCATACTGACTGAGTTAATGAAATAGCATCTTCTGTAGAGCAGAACTATGCCATGACCACCTCCCACCATCGCACTCTCAATACTACGCAGATGAAAACCCTCCGTCACCCTGTAGTTGAACAACGTATAAAATCATTTTAGCAATGTTAATGATCCTATTGTTTTAAATTATATAATAAATTGTTTTGTTGTAATTTACAGATCTAATACAGATCTGTAACTTATAAAACTAATTAAATAATGATGCTTTAAATCATATAAATTATATAATCCGACAATATTGGCCGCCTTTGGAACTCTGTACCTTATCCCATTAAATCCTTAGAAAGCCGATCCCGACTGACGGTGGCGCTGAAAGAATATTACCTTAACCGGATGGCCGTGGCGTGGCAGGATGGCGTGCATTAGGCCTGGGTGCAGCAGAGGGTGTATGTATGTGTAATTGTGTGTTAGGGAAATACATCTATGTAATGTTGTTACACCTATTTGTTTATTTCAATCATTTCAATATTGATTATTTTGTCACTACCTACTTAAATTGTTTAAAAATCTAAATCTACCTTAGGTTTTATCAGAAGGGCTACTTTGCAAAGGATGTTCCAAAATGTCAGGAAGCACCTTCTATGAATCTCCCTGGTTAGACTTGTCACTCACTACTGTTAAAAATCTAAAACAGAGACTAAAGGACAGGATTTAATAGAGGGCAAGAGGTAGGAGGCAACTACACTACAACTTACAAGTAGGCTAATTGTTTTTATTCCTGTATTCATCCGTAGTTTGGATGGAAAGTGTTTTGTATTGCCAGACTCAACAAGTGTTTGCTGTAGTCTCATCACCTGAAAATCTGGCTCAGAAGAGTTATGAAGGAACAACAAGAGGTGTACGATACCTTCTCAACTCTGAGTTGAACTGACACTATAGGGTCTGCAATTAATGTAGTGCTAGGAATCAGCAGGATTACAAGTAATCGGTTCCCCTCGTAACCAATCCACAAGCAAGCACGTTAATGTTTGATAGGACAGGACCCAGAAAACTTGCAAAACTACAGAATCATAGAACTGCATAAATCACAGTCCCGTGTGTCGGTTCGTCCCTGGGAAAAGATGGGATTGTTGACCACTTGCAGTATTTCACAACTTTCCTGGCCAAAGCACTTCTTGATTGTCATTTATCAGTCATCACTATGTTTGATATATCACTTGCTCGTTTAGAACTGTATTAATTCTCCCTAACCATTTATGTCAAGTCACCCAGTGCTGCTTGACCTGTATTTTTCAGTGAAAAGGATATTTAAGTTAAAGGGTGACTGCGAAACACCCAACTTATACAGAAAAGAAAGATATGACAGTAAAGAAAAAAACCTGTAAACAGCAGAACCCAGTTTGCCGTACCTTCGCATTACCGAGTGTTGGATTAGCTTTGCGTTAAGAAGGTAAGCTCTCACACTTCATAGCTCGACCAGGCCGAGGTAACAGCAGGGAGTTATCTGAAGCAAAGAAATACGAAATATTACCTTCAAGTGACTGATATACTCAAACCAATATTTTGATGTTATTACACAATTACTCATATTTTACACTGAAAATACTAATGTAAAAATTCATTATTGCGAAGTATATTTGTTTTATTCTAAGATAAAATAGTGTATAAGATAAATTCCTATCACTATGTTTGATATATATATATATTGCTCGTTTGGATCTGTATTTATTCTCTGTATTTTCTTTGTACTAGATAACCTGTTGCTCGAAATCGAGCAAAACTGCAACTTGTAATAAAATAATGAAGAACGAAAAACATAAACAGCAAAACCTCAATGAGAGTCACTCTTAAGTAATTTCTATGACTGATTATAGAAATGTGAAAAATATTATGTTGTAAAAAGTTATAAAAGTAATCTACGGTACGTTACAATATTTAAATATAGATCCGTTCTCATACCGCTTTGGTTATCTCTTATGTACTGTAGGCGGTTGCCCTCTATGAAAACGTAGAAGTCAACCACACACTGTAAAGTAAGCTTTTCAGACCTAGCAAGCTAAATCCATCTCTTGACCAGGGCTAGAGATATACAAGGGCTGGACCACGCGAGCTCAGAAAGTGATGCCAGGTGGCTCCCCACCACTCCGCCGCTGTGACGTCACGGCGATACCTCGGGCTCCCGGCACCGTATATCTTTGCCTGTTTGAGCGCTGGTATTACGGCACATTTAGCGTTTATTAAGCTCTATGTTGGACATTTTTTATTAGGTATTAATGTATTTTATAAAAGTAATTGATTTTCAAATAGGATTACGTATAACATCAATTTTAATAAATAAAAAATTAACTTTAGTAGATATTTAAGGATGGGAGTGGAATGTAAAGCAATGGCTAAAAATACTGTAGTTATTAATCCAATGCATTAAGTTACTGTGTAATATCTGTGTTCGTATTGCTCGAATGTATGTATTATTAATTTTATTCATTCATTATTTATTCATACCTTTTATGATTCATTGAGGTTATATAAAAATGCATTACCTATACTTAGTATTTTGTAACTTTTACAGGAAGGAAATATTATAGGCCCTACATATTTCAATACATTAAAATAACATATAGTTGCGAAAATACATTAAGTTGCCCGACTAACTAACCTCAATCTCTGTTGACCAATAACTAACAAGTCAAGTTTTGGTGTGATTTTACTTTATCAGTTTACATCGTGATTATAATTTGTAAAGTTGTAAATGTTTAGTTTCGATATCATTTATTGTGCCTCGACTGTAATGTGACATTACTTTTAGAAACTTGAGACACTATTTTTAGCCGGTTTTTGTGAACTTCATTGACTGTTTACCAACAACGAATATCGCGGGTTTGGCTTTATCACTTTAATCGTATTTATTAGTTGTAAAAATTGTACTTATTTAGTTTGTAAACTGTTTTATGTGGATATACATACTTAATTTGAGGTCTGGGACATTACATTTAGCCCGTTTTTGAAATATTTCGTCATAATTAACAAACGATTTAATCGCCAAATGAAAAAGGCACAGCAGCATTTTAGCAAATAGAAAAAACTATAAAATATTTATTTTTGTATATTTGCCTTTATATATTCATGTAGGGGAATAAGTTTACTTTCATTTTTTTATATAGTTGGTATGTGGGGTTTAAAAAATAATATATACGTGTGAATAACAAACTGTTTTCCTAGACAAATATAAACATTTATTAAAAGTCATAAACATCTATAGAAATTATCATTTTACATAAACAATTCTTACTTCATTTGATCTCCAATATTATTGCCTAAAAGTGTTTACTTTTACTTTATCTCTTGATAATACATTTATTTGGCTTTTATTTGAAATTTGTTAATCGTGAAACTTGTCATTTTATTGTTTTTGGGCCATAACTTTGTATAAATGGTAATTGGAATCTTTTTACATTTCCATGTAGGGAAAAATAAATTCCAAACTATTTGTATATCTTATGAAACATTTTTGGTTCATGCAGAAATTTTTCTATCTACTGTCAATATTTTCTACAATATTTTTGATATTTATTTTGTTGCCATTTTCAAATTCTTTATTTCATTACGAAAACTTCAAGTTGGAAATAATAAATACGGTTCATAGGTTTGGTCTGTTGGTTTAGTTTATATGAATTTTCGAAAATATGACTGCAAAATCGCCGAAAATGCCTTGCCACTACAGAGTTCGCCCATTGCAAGTTGGAGGGTTAACGAAACCCGCTTTAAAAATCACACTATAAAACTACATTATTATAAACACAATTATTAATATGCGCGTAGATGCCGGGCGACATATGCACTGCCGTGCTAGGCTACCGTCGCGCCTCGCGCCGATGTATCTCCGCTACGTCACTGAGGAGGGGCGGGGGAGGGGAAGTAGGATCAGGCGGCGACCGCTAACATCAAAGGAGTAAGCCAGCCCTTGTATATCTCTAGCCCTGTCTCTTGACGCCAACCAGTACGACATACTAACTATAACATTGTTAAATTATTTAACGATATGTTATATTTTAGGCGTGATTAAATTAGGTGCCCCAGCCAAAGTCTCAAGTTGGGAACAAAAGAGTGGATTTAACGACGTATCTAGAACGGATTCACGTTTAACACTATTAGTTTTTTAAAGGAAAAAAAAAAATATTTGGCTAGGTGTTGCTCTGCTTTTAGCTTTAAAATAGCTGTGACATATATACAGGTAGCATCATTGTAGCGAGGGAAGTCACTTCTTTTGTCTCTTACTATGCACATAAGAATCTAACTTGAATCCTCGGAGCTCTCGTCCCTACAAATTTCTGCCACAGTTTTAAAAGAAAGGGCAAATGGGTTGGCATTGTGACCCTATTTCCCGCATATATGTTTTCATTGCATTTTTTGTTTGAATCGTTTTACATGCGCTGTTGGGTTCCAGTGCCAACGTCGTACTTATAAATCTGTGTGTATTCAGGATCATGAACTTCTTGAGGAATTAGATCACCTACTCGGTGGTAAAACGTGTCATGGATCTTGAAAGTTTAGATCCCCTGTGTGACCCTCTCGTCAAAATTAGCTTCAGAGCTGATAATGGCAAAGGCAGAATTGAATTGACTAATTTTATCCAGATAATTTCTGGATTAAAGCCTCACAGACCTGTTTTAAGACTGGGAGTTTCCAATAAGTTCCTGAACATTGGTGAATTCCGCAAATGATGTACGAACCATTCATTTATGGCAACAAAGAGTAAAAATTGAACTGTCTCGGCCAGAGTTTCTAGCCTAAAACGTAAGCCACCACAATGTAAAAATTCAACGTTCATTATTTACAGAAAGTAAATAAAAGAAACGTCTTATAACACTTAAAACATATATTTACGCTTACTGTTTACTATTTACTGTAACTCACAAGACGATAAATATACAAAAAAGATGGTAAGTGGTGATCGACTTCGATTGGAATCATATCATATGAATGATCATCAGACCCAGAACACGATTCACAATCATCAGAATTGGGTCTGATGATGATTGGAGTGTCCAATCGATATCGATCACCACTTACCATCTTTTTTGTATATTTACCGTCTTGTGAGTAACAGTATAAGCGTAAATATATGTTTTAAGTGTTATAAGATGTTTCTTTTATTTACTTTCCGTAAATTTAATAACACGTACAATGCTGATCAAGAAGCTATTCATTATTTGTCCGAGATTGTATGTATCGCACTGCCACTCTATATCCGTCAAATTGAACGGTTGGTGCAAGCGGTCACGTTTGTATTCCCTCCAGCCACTCACAGTTCCTCGTCTTACCGGTGCCATTTCATTTTAAATTTAGATCAAATGCAAAAGTTAACCAATCAACAGAAAACACTACAAAAGAATTTTGATACACATTGTAAATAATTGATAATATGTAAATGTAACGGGTAACTGCACTGTGAATAATCACTTTTAAACATTCACTGAATCACGCCAAACTGTAACCAAAACAACATGATAATTCAGTAAAATACGATGTAAGTTAAATAAATTTAACTATTACAAACAATTTGTTGTCAGGTCTTGCTAGGAAACTCTATATTTATGAACCAGACTTAGTTAACAGATGTTTAAATAAAAATTCCGACTTTTCTCTGGATGTAATATGTTCTGCAGTCTGTAATGAAACATAAAAACCATTTCAAACTACATCCATATGTTTAGTTGTAAACAAAGGGAATTGAGTTTGGTCCAATGTCAATGGATAGCGCCACCGATCTCAAATTTTAGCCCTTGTGACGCAAAATTCTAGGGGGGGAATAAACTAGTATTCACCTAAGTCAGGCTAGTAGTGATGTCTCAAAACCAAATCTCAAATCTCAAAACCATCAAAACTTTGGAAAAGTTTTGGTTTCGAGATTCGATAGGCGAGTTGCGAGATTCAAAAGTTTTGATGTAGGAAGTTTTGGCACCTATAGTTTTGAAAATGATGTTGAATAGTCATTGAATAGTCATTTATTCAGTCTTTAAACAATACATTACTAGTAAACACGTTGCTCGAAATCGAGCAATTGCAAAGAAGTAAAGTAGTTATTTAAAAACAAATAAAAGTCATCATAATTTCCGATGAGTTAAAAAGACTTTGAAAATAACAGCAATTATAACATACAGCTGATCAAAATGTAAACAATCATGTTCTTCATAAGGATAACATGGGAACTTTAACAGCCACTGGGGCAGAGCCCAAGGGACTTTATCAAAAATGTAAGGTCAGTTTGCAAATCTACGCGACACGCTCTTTCCAATGAGACGTCAATGGATAAAATCGGTTAAGAAATGGCGGAGGAGTTCAACCGACAAAGTTTCATGTAGCGTATTAATTATATAGATTGTAATTGACATCGTCATTATTATTGTAAAAGATATAAGATGCAATACTTATAATTATTAAAATTTGACATGAAAATTCCAAAATATAGGCTGCCCTTATTGAACATTTAACAGGTTTAAAATAATTTTTAAAAAATAGGCAAACTTAACAAACTTAAATTATGAATAATAGTGGGTCTTTCTTAAAAGGCTAATGGTTATCACAGGTGTACAATGAACATAGAGGGACAAAATTGTGACATTTTTGTGACATTATTATTGTTTATAACATTGTTTATATACACAAGATGGTAGCAATGGAGCAAACACACCTCCATTAACACTGATGATACAAGTAAATTGTATTCTGAACGGAAAAAGCCATCTTAAATACTGGAACAACTTACAATTCAGTTTCATATTGATATTCAATTTATTAAACACAAAGAAATATTGACCACTAATTGTTCTAATCAATGTAATTCATGTTTATTTCAATGTCAAGAGTTTCATTTATTTTAATGTTATTTTTTTATTAAAAAATATGTTATTTTGGTTTTGAAGTTTATCTATCACATTTATGTTAATATGTCTGGATCAGGAGTCAATCTCTTTCAGTTTTGATCGCATAATCATAATGAAAACGTTATGATTACCTGTATTTTTTATTTTTTAGCAACCTTGAACACGTAACAAAAAAGTTTCACGTTCAGGTTTTGAGATTCGGGATTCGGGATTCGATTTTTTAACTTTCGGTTTTGGTTTCGAGATTCAAAATTTCTGGTTTTGACCATCACTACAGGCTAGGCCTACCCCTAGAACCGGCCACACTCAAATTTCTTCCCCGGAGTGCTCAGAAGGAGCCGAGAAAAATCCAGGGGTCAATACGAAGTTGTCACGGCTTTGACTGATCTATTTATTTAAATTTAATCGAAGGTTTAGAGCTCTAGAAGCGCTCAGGAAATCCTGCAGATGCTCAGTAGGAGCTATATCATCTTCACCTTCGTTAAAGTGTTCTGGTAAATTTTGCCTAACTTTTATACAGACTCTGTAGGACCGCCCAGTATTCTATCTTGGCCAATGTGATGTAACTACTCGTATTCAACTTCAAAACTAATGGTTAAGGACGTTGGTAATTGATATAATATCGAAACAATTCCTACAGAGTCGTCGGGGCCTAATTAATATACTAAACGGATAATTTAGCATGATATGATTGAAAACAATGTTAATATTAATATTCGAGGGCTGATGATTGTTTAAATCAGCCTGCTCCCAAGACCTGGTTCTTTCACCTGCCAAAGACGGGGTTTAGAACTTAGACGACAAGTCTCGGGGTATTAAAACGGTGAAAACGATATATAATTTAGACGTGATAATTAGTTGTTAAGCGAACGGATAAATCGTAATTTCGAAACTAATAAATTAAAATTAAATAAACGATAGCCACTGGCAGGCAGGAACTGGCGGGTCATGACTCAAGTTAAGTTATTAAATTTAGACAATTCGAATCGGGACCTTAATACAGCGAATACTAATAATAGATTAACAATGCGTGAGATGAAAATAATGCCGTAAAACGTGAAAGAGCCTAACTAGTATGGTAGCTAAACTCCGTAATAAAATCGTAGCACAGACAGCCTTTGGATTACTCTGGCAGATCCAGGTAACATTATACCTTTTATAATCTAAAAACAGTAATCCTGAGACAAGAAAAAACATGAAATCGTAGTGTCATCGTCGTAGTCGTATTCGTGCGAGAGGCTTCTAGCGAGCTAGTCGGTGGTCAAACAGCGAATAAATCTTGTCCAGCTCACATCCCGATTTCCTCGGCCGCGGCTTAAGCGCCGATGATGAAGCGGTGGTGATTTTGGAAACTAGCCAACAGCTGATCGGGGATTCGGTTTAGTTATCGTCAATCAACAAACACCAGTTTGAGGTTATGTCGTTGTTGTCGGTGATAAATACTTGTGAAATCGGTCGGTTTAACTTTGTTTGGTGAAACAGAGTGCTATTATGAATAAATGTAGTTGAGGGTGTGTTTGTGTATGTCACTGTTATTAAAAGTAGGCCTACGTTCTTTGGCCCATAGCCCAAGCTATGGCCAACACAGAGGCCTAGGAGTAGGATGTCGTGGATAAAAATCGGGTAAGTTAAGGTGTTTGTTGACTAGCAATACGTTTTTACCCCCTTTAAAATTTGGTACCTCACACCCTTAACTGTGCTTAAGTGATGCCCTTTCTTAATATTCTTCGTATTTGCACATCTACGTAAAAATACCTTTAATTTAAAACCTCAAACGTTAAAATCCGTCATGCCGTTATCGAGTTATGACTGTGAAAAGTAAATTGCTTGCGCCTGAATATACAGTAGAACCTCTTTAATCCGAACTAATTGGGACCGGGGGTAGTTTGGACTATTGAATAGTTCTGATTACAGAACATATTGTTGTTTTTACCTAACAGTAGCTAGGGAAAAGGGAAAAAATTCTTTATAATGTAAAATACAGTGTTTATTTAATACAGTAGTAAACATAGGGAATAAACAGTACTGTACATTACAATTTAAATAATTACGGTGCGTATTTCAATAAATACAGTATTCAATAAAAAAACTACTGTTCTGTGTATAGAGTACAGCAATGAGGCGTTCGGATTAGTGGAGGTTTGGATTACAGGGGTTCAGATTAAAGAGATTCTACTGTATAGATTAATTAAAATATGTTACGTTTTAGGAAGAAGGAAACTCCTAACACTTTCAAGTCTATATCTGAATAAGATTTTGGTTACTTTCAGCCTTGAAAATGGTGGTTTGGTGGTCCAAATATTTTGATGAATAAACTTATCTTGAAACATAAAAATTAAACTAAAAAATTGATCACAATCATCTATGCAAATTATGGCATCTTCCTGAGCAATATATATAAAAATGTTTTTGCAAGAAACAATATCACTGTTTCATTTAGAACACAATACAAGCTTGGTTCATTATTAAAGCGTTCCCTATAGAACGTATAATATTTGCAATTCCATACTCATTTTATGAAACGGACTTCTAAATTGGATAATTTTTAGTGAGTATTTGCTGCAGACATCTTTGATGTAAACATGATTCTTTTGTCTTTGACTGTGTGATGATATATATTTTACAAAATATGTCAAAAATTAACTTAATTAGTTTTAACTCATTGTGTGTCCCCTCTAAAAAAAACTATTTTCAACTTGCCCCTTGAAAATAGAGGTCACAGAATGGGAGCTTGAGGTTACAATAGTATTTTAGTGTTTAAGTTGTCTATTTGTTGTAATTGACATGTTAATAAATGTTGTACTCTGCTATATCAAATAAATCTTCATGGACAATAAGGTTTCCTCTGTTCACATAAACAGTAACTTGAGTATAAAAACTCAAATGGCCATTTTTAGATAGGAGAACAGAAGAAATGCAAACCTGGCATTTTACCTAAGAAAGTTTTATTACAACAAAACCACCAATAAAGTATAATACGTTATCCTTATGCTTTAGTTGCTCTGTGCTTTCGAACAAAACAGACAAAGCAATAACATCATTTTCGTTATCTTCATTAATTACATTGTCAAATTTGATTTCACCACTTGAATCAGATAATGTCAATTCTTACAGATTTGATGTCACTCAAACCAAACTCAAACTACTGCAAATGTTTTCCTAGGATGATCAAGTGAATTTATACGATAAATCGTAAGGCTAGATAAGTTAGTTTCTGCTTCCTGCTGCATACTTTCATCCCTGTCCAAGCTATCTAGTTCTAATAGCTGTTTAAACAGCTTGCCAAATAGGTCCCGATTTAAAAGCTCTCCATTTAAAAATTTTCATTTGGATGACTTTAACTTTAAGCAGTTCTTAAGTAAAATGTAATTAGTAAATAAATTCAATATTTATTGAAGTAGTGTTAAATATTGCTATTATCTATTAACTTTTACAGTCTTTCTATTTTAACTACATTTATTTAAGGAAAATATACGTACCTTCTATTGGCAGTTTAGTTGTACATCAGAAACTTGTATAGTCAATGGTTGTATATGCCGTCTTTGGTAGACTCCTTATACTTCCCTGATCTCTATTTTGGGCCTTAGTACAGCGTGAGTTTCATTCTGTAAACAAAATACATAGTTTTAAACATTTTAGCTGCAGACAAGCCAAATTTTCCTGGCTTTTGCAGCAAGTTATTTATCCAATTTTGTAAGATTTGGTGATTTTTCAACTACTTATGCCAGGTTAAACAAAGCCCTATATTATTGTAAAACTTTTTGATGCACCTTAAAACACATCCATTTAACCATAACAAAGAAAGCTGTTTGCTGATTGAAAAGCTTATTATTCTAATTTTTTCCTATTAAGGATTTTTCACATTTTAAAAAGGTTGTAGCCAATGAAAACAACAATGTTTAATTCACTAGGCCTATTTTTAAAATACTGTTAATATTATACAGTCAAGATCATCACCTTGAGTTTATTTTAAAGATTGTCGTATGATATGATTTAGGTTGATGTTATTGATAGTTTAGTTTAATAAACTATCATGAAGAATTAGGCCTAACCCTTCATTGATGTCACCCGCGCTCCTACTCGGAAGTGATTGAACATCATTTCTCTCTCCTCCCCACCCGGTATTACTCCTATTAATCAGTTGAAGCCAGAAGAGTCACGTAGCACGAAGCTTGCTCATGCCACTAAGTTCCTGGAATGTAGTTCCTTATAATGTCACTTATGGTGCTATATATTTTCATTAAAGTAAGGTGTTATATTGATTTAATGTACACTATTGATTATGCATGGTTTTATACCTTTTTGTATCATATTTGTAAAATTATATTGTTCGTCTAATGTTTCAATACCCGGAAAAATCTTCTTGTGTCAACGATCTCATTTTAAAATCACACCCATGAAGGGTTTACATTAGCGAAGTAGGACAAGTACGTACTATGAGAAATGCTGGAAATGTTGGGCTTTAGTCATAACACAAGCTGGAATTTGTATATAATTTAGACTGAAATTATAAAGTGTTCCTTAGTACGACACATAATGGATTATGTGTCGGATTATGGATTATCCATTATAGTCATAATGGATTATGACTATTGGATTAGGAAATGTAAAAATATTTCAATTATAAAGAAATGAGACACATCATGTTAACAAGAGCAAGAAAAAAAACAATATATTGAAAAGTAAACAGAAAAATAACATATGATAAATAAAAAATCAATTAAATTGACAGGTCAAGGGAAAAGAAAATAGGTCTTCAACATCCACAAATTAGTTTTTGTCAACATGTGGGTCTGAAATCAACAGAATTGACAGCATTCTAACAAATTAAACTTTTTAAGCTAAATTTAATGACAATGTTTATTGTTCACTGTAACATTTTTGTATCAAAATTCTTATGTGTACAAAAATTACACCATTTTATCTGATCATCATCCTGTTGTGTTTTGTGTATAAGTAGAATGTGTTTGTTTCGTTGTGTGTTTAAAATAAAACTATAATAGAAACAAAACTTAAGTAACGTCACCCCCTGAAGTGTCTAGTCCTTACACTTTACGAGTATTAAAGAAAAATATAAAGTAGAACCTCGCTAAATCAAATATCAGAGGAAAGACATTCTATTTCGAGTTATGATAAGTTTGAAATATAGAGAGTTTAATTTATAGAGGTCAGATAAATAACATTTGAACTATGGAGGTGCCAGTTTAAAGTTTAGAGAGTTTGAGAGAATGGAGACTAATGAACACATTGTGGGAACATCAATAAGAGCGTCAGTTCATGTTTCAACAAGCATAATTTTTGTCCTGAGTTTGAATTACAGAGGCTTACGGTAACACAGTTCGAATTGTAGAGATTGAATTTGAATTTCGGAGGTAAAAGTTTGAATTAAAAACTTTTCCATTTCATTGAAAAGTATTTAAAGTATTAAAGTATTACCGCAACAAAATTTGAATTGTAGAGGCTAGAGTATGTGCAAATTTGAATTGTAGAGGCTGCATTAAGCATAAAAATCAATTTGAATTGTTTGAATTATCGGTATATTATTTTTTTGAATTATAGAGGTTTTCTGAGGGGAACAGACAAACATTTCTTCTTATAGAGGTTTTTGAATTATCAAGGTTCAAATTAGGGAGATTCTAATTACAACTGTTCAAATTATAAACTTCACAAATAACAGAACGGGTAGAGTTATATCGCCGAGAGAGTACCCATAGTATATCCTGAGTATATCCTGAGATAACTGAAGATACCTCAGTGGGGGACGTTACTTCGGTAGGGATGAGGTCAATCGGAGCAGTGAAGAATTTCTAGTTTTTCAGAGTTTGAGAGTAGTGAAGCGTTGGTTGTATCTGGTACCAAACATATGGTGTCAATAGTCAATGGCTGTTTTTAAATGAATAAATGAAGTTTATTAAAAAAAACAAAAAAAAAACAAGAAAAACTACAATGAAACAATACACAATACATTATAGGATGTAGAGAAATATAACTGGCTACTTGATCCAGTAGTGTTTATAGTTAATAGCTGACATGACGATTAATGGATGGTTTAATGGTAGTAATTCATAGTTTTAGCGCCATAAAGAGATTTTCATCAGTTTGTATGCGGGTGTAAATTGAACATTGGTTCTGATGTCAAATTGCGGGAATTATAAGAATTATCAGAAAGTTTGATCAACACGAGGAGTTTGTAGTACTCGGGCGTTGAGATGTTTGAACTATTTTCAAGTTGCATCGAAATAAGTGAATCTAAAAAAGATTAGTTGAAGTAAAAACTGTTTAACTATTATGAGATTTATTTGTGTACTCAAGATGAACCGTCTGGTAAGACCTACAGTTAAGTGAGGTGGTTAAGCAAATAAAGAACCATTGTACCCCATTCTGTGTTTTAAAAGACCATAGCAACCCAGCATGCACTGGCAGAGTTTTGCCATGTTGCTAATTCTAGAGAGCAATTACAATTTTTAACTGACTAAAAAATTAAAATGTTTATTATGTTCTTTTGGTTTTTTTATCATTCAACATTTAAGTTTACAATTTTGTTAATTTTTCTCTCTGAATTCTTGATTAGGTACTTATGTTTGTAAAACTTAATATTGTAACAATTGTAAACATTTATAATATGTAGTAATATTGGTGGAAATTAAATCATTCATTTATTCATTGCATAACAGTGTCGATTCAGTTTGAGAAGACAATTTTAAAATGAATGAATGTTTCAAAGTATATCGCGCAGTGAAGCATTTTTTAATGCATCGTGATTTTGGCATACATTTAAATTAGGCGTACTATTTACAGGATCACCTAGTTAGTAGCTTGAGAAGTGAAATGATGAGGCAGAGACTTCTATCAGAAGCTAATTTGACATTTGAAAAGGCGGATCAGATTATGTCATAGAAGGGCGAAGTCACTTATGAAGTCCACAGCGGAAGAATATAACAAATGGCAGCGTCAGCAACGTCACCATGCCCACCAACACAGTGATCCAGCGTACGAGGTTTTGTGATATATCCGCCACCCGTCTTTGATATGACAATGACAACGTTAGGCAAAAAATAAAGAACAATATGTAAACAATAAATAAAGACAACGTATTTTTGAGCGCTAAACGTCGAGTGGGGAGTGTAGGAGAGGTGGTTGATGGGCGGGAGAGGGGTCAGGCATGGGTGAGAGGGGGGAGTGTGGGAGAGGGCGCAGCCATGGAGAGAGCAGGAAAGTAGCGCCTTGGTACCGCGAAACAGCTAATTACTGCTCAAGCACGTGCCAGCCTGTCTGAAAAAAAGGCGGATATAACCGCTCTCCGTCCGGAACATCAAAAACCATAAGCGGATATATCCGTCACCCGTCCTTTATCACCAAAGACTTAGGCGGATATATCCGTCACCCGTCCAGGAAGGGTTAAGTCGACAGGTGCATCAGTAGTCATAACGTGAGGTGTCTAAGCAAGTATAATTTAATCCTTGAAATTGTTGCCAACTGACAAAAAAGTTAGGTTCCTACACTAATGTGCAAATTTACAGTAGTAGTAGAACTCCCCTTAACCAAACCTAACGGAACCGGACCTAGGTCGGAAGGTCGGTTAAAACGGGCAACCCCTTAAAACTTAAAAAATGAAGTTCTATTTATTTGGAATTATATAATCACTATTCAGAAGTTGTGTGTGCATTATTACAAAATAAACAATACTTATCTCCCTCCTTATTTTCTTCGATTGACGATAGAAAAGTAACAAATAAACCCAAAACACAGTAAAGTCAAATACTTTCAATGAATAAATTACTGTATAGGTAGTCAAAAGTCAATATAAATTCTTGTTTTAGTACTTTTTTAGTAGTATTAATTTATGCTATTCAAATCTATCGTAATACAGTAAAGAATATATTGTTGAAATTAAAGATACAAGCAACCATTTAATTACGAGACAGAATGTTTACTTATAAGGTAACATAGGTACTGTAGAGATTAATGTATTGTTCCCATCGCTCAGCGTGGGAGCGAAATGCCGAGATTCCTAGAAAGCGGCAGTTAAACAGAACTTCTCTCAAAACAAGGTCGGTTAAAACAAACTGTTATATTTTACGAGCTAGGGCGGATAATCCAATTATCGGTTTGTGTAAGGTTGGTTAACGCTCCTTTTACACTATATGATTTCGCTCGTATGAGTGTTAATCGTATGGGCAGATGATCGTGAGTCTGTTGCTTTCACACTATACGATTTGTAATCTTATAATTAAAAGATTCTTAACCCCCACTCCACTAGAACAGAGTTCATTGACATTTCAGTGGAAAATATTAAGTAGTATGGATCACGAACAAATTATTGCTGCTTTAATAATTTACCGGCGGAGAAAAATAAAGAAACCATCTCCACAGGGTGCATTCAATAAGCTAGAGATGTGAGGAAGTGGGGATGTTTAAAACATTATTTCAAGATCTCAAAAATAACGAAGGAAAGTTGTTTTAAGTATTTTCGGATGTCAAGAGAACCGTTTAAAGATTCAAGGTTAATCACATTCATAATTTTGACTAATAAAGACAAAACTGTAATTAATAACAAAAACTCAATAATAAAATACAGTATGCACAGATAGTTCAACTCAATAATTAAACAATTAAACTGTAAACACAAAATATCTGAAAACTATACGTTATAAACTGCACTCGGTGAGATCTCCCGCACGACTAAACAATCGTGTGAAAGGGGCAATATGGTCATATGGCCACTAGCAGTAGACACGATTATTTACTCGTGCGGGAGTCGGATACCAACCGTGTGCACCTACGGTCGCTACGCGGGTGAAAATCGTACACGGTTGGTACCTGATCGTAAAATGTGAAAGGGGCCATAAGCTCCAATGGTCGACTACAAATATGATTAATAACCGCACGAGCGAAGTCATATAGTGTGAAAGGAGCGCAAGAGGGGGTCTGCTGTACCTTGTGCTAGAGGTAAATGGGCCGTTCAGAAGTGTTAGTATTGTTTTGAGTTTGTATGCCATTTAGAACAGTGCTCTCCCCTCATGGGACGACATTGGAATTAACAGCTGGGTGTCCAGTGTCCAGATTCAATAAATAAGAAATTATTTGTTACTAAAAGTAGTAAGTTACCAATTCAGAGATTAAACATGAAAAGTTAGCTAAGGACATAATTAATGAGTTCCCCGAAGTGTCTTTAGGACCAGTTAAGCCAATGTAATTGCAAGCCAGTAAGACTTGTACTGGCGGAAAATGTCAAATGTAAGTCACCGACAAAATCGCTACCTTACACCCTTAAGGCTAAGGTTGAGAAAGAGCCAGAACCTATAGTCATGTCAGATATTTTAGTAAGTTTATATGTAGTTAAAGCCAGAAAAGACATCACAAAAGCTATGTACAATCAGCACACACAAGGGATGGTATTCATAATATGGTATCAAGAGATTGTCTTTTGGTATAGCCTCGGCATTTGCAGGAAACTTAATAAAAAAATTATTTAAAAAAAAGGTAAAAAATAAAGGTTTGAGTAATGGGATCTACGCTACTTATCAAAGGAGGGTCTGTTCTACAATTTAAGTATTATAGTTCGGTCACTTAGAAAGCGACCTCCTCTAGCATTGGTTAGCATTAGCGCACAGGTCGCTTTCTAAGCGGCCGAACTACAGTAGACTCCCTCTTATCCGGACTCCTCAGGACCGAGGCCAGTCCGGATAACGGGTTTTCCGGTTAAACCGACGTCCCCAAAAACTCGTTAAAACGGACTGTTTACTGTGATATTCGACTTAAATTTATGAGAGCATTGTATTTAGACACGTGATCACTGGTCTCAAATCTTTCCCACGAGAACAGTCGTTTCAGTACTGCCCACTTCCTGCCAATCTAGTCCGGTTAAACCAATGTGCTGGTAAAAATTGTCCGGTTAAAGAGATGTCATTTCTGCCGAGTGTAGTCCGGTTAACCAATGTCCGGTTAAAAGGTGTCCGGATAAGAGGGAGTCTACTGTATAGAGCTATAAGTGTAGAACTAATATTAATCACTACAAGTACAGCCGATGTCCATGAATCAATCGGAACTTGTACTTATTTGACTTATTGGACTGAAAACTTTGATAAAAGAAGAAAGTACATTCAGTATTTATAAAAGGACCTAGAAGATAGATATTATTTGAGTTTTTGTAACATTCTTTCATTTAATTCACAATAATATTTATTCATTTGGTTCATAAATCAACCCTAATAAATGTGTTTTTAAAATTAATAAAATTGTACCACCGTTTTACCTTATATTAATACCATATTCTTGTATGAGCCATGTTTGCTTAAGTATGTTTGTATGCTTGTTTGCATAAAGATCTCAAAAACAACTTCAAGGATTTCCTTAATAATTTATTAATATAATAAATTTATAAAAATATAAATTTATTAATATAATATATAATATTTATTAACAATTTACTTCTGACCTAAAATTATGTTTCATGCAGATAAAACTGCCAAAAAAAATCTAATTACGTAAAAAAATTAAATGAAAAGTACAAAATCTTTAACAGTGAGCCTTATACTTGACAACGAAATAACAGCAATAATCGTAAACATCAACAAAAGAAAATAAGTAAACATATCAGCTGATTATAACAAACCTTAAACCGATGAGGTTTTTAATTTATGACCAGAGAACATCCTGACACTATCCTTACAATTGGAGTTAGTGCGTAATAGTAAACCGGTTGCACTGTTGATTTTATTGGGTTGGAAAGCCAAGCAATGCTTGGTCTTCCTGGTATTTTAATCTTGTATCAATTATATAAATTATTTAAGATGGGGACGCCACTATGTGCATATTTCAACCTAAATATGAGTGAAGGATGAGTGTAGGAAGAGTGGCGCGATCTTCTAGTCTTATTATATAGTGACTAAAGGTCCAATTCCTATCTTGCGACTGTTACGACTCAGAGCCGCGCGGCTAAAATAAATGACTGCTTTAATGCAAATCAAATGTACCCGATTCCTATCGAGCATCTACAGCCGCGCGACTAGAGCGATTGGAGCCGCGACGGCTCCTTTAGTCGCGCGGTTGTAACGAATTTATAGTTTAACATACGGAGTTTTAGGTGTGTACCTTCATACATGAAGGAACTGGTTCGTCACCATCCATACGTTTTCAACCCCAAGAACTCCCAATACTTTAAGAGGACATCTCTGAATGAGAATACTCTTAAATCTCTTTTTTTTCACCGTATCATGAACAATGGATTAGGTTGTTCATTGTTTTTTACCATGCAAATTAGTATTTCCTTTTCCTCCTCTTCTCCAAGTTATATTTGCTGCCAACTGTGCTTATTCCATGACGGCCAAGAGTTAAATTGCACTAGTCACTAGTCTTGGGAGTCGCGGCATAGGAATTAAGACAAGTGTCTCGAGCCGTACGGCTCTAGACGCGCGGCTACAGACGCGCGACTAGAGTCGTAACAGTCGCAGGATAGGAATTGGACCTTAAGGCCGACATGTTCCTTAGACACAGCTGTTGATTAATAGCCCATACAGCTAATGGCACCTAAGCGACCTACAGTTTATAGTGGAATCCGAACGACATTTTTTCCTTGTAATTAACAAATTGGTCTAATTATTAGGATAGTACTGATAATTAACCACATCACAATTTGAATAAACAAATTAGATTGTACTAAACCCCTATATTTGTTATAGTTTTAAAGGGCATCAATCAGGACTGTTTATACAGTTTGTGTTTTTGGTATCCAACGTGAAGGTATGTCATTTGAAGATTTATCAAAACTATTGTTGGTTAATTATTAAAAGTGTATTGGTCAGATAAAAGATTTTCAAATCAAAATGTTTGGCTCAAATTTGACCATAAACCTATAGAGCCTAACTCTAACACCTTTTAAATTGAGAAAAGCCTCAATACGCTACAGAGTACCTTGGCAGAAAATCGGTGAGGTGAATTACGGAATTCTAGGATATAAAATAAACATGGGTGCGTTATGATATGATAACGAAGTATTAATATTTGGTGATATTGTGGTACACAATAGACCTTAATAACAGGTCTATCATGGGGGTGATAAAATATATGACTTATTGTCAAGGTTGACTCCTTATAGAGGTTTGGAATAACATGCAATTAAGGGCAATATAAATCAAAGGTATTTGAAAATTACACTTGTTATTGACGGTCTTCTTATCAGGTTCAACTGGAATTACGGTCAACACATTTTAGATTGTAACTGTAAGCCCAGTGCCACTAGCACCTCCTGGTCACAATTTACGGGTCGCCGGAATTTTATCCCCTAGGCAAAGCTGACGTCACTATGACGTAGTAACCTGAGCGCTCAAAAGTTTGTTCGCGGGCAGAATTTTACCCACGCGGATTTGGAAGTCTAATTAAAATAGACAGAGTGTGTTTAATTAGATTAGCAATAAAAACCGGAATTTTACCCCCCTGTCCATATAACTAGCGTTTAGACAACTGAAGATGTACGGGCCGGATTTTTACCCCCCGGAATTTTACCCCCGGATTTTTACCCACTGGCTGGTTATAGAAATATTAAGAATGATTGATTTTCTCATTTATATTTTTATTTAATTGTATACATTTTATTATTAAGTAGCCTATATATATTTATTTATTTTGTATTATCAACTAAGTAAACAGAATTCGCTGTTTAATTTTGATCATATTAACCAACAGTTGGCTTCAATGATCGAATCCTGATACTCAAATCTAAAAATTAAAATTAAAAACCTCTTCGATTAGTTGATGTTACAAATAAATTAAGATAGGCTACTTAACAATGAAATGTTTACTATTATATTAAACCTGAATGAAGAGAATTAACCATTCTCACTAAATTTATATATCTGGCCAGGGTGTAAAAATACGGGGGTAAAAATCTGGGCCGTACATTTTGAGCTGACCTCATGAAGGGCATAAAAGTCGGGGGGTAAAATTCCGGCCCGTACATTCTAGGTTTTTATAATTTGATGTGTTCTGATTAAATTCACAACCGTAAACATATACGTTTAATTCCGCATTTAATCCATCGAACTGAAGTTGCGAAACTCAAAAGTTTGCGCCGTAATTTTACCCCCTTGTTTGTGACATTGTTTGTTAAAAATTTGCTACCCCACAATTTACAGACATGGTGCACGCACCTATATTCTCCCTTGTCCAAATATTCCCCTAATACGACGCTTACACCGTTACACCTTGATGTCTCCGACTCGTTATTTTTTATCCTGCTTTAGTATTATCTCCCCTTTTGTGGTACTTTGCATAACAATTATAACACGTTCAGTGCGAGGGGCAGGAATTCTCGCCCTGCGGTACCGGCGCCACTGGAGCGGGGCGGGAAATCACGTCCTTCACCAATGCCAACAACTTTGCTTCAATGTGAGCTCAAGCCATTGTCGGGGAACGTTGTAATTGTTGCCAGCCTGTAGCGTAGAATGCGAGCTTTATTTTTGTGTAGGTTAGTACCAAACATTCCTGTAAAATACCGTCTGGCAATGATTTTGTCCCGTTTTCAGGGATTTTCTCTATTCAAGCCATATTACAAATAATCTGGTTATTGATCCAGGCAGTGCTACTACCTTTGGGTGTTTCAGTGAACTACATCCACTTTTGGGGTAATGAAGAACAATCACAACTGCTTTTTGTGATTCGTCTTACTGAGATATTTCAATGCTGATAGCGATCCCTGATTCAGTTAGCGTGCCACAGTTTAGGAGCGCCTGTATAAAGGTTTTCAGCAGTGAATGTGTTAAATAGTTCACTTTGCATGACATGGTATTCTATTGATTTGTGACACACTCAAAATTTATCAACTGTTTTTAACTTTTTATTAAAACGACGACCTTTATAAAGTAAGTTAAAAGTTCTCATTACAAAACTAAGGGAAGGTCAAAAATTTACTGTAGTTAGTAAAATTACTTAAAAAACTCTTTTTATCCCCTTAGCAATATGGGAGTGCCGCTGAACATATGTTTTTTATCCAACGTCCAGGGGCACTTCCAAATGTTGGGGTAAGTAGATCAACCCTCAATCCCCGTGTTAGAAAAATGCAATTTTTGTTATTTTCTTAATGTCATGGCCTTACAGGTGGGTTAAAATATAAAAATCTTAATTTATTACACAAGGTGCACTTTTGTAATGATATCACTGTAAGATTAGATCCTAAACTAAGTTGTACGAGTTTGGCTTTTCAAGTAAGGGCCGGTTTTGCGTATAAATCCTTAGTTCGCTTGTATCCAGCATCAGTCTCATCACCATTTACTTAGATCATTTATGAACAGAATGATATAAATTTCAGCTATGTAGCTGTCATGTACGCTTAGCTATGTGTTTTAAATATTTGTTAAACAATCAAATCTCCTGCCGTGTCTGTGGTTAGGTCAGTGATACGTTTTTTTATTACAAGAAACATATCCGATGCCTACATTCATCGCCAAATGACGAGATTATCACCCTAATGCAAAGATAGCGTGGAAAGTGCAAAAATAGGCTAGGAGGTTTAAAAATGGCCGTGAAAATGATCATTTCGGAAGGAATTGTGTTTTTGTGGGTACCCTGATTTCTCAAAGAGGATCACTAAGAAAAAGGGATTTCACAGCCATTTTTACACATTGAAGCTAATGGAAGTAATGCAATTAAAATTTAAAAGGGTTATACCGTTTTCAAGATATCTATAAATTTACACCCACTTTCCATCGTAGAAAGGTGGTACAATCAAAATTTAAAAGGGTTATACAATTTTAAAGATATATGAAGATCTAAAATGATGGTGTGAACTTAAAAGTTATAAAAAGAAGCTAGTCGAGTGACATCAAATAACACCCACTTTCCGTTCAACAAATCGTAATGAATCCAAAATTCAAATGGGCTATACCGTTTTAAAGATATATGAAGATCTAAGATGGAGTGGTGTCGACTGAAAAGTTTTAAGATGATGTTAGTCGAGTGACATGACGAATAACACTTACTTTCCATCCTAAATACGGTGGTACAATCAAAATTCAAAATTTTAAAGTTGTATACCTTTTTAAAGATATATGAAGATCTAAGATGTAGGAGTCGACTTAACCCTTTCGAAGCTAGAATATTTTTTTGTCATTTTCCGAAAAACGCTAAGTTATTAACTATTTTGTCCAAAAAGTGCTAGGCTTGCAACGGGGGCGAAGTGTGCGAGAAAAAAAAATAATATTTTACATCTGATAAGTGCTAAGGAACGATATATTGGGCCTTGATCATTTGAGGAATCAAAAGAAACCATCGCTGTTTTGAAACTACAACCGAGTCAACCGATATGCTCATTTAAACTCACATGATCGAAAGTCGCGCCGGCACGATATATCGTCGCTTAGCGCTTTTCGGATGAAACGCAAACAACGATATATCCTTCGATATACTTTTCGGGAAAAAGACTCACAACGATATATCGTTGCATAGCACTGAAAAGGTTAAAAGTTATAAAAAGAAGGTAGTCGAGTGACATGTCAAATAACACCCACTTTCCATTCTAAACACCGTGATACATCCAAAATTCAAAAGGGTTATACCGTTTACAAGAAATCTGTAGACTTGAGGAGTTGACCTAAAAGTTTTGAAAAGAAGCTAGTCGAGTGACTTGTCAAGTACGGTAACACATACTTTCCATTTTAAACACCGTGATGCATCAAAAATTCAAAAGGGTTAAACTTATACCGTTTTCAAGATATAGTGTACATATAGCCGTAAGTTGTAAGAGTAGACTTTAATGTTAACTAGCTATTGCCCAGGACTTCACCCCGTTTCACTTCATAAGTATTAATAAAACTATTGATTGGTTAAGTTAAGCTGACGAAATAAACAAAACAGAATACAGTAATACAAACAAATAATCACACCTGATTTTAATAAAGTAATAAATTGAAAGGATAACAAACAAATAAGTAAAGCTGAGGTATTATTATTTTTTTAACATTGGGTATATGAAAAGTTTCCTTTAGAAAGGAATTACGACCTTAAAGGGCAAATTAATGAAATAATGGATAGTTTTGCGCAAGGTTTCTTATCATAATGAACATTTTAAGTATATGGTTTATGGGTGTGACTTGTAGTTTTGTCAAAAGTTCGAGGGTTGTACTTCAGGATTTATATACAGGTTGAAAGTAATTTACACCCCCCCCCCCCCCCTTAACTTTTCAACTATTTGAGATACGGTATTTAAAATCTCAAAATCTGTTTGCGGCAACCTTCTTCGATATGAGGGGCTACAATAATTACGGTCAATTTTGAAAATTTTGCCCTTAGAGGTAGCGGGGGTAGCTCAAAATTGTCGAATAGCAAGTATTTGAGTTTCGTATCATTTTACAGGTCTTGACGAAACATAACAATTATCACAAAGAAAATAGAAATCGGAGCATTAATAACAAAATGGCAGTTCAAAATTACTTTTAATGACCATTGTCTTAATAATTTTTAGCTGCCATTTTGCCCACCCTGTATGGATGGGTTTGTTTAACATTGCCCTTTGGTTGCTGAAGTATTCGTTCCATATTAAATGACCATATGTAGTATATGAAATAGAACCTAATTATATATATTATTTAATAGCTACCGTCGAGATACATCCGTTTGTTTGTAACGCAATGATAGGGCCATGTGGTCCTAACTTTTGCCTGTCTAAATAAATAACTTTTCATTTCATTTCAATGCACGTGGCATAACAGTTTTTATAGTCAACAATTGTCCCAAAGTTCAGTAAATTGTCATGGAAAAAGTGTAAGATATTTGCTCATTTCAACTAGAATTATCAGAATATTATTAGATAACAAGACCAGATATGAAAAAAAACCGAAGCCGAAAAAAGATAAGTAAAAGAGGAACAGATCAATTTCGTGACGTTATCTTCCGCGATAGAGGCTAGCCGATAAAATCCACATACAGTAGTCTTATCGCGTTGGCTTTGGAGCAATAAAAAACTAATATCATTGTTTTCAAATGTGCGTTATCTGCGGGTTTCCTCGAAACGCGATAGGTCGAGTGTTAGTGTTTAGTAGACAAGTAGACAGGTACACAGGTGTGTTCAGTGGTCGTTTGCGACGCATTTGGCGATTGTTGGAGTAACACGGATCTTTGTTACAGAATAAACACGGGTTGATTTTTTTTTACGAGCGTATAACAAATTTCGGCACGCGTCTTTTAGTGCCACTTTGTCACGGTCGTGTTGCGGGGGTTGAAAAGATCAGTTTTATTGATAAAACGCCGAACTCCTACAACATAAAAACACCTATTTGGTGCAACGCATTGAGAACGAGCAACAGTTCCTGATACTGCATCTAAAATATTCTCGTTATCGTCGTCCGCCGTAGCTATAACATAGTTAGGCCTACATACAACTACCGCGTGTCCGGCCGTTCACATCACCGGTCTAAACGCTTTATGTGTCTGGGGGGGGGGGGGGGGGTGAAAGTGTATTAGTGCATTTCCTTAGTGCAAAATGAGTTCTTTTTTGTAAAAGTGTTTTGTGTAAAAATGGATACAATCAACAGGTGAGTGAGTAGGCCTACCGATAGACCTAATAAATATTTATTAAATCACAGCGAAATTAATTTAAAATCCCTTCAAAGTAAATTCTCTAAAATCGAACACTGAAATTTCATTACTGAGCTTGGCCAAAAAATATAAACATGTAGCTAATTATTAAACATTTCCGCTTGAGTAGATGTTTTTGTATTTTCTTTTTATAGTGCACTAATGTATTCAAATACCATTGTGGTATAAATACCCCCGCCGCAACAAGGTTTGCTGCTACAAGGAAACTAATAAAGTGTGTTCTTAGTAAAATATTGATAGCTTAATACAAAATTTGCCAAGTTTGATCAAAATATATCCATAAACAAGCAAACTACAAAATTTGACAATATTCTCCATAAAAATAACATGGGAATTTTAAATTTACTATTTTTTTTTTAATTTTCTCCGTTACTAATAACCGTACAAAAATACTTTTATATTCTAAATTATTTGTTTTTTTAAGCTCTTTAAAAGAGTCTAAAGAGAAATTGGGAAATTCTGTGTTTTGAGGGTCAAAAGTGAGAAAACCCAATTTTTACACCATAAAATCCCCCGTAAAGCCCCGTTCCCATGGTCCGATCATGATGGTTCGCGAACTCATTCAAGTTTATCCCGCTTTACACCTTTAAACCAAATTTCATCAAAATCGGACACAAATTACTCAAGTTATCGCGTTCACGGAGGTATAAATCTATATATATATATATATATTATTATAATATATATATATATATATATATATTATAATATATATATATATATATATTATTATTATAATATATATATTATTATATATATTATATATATTATATTATATATATTATTATATTATATATAGTCCTAATAAAAATTTGAACGAATGATGTTTTTTGCCTCTGGGGACATCAAAATGAAAAAGTAAATCGGTCCCAGGTCTAGGTCTTACCGTGCCACCTACGGTAATAACTACTTCCCTATAGGGAAATTCGCTAAAACGAACTGGTTAAAGATTATGCCCTAAACCCCATCGGAAATAGGTCTAAGAATATAAGCTTATTACACAATTTCAAGTAACACTGTTTCAAATTTAATTTTTGGTGTTAAAAGTGTGAGAAGCGATTTTAATTTTAGCGAAGTTTGTTTGAGAAATTTCAAAACTATTTAATTTAGCCTATCTGAGTTTAATTGACCTCCAGAACCTCAACCTTGGTAGAGCGGATTAAAATTGGTACAGTATAGGCCTAATTCCCTGTAAGGCCAAACAAATTGTCAATACAAAGCTAACAGTTTGCACTTTAGCCGTTTTTCCGTTAAATAAATCAATTTAAGAAAGGTTTTTGCTAAGGGTATACCATAAGTAAAACATAAACACTTAATGATTTATTTTCAAGTTAAATAGACCCTTTTACCCATTTTAAATCATATACAAGCATTTCCTAGTAATTAAAATAAACACAGCATAACAACAGTCACTCTAGGCTAGAATAAGGCCTAAATTCTACCATCTACAACCCGAGTGTAAAATATAATTAGTTTATAGTAGCAACGATCCATACACCAAAACATTATTACAAAGAACTACCGTAATATCAATAGTAAAAAAACTTAAAAAATAAAATAATAATCTTAAAGTCCTATATCCCATGTCCAAATATAGGCTAGAGACTAGATCCTTTGTTACCTGCTTCAAATAATGCGTAAAGTAACACATAAAGTACATAAATAACATAAAATAACAGTTACATACAGAAAGAATCCATTTTACAATAGTTTAATGTCAAAATGTTTGGCTCATCACAATAAATTCTTCAATAAACGCATACAGAAATGTTGAAATAATCCCGAAACACCTCATCAACCAATTAGAAGAGAGCTTTAATATGCTTTTTCGACCAATGAGAAGAGAGCTTTAAGATGGCGTAGGCTTGTCCTCGACATAATTAATAATCTTGGTAATAAATCCCATTAGAAATACAATTATTCGTTGATAAAACCAATATTATTGCCGTGCCGTTTAATTTATATCAAATATAACATAGGCTAAGAAATAATTAGGGCATTTATCAACCATAAAACCTCCAAAAAATGTGTCACTAAAAAGTAATTAAGACTTATTTAAAATGGCGGCTTCAAAATTGCCGACTATCAAGTCTAATTTTTAAACTTAAAACTATCATTTCTCATATAGTTTCACATTCGTCGTCAATATTTTATACACACTCCAACATTATTTGTATATTAACGCACGCTCGCTGCGAACAAAATAACGATATTACTCGTAGTAAAAGCTAAAAACTTTGAGATGGATGCTACTAGGCCTAGTCTAGTAGTATCTGAGGTACCTGGACTTATTTAGTATAAATTAACAACACAAATCCCGTCCCCAGTGATTATTACTTTAAAATAACTTACTTGATAAGCTATTAACAGTTTTTTTCATAAATATATGGCTTATTACTCATTAATTAAGTATTTATTACTATTTTAAATCACTATTTATGCTTGTTAACATCTAACAACAATGGCGACAGGAAAGTGAAGCTGGGAAATCTAAATGCTGCCGGAAAAGAGAGAGAGAATAGTTCGCCAATTCGGGCGTACCAACCTCTTGAGATAAGATAAAAGCACAAGGTGTAGCGCTGATTATTTGTTCACTATAGCTATTTATCGAATAATGATTTTAATGATAGAAACGCGATTATTACTGCTGGGATAAATTATAATACGTTAAGGGCGAATGGAAATGTGTGTGCTTTTATGTTAGCAAACAGTATTCAGTTTTTTTTGTAATAACTATTTAAAATACTGTTAATTGAATGAGATAGGTTGTGATGTATCAACGCGTTGATACATCAACTGTACTTTTGTCTTGAAATAAAACGCCCCGTTTCTCTAGTTTTATCCAAACTAAAACTTCATCCCTTAAATATAATCAATGATTCTAGACAAAGCACATACATCATGTCCATTAACATAACCGTAATTCCTGAGAGCAAGTGTTAATACGATTAGTGTTAATACATAATACTAATGAGTAATAATTGAGAATGACACCTGGATCATTTTTAAATTAAAACGTTTTTATTATCTCGCTTTCTTGTCCAGTACAAATTTTGCAATCAATTTTATACTAACTTCCCGACGAGCTAGAGACTTGAAACTTGAAACATAGCTCACAAATTGAAGACAATGCAATATTATATCATTTAATTTTCATATTTCCCTTGGGCTACGGACGCCCCATGGGCTTGTTTTTATGAACTCGCTTTCTCGCAAATTTTGATACTTTCTGATGAGCTAGAGCCTTGAAACTTGAAACATAGCTCACAAATGGATGAAAATGCAATATTATATAATTTAATTTTCATATTTCCCTTGGGCTACGGACGCCCCATGGGCTTGTTTTTATGAACTCGCTTTCTCGCAAATTTTGATACTTTCTGATGAGCTAGAGCCTTGAAACTTGAAACATAGCTCACAAATGGATGAAAATGCAATATTATATAATTTAATTTTCATATTTCCCTTGGGCTACGCCCCATGGGCTTGTTTTTATGAACTCGCTTTCTCGCAAATTTTTATACTTTCTGATGAGCTAGAGACTTGAAACTTGAAACATAGCTCACAAATGGAAGACAATGCAATATTATATAATTTAATTTTCATATTTCCCTTGGACTACGCCCCATGGGCTTGTTTTTATGAACTCGCTTTCTCGCAAATTTTTATACTTTCTGATGAGCTAGAGACTTGAAACTTGAAACATAGCTCACAAATGGAAGACAATGCAATATTATATAATTTAATTTTCATATTTCCCTTGGGCTACGCCCCATGGGCTTGTTTTTATGAACTCGCTTTCTCGCAAATTTTGATACTTTCTGATGAGCTAGAGACTTGAAACTTGAAACATAGCTCACAAATGGAAGACAATGCAATATTATATAATTTAATTTTCATATTTCCCTTAGGCTACGCCCCACGGTTTTCCAAATTTTTCATGTTTACATTTTGAAAGAATGTAAATATATCAATTAGTTTACGTCAGCTGTAAATGCTTAAATTTGACAGTTCGAGGAGCAGAGGTTAAGAGGACCAGGTTATGCTCCCAAGGGATTCTTTATACAAATAAACATTTCAAAATAAAGATAAACAATCTGATTGCAGATATTCAAGGTGTTTGATAATAATGTCAATTGTTATTTATTTAGTATATTCTATAAAGTAAACAATAAATTAAATAGATTTATGGGCTTGTTTTTATTAGCTCGCTTTCCTACAAATTTTGATATCCATTTTAAACGAAGTTCCCGATGAGCTAGAGACTTAAAATTTGAAACATAGCTCACAAATGAATGACAATGCAATATTATATAATTAAATTTTCATATTTCCCTCGGGCTACGCCTAAATAAAAAAACTTTTTAAAACAAAGCGTTTTTAAACGCACTAAAAAGTAGAAAATAATTTATAAATATGTGGAGGGTATAAATACTTGTTAGATTTAAAACGTAAAACGTGGGGTGCCTGCAATTGATAATAATACATTAGTTCAATAGGCGTAGGTAATTGTAAATTATCTATCGCATGCAGCCCACGTTTTACGTTTTAAATCTAACAAGTATTTATACTCTCCACATTTATAAAATATTTTCAACTTTTTAGTGAGTTTAAAAACGTTTTGTTTTAAAAAAGTTTTTTTTATTTATAAATTATTGTAATTCAACTTATCTAACGAGATTCATTTGTGTAAGTTGGAGATAAATTTATAAAAAGTGTTCTTATGAAATTCATTTACTGACAGATAAATAAATTGAAGTTTTTGATTATGAAAACTAAACTAAAGCCGTTCTAAGTATGTCTGTATCCCCTCCAAACATTGTACTAACATTTATATCACTGGCTTAAGTGGCAGCCTTGACTTTAGATACCAAGATAGACGTCCACTGAGCTATGATGCATCTAGAGGCGGCATTTCTCGATGGTACCTTGTACCTGTACCGCTTACTGGGGACTGGGGATGATTTTTGCTTACAAGATTTTAGTACGTTACCTAGCCAACCTTAAAAATCAACTTAAACTAGTGCTGCCTCCAGATATTTGATCGTAGTTAAGTTGTGTGACCAATATATTTGACGAAAAGTAAATAGCTGTGGTAAAAAGCTAATCCAATGCTTATTTAGAAGCTATTCACAATTTTCTTTTATTTAAATCGAACACAGTAGTCATTAGTCTAATAAGCCACTCACTTAGTTTTATGATGGGTTGCTATTCAGTTTAAATTGGTAAAACAAGTTGGCGAACTGAAATACCCCCGCCGCAGCAAACCTGCAAGACTAAGCGAATTTAAATTTGCCTGATTGGATTTACACTAAAATGCCTCCTTAAAAATATCTCATTTATTCCCTATTTAAATAGAACTAGGTCGTCCAGTGGTCGAAACTCGACCAAATTATATGCAATGTACAGACTTCTCTATTTTCACACCACACTTTGAATAAAACATGTGATTGGAGTTTCTTCCATTTGTTTTTATTTTCTGTTTATATTTCGTTGTTATTTCGTCACCAGCATGGCAACCCATATGATCTATGTTAATTTATTCAAAATTTTAAATTAATTTTCTGTGCTTATTTTTGAGCCTAATTTTAATTTATAAAGGCATTCTGCACATCTACAGGAAAATATCTTTCCAACAGTATGCGTAGATTTTCCCTGCGATGCACACGAGCTGAGAAAAAAGGTTTTAAAGAAACATGGTTGCCTATTAATATATAGATACAGATAGATTATTTTAACGAGTACTTAGGTTTGCTGCAACAGGGAGAGTAAAAAAGTGTTTTTTGTTGTAAAATGTTAATAGTTTAGTAAGAAATGAATGTATTTTCCAAATTTTATCAAAATATGTTCATAAACAAGCAAACTACAACAGTTGACTTATTCTCCATAAGAATAACATGGTAATTTTAAATTTAAAATTTTTTGGAATTTTCTCCATAACCATTAGGCGTACAATAACGCTTCAATATACTAAATTATTTGTTTTTTAAGCTCTACAAAACGGTTTGGAAAGAAATTGTGAAATTTTGTGTTTTCAGGGTAAAAAATGGGAAAACCCTATTTTTATCCCATATATTTTTACAAATCCTCGTTTCCATAGCCCGATCATGCTGGTTTGCGAACTCGTTCAAACAAATGTAGGTTTACACGTTTATACCAAATTTCATAAAAATCGGATCATTTTTGTTCGAGTTATCGCGCTAAATGGACACATATATAAATAAATAAATACCGTATATATATATTTACCGATTCACTTTTTCGTTTTGAGGTCCCTAGAGGCCAAAAATACCATCCGTTCATATGACGATATATATATGAACGGATGGTGTTTTTGGCCTCTAGGGACCTCAAAACGAAAAAGTAAATCGGTCCCGCGTCCAGGTCTTACCATGATTACGGTAATAGCTTATTCCCTATATGGGAAATTCGCTAAAAAGATATTGTCAACATCACATTCTGAGGGGCTCAATTCAGCTACAATGATATTTATTTTTGAATAGCATACCACAACTTTTGGACAGAAAAGTTACACTAAGTAATATAAATACAATTTTTTTTATCTTACCTATGGATATTTAATTTCTCTATTTACATTAGTTTTCGTATACATTTTTGAGTTTAAACCCCCTGAATCCAAAATAGCAGTTATCAAATTTGTAGCATCCCCAAGCGATAATTAATGTTTTTATGTTGTATTTTTATTTGTGATTTTCTCATAAAAACAAAAAAAAAATTAAAGGTTAAATCTTATTTTTAAGAAAACAGCTTGAGAGAGATTTTGATTAAAATTTAGTATACTATGTTCGTTTTAACTATAAAAATTTTTACAAACACCAATGCTGTAAAGACTTTTTTAAAAAGTTATTGCAGTTTTTGCGATTTTACTCATAGAATATCATAGTTGTCTGTGTGTGTGTGTCTGTGTACCATTTGTGTGTGGATGTTCACTGATCTGCATACTACACATGTGGCCAGATTGTAACGAAATTTGGTATGTGGTCTGTGATTCATCGTTTATATCTTCTGGAGTTTTCTTTCATTTCTTTATATGTTTATTTTTAATAGCTATTTATATAAAACCCATAAAAAATTAAAAATCGTATGCTTACAAAAACCAAATGACATTGAATACGTTATGGTAACGAAATAAAAGTGTATGAACCCCCTCTGACAAAATTACAGTTCAAAAGTTATAGCAATTTTTGAGATTTTACCCATAAAATAACATAGTTACTCCCATCGAATTCCCATTATAAATGTTGTTGACAAGCTAATTGTAGGAAGAATGGCTAGGAATTGATGCTGATACTGTTTATTTAATTTAGTTTTCTGAATAATTATAGGAATAATGAATCTATTTTCTATATTATCCAAATCTATATACTAAAACCAATTCTCTTACTCGTGAACTACTAAGCCTCTGCTGCAATATACTTTGTCATAAAGCAATAGTTGTGGAAATATATCTCTATAGGTTTTTTTTTAAATCCTAGTAAAAGATTTTACATTATACCAAGCAGATGATCTCTAGTTACAAAATCCCTAGTTAAATTCAATGGATAATTTAGATTCAGTTATAGATCAAATTAGTCTTTTAAGTCTTGCAGTTTCAGCAAACCTGCTTTAAAGTGTATGATCGATCTTAATATTGTTGATTTGGGTGGATTTAATTGAGTCCATCACAAAAATCATTAAAAGTCATGAAGATTATATCACAGAAATTTGTTTTGTACATCCTGTGCTTATTTTTACTAAACTATTGTACGTCGATCGAATGCAAACGCGGTTGGTTCTAACCCCTCTTATGACAAAGGTCATGTTACCGTAAGACCGGGTAGCTCAGTGGTTATAGTAAATTACGCGTAGTAATCAAGAGGTCACCGGTTCGATCCGGAGAAGAGAATGTTGGTCTACCTAATAGCTGTCCTTAATTGAAAAAATGTTCTGACTAATGAAACAGCTGGTATTAGTAAGAAATATAAACAAGGCATCACACTCCAATCTACACTCATCCTTCCCTCACATTTATTTGGTCTAAACACGCAACTAGGTGGCTTCCCCAACTATAATGATAACAATGAATCCGGAGAAGACATCTTGATGTTATCATATTTTTAATTGCTAATAAATCAACTTGAAAGTACAAAAATACGTCAAATAACACTTGTAATAATATAATTACATTCACGAATACTTCCTAGTAATCGTGGTTACATTTATACTGTTTACTCACAATACGGTAAATATATAAAATATGGTAATGATGATAGATTTCGATTGGACACTCCAATCATCATCAGACCCAATAGGCCGGTCTTGTGAGTAAACAGTGTAAATATTACAAGTGTTGTTTGCCGTATTTTGTGCTTTCAGGTAATTAAATAACACGTGCGATGCTGATAAAGAAGTTATCTAATAAATCAACATTCAAATTATTGAAATAACCAGAGCACGGGGATCAATAACAAAGCAGTTAGATAAATGCCGATTTTTCAAATTTTTATGGAATAAAATATTTGTTTCTATTTCAAACGACACGGTCGTAAAAATCGGGTTGATTATGCCAATAGGTGGAAGTAAACTCAAACACTTACGGTTTGGAATCAAAAATAAATAAACTTGTTAGATACTGCAATCAACTGTTATCATCAATTCAATTACAATGCTAAATATTTTGGTCAGAAGGGCGATTTTATTTGCGTCAAACTTGTCTAGATTTTGATTGAAACGGCTTATGAAACATGTTCGAAACTAAATCAATTTGAAAGTATATATTAGCATTGATTATTGGTTACTTTAATAGTCAAAGAGATTAGCTATGCTAGAGGTGTTATGGGCACATCAATAGTGGACAGGTAAGATTCGGAAACTCGAGTGGTGGAATCGCGATGTTGTGTATTATCTCTGCACGCCAGCTGATACTGTAGTGAACTTGACCTTGACCAACTCGAGCCCACCTGCGCCAGCTGATAGTGAACTTGACCTTGACCAACTCGAGCCCACCTGTGCCAGCTGATTGTGTCTGACGGTATTCTGTTGTTTTGTACTTCCGTTATCGAACACGACTTATAACGCACAATCTTCTGAAAATCGGAACAAAAATGTTTCTCTGGAGCAGTTAAAAACGTTTCTCTGAGCATAATGACAACTTCGCGTCAAGCGAAACGTAAATTTAATAATATAAAAATAATTTATAATCGTAACTAAAAAATTTAACATTCAAGAAACATATTATCATGATATATAAATAATATGTTTGAGACATTTATCATTTATTTAGATATAAAACTACTAATTTGCAATATTTAAAATAGGTCGATTGTAGATTCGTACGGTATAAATAGCTTCCATAGGCTGTGAAACGTAAAAGAACCAAAGACATCATGATTGTACAAAATGTACAGACACGACTGTATTTTTATTTATATAAATAAATACAATGTAGACTAAGCTCGCGAAAGTCCGTTTATAAAACCATTCTAAATACAATAAGATAATAAGGACAATACTAAAAGCAAAGATAAACCTGGTTATACGCTAGTTTTGATACTTTTCTTCGTTCAAATTAAACAACTGTAAACAATAAAACAGACCGTGTTTAAAACGCTGAATTATTAATAACGATATGGAGACTCTTAAAATCATTTAACCACATCTAACAAAAAAGAGAGAATTAAGTACCTTTTTAATGTCAACATCAACGTTTGGTTATTCATAGTAAAATAATCTGTAAACATTCTTACCTAAACCTATGACTGCAATATTTTCTTTGGTAGTTTTTCTTGCTGTGTTAATTGATTTTGCCAGTTACACATTAAACTAAGCTTATTTTTACTTGAATTTCGTCTTAAAATAGGCAATCACCCACTTATTCTTCGCTGTAGCCTTATAATAATCAGTCGACAATTCTACAGTTAGTTACGTTTATGTCCTGAAATGAAGGGTACAAAATTACTGTTTACAGTTCTGTTATTTTTTGGTATTAGTAGTTTTGGGCATATTGATATAATAACAACTAAATGTGCTAAAAAGTGTTCCAGTGGTCAAGCCTTTCAAATAAAGTAACGTATTTATCCTACTCCTTAAGGCTGGATCCATTTTATATTAGAATATTTTCAGGTTTACATTATAGTCTGACACATTATCACAGTAGCCTATTAATTAGTTACAGCATAATGGTTAAGTAACACCATAAAAATAATTGACAATTGGCGACAATTCACACTCTATGAGTTCTGTGTGTAAGTTCGCTTCAAAATCACAATGTGTTTGATAAATAAGTACAAGTACAAACCAAACTTGCAATATGTCAAAATTGTGTTGATTTTCAGATATTTTAAGCTCCGTTGCAACTAAGTTAATTGATTTCATAAATCATAAAAAGGCATAGTTTCTTACTGCGTCCGTAGGCATAGTAGACATCTACAACGAACGGTGTTCTCCAAATTATCTACATTAATCTTACAAATTCTACTTTATGTAGAAATTCGAACACAATCTTAAACAGTTGAAAAAGTCCAAAATATGTAATAAGTTATTATAAACATTCTTACCCAAAGAGAATATTATAAACCAGCTTTTTCTTTGTAGTCTTCCCCACACTATAATATATTTGAAACATTTATTTTACCATATATTTCCACAAAACTTAAGATTACTATTACTAATCATGGAAGATAATGCTGTTGGTTTCAAGTTTCAACTGGAAAAGAACGTTACTCTTATGAACGACTCAGCATCTACGAATTAGCAACAGCTGATTGCTGATTCTCAAGTGTACCAACATAACCTAACATTCGCAAAACTAATTTTTACTAATGAAAAAAATTCGTGTTTCACTATGATGAATATATTATTATTGTGAATTTGTTTTAACTTTAAATCCTAGCTATTGATTTTAAGTTTGATTATATGGTGATTACTGTATTGTATTTGATATCACGCATTTTAAATATAAGCTTAAATAAATGTTTAGTACCTATGTTTAGTTTTTTTCAGCTAATTTATTTAGGCTAATATAAATTAGTACTTTTTTGGCGAACTGTACTGTCGTGATGAGTAAAATTTGTTTTTTAAAGAATACAAACCACTAGTAAACACGACAAAATGTATTGTATTGTTGTTTTAAAATCTAAACCAAAGGGCAAACGCAGTAATTTATTATTAATGTATCAATAGGTTTTATTAATTTGTTAACTTTATACATGATGATCCAGAATATTACGAACGATGTGTTGTAATATTTCAACTATGCAACAAACGGAGTACGTTTTAAAACTACACCTTTTTAAAAATAGCTATTACTATAGTATAAATCAGTTAAAGGAGTAAAAAAACTGTGTTAGGCAATTGGAGAGATTACCGTACATCCTCTGTAAATTATATCTGTTAGTGAGCGCGTTATATATAAGGATAGATCATTTTCCCTATAAAATATCAAAGTTACTCCCACCGCTTACCCAAGCTAGTGTAGAAAGTATGCGCCAGATTACTGATATCGTTTATTTAATATTACTATTCGTCCCTTCGTTAGATCATAAACTTTAAAATTACAGCTCAATAGTCAAAGTCGGTTAAGTACGATGGGTGAAAAAGGGATGTTATGAAATATGAACCATACAAACTAAAATATGTTAATGATCGTAATCCAAACAAGAGCCAACTTTCTGCTAAAGATACTTCTGGTATCTACAGTATATACTTAATACAATAAGGGGTTCCCCAGTAACATCCCTTTTGCAGCCGTCCTACTAAACCGATTTTTACGATTGAAGTGTCACTTTAAAGCTAATGATCTAGAGCACTTGCGAATAATAATTAAAAATATAATGTCCTTCAGGGCTTTGCCCCCCTAGAGTTTGAATATCTGCAGTCTGTGATTAATCTATAGTTTGTCTTCAACGATCCAGTCAGTGATGATGACCAGATTTCTTTATAACGGTTTAAATACCAATTGTAATTGAACAACCCATACTTCGGCTGAATGTTAAACGACATTCAGATTATAAACAAGAGACAAAACAGTTTATGAAAACGGATTTTTAAATCAGCTAGTTTTTTTTTTATAATTTCAAACTGATAGTGGTAAGCAAGCTATTTATAGTGTAAAATGGCGGTCGTCAATCGGAGTGATACAAACAACGAAATCTTTGCATTGTTGCGGCGGAAAAGTACATTACTCGCTGGGGAGGTTGCATTGTTGAGGGGGGCGAGCCGGTCTACGTGAATTAGTCATTCTCCAGCTGACTTTACGGGTACCATACTGCAATCAACAACTTTCTGGTAAAAAAAAAATACAAAAACCAGCTGCTTACTTTGTAGTGTTGCGAAAGAAATGAACTTTGCCGATAATGAAGCCGAGAATCACAGATGAATAAGAACGTCGACTGCACTTACCTGGATTGAAACTCGAACTGAAGTCCATACTTTATGCCGTAACAGTAGTCGGTAGATGGTGAGATGCAGATGGTCTGGTCCACTGTATCTACAGAATAAGGCCTACTATTGGTTACTTTCGTATTGCCTTCTGTATTTAATATTGACTAATAATAATTCTTCTGATATTGAAATAATATAGTTGTTTGTGCAGCTAGTGAGAAAAGTGAGCAATTGACTCAATCGAGAGAAATCCTTACCATTCCTCATCCCCTAATGGAATGGTTTCTCGAGTGAGGCAATTGTACTTTGCATACCTACCTAAGTAGTGCAAAACAGATATTCTTTTAGTCACAGTAAAACTTTAATCGAAGCACTAAACTTAATGAAACTCCAAATAGTATTTTTATCTCTTTATATTTGTCTCTTTATTATTATAATAACTTTTATTATTTGTGTATTTTTACAACATTTTGTTGTAATTTGAATGGTCAAATAAATTTGCGATTCTATATTGACTTCTCTTTATCGCAACAACATTTTGTTGTAAAGTCTGAAAAGAAAATACAGTATGTTTTAACTTAAAATATCACATAAATTCAACATTAAGTTACTAATTGATTTTGAAACGTGTTTTGTTCAGGCATTACATACATTATCCACCAACCCTCACACTTTGATTGTAATTCGAGCTGATGTGTTGAAACTTTGTAATTGTATTCGTGGAGACTTTTATTGGCAGAAGGGATCCACAGGGCAGATCCTACCCGTGATACTTTGCAGTTTGCAGCCAAGCTGTTTCTTCACTTATTTATTTATTTATTCCAACTGTTTCTCCATTAATACAATTTTGTCAAACTATGAACTATACATAGGTAGCAAATAGTAAGTTAATATCAGTGGTTACAAAAAACTTGGCCACTTGCTTGTTCACAGACGTGATTGCAAATTAACAACTAATTTGTCTTGTCACATGTAAAACACAACTTAGTGTAAGGAAGAAAGTTTGCGATTTTAAATGGTATTCAGTGTGTAGCAATTACTTTTATTTAAGTGTAGTAGGTATATTTTATTAGTTGTTTTGCTAAGTCATGATTAGTGATATATTTTCAGATAAAAATTTTTATGTTCAATGTTGTTATTTCATGTTATGTATCTCATTCTATTTTTTACCACGTCTTTGCATACTTGTTACTCCGACTTGCGAGCAAAAAAAAAAATTGAATAATCCAATATTTTATTTCCATGAATGAAAAGATTGTTTAACCACTATGTAATTTTTAGCGAATTTCCCTATAGGGAAGTAGCTATTACCGTAGGTGGCACGGTAAGACCTAGACCCGGGACCGATTTACTTTTTCATTTTGATGTCCCCAGAGGCCAAAAACACTATTCGTTCAAATTTTTATATATGTATATATATATATATATATATATAGACTTATATATATATATATATATACACGTCCGTGAACGCGATAACTTGAGTAATTTTTGTCCGATTTTGATGAAATTTGGTTTAAAGGTGTAAAGCGGGATAAACTTGAATGAGTTCGCGAACCAGCATGATCGGTCCATGGGAACGGGGCTTTACGGGGGGTTTTATGGGGTAAAAATTGGTTTTTCTCACTTTTGACCCTCAAAACACAAAATTTCCCAATTTCTCTTTAGACCTTTTTAAAGAGCTTAAAAAAACAAACAATTTAGTATATAAAAGTATTTTTGTTCGATTATTAGTAACGGAGAAAATTAAAAAAATTTTAAATTTAAAATTCCCATGTTATTCTAATGGAGAATAGTTTGTTTGTTTATGAATATATTTTGATCAAACTTGGCAAATTTATTTATTTTGTACTAAGCTATCAATATTTTACTCAAAAACACACTTTATTAGTTTCCTTGTAGCAGCAAACCTAGGTACTCGTTAAACCTAATGTTATTAAAATACATTTAACTGAAAATCAATTCAGACAAATGGAAATTCGCTTAGTCGGCAGGTTTGCTGCGGCGGGGGTATTATTAACTATAGTTCGGCCGCTTAGAAAACGACCTGTGCGCTAATGCTAAATTAATGCTAGAGGAGGTCGCTTTCTAAGCGGCCGAACTATAAGATGTGTTCATTTTCAAATAATTAGCATTTAATTTAGTACAATACATTAGTGTGTATTTACACTAATGAAATGTATGTGTCTGTGTATTAAAGGTTCAGGATAAGAATTTATTCATTCAGTTTTTGTACAAATATCTCAACTTTGACTGAAACTCTTGCAGCCTCAGACTAACCCTCAATTCTTTTGACAGGGTGGGTACAACTTGACTTTACCTTTTACCCACCTGATCTGGACCTTAATGCGGCTGAAATGCCAAAGTATGAGTGTAGACTGTGACGATTTCTTACTTCCAGTGTCTTCGCTGCCATCTTCCGATGAATCGACAAATTGATCCATTTTCTGGGTCTTCTGTTCATTTTTTTTTTAGATGCGTGTTTTTTATGTACTCTTTTGTGGGCCTTGCCACTAAGTTCATGTAATTTTTTTTCAAAACCTTTTGTAGTTGTTTTTAGATTAGGAAGTAGTAGATTGTAGTAGCCTATTCATCCAGAGTATGTGGGTGAGTTATTTGTTTTTGGGAGTATGTGTTGCGGAAAATCATTGTTTGTTCTATTTCTAGTGTTGTTGGGTTGATTTTGTCTTTGTTTAGGATTATAAATACTCCTCAGATACAAAGGGAAATTACTTTTATCTCATACATCGGTTAAAGAGAGGTTTAAGATAAGTTATTTCTCTTGTTCATGTTACTGTTCTGATTGCTTTTTATGGGCTATGAGCTTTACCAACTTCTTCTGTGAAGTTGACTCCCAAGCTGTTGACACCTCAATATGCATTAGAGTGAAAATTTAAAAACGTACGTTTTCATGTCCCTGGCCTTTTACTTCGTAGATACTGGATTTGTAGTTTATTATTATGTGTTTTAATATTTTTTGGGACGGGGGCAACATGTTACACACATTTATTTGGTTTTAAATAGGTTCTAGGTATTTTTTTCGTATTTTTAAAGTCTCGAAATTCACGACCATGACGTCTCCCTAGGGTACATTTTCCAACTTTCACGCTGTATTTAGACTAATTATTCATGCCGAAATATATAAAGCCATATTTTTGTATCATCAATGGTTATTAAACTTACAAAAAAGGAGCATATTATAATTTTATTGTCATTGCAGACTGACTACCATGACAAAATAGGTCTGTCCCTCGATTTGGCGTCACGACCATTTGGGAAAAATTTTCAACTTTGGAGCACGACAGTGGCAAGCCTGGCGTCAATGGAGTCAGTTGGTTTTAGAGACTAGTTCGGGGTGTACGTCAGGATTGTAGTGCCGGTCGTTTTGAGTTGAAAGGAGGAATTACAAGATTAATAAAGGAAAGATTGTGTTTTTTGTAATTTTGGTGTGTCCATGACCGTACGTAGTCATTCGATGAAGTAGACATGGTGTTAATTTTTGTTTATAAGATATTTCAATTGCTAGATTAACCTAGAAGTTCACTTTGTATCCTGGAACATGAGGTGCAGGGCTACCGCCAGAACAGAGCCAAATAACACGTAATTTCACGACCAAAGTTTTACGACCACCGCGGTTTTTTTCACGACCAATCCAGCCTTATGGATTATAGTGTATTTGGTCGTGACAATAACTTTAATATAATTGTAAATTGAACAGTTTAATTCAATTGAAACACATAGTTTTATTATAACTAACAGTATAATTGAAGGATTGCTTAGAAATATTTAGATTATTCCAGAAAATTCACGACCGTACCGATTGTCCCTGACCATCACGTTTATGATTTATATTATAAACATTTCAAAAATTAAAATATCGTCACATTTCAATGTTATATACACAAAAGAAGCACACCTCTATTCAAACATAACGATTTTTCGGGTCTCAGGTAAGTTTTTTCGGAGTTATACAAACTTAAAAAGATTTTATTGGCTTTTTTCTATTTTTGGAGTTTTTTTTATTTTTTTCTAGAAAGACCAAATATACCAAAAGCTCAGTGACCTTTTTATTGTATAAAGGTCATAAAAGTAAATTAGTTTATAGCAAAACATAGTTATAAAAATAATATTAACTATTTTTAATATTCATTTAAACGTCTGTTACGGTCGTGACAGGATTTTGTGTTTTTCTACTAAAGATGCTCTTTAAAAAGAAAACTACCAAAGATATTGCGTTACCATGGACATATTATGAAACTTCAAATGTTAATGAAATAAAAAAAATAATAAAAGTTTTGAAAAAAGGGGGAAAAATTTTGCAAAGTACTTTTCCTGAAAACGTACGTTTTTAAATTTTCACTCATTAACTTATAATTTAATACTTTTACTTGGAACAATGTGTTACCTTAGCACTTGTATTAATTCTAATTTAGACTTATTTGGTGTTATAGAGACTTCACCCTGACACATCCTCGGAGGCTCGGACAACTACACTGTGTAAAACGTTGCAGATTATGCTGAGATCATCAATCTGCTCTTGGCTTAGATGAGGAAGAGGAGGAAACTGGAGGAGGAGTTGCTTTGTGTATGAAAACATAACTTCTCTGAAACTCTGCCTGGTACAGAGGACCTGTTGTTTTAAGCAGAGACTGTGTCAGTGTGTCATCTTTGACTTTGGATACTGAAGTAGACATCCCATCTATTGGACCAGCCGTCAACCTTTTCACTAAGAAAGAACTTGAATGAGCCAGTCAAAGAGTGTGTTAGTGTTCTATTTTCCGATGTGACAAAAAATGTTATAGCTTACAATAAGTCGTCCCATGAGTTTGAACTGGTTAAAAAGTTGTGTAGATATTTTAAAGAAATCAGTAATCACGGTTAACAACCTGATATCAACAATTTGGATTACTTGAAGAAGTATTCTACCATAATTATTAGTCATATATAACCCTAAACAAATAGAATAAATATAGTCAGCTGTGCTGGGGTTAGCATAAGTTCTGGCGTCCACCACTAGGCTTGCCGTGTAGTTACGGCGCACACCACTGCAGCGTCTGCTGGTTGCATATGGCTTCTGCACTCCTCGCCTGCAGTGGTGTGCGCCATAACTACACGGCACTCCTAGCGGTGGGCGCCGGAACCTTCCTTTGATAGTCTTTATTTATTCTATTTGTGTATGATATAACCCAGGGGCCATCAACATAGAATTCAAATCAGTAATTTACTTCAGCACAAACTGTTGATGGCTCTATGTCCATTTTGATTCCAAAACTGAGGACAACTTCGGCACGAGGATGGAATGTCTACTATCAATAGACAAAGGTTTCATCACTCAACTACAAATGTGTATGTTGTTCTCACAGTTAAAGTTAACTCTGCATCTGTCTAGGTGTCACAAACATTAAAATCGGTAGTGATTTTAAAACTTTAATCTAAGTATATTTTTGAAGAAACGGTTGAAGGTACAAGAGTGCAGGCCTATATGTATGAAATTGAATAATGGGGTTCTCAGCTATTAAGAGTTGAAAACTTGTAATCTTTATTGTGATTAAATCCTGTCTTTCGTTATTTGCAATACTCTTATGTCATAGAACAAAGAGATTGTAGAATTTTGTATTTTTTAATTGTATTAATTTTATTATAACTGCATATCTGTTTATATCCAAAGCATTAAAAATTTGTACTATGCTTTTCAATGTACGGTACATAAATGTATTTAGGTGCAATTAAAAACCTGTGAAACCTATTCTGTGTTTTTATCTATTCCTGGAGTGTATTAAAAAAAATAACAAGGTACGTTTACACATTTAACTCAATTTTATTAACTACAAAGGTTTATTTGAAGCTAAAAAAGTAGTGCTTGTGCAACTAGGAGCTAACCCAAGGCCCAACTGCTAACCTTAATCAGTAATAAAGCTAAAAAATTCATCTCAATCTCAATCCTTTTTACCTTGTGCTTTAATTTGTTCAGCTTAAAACACCACCTGGTTGTGCTTCACTGTCTTAAAGTAATGACATAAGTGTGTCATTACTGATATATCACTTACAGACCAAAGCAGAAGTTCTAATCATAACATTGCCCAAATAATAAGGATAAGTTTACTATGAATTTAGGAAAAATCAATCTTGGTTATTTTTCTATAGTTGTCAGTGTTTTATTTGACTTTTATTGGCATTTTCATTTTAGTGAATGCTGCTAGTGACCAATCAAAATTAGCATCGAGTCATTACTTACGTAGAAAGGCTTATTTCCCTTAAAAGAAAATCCTCTGTAAAAATAACTGCAACATTTGGCCTATATTAATTTTATTTTTTTACACTACTTTTTGATTTTTAAAAAGTCTTGACAAATGTCATGAGTTCAGAGCTTTCAAAGTTCCTGACTGTCAATGTAGGTACAGGTTCTTTTGTCTCTGATCTCCTTACTGAGATTATTACTGTCGCAAACCAAAACCTGGCTGATCTTCGCATGGAAAACCTTTGGGTGCACTCCTGTGTGGGTGCATATGCCAGTTCCTCTCTGTTGCCAGAGCACATCACCCCCTTGTTTTGCCCTGGACCCATCAGTGTTGCAACATCACTAGCAGGGATGGGCCATTTTCATCCAAGCCATTTCCTCTTGTTGGTACATACCTTTGCTTGTCAAAGGAGCATTTTTTGGACTTATGATCTAACAGCACATTAAAAAATTAACTCTTTAGGCTCTAAGTCTGATATGATGATTTAAAATGACACTTGACAACTATTTATGTAAGTGAACCTCGACAAAACAACTTAAAGCTGACTCCTGACGGGTCCGCGGAATTGGCTAACTCTGGAACTCGCTAACCCCATGTTAAATGCCCTATCTTAAAATTTGGTCGATGAGAGGAACTCGCTAACTTGTTCGGTTTCGGAATTGGCTAACTCCGGAACCCGCTAACCCGCTCTAGAGCCGGGTTAGCGAATTCCGTCCTCGTACGGAATTCGCTAACTCGGTCCCTCGGCGGAACTCGCTAACTCCCAATCAGAAGCCTCGCGGGCCGTCCAATGGGAGCCAAGCACGAATATTTTTGGCCAGTGTTGCCGAAAGTGTAGTACCTATATCGTATCGGCACCATAATGTCGTATCCTACGCTTAATTAGGAGTAAGAGCAACGTAGTCGATAAAATAAATATATTTTGAAGTATGTTTAACCACAGAGAAGTTCTTATGATTATTAGGGTGGAAAATGCATTATAGTCTTACCATAGACTAACCAACACAAGTAAACTTTACATCCCATTGTACACTTTGAAGCTCGTTTTTCGTGTCTAGTTCATGTCCGGTGACACTGATCGCTAGTGTCGACAAAATTGTGTTTCTATTATTTTATAGTTAACTTCATGATTTGTTCCTTACTGTTTGGTTATATAACTAGGGGACGTGTTATTAGTTGTGATTAGAACGTTTTATTTTATTTGGTTAAACGAGGTTTTAAATTACTGAAAATAAGAAACAATTGTAAACAAAACACGACCTCTAAAGACAGTACACCGGACAGAACTAACAATATAACTGTCTTCAGATCATCCATAAGGATGAGAAATGTACTAATATAAGGGAGTATGTTTTATATGTGGGTTTCTTACTTAAATAGTAGCTTATTGGTATGAAAAAGATAAAAATGCACATTTAATTTGGATCTATTACATGTTATGAAATATCTATTTTCGTAGTCCGCCATTTGTTTCTTTTATTCGAATAAATACCATTTTGTGAACTTCTGCAAATACAATTTTTGAGTTCGTATTTTATATACTGGGCTTGTAGTAACCTTAAATCATAAATCATAGTAAAATTTACACGTTAAACGTCATTACAGAATTACATTGTAGTGGTTATGTATTTTTAAATAGAGCTATTGAATTTAAATAAATATTTATCAATACATTATAAAGTGGTAGGCCTAATGTATTCATGGATTGCATTAAAAGTTAGTCTATGCATAAATACAACGTGTAAATTTCTTTTATCGTATTCTATTAGTGTAGAACCCGGGTCATCCTCTTAATTTTGTTGAATTAATATTAATTTTACGTCTTTCAGTAGGCTTACTTTTTAAAAGTCTGGAGTTTTTTTCCAGGCTGATTCTATCTTATCCAAAAACAAAGCTATTGTCTATTGTGTAGCTCAGTACTGGGGAACGGTGAACCGAGCAATGGCTTGGTATAGTTTATATCGTTTGTGAAAGCAATATAAAGGAAACCCAACACTCAAATCAGGAAAATCCGTCAATTAGTTTATTAAAAATCGTGAATTAAAATAACCCTGTCACGTTTTATTATATGAATATTATATCTTCTCCTATTTTTTACTAGTGGTGCTTAGGTGTACAATCTAAAAACTGTTTTAAAACATGTAACATTATTGCTAAAAAATTCAAAACATTTTAGAATTAGGCAACTATTTACTAGTAGGCCTACAATGCTTTGGTTCAAACTATTAGGCCTAGATAAAAACTTAGTCTATGTCATCATATTTGTACACGTAAGTTGGACGGTTCAACGACGAACATTTAATTTAAAATCTATGAATTAATTATGAAAGTTACGATGGTTGATGACTGTATTAATTAATGGTTTTGGTTTATTACGACATTACAATTAAATCTGTTTTCCGTGTTTAAGAACTTGCGTGTATTTTAGCTTATTTTCGTAGAGGTTTAATTATTTATTACCAATTAAACTAAATTTGGAATATTTTTCATATTCTATTATTTTATTTTATACTGATGGCATGTATATTTAAGATCGAAATCATAAACATTTAACTGGCCATTGTACAGTTTAATAAAAAACACTTTTTCATGATTTTTTAATTGTCTTTTAATTACTTTGGGCTAGTTATCTGTTAAAAGTGGAATTGATAACAAAAAAAAAATAACATTTACTGTATCTTTATAGACACTGACATTTTGAAATACGGCAGTGTACGATTATTTTGTCGTACAAGGTTGGCAACGCTCCGAGCAGTGGGCGCGACCGGGTTAGCAACTTCCAGAGTTAGCGAATTCCGCCGCGAGACAAAATCGAGTTAGCGGGTTCCGGAGTTAGCCAATTCCTGACTGAGACGGTTAGCCAGTTCCAGAGTTAGCCAGTTCCGCCACACGACCGAGTTAGCGAGTTCCTGAGTTAGCCAATTCCTACGTCTCCTCCTGACATGTAGTACAGCCAGGGAAACTGTTTATTATTCAATAGTTGGGATTTTTATTTATTTTGTAGCTCTTTAGACTCTTAATTATTGTTTGAGAACAATGTGCTATGCTGTTTTTAACTATTAGATTGTAGTTTACCATAGTTCAAGAATTTAACCATCTGGGCGGATACAATTTTTTTCTAAATCCTCATACATCAAAGATTTAATTTACTTGACTCTTAACCAATAACATTTTTTATATAGGTTCAAGTATCGTAAGTTTAAGTTCATTGAACACAGAGGCTATCTACTGCAATATTAGAACCTTTTTTCGTTGGAATATATTTTCAAATAATATTTATTGAATTCTTACAGTTAGAAAAATCTAGGAGGAATTCCAAGAAAGGCTATTAAAAATACAGTAAATAAATAATATGTTTTATTTCCTTTTATTAAGGTCAGATAAATATAAAAATAACAAAAATGGCAACATAATCTAACAGTACACCAGAAACATGTATATCGTTAACAATAGCAATTATTAGTTCCTATATTTTTTTTTTCGGTAGAAATCAATTTCATAACCAAACTGTAGAATATTATTGCGTTTATTATTTCCATTATAACATAGACTACCGAAAATATTTCTTAAAACAACCTATCAGTCTTATAATGTTGCTTGATACTCACGTAAATATTCAACGAAACAATAGTGAAATGATTGAGCTACATCGTGTCTAAACATGCAGACGTAAGACGTACATCCAAGGGGAACATTGTAAGCGTATACATTGGACACGAGACTGCAGACTGCAATATATCACTTACACTCTGGTTATCACGATGAGTGTTGCGACCGAGGAAACTTACATCTCACCTTCAGAAACTGAGGAGAAACAGCTGTTGCACGATATGGGAAACAATCACAAATATTTAGTAGATTACTCTCAATATAATGACTGTTAGTTAACAAAAGGTAGATTTCAAGCTCAGTTGTGTGTGGTAAGACATATCATCTGTTTGGAAGCTCTAAAATTCAAATTATTCGAAGCAAAATGAGCTGTCAGATTACTAAATCCATACAAGAGATCTAATTAGATAAGCAGTCAAATGGGTTGAGTTGGCAAACTAAACTTTTTAGCAATATATACTAATTTTATTTTTCATGGAAAAAATACATACGAATCTCACTGAGAAGTTTGAAAGGTAAGACATAATACAAATTCGTTTTCACATCAGTTTCTGAAGACAAGAAAGAAGTTATCGTTAAAAAATCCATGCAGTCAACATAAATTTATAAAAAATACAACATCTTGATGTGTTTGGTCGGGATAGAAGGCAGATTGGAGTGAAGATATGTGGGAGCCGCCGTCACATTGTCACTCTCAACTGAGGGTTTGTCTGAGAACTCGACTCAGCTAACATGCTCAAGTCAAACTTTGATTACTTTTTATTTTGCGTCTTTTTTCTCGTTGGTGTTCAAGCCAGTCGTTTGGTGAGAAAGCAGAAACAGTACATACCCTCAAATCTTGTGGAATGGTGGTGTGAAACTGTCATTCTTGCATAGAGGTCCGAGACACTGGCCAGATACGCATACAATCTTTCAAAGCGATATATATTGCACAGTTAAACGTTTCGCAAGAGACTACTAAAACCAGGTATTATTATTACCTGACATTCACACTTTGGAAAGCATCCATAATAAACAGCCAAGTAAAAAATGAAACGGTCAGCCTATTCCACAAAATTAAAACGAGAATATTCAAATTTGAATGTGTACTGAAACCACTCTGCTGAGTAATACTGATTGTAAAATGTATTGAAAAATATTTACATTTTATAGACCTCATAAACTATCAAAAGACACCCAAGATTCTCCTAAATATTTTAAATTTTTGGGGAAAAAGAAAAAAAAATGTAAGACGCAAAATAATTTACCAACAACAATTAAAACTGTTAAAGAAGGTTAAAATTTAAAAAAGGTTGAAAAATTACATTATCCAACTACTTTTAGCGATGATACAATTTTTTTTTTATTTGCTTGTGTACAATGAATTGAGTTCATAGACAAACCCACACAACCAATTTACACCTTTGATTTTTCATCTCTTAATTTTTGAAACTATAACAGCTGTGGTGATGTAGCATTCACCCACACAATACGATCTTCATGATCTGTTAACCTGTGTATGTAGCACAAATACTTTTAGAGTACCTATGTTCAAGAACCACAATATTGTTCAATACTGAATACATGGTGATAACTACCTACATTACATTACAAGATCTACAGTATATTAGATAACTACAGTAAAACAAACTAAAAGAACACCAATGGAGACCCTGTGTGATTAAATGATCAAGAAACATTTGAAAACAACAAATTTAGTTTGCATGTTGAACAAAATCTATAAGTATAAAAGTTTATACTGAAAAGGTAAACTTGAAAATTAACAGTTTTTATTTTACGATAAGTATTATATTTTGACAGTTAAACTCTGAATCTTAAATATTTTACAATAGGCCAAGATCAAGTAATATTTTTTTGTCAAAATCAAGTTCAAACTATATTACTCAGGCCTAGAGATACAAATTACTGTTTTCAGATTATCAGTATGTGGCAATTAATCTAATTGAATAAAATTCTTAGACTAAACATTTCAAGATAAATAAATTAAATTTTCCTTTCATTATTTGTTCCCTTTTGTAACTGAACACAAACTAATGATCTGGTAGCATTTGATATAGGCTGATTTACAGTTTCGAGTTTTGTTTACATAACTTCCAGTAAATCCTTATCAATTTAAAATAACCCTTAGCAGTATTTTTTCTTAGAGATGTTCGTTACAAGTTTGCGTTTCAAACAAAATAATACATCAGATCCAAAAATGGTTTAGAACCAAAACTAAATATTAGGAAACAGAAACAATAGATTTTAGTGCTATCCTGTAATCCAATGTTCTATAACTTTGCCACAGAACCATTGTTTTTAAACCTTTGGAAAGATACAATGAATTTACCAAATTCAAATTGGGTACCTTTCAGGTAGAAAGAATCAATTCTTGTTATTTCAATACAATAGTTTGAGTAAATGATTATAAACCACTGATTATAAAGAACTGACTAGATACACATATAAATTCTTGATCTTTAGGAGTGTGTGGAAGCTTTGAACTGAGATATTTTGAGACATCTGTTTTGTTTGAGACTTATTTGGAAAAAGTGTCCAATGTTTGAGCCAAAATATCTGAGTAGGCTTACTAACGAACATAATATTTGCACTAATATGTTAATGCCATGAAGAAAACTAGTATTTTAATGCTAATATTTTAATTCCATAATATTGAACCATAAAGAACCTCAAGCAGTACTTCTCATAGTTTAGTAATGAATCTATTGTCATTTTATGACATCTTAGATCAAATACAAAAATCGCTGTTCACACACCCCTATTAATTTGTTACTTGCTTATAAATTACTTTTAATTTTATTTGTTCAAAATGAAATAACAATACCATAACTTCAATATACAAAATAGTCAACACAGAATAAAATAAAGCATAGACAACTCACTTATCTAAAATATCTAAAAATCAAAAGTGAAAAATATGTAAAATAAAAAGTATACCATACCTATTTACAATTGGTTTTTGAGGTTAAAGCATTACAATTTTAATAACAAAAACGCTCTTAACTAATGAGATAAAAATACATAAAGAAATTTGTACATTATCAAAACCTATGGTATGACCAGCAAAACAAATTATTTTAGAAAATACTGATAATTCAAAAAATGAAATGAGTTTTTAGAAGTGAAATAACACTATACAAAATGTTAAAGTATTCAATAACACCATTATAATGATGATAATAAATATTAAAATATTTGGAAACATAAAAAAATTACCCATGCAGGGGATGGATGTATTATAACAGTGACACATAATTCATATAGGGCTAGTCATGATCATAAAAATATAATAAAATGTAAGTTGACAGTTAAGGTATGTACTGAGTGTAAAATTAACGTATGTATATATATGGATTTAAAGATAATGTACTCTTCATGGGTTTTAAAATTATATTTTTTATAAATGTTGGATTGTGGTAAAAGTAAGCAGAAATTATTATTAACCATATTAGACTTTACATGTAGCATCGGTTTATGAATAGCCCAATATACCTTTTGTAACATTTTGTCCACAAAAGTTTATTTAGTTTAAAAGTGTTAATATTGTTATTGCCTTTGTAGCATTTCCCCGCCATAAAACATTATTGCTTTTAAAATGTCTTGAGTTTAACGATACAAAATCTATACTAACCACAGGGTGTACCAGACAAAATTACAAGAAAATATCTGTGAAAACCCCACACACAGATTTGTTTTGCCAGTCTAGCGTACAATCTAGTATTTCCGACTTTTAAGGAGCCACGTAAATATTTAGAATTTGGCTCCCACGTTACCTTCCAGACATTCTCGTACAATGTAACAGCTTCGGAAACGTTATAAAAGGTGACAGCACATATAAAACACACTTAAGTAGATCGAAGAGACAATTGGCAAGAAGACATATAGTCACTTAAAAATAATACAAAATGTCATTTTATATCACTAAAATTCACGTCCAAAAGTATACCTGAGGTCCCGTAGTTGCAAAACCTCTTCTAGGAGACGCCGGGAAACGCAGCACTGAACACTCCTGGTGACAAACACGGGAAATCATTCTCCTGCGTTATACAAATACCGTATCATAAATGGCAGTTGTAGTGAAAGCTATACAAACATCTGACAATATAGAGAAGAGAACCACTCGGTCCCTCGCCTCACTCACATGAATGCATAAGGTTTGTCTGTAAACCAAGGTCTATATCGAGTTACTGTTCCCGCTTAGCAAGCTGGATTTTGATATAAAGATCAAAATCAAAATCTCAGATTTTTCTGAGACCACCGTTACATTTTTTAATTTATCCAATACCATTCTAGGAGAAGCCCACCCCTGTAGGATGATTAATCTTGTCAATGTCGTAAAAAATATTGTCAAAGCCATTTGACACTCCCGCCTTTTAATACAAAAACAAAAACTGTCACTGACAAAAGCCCTCAGGCAAAAGCAACTAAGTGGACACGTCTGAGCAGTGAGCCGCGTAAAATCTATTAAAATCTAATTGGTTTCCAAGACTAAGAATAAGATTGTTGGTAAACTGCCACCATGTGATAAATAAATGTAAATAAATTGCTGTAACTTGTTTGGTCAAGTGTTTTTTGCTAAAGGAATTGTGTTTTTTTATTGTATCTGGTATCTTGATTTGTTTGACTTAAACTTCATTCATGCACGTTAAGACTGAAAATTGAAAATCTTTCAATCATTTGTTCAACATTCTAAAAGCAAAAGTTATGTATTTATAGTGAAGGGGTAGCATCTAGATCATCTAAGAGGAAATACAGGTAGGCCATAGAACCCAAAGAAGACACAAAAACCACCAATAATTTGTCTCCCTGGGGGGCCTTTTCAAGTGTAGGCAGAGAGAGGTATAGTCTTAGCATTTTGCGAGTGTCCCTGGATGCCAGGTCAGTTCCGCTCTCACGCACGCACACTCACCCTCACGAGCAGAGAGGATTAGGACCGACCCTAGACCGGCCGTACTTTCCCTTCATTAGTTCTTTTAGACATCACTTGTAATCAAAATGTAACTTTAAAAAATGTAATTTTAAATATAAACTGTTTATACATTTATATTCCCCTGAAAATTACAATAAAAATGATACCAAACAACCCATGATTTGCATAAAAATGCCTTCACATGACATAACTGCAATATATTTCAGGTTTTATAAAGGCACATTGTGTTTGGTATCAATGTTCTCGTGTTGATGAGCAGAATCGATCACTGTTGACTATTTTAAGTTTAACATTTAAGTTAACAAATTATACATTTGATAAAGAAATTGCCATTTGTGACTAATTAACGGAGCGCGGGACAGTATGGGGCCGGTCCTAATCCCCTGTGCTTGTGTGTGTGAGGACTGAGTGTGTGTGCGTGAGCCTACCTGGCGTTCAGGGACACTCCCGAATTGCTAAAGGTATAAAAGAAGTTGTGAAATATCTTTTCCTTCACTTGAAAAAGCTCTTAATGGGATAATATATTGTTTGTTTTATGGTATACCTGTATTTTTTTCTATGGTAAGCTAGCTGCTATCACTTTATTCTACAAATCAAAATCCTGGGTAGTCTTTACTTGAACAAAGCTAGTCGACAGTTAATCACACTCCTTACCAGAGTATGACAGCACCTCGATCGGCAGTGAACCCCGGCGTCGGGTCAAAGCAGGGTCGAGACGTCGGATAAACGTCTCCGGACCTCCAGAGCTACGACGACGCAGCTTCTTCGACCTTCCACTGCGACTCTTCCCATTCAGAGAACCTCTGCGCTCGTCCAACTTCATCCTCCATTCCACCTCTTCCTCTGGACAGTTCATGAGTTGGTTTAAAAACACTCTATTGGCACAAACAAAAATGTGTAGAGTCACATGGTGGTGTTATTTAGTTTTTGTCTATTTCACTCACAGATTCATGAACATATATTCATATATAGTATGCAAAAACAAGGAACAATGGTTATAAAAACCACAAATATTTTGTGATAAGTACCTAACAAGTGTGCTTTCATTTTTAAGAACATTGTCTTTTTTTTGTAAAAAGTTTTACAAAGGAATACTATCATTACAAGGTTACACTTGAAACTGAAAGAACCTTAGATTTGGAAACTATCTTAAAGTTTACATACAACATACAATCATTTTAAAATAAATAAAGTTCAGCTCTTAATTTGTTGTATGTTGGTTAGTTAATAAGAGTGAAAATCAAAAATTTATCCCATCCGAAGGGGATTTTAGGATTCAAAAATGTGTTTTCATCTTTTTCATAAAGATCAGAAAACAGAAATCTTGCTTTCACAACCTGGTTAGTCTGATAGGATCACACAATGTTGTAAATACTTTATAAAAAATCTTAAACAAGTTTCACCATGGGCTTCTGTAATGATGTAAATAATTTGGCAGTTTTCTGAAGACAAAATTGTTAATTCTACTTACTCTTTACTCATAGAGCGCAAGATATTTTAATTGTTGTAGTAAAATTTCACAGTTGTGTGTTTTTATGACTTTGACAAGGTGGTACCATAAACAGTTTGTTAAAACACTGGTTAAAAAGGAACATTTTAAATTCAATTGACATTGCTGCTATAAACGATTGTAGGAGGTAAAAAAGGTCTAAACCAAAAATATCACTTAAATGTTTTCGGGTTTTGTTCTAACAAACTCTTCTCTACTACCTAAAAACTAAAGCTAAAAATTTTATATGTTAAATAAAACCTAAAATCACTAAAAATATCTACTAAGAAACAAATCGAGAGGTTTTTATCCTGGTCGGAACAAGCATTTAGAACAAAAAATACCAGATAACTTAGAAAGCAAACATAGCAATGCACGGTAAATACGTAACGAAAATAGCAAAGTGAATAAAAACACAAGCTTATCTAATTTACTCAAAATGCATTGCAATACAGAGAAATAAAATATATGGGTGGTAACAAACAAGAATTAATCAAATAAACTAAAAATAACATCGCTTGCGTAGCTAATAGCTGTAGATATTTCTAGTGATGATATGAAAGATGTGATAGGTCAATGAATGTGTAGCATTGAACTATCACGTGATGAGATAAGAGACTGATGTACCTGAGGGGAGGGGAAGTGACGCTCGTCGAGGCATGCTGAGCCACGCTGCATTCTGGGGTTTCAAAACACCTGCATTACACCAAGCAGTGGTATTAGTGACAAGCTTAAGCTATGCAAGCAGTGCACAGTGAAGTGCGTAACCTACCTGCGGCGCTCAACCGTCGTCCGCTACAACATAACCTCAAACTGAACTTGCTCATCTTTACCAAGTAATGGTAAGAAAGGTTCTGCGACTGAAAACTTTTATATCACACATAACCTCAAACTAAACTTGCTCATCAATGTTAAGAAATGTTGCTGAAAGTTTTGAGGTTAAAAATATACACCAATTAAGGTTCAAGTTACCTGTGTTATTGTTTTTTCCTTTATCTTGTAGGCCTACTGTAATCCACACTAGAATTAAACAACCAGAATTGATGGATTGGGCAACCAGAATTAAAATGTTTTGTTTATGTTTGTGGCAGGTGATAGTATTAAAAACTTCCAATGAACTGCATTGTGAGGGGTGTTAAATCATGCAGTTTTGAACTGAACATGTACTCAATTTTATGTGGCATGAAAAAACAGTAGTTACAATTGCATTAAACTTCAATGGTTCACTCAGACAATAACTTATGTAACTTAAACCTTTATTAGTCCACTCTGACAATCAAGAAACAAATCCATTATAAAATATATAGGCCTAATGGTTTCGATTTTAAAGCCCTTGCTGGTTTAGTTCATACTGGTTAGTTGTACAAAAACTTTTACCGTATAGAAGTTAAATGATATTCAAACAGATAACAAGAAATAAAAGGTACAATCACTGTTTTATTAGTCTTAACTTGTTGCATATTATCAAACAAAACTTAAAATCATGAAAAGTCATACTATAATTTAGAAAGTCTATAAAAACATTTTGCATAACCACCTCCAAAGTAAACCACCTGCAGCCTATTTGAGTTATTTTTGTTTCAAAACATCTTTAGATAGCATATTGCACAGGATTTATTTGAGCATGGAATCGTTAATTTGTAAGCATAAGTGATTTAAGAATATCCCTATTGTACCATCTGTTTTAGGCGGTTTACGATATTTTTAATAGCATAACGAATTAGTGACAGGCAATAGCCTGCCGGCTACCAATATTTTAAAGAATCACCAATTTGTATTTAATTCAGGCAAATGTTTAAACCTCGATTGGAATTGGTCAAGCTAGAAGACAAATCACATGTTTGTGCAAACAATTCCAGCTTGCATATGGATTCATATAACTTGAGATTTTCAAGTTTACTAAACTCACTTCTCCCAGCCCCAGGTAATTAGAAAATTGCAATCCCTCAAATACAAAATATAACAGTAGAAGCATCACATTTTGAGAAAATCAATCTGTATTTCATCTGTAAATTGTTTTTTTTTTTCTGACAAAACAAACATATTGCAGCAGAGCTAGCAGTTATACCAGCAGTGCAGTTTTTTGTGAATAGGGTAGGTATACACTGTTGGTCTTGTTCTCATCTACTACTCATACTGTTACAGTAGGTATCATGGTTTGGACCGGGCAACATAGATGCTATGCTGTGTGTGCTTACTATAAGAAAACAGTAGGTCGGTGAATGAGATGCAAACACTTTTTGATGGATTTTTTTCATCCCGCTCAACGCAAACACTATGCAATCGTGAGTTAAATAGTTTGAAGCAAGTGGCAACTGTATATAAACAGAAACACGAACGATGTAGATCAGCGAGACTACTGTAAAATGTTATGTTGACACTAGTCAGCGTTGTTGCGTGTAATAAAAACCACTGCACCAGAGAAAAGGTTTTCTCATCACAATAATTGAATTGACTTGCATTTGAAATACACACACAGCCATAACCTGGATGCTGTCCAGTCTAAACTAAGCTAGCAGCTGAAAAGGTATGAATGGCTGGTGAAAACAAGACTAACAACGACTGCCTACTCCAACATAGACGGAGTACTACTTTAGTAAAACTGCTTAATCCACTCTTCCCCAACATGTTGAGTAGCAACAATCTTCTTTGAATATATTCTTAGAATTTTTTATATGTAACTGAAGTACATTTAGTTAAAGGTATTGTTTATTTTGAGAAGTAAACATTCATGATTATGATCTTTGTTTCATTCTATGGTTGGCCATTAATTGTTTTGTAAGATTATGTCTTCTAAGCCAATTTTAGAAAAGGAATTTTGAAGATTTTTTTTAAGTGTTAAGAAGTGATTTCCTAGATTAAACAGAGACAAAAATGTTAAGGAACTTGTCAACAATTTTGTAAATCTAAAATATTAGCAAACAAAATGATATAGTTTAACAAATATATCCAGCAAAGGAAATCTTACAGAATTATTTTGTAACCACAAACATTTTCCCACCTAAAACAATCCAAAATTTAATGAAACTTTAATAATTCTCTGCCAGTTACGCAAGTACTACTTATGAAACACGGGTAATGATTTAACTCACTGTGAATGACACGTAGACACACTTAATAAATATATTTATACAAATATACATCGATTGAAATGTGCACATATTGGCAAAATATACTCAAATTACAATCGTTCTGTAACAAGACAGCAGTCCATTGTTGTTCAACTTTAGGCAGCACAACCGTAATGAGAAAGACGACACAGAAATACTCTGAGAAAAATGATTTGATCTTGGACAATACTGATGAATAGACAAACGTCAACGTCAACGTCACTAAGCACAGTTTAGTTGACACTCGGGTAGAATGTGGCGCAAAGGCCGACTAGAGAGAGAGCATCGTCTACCTGGGTGAGGCAGTAGGCTGGCACCAGTAGTTGGCATGGAGCCGCGACGGTCACTGATGGCGCGAGACTGAACCTCCTCCAGCCGCAGCAGACCTACAGGGGCCGACCCGCGCCGACGCGCCAAGCCCTGCAAATGGTTAGTGTAGTTTAGAGGAATGTTGTGGACTTTCAATAACTATTATGATTAATAAGAGTTCATATTCTCCGATGAAATTTAAACAAAACTTTTGAAAATTGTTGACCCGCTATGATTCTTTAGTAGCTCATACACCATGTTTTAACTCAAATACATTCTGGTATAAAAAAGTACTTTAGCCATTGTAATGATTTAAAATGTTATGCAGCTATTTTTATCATTATCAGTAAAAATGAATTGCACTAGGCCTACTTCAGTTTTTTTATCAGGGTATGTCACATTAGAAAGCCATTTAAGCTTTAGTATGAGATTATATACCTCAAACATCGAATGAAAAAACAGGTTAAGTTAATACATGTAATGAATATCAACTACTTCATTGCAGAAATATATTGCCTGTTATTAGGTGGTTAGATGGTGGTTTGGTGGTAGGTGGTTGGATTGACGTGGGCTTTCTAATAATTTTGGAGATTTTAAGAACTACTGCAAACATTTTTATTATATCTGAAAGGCTTGAAATGAGAGTCGAAAAACTGTGATGAAAGTTTAAAAGATGAAGATTAGAGTATAAAACATTTAAATAATCAAAAATTTCAAACCTGAGGAATATTCCTCCTCGACTTCAAAGACCCAATCTCCGTATCCAGCTCGTGTGGGTCCACATTTTCCTTTTCCCTCACCAGTTTTGCCATTTTCACCACCTTCTCACCACTAGAGTCGTCACTAGAGTCGCGTTTCAAGTCACCACCTGTCCTGGACCGGTCACTGGTCGACGACGAGGACGAGGATGTCTCCGCATTGAGCTCGCCCGTGGTCGACATGTAGCGCATGCGGACGTACGGCTGCAGTGGGGGGAAGGTTTGTTGTCGCGTGAGCCGAGACGGTGGTGCTAATGTAGTACCGTGCAGTACACTAGACAGCCGAGACGCTTCCATACTGGTGGTAATACTGGTGATGCTAAGGTCGGGCAGTAAGTTCTCCGCACTCACAGGACGTTCTTCGCCACTGTTACCCTCAGAGCTACGTAGCAGCCCCGTGCTGCTGGTAGACGACACCAACGACAACTGCAGCTCTTCGTCTTCCTCCTCCAACTGTAGCACAGGTCCCAAGGTGAAGCGTCGTCTGTTGTCCACCACCGGGAGACTTTCCCGACGAATCACAGTGATCGGCAGTCCCGGCGGCCTGGTTAGACTGATCGGCACAGAGTGTCTCCTTCCGACCTGTAATTGACGTTACGTTAAGAACAGTGCTTACATTTTAAGCAGGAAAAGACTGGCCGAGACAGTTAATTTTTTACTCTTTGTTGCCATAAATGAAAGGTTTGTTTACATCATTTGTGGAATTCACAATACTTTCAGGACCTAATTGGAAACTCCCAATCTGAAAACAGGGCTGTGAGGCATGGATCTAGAAATTATCTGGATAAAATTTGTCAATTCAATTCCGCCTTTGCCATGATCAGCTATGAAGCTCATTTTGACGACAGGGTCACACAGGGGATCTACAATTTAGAGATCCATGACAAAAGTTTTGCCACTGAGTAGGTAATCTAATTCCTCAAGAAGGTCATGATCCTGAATACGCTAAGATCTATAAGTACAACGTTGGCACTGGAACCCAACAGCGCATGTAAAACTATTAAAAAATAAATAAATAAATAAATATGCGGGAAATAGGGTCAAAATGCCAACCCATTTGCCCAATCTTCTAAAACTGTGTCAGAAATTTGTAGGGACAAGAGCTGCGAAGAGTCAAGTTAGATTCTTATGTGCATAGTAAGAGACAAAAGAATTGACTTCCCTCACTACAATGATGCTACCTGTATAGATGTTGCAGCTATTTAAAGCTGAAAACAGTTATTTTTATTTTCTAAAACTAATAGTTTTAAACGTGAATCCGTACTAGATAAGTCGTTAAATCCACTCTTATGTTTCCAACAGGAGACTTTGGTTGGAGCACCTAATTTAAACACCCCTAAAACAGAACATATCGTAGAAATAATTTAACAATGCTATAGTACATGCCGTACCGGTTGACGTCAAGAGAGGGATTTAGCTTGCTATATTAGGTCTGAAAAGCTCACTTTACAGGTTGACATCTACGTTCTCATAGAAGGCACCTGCCCACAGTACATAAGAGATAACCAAAGCAGTATGAGAGCGGATCTGTATTTAAATATAGTACCGTAAATTACTTTTATATTATTTTTTTACATAATATATTTCACATTTCTAAAATCAGCCATAGAAACTACTTTAGAGTGACTCTGTGATTGAAGTTTTGCTGTTTATGTTTTTTATTCTTAATTGTTTTATTACAAGTTGCAGTTTTGCTCGATTTCCAGCAACAGGTTATATAGTTAAATTAAATACAGAACAAGTAACAGCAAACATATTATAAAAAAATAAAATTACATTCAAGAGTAAATACATTTTTGTATAGTGTTTAATAGACTAAGCAGGTAAAGTAGACTCCTGATCATCTATAACTGGGTTAACCAAAGCAGTGGATTGACCAGAATCACAAAATAAAAAAAAAAAACTTCACTATACAAGTTATATGTACATTATACAGCGATGGCCAAGGTGTGTGAGGAGGCACTTCGTAACACAGACAGACCAATAAAACTACTACTGTCCATTAAAATAAAACAAGAATGTAAAAAATTAGCTGTAGTCTGACATTGACATTCGACACTATTCGTGTATGAACATACAATATGAATACAGATTTTTTATTCTGATTCAGTACTGACCCTGTCGCCGACGTCCACAGGTGTGATGCTGACTGAAGGTCGTCTCATTTCTCTCACCGTCTCCTCCTCCACCACAACCTCATCATCATCAGGAATCTCCTCAGCTTCTGATATTTCTGTACGAGTTTCCTCAGCCAACTCTTGCTGTAGAAGACTCTCCCACTTGGCCTGACACAACACGTAACATATAACAAACTGACAACAACAAGTCAAGAAACAGCGTAAGATAAGTCGATGGGACACCCAAGGACCCTAGTCTAGCACAGTACGGTTTTACACATTACTCCAGACTAGTAATCAATGTCACAGGTATAGGTTATGGCTGTATTGAAATTTAATTATTACCAGAAAGTACAAAAATATGTCAATAAACACTTACACTATTACTGTTTACTCACAAGACGGTAAATACATATAGAAGATGGTAAGTGGTGATGGATTTCGATTGGGCACTCCAATCATCATCAGGCGAATGTCACCTATTGGGTCTAATGATGATTGAAGTGTCCAATTGAAATCAATCCCCACTTACCATCTTTTATACATATTTAGCGTGAGTAAACATTATTAGTGTAAATATATTTATTACAAGTGTTATTTGACATATTTATGTACTTTCAGGTAATTTAGTAGCACACGCACAATGCTGGTCAAGAAGTTATTTAAAATTATTAAGCAAACTTAGAAAACACCAAACATTAGACATACATAGCAAAAGATTATGAATAACTGAAGTGATAAGATAATTTAAAATTTGAAGTATTTCTAGGCTTGACATAAACAGCAAAGTTATATTGTTAACTTAGCCACCAACATTTTTTTTCTTTGGTAGTTTACCTGAATTTAATCTTGATTCTGGCATAATTTAAAAAAATAACATTTTTCATAAATCTGTAGAACTAATAAAAGAGGAGGATAGTTACTGAATTTGACTACAGTAGTAAGAATACTATTCAATTACTAAGATTTACAGAACTGCATCATAATAAACAGTCACTTACTTTATCCTGAAAATCTAAAACTTAAGACAGATGACACGTACAGCGAAGAGGTTTAAAAAGTCCCATAAGGATGTTTAGGAGTTTTATTTCATATTACTTGACCATTCATGCACAGAAGGTGTTGTAATTTTATCAAGACACAATTTATCAAGAAATTTTTGATAATATTAATTTGGTAACAATTTCAGATTTCTAACATTGAAGTATAGGGATGGAAGGGTCTCCAATTTTCAAAAAATTTGCAAGATTAAAATAATCTCTATTTCGAGCAAGATCAACTTGACTCAGAGACTTTTTTGAGACGAGATTATAAAAATACCCCCGCCGCAGCAAACCTGCAGACTAAGCAAATTTCCATTTGGTTGATTGGATTTGGGAAACACTAGAATGTCTCCTTAAAAATATCACATATATTCCCTATTTAAATAGAATCAGTTTAACAAGTACTTAGTTTTGCTGCAACAGGGAAGGTAAAAGTGTTTTTTATGTAAAATGTTAATAGTTAGTAAGAAATTAAAACATTTTCCAAATTTGGGCAAACTATGTTAATAAACAAGCAAACTACAACAGTTTACTTATTCTCCATAAGAATAACGTAGGAATTTTAAATTTACAATTTTTTTGAATTTTCTCCGTAGGCCTAACCATTAGGCGCATTATAACACTTCAATATACTAAATTATTTGTTTTTTTAAGCTCTACAAAATAGTTTGGAAAGAAATTGCAAAACTTTATGTATTTTGGGTCAAAAATGTGAAAAAAATGTTTACCCGATAAAACCCCCATAAAACCCCGTTCCTATGGTCCAATCATGCTGGTTAGCGAACTCATTCCAATAAACATAGGTTTACGTTTACACGTTTGTACCAAATTTAATCAAAATCAGATCATTTTTGCTCAAGTTATCGCGCTAACGGACACACATATATATATATATAAATAAATATATATAGATATATATATGAATCTGAACGTATGGTGTTTTTGGCCTCTAGGGACCTCAAAACGAAAAAAAATCGGTCCCAGGTCCAGGTCTTACCATGAGTACTATGGTAATAGCTTATTCCCTAAATGGGAAATTCGCTAAAAATTAAAATGCCTTTGCAAAGGGAACGCAACATCAATGCGCTCCTGTATTGCGGGTATTGCAGAGACTTTCTGAAGGAGTTTTTTACTGTGTACATCTAAAAAATTGGTAAAAACGGTTTATCTAGTAATTCCTTTATTCGTTATGACCCTGATCCTGTCCATACCGGGTTAGGTTTTACTGTATATGATATCAAATCAAAATCAAGTCAAATCAATTTATTGACCCAAATAAACGTTACATTAGGTGCTTATTGTGCAGTAACTTGTGTCTCGTCAATTACATAAATGTTTAAAATAAAATTGTTATATCATTTTCACCGATATCAGAAGTACAAGCTTCTACAATTATGTTTTCTTCTATAGGCTACGGTTATACTGCTGGCGTCCAGGATGCTAGCATCCCACTTCTAGCCGGAAATTATGTAGTTTGTGTTGGGATGCTAGCCTTTCCGACTGTAATTTATTATCAATGTTTTGTCAGTCGTCAATATTGGCCCCACGAATGATTAGCTGTATGATCTAAAAGTAGTGGTTAGGCCATAAAACAAAACCTAACCTTCTCAAGTGCAGTTTTACTAAAACTGAAATTCTAAGAATTACTTTCTTACAAAAAGTTACGTGACTGGTATATTGCTTCTGATAACGCTAGTAAAACTGCCTCAGTTTAAAACTTCCAGTGCATGAAGGGCCAAGTAGTTAATATCAAATCTTGTGACACCCTTTATAAAATTAAGATGACACTTTTACTGGTGCAATAAAAGTCAAGTACCTGGTTATCCCTAAGATGTTTCATCATGTTTTGAGAAAGTGGAGTCCCAAGGAATCTGTGCCATTCCTCTAACAGTGGCGCCACAACAAATCGAAAAAATCCTGTAAGAAAAACAATCATTACATTTTCACCTAATATAAACTTATAAATTAATGATATTGTCTCAGTAAAATATTGTTTTGAAACAAATAAGAGGCTCAACAATCTAAACAATATAAATTAAGGTCTCACGCTGTGGTTAGTATAGAAACCAAACATCTACGACTGTCAGGATCTAAAAAGGTGGTGTTTGAGTATGACCTCTTGACTATTGATACAACTGGACATTCCATTCCTATGTTATAGTCACCACCAGAGTTTTTATGTAAAAATCGACGTAGTTGATTGTAAATTATGAATTTCTGTAGAATATTCATACTTTTTAACAAAATCAAAATGATAAGGTAACTTATTGTAAGCTATGGCCTCTCAGGTTAACTATTTCAGTAACAAACAATAAGTTAGAACATAGAGTGTTAGATATTAGCACATTCTGTTACCGGCTCTCACTAAACTATGATCTTTTTAATAAAAAATTGGCTACTGCTGTTTAATATAGATAAGATGTCTACTTCAGAACTAAACATCCAATGGTATAACTGTTTATATCTATATGGAACAGCTGTTGCCAATTTTTTTTACTCCAAAATATAATAGCTGAATGAGCCAGTCACACAGTGCACTAGTGTATAAATAGTAGTTGACACAACCATTGTGTAGAGATAGTGTTAACGACACAAGTAGAAAATTTAAGGTAAGAGCCTTAAATTAGTCGTTAACACTATTTACCTAAATTATGAACACTACTTTACCTACGACAGTGTTTTAACTACTAACAATCACTACTCATAACTTCTAAGAGAGGTTATGTTTTCGTTTATAACCTCTCATTGCCACTGACAGTGATACAATGAAACATTGTACCACACACTAATTGCACCACTTAACAATTAAATTGACCTGAACAGTTGATTAGTTGAAGTTAAAATCATTACTTCTTCTCCCTCAATCCTTGAACCTTATTGGTCTGTTACTCGTGTTGTTATGAGTAAAACTATGCTGTTATGAAAGTAAACAATGCTGTTATAAGAAATTTTTCAATTCTAAGAACTAAACTGAAACAATCAATCTTCAAGAAGAACTGGTAATATTGGAATTAATATAAATTTGAAATAAAAACTTCACCAATAAAATTAAAAATTCAGAAATATTGGTGAAGTTTTTATTTTAAATTTATATGAAACGGCCACTTTAAAAAACGGCCGTAGGTAAACCATATTTCTACCATTTTTGTTGGTTAATGGTCGACATCACATAAAAGGAGCTATAGCTTACAGTGAGCAGTCCTAAAGTTTGACTTGGTAAAAAACTCTGCATATTCAACAATAATTTACATCAGCACCATCTGTTGGTGGCTCTATTCAACTACCTACATCCATTATCACTGATAACACAGCATCACTAACATCAGACACTCATATTGTCCTGGCTCATTGATCTTGATCAGTTCAATCAATATTAACATTTTCGATTAACTCAAATCAAACTGAGTGTTTACCGGCTTGTATCTTGGGCACGGAGGTGGTTAGCCTGTCGCACAGAGAGGTGACCGGCAGGTTGAGTTGTCGCTCGTAGTCGCCCTGACGATAAAACTCCTCACACACCTTCTGTGACCACTTCCGGCTCACGTCCCACGGACGACAAGGGTTGGAGATGTCCGCACACTTCAGGGCAATCTGGAGTATGAAGTGTCTAAACTCCTTCTGACTCATGTCTAGCAGGTTTTGGTCCAAGTAGCGCTAAAAACAAGACAACTTGTTGGTGTTTGCTAGAAAATTTAAACCCCTATTATATATGAAAATCTGCTTTAGAAACTAAGTTCCTGGCCAGTTTCGTTCATGTTATACAAGAGAACTAGGTATATACAGAAGCAAAAATGTTTCAATATCTTAAAGCAACGCTGCTACGTCACCGCGAGGCCTAGGTAATCAAAGGTCTCATCATCGATTGATGCAATCAGAATAATTCCCATGTTTCACAACTATGTATTCTATCAAGGGATTAACACTTACAAATTGATTTTTGAATATTGATATTTTTCCACTTCTATCTGAGGTTTAAATTTGATAATAGACACTGTTTTATCAAAATGATTATTTTATGACCATAATTGTAGCGGGGTATATATACATCCAACAATCACTAACAGTGGCGTAGCCAGGATTCTGCTTTGGGGGGGGCCCGATCCGGGGGGTCTGGGGGGAATACCCCCCAGGACCGAAGAGGGGTCCGGGAAAAATTTTGGTATTTTATGGTGCTAAATTGCAGTTTCCAACACCTCTGGAGGCGTAGAGAAAGTAGAGAATAATATTGGTGTATTACTGCAATGACTATTGGATACTGAAGAAGACACTATATGTACCAGCTGCCGTCATTTTTTTAATTATAAAACATTGTACAGAAGACCCTATATAATCGGCACTGTACCACTCCGGCACTCCAGTAATCCGGCGTCTTTTGGCGGGAGGTCTTCCGCGGTCGCGGCAAAATTCTGATTATCTCCCGCGGCCGTGTAGATATCATCATTCTCTCCGGCGGTCATGAAAACGTCATCGTCGTCTTGCGCGATCGTGGCAAAATCATGAACATCTCCCGCGGCCATGTAAACGTCATTGTCTACTCCCGCAGTCACAGAAACGTCATCGTCGACTTGCGCGATCACGGCTAAATCATGAACATCTCCCGCGGTCATGTAGACATTATCGTTGTCTTCCCCGGTCGTGGCAAAATATTGTATCATCTCCCGCGGCCGTGTAAACATCATTGTCTAGTCCCGCGGTCACGGAAACGCCATCGTCGTCTTGTGTGATCGTGGCAAAATCATGAACATCTCCCACGGCCATGTAAACGTCATTGTCTACTCCCGCAGTCACATAAACGTCATCGTCGACTTGCGCGATCACGGCTAAATCATGAACATCTCCCGCGGGCCGCGGTCATGTAGACATTATCGTGGTCTTTCACGGTCGCGGCAAAGATTTTATCATTTCCCGCGGCCATGTAAACATCATTGTCTACTCCCGCAGTCACAGAAACGTCATCGTCGACCTGCGCGATCGCGGCAAAATCATAAACATCTCCCACGGTCACGGAAACGTCATCGTCGTCATGCGCGATCGCGTCAAAATCACGAACATCTCCCGCGGTCACGCGTCATCGTCGTCATGCCCGATCGCGGCAATAGCGGTTTCCGATCGCGCGATCTTCGGAGACGTGTTTTAATTGCATTTTTATGTGTTTTTATTGACAACATTCCAGTAATCCGGCATTTTATATAATAACAACACGTATTGTGTAGTGTGTACGCACTCATTTGACTGTTTCTAGAACGCGCATTGCAACGCTCCCGTGTGCCGTGTGTACAGAGTAACTAAAAAAAAAAAATTTCGGGGGGGGCTCGGCCCCCTTGGGCCCCCTCCCTGGATACGCCACTGATCACTAAGGAATGCATTGATTTTGTTTAGGAAAAACTTTTATTTTCAATAAAACTGTTAAAATGTTAATGGAATAAAAACATATGATAGGAACAACGCATTTTTTACCAAAAGACAAATCAGACTTATCTAATCATAATATAATAAAGATATCGATTCAGATCATTCAATCTAAACACAATTTTCAATAAACAACACAACACATTCTAAAGCACTGAATATTCCACTAATCTTATCTTACTAGATTTACTTCACTCAAGAATATGTAAACAGACTGTGAGAAACAATAACATGAGGATGACTCAGTGGCAGGTTTTGTAAACGACAGATTTTACGAGATCAGTGATGCAATCCTATCAATCAGAAATTTACCAAAGAAAATAAAAAGTTATCACAACAATAATAGGCCTATTGATTAATGGCGCAGAAGTTTTTCACTGTCTGTAAGGTAACTGTTGACGGCCAAGAAACAACTTTAAAATACATAAATGACGTTAACATGATTTGATGTTTACATGCGTCATACACTTGTGACCTTCATATTGAGTTGCATATATATACGGCCAACGCACGCAACTGAATAGCGTCGTTGACTTATATATACGGCCAACGCTTGTACCCTAGCTGTTTTATTGTATATTTCTTTTCATTTTGCCTTCTTTTAGGTTGTTAATAACTTATTTTCTCACTATGTACTATGTTTGTTAATACTGTACTTAACACACACATGCTATGAAATACTTGTAACTGTCTCACAGCAATAGAAATTACTTATATTAGGCCTACTAAAAAACCCTGCATAAAAAACATGCAGTCAAATTTTCTGTATGTTTTAGACAATATCTTATTTTTTAGCACCCTGTAGGATCAGACCTCAGAGACAAATTGAGGAGTGTAGCCGGACGTTCCTGATGTTGCTGCATGCGGTCCACAGACTCCAGCCAGATCGGATGTGATTCCGATTACTGACTAAACTAAGATACTAGTCGCTAAAAGGTTGAGCGATGAAGTCACAAAATCAAGCTGAGCTCTTATTTTCAAAACAGCAGAATGTGTCAAAAAAGATTGCAGAATTATAAGTTTTTGATGTTTCCAAGATTGCAGAACCAAATGATCATGTATCCGGGATACCAAGATGTTGTCTGTCGCTGTGGGAAAGGTCCATGATTGAGAAAGGCTATGATTTCTCCGCAACTGGAAGTGGGGCTTACAATTTTGTCGTGATCGTGGATGTTAATCACGATTTTGCTGCAAATCCAAAGTTACAAAGCATCAGGAATTTTTGTTTCCTCCATCTTGTCAGTATCAAAGGTTTTTTGAAATCAAGAAACAGCCCATCCCTAATTTTTAGGTTTGACCACAAAACTTACAGGGTTTTTTTTTACAGAGACAAAATTTGCAGCTTATTAACGGTTTCAGGGTTCTCACAGTTGTGGAGGTTACCCTGTTAGGTATCCAAATCTCATATTCTACTTCTACTCCAGCAAGTGATCGCTAATGGTTACCCTGAACTTGGTGAGGAACTCCTGTTGTCTGGTGATGTCTGTGGCCAGAATCAGAGAGCTGATCTGCTGCTCCAGTTCCACCTTGACATCTGCCAAGTCCTCCACCAGGTGACTCTCCAACAGACATCCGATGGCTGATCTCCAGTGATGGTTCTCTAACACTGATGTGTTCTGTACAGGCAGACATAATACACATTAAAAATTCTTCATCTCACACTTTGTTTCAGAAATGTGAAATTGAGTTAAGACAGCTGAAAGTTTTGAAAAGTTGACCTCAAGAGGGCGGAACTGAAAATGAAGAGTACACAAGGTTTCAATTTAATAATATTTAGGAGAGCATAATAAGCTCTTAGAACTTCTGCAAATTTGCAAACTGTTTAATTTTTGAAACAGTTTAAAATGCTGAAACTAAAATTGTACTGTGTTTAATAATATAGGTTGAATCAGTCTCAAACAAAGTTTTCAAGAAGTTACAACATATGGCATGGGCTTTTCAGTATGCCGATTAAGTGTTAAACTCACCTTATGATAGAGCAAAAGGAAACATTAGAGAAAAATGTGCCTTTGTTTTGGATATATTCCTGTACAACAATCACTTCTATATAGTTAAGTACAGCACTAATTAAAAGAAAAGTAAACTTAGTAAAAAACACCCCATCAGCTAAACTAATGACGTTTCATCAGAGGGAAAATGCTCCACTATTCAAAAATTTTGGTTTAATTTCCCTACACATAGGCTGAATACCTAACCACAACCAAAATTACTTTAGTTCCACAAAACGTAGAAGTTAACGTGAGTTGATAGCTTCATATAAGTGAGCTGTTTTTATTTCTACTGACATATTTCTGCTGACCAGTTTGAGGTGAATTGTGTCTGAAAGTGTCTTCAAGAAAATATCCTATTGACAAGTAGTTGAAAATGATACTAACCTCGTACAGAGCGGCCAGATGGTTGGAGGTTGCTATGAGGAACGGCTGATTGACCCCAGGGTGGTCCAGATCATGAGTGACTGCGGCTATCAGGGAAGACATGATCTCCAAGGGGGTCAGATGTTTCCGAATCTAAAATCAAATATTTTTACTACAATTTGATTCAAAATAACAATTAAAAAAAGTTCCGGTCTATGTATTATTATAAATCGATCAATCAACCTTTGCAGACAGACACTGGTTGTTTATTTGACGTTGAATGTGAATTTAGGGTGAGGTTTAATGAAGTGAAATGACCAAGGCTTTGTTACTGACTACAATCAGCTGTTTCTTTCACCAGGATCATTTTCGAGAAGCCTAATAAACATGTTTCTTCTCTTGGAGTTTCATGCAACATTTAACCCTTCCCGGACGGGTGACGGATATATCCGTATAAGTCTTTGGTGATAAAGGACGGGTGACGGATATATCCGCATATGGTTTTTGATGCTCCGGACGGGAAACGGTTATATCCGCCTTCAGACTGGCAGGTGCTTGAGCAGTAACCAGATATTTTGCGTAACCAAAATCCTGCTCTTTCCATGACTGCACTCTCCCCTCTCTACCGCACTTACCCCTGTCCTGCATTTAACCCTTCCCCCCCCGCACCTACCCCCACTCCTACGCTCCCCCCCTCGACGTTTCGCGCTCAACATTATGTTGTCTTTATTTATTGTTTACATATTGTTCTTTTTTATTGCCTAACGTTGTCATGGTCCAAAGATGGGTGGTGGATATATCTGCTGCATTTCTACTCATCCGAGGACGGGTAGCGGATATATCCGCATAGTTAAAAACGACTAAACAAATTATTTTGACAGTATGATGTGTTCCACTGTGTTTCTTTTATGTATACTTGTATAACAAAACACAAATTTGAAAAATTTATTTTTATTTTTCCCTCCAATTTTTTTCCGTCTTATGTCATGATTTTGCCCGTCCGGGAAGGGTTAAGATTGTATTAGATTACACTACGCCTGCAAAGGTCAAGGTCAAGGTGATTTTGTATAAAGAAGAGCTTTACAACTGGTTTGATATAAACTCTTCTATAATGCTGTCTGCACACCATTCCCATTGCAGCGTTCCCTATCATTCTACACATAATCCAGTTATATAAGTTGATGAACAATAAAAGTATACATTTTACAAAGGAATTTACTGATACTGTGTTCTAATACACATAATATTGTAAATACATACCTTTTCCTCCTGAAGAAAACAGTGCATTGCTTGTGTTACGTCCGTTGCGTGTATCGAGTTGTGATATGGGTTTGTACTGTGATAACCTTCTTCTACTAAACCTGCGACATAAGGAGTTTTTATAAGCTTTTACCAGAAAAGGATAACAACAATCATGGTTTTACTAATTATTGTAGCCTAATAACAATTAATATAAGAGGCTCCACTTCAACAGTCAATAGAATCATCAAAGTTTATCAAGATCATAGAGTAGCTCTGCAACCTCTTCCGTCATTTTTTTAAAATGTTGTATAGAAGCTCACATAAATGAATATTATTTTAAGTCAACAAACAATAAAAGTCTTTGAACACAGTTTTAAAGACTAAGTTTAAAATGAGGAGGTACTTACTAAATAACTTCCAGACTCTAACAGCGTCTAATCTGAAGTGATCCATCAGGCCGTACCAGTGGAACAAATGAACACACAAAACTGGCAGTGATCTACCTGCAACAGGGACACACAGTTGTAACAACAATAACAGAAACAGTAAAGCATAGCTGTAACAACAACAGTAACAACAATATTACTACACTAGTGATAAACCTCCAAACTCTACATTAATTATATAAGAGTTTTCTGTAAAATAAGTTTTCCAGTAAGCTCCGTCCGAGCCAAGCGAGCTAGTTTGAATCTGAGACCAATTTTGTGTTCCTTACTTCATCCACTACTGTCCAAGCCAGTTCCCACGGTTTTGGTACAATAATAGTCTCGTCATATTATTCGTTTAAGAAATAAATGCTTCCGTCAAGAATCGCATTCTGTGAATAGTTTTCTGTGATCTTAGTAGACAGCCACTACTGAAGTCGATTGCCAGTTGACTTGAATAAAGAGTTAGAAAGGGTGTCTTAAACATGTGTGCAATGTTTTCCAGGGTGTAGGCCGGCTTCTGTTGTTATTTAGTCTCATTTGAAGCAGTGACTAAGGTTAGAAGGATTTAGTATGTGATAGAACGAGAAGATTACTGAACTAATAAGGGAAGTCTCTCCAATTACTGTCTTGATGGAAACTGCTCAACACCTGCTGCCAGCCCCATTGTGCAAATATGTTCAAGCTTCTACAAATCCACAAATGCACAAATTTTGCGTCAAAACACTTGTCTGCATAGACACTGACAACAGAAGTCAACAGAGATTTACCCTCTTCCTTCAGACACCTAAACACAGAATGAGATTCATTATTGGAGGAAGCATCAATTTTCTTTTGCAACGTTTTTGAATACTATGACGAGACCAATCACACCATAGGGGTAGGAATCCTCTAGAATAGTAGTAGTTGAAGTAAGGAACACAACGTTGGTCTCAAAGGCTAGGGTGTTCAATGAAGAACTTAATTGAGCACAACCCTTTTAGATAAGAATAACATGACATCAAACAAGTGTGCATATTTCAAGGTGAAGACAAGGGAAGGGTGATTATTGGATGGATGAGATGACAACTTTGCAAATGACAGCTGGTTCTTTAGTAGAAACCTTTATAGAAATCCCATTGTTAAAAGACAACAATTAATTTAGTTTTGAACCATCAAAAAAGCTACTGACTTTTCTCAGGATCTAACTGAAAAACCTTTTGATTCCACCCAGCTAAGCTTCAATCAATTACTGATATGTTTGTTGTGACCTTTCTTTCCTGTCATTGCACAAAGTCAAATAATCTTCCTCGTGTTAAGAAAAAATAGAGAATTAATGAGGCTATTACGCATGCAGCTCAGGTATGGGGAAACCACACCAGAGCTCTACTGCATGTAAATAGGTATTTGTGAGGCAATATCAACTTGAAACTATGCTCTGTGTGAACATCCAGAAACAAAACTCCTAAAAAATCTTTAGTTTGTACACGTTTATTTGTTTGAATATATGCCTTTACATTTGTATGTATTGTTAACACCTTTAAATTTTTACATGTATTCAAATGGAACATCAAATAAATAAGGATATCATTGTAAGTTGTAAGCTTTTGCAAAAATAAATAAATATCATTGTATTATTAAGTATTCAGTTCTAATATTTTCTTAAAAAATAATGTAAAAACATAAAATCTAGCCTTGGGTCCAAGTAAGAAAAAGTTTAAACTTTTTCAAATTAGAGATTTATATATTTACCAAATTATAGCTATTATCAAAGTAATTACTCTCACTTTTCAATCAACCCTTTAGTTTTCATATTCATTTACTTTTTTGTTGTGAGGTTTATCGAAATTGCGGTAAATTAATGTACAATTTTAATTTATTATTCCAATTAAGTGACTTACCTCCGGTGGCATTGTCCAGGGCAAATGCATTAAACGGCCACTGCCACACCCGATCCAGCATACACTGCAAACATATACAATATATAAGTTAAGTACATTGTAAAACATGCATTGAAATTAATGTGATTAAAACAACTGCTTGTACCTATTGCAAATAAGTCAATACAACCTCCTCGATATAAGATCCAAAGTGTAAAAAATGATTCAATAGTCGGATCTACACATTTGGAGCGAGACAAAGCAGTTCTTAGAGGCAAAGGAATCTCCAGGTTAATGTTATCATTCAGATTTTACTTGTTGGTTGGTTGCCTGAAGGAGTTCTTTAAGGCAGAGAAAGCTCTCGCAAGAGGGATATTTTCTTTTTGGTTTGGGAGATAGTTGAACCTACAGATTAAGGTGGACAGATGGTAGGTATAGTGTGGAAGTTGTCTGTGATGGTCCCATCGAGGTCCAATGCAAACAAACAAGCTAGTTCAAATCTGACATCAACATTGTGTTCCTTACTTCATCCACTATTATTCTAGCTGATTTTGAATACCACGACGAGACTAATCATCCCATAGGGGAGGAAACTGGCTAGATTAGTTGTAGATGAAGTAAGGAAAACGACCTTGGTCACAGATCTCATAAGTGAAGGTTACCATTATATTGACCAAGAATATCTAGGTGTGTTGGTTTTTATGCAAACATTACCTAGGAAGACAGAATGTTGATACTTCTGAAAGTTGAGGTAAGTTTTGTACCTGCACGACCCCGTGGTGAATGTCGTCCAGCAACGCAGGGGTGTCTTGGCTGAGTGACCGAGTGGTGAGCCGCTTCCGTCGCCGCTTGTGCATGGTGAGGAAACGACCGTGGCAGTGACACACCCGAGCCTCTAGACTGTCTATCAACACACAGTCGGACTCTGACAGCTTGTGAGACCTGGCACTCACCGTCCCAACTACTGGGTCTGAAACAGTTTTAAAAGAATATATAATTTTGATGTCTTGAAAATATAAAAATCAAAACATAAAATCACTTTTGGAACATAAGAATGAATGAATGAATGAATGAATGAATTATCTCTTTATTCCAAAAAAGTATTTACAGAATAGGTACACAAATATTTAAAGGAAGAAAAAAACATAAGAGAATTTAAAAGAATAAAATAAAATTAACCTTTGCATTACATCTGTGTTTAAGAAATCGTACATGTTAATAAGGAATAAGCCGACATGGGCAGCGAGCCTGTGCGTCAACTGTAGTTGCGTCCAAACATAACATTATTTATCAAATGCAATAAATAAATAAATGACAGAAGATATGATGAGGTGAAAATATGATGTAAATGGAGTTACAAGAACAAATTGTGAGATGAATACCTATGTGAAAAATATTAGGTGGCATAACTACGTTTAAATAAAAATAATTGAACTGTAATAATAGTGACAGGAATTCTACGGCTTTCAAAGAGTAGAATTCCTGTCACTATTACAGTTCAATAGTGACAGGAATTCTACTCTTTGTAAGATTCTCTCTAAGATTGGTAACTTTAAATGACAAGGTGATTCCGTGCTTCCAATAAAATGTAACTCTTATGAGTTATGTTTTATCACAGAAAACGTACTACTATAACCCAGAATGCCAACCGCATGGTAAAAAGCATTAAGCGTTTTGAGAGAGCTTTGCCTGTCAATCCGTAGGCAGCGCCACCAGCGTTGCCATGCAATAGCATAGCAACGCTGGTGGCGCTGCCTACGGATTGACAGGCAAAGCTCTCTCAAAACGCTTAATGCTTTTTACCATGCGGTTGGCATTCTGGGTTATAGTAGTACGTTTTCTGTTGTTTTATCCAGAAACACAAATACTGACAAAATGCCTTAAAAGAATTTTGTCATAAAAGATAGCAAGATTTTTAAGATAATGCATAAAAAAGATAAACCCCATATTTGAAGTAAGAAAATAAGACAAACTTGAGAGAAAAGTCTTACAGTTTAACCTTTGACATCAGTTGGTCACCAAGGGATACAAAAACACAGAGGAGACACATTTTACTGTCAGTCAAATGTTTAAGGTTAGCGATAGAAGCATGGCAGAGATGTATACAGTTTCATGTAATATAATAATAATAGAACAGTTGTATTCTTAATACTATTAGTAAGTCATGTCTAGCTCTAAGTATTTGCTTTATCTTTTTGAGTATCTGTATTTCAGAATCTGGGTTTTCATTGTTTCCTTCAATGTTCTCATTATTATAGTTACATACTTTTCGTTTTACTTCCTAGATATTGGTGAATTTTGTTTTCTTTGTTGTCTTTTCCACAAAAGTTATTGGACTAAAGGTAAATTTAATTTATAATTCATTTTGTTACCCTTTTAAGAGGAATTGTTGATATTGTAAAGTATTAGTTGAGACTCCCGCCCACACACAGAAGTTTTAATCTTCTTTGGGTGTGTATATTTCTTCGCAAGTTAAAGCAAACTGTTTTTATTTCATTAATTAACAATAAGGCGGGTTACACACCGGTATCGCGGATATGATGTCGCCGATATTTTTCGTGCCCGCGACATGCCCCTCGAAAACCAACCTATGTTATCTTATGGAACACACCAGTGTCGCAGACACGTTGCCCGTGACTCGTGTCGCAGACGCGTGTCTCGAGCGAACCAACCGGTCGGTGTTTGGACAGACATGTCTCGTGTCTCTTGGGCCCGCGCATGCGCAGAACACGTTTCTAGTAGTTTTGGCACTTTTTTACTTACTTTATTGCCTTATGGTGTGGAATGTAGTATTGTGATATTATAATACTTCAATTAACACCATAAGGAAATTACGTAAGTACTGTAATACAATTAATTACAATGTATTTTGGAAAAATTACCATGAAGTTATCTTTAATGTTTTTGTAGAAAGAACAACAGCAACAACATATCATCTTCTTATGACGATGACATTATTTAAACTGATGAATGTTGTGATTCCTTCACTTTCATGTCGCCAGCACGTGCCTCTTCCCATGGTTGCATTTTATTACATGTCGCAGACATCATGTCCGCGACATCTATCATAAAATATAAGTAGTACAGTAATTTTGTTTACCCTGGAACTAGAATTACACATATTTATTCATATAAAATTGATAAGAAGTATCAAGATTATCCATAGTAAAACAACAGTCTATCTTACTATAATACTAGAGCAAGAAAAAATTAATTTCCATTTTTGACCCAATTAACATAAATATGAAAATATTAAATACAAATAAAACCACAAATAGGACCAATAACCTTTGTTTTGGTACAACCCGTGAGTAAATCGGTCCAGTAATATGATCAGGCTAGCTGTCACAAGTTTTGCAAAAGTTTTTTAATATATAAGATATATCGGACAACTGCTGAGACGTTTACTGGTCAGGAGGTATTTCATGATGAAGTGCTTTCAAAGATCAAAACTTTTACAGTAATACATAGACAAGGAGATTGCTAAGGTGGGATGCATCCTTTGATTGAGCGGATTCTGGATAAGTTGTGTATATCCTAATACACAAATACAGACTCTTTACAATGACAAAACCTTTTTCAAGAACTCCCTTCATCACTTACATAAACAGAACAGTGGAGACTAGTGAGGAGTTTATAAAAGTTTAGATTAAGTCTGCAAAGAGCGAACACAGGGGATTGAGAACATTTAGGAAATATAACAAATAGAAACTGCTGAGCCTAATGTAGTAGGGGAACGATTGCTGAAATGAAAGGATATCAATCCAAGATTTAAGAAGTAGAAGACCAATATGTGGGAAAGCAAAATATGTAACAACGAAAAGGGTTATAACGCGAGAAGTAACCAAATCCAACAAAACCCAGCGTATAAATCTATAGAAGAAAGGAAGTAGTTTTTTAGTTCACTCACATAATGTTGAACTATTCATGTTTTCGAACGTCCCGACTAATTGGCAATCTAAGTTAGCTTAAAGTTCCGAATTTCAACCGAGCCAGCCGACAACTTCTTGGCAATCTGGATAATTAATACGAAAGTTTGATGGCAGAAATAGTTCCTAAACTACCTCGAAAAAACCTACGGCGGCAAATGGCGAGGATATCCTACGTACTCCGATTGTGTATAAAACAAATCCGGTGAATCAAGAAAGGTAAAAAGCGATGTGACTGTTTACACACGCACACTCACTTAATCACTTCTACATTAATCCTACATTTGTATCTAGTTAAAAAGTCTTAACTGAATTATTTATTAAGCTAGAGATTATTGACTGTGTTACTGGACTACTTACAAATAATATATACATGTAAAAATTAAATTAGGTACTTGATCACAACAAACTGTCATAGGAGAGCTGAAATTTCACTATTCAAACCAAAAATTAACCAAATAAAAATTTCAAAAATAATCTTATACAATTTAACAATAACCTAAGAAAGCATCAGTTTTTGAACACATTCATTTGTTTGCTAGACTAATCAACTCAAATAATACCTGCGCTCAACGACAATCCCACGTTAACTCACGCAAACTTCACACTTTTCTTTGCACTATCATAAAAACGGAGTGCATAGAAACGTTATCATCTGGCTACGCTGCGCGCGGTACAACTGCACTACTGCACTTGGTGACTAAATCGAGCGTCAGGTGACTCATTCACCTTTCAGAGTCAAATCTGTGTAAGAACAAGACCATTTAACTAGTCATTTACAGTACAATCGGCTCATTGGCTCGACCTTCTCAAGTGACGGTTCCTCGACAGGAAGTACAGAACATCCGCGACTAGTAGATGGACATTTCAGAGGTGATATGCATACAGAACACACATTCTCAAATTATTTTAAAATTAAAATTGTAATGTAAAAATAACAATTAATTGCATACGAAAATTGACAACTGTAAGAATTCGTCGCTGTACAAAGTTGAGTTTACATTTTCAATCTGTAGTTATAACCAAACTGCTGCAAATCACCCTGACAGTACCACAGGCCTGCCTTTGTAGTAGGGACGTGTATATATTAGTTGAATTTTAGTACACAAGTCTTAAAAAACTGTCATCTAATAATCATTTAACACTCAGTTTGGTTCAATACGTAATTTTAATGAGCGTCGAAAATATATCAATACACCACAATAGAAAATGGTCTAAACACGATAAATTACTAAGGTATTAAGACTTTACAGTCATCCTGTAATATTATCCGTTAAACAAGTCTAAAACCACCAGTATTGCAGCATAATAGGCAGTGTGTGGTTTTTTTATGCAATTCAAACTACCGCTAAAGCAAGCGCTACTCTGTTGAGCCAACAATCACGCAGACGCCTAATCAAGTACTTGAGGCTTGAGGCCGGAGGGAGGAAGGGGCAAAGTTTGATCAGATCTAGAGACTAGAGGCACCGTCCACTCCCGCGCGAGCTTTTAGCCAATTGGACATCGCATCGCAGGTAAATAGCTTTCCGTCAAATTGGTCCTTCATGTCAAGACTCAAGAGCATCGATGTGAAGAGTAAAGGTAAAGTATAGGTACTCTAACACAAACTGGACATCAATTAGCATGTCGGTTATAGACAGTTTTAGAATAAACATAACTCAGTTGCGTCGAGTCGCTGAGTCTGTAGGTGCAAAATGAAGATTTATTTCCAAACCACGCAAAACTGTAGAGCCTTCTCGTTCTAAACTTGGCAACTTATGGTTCTACAATTTACCTAAGTACGAACAACTAAGATACTGTATAATAGCAAACTAAGAGGCTAGTTCAGTAATGTCCACTTCAGTGATAAACTGGCAACAGCTACTATGTAGATGGAATGTCCCCTTCCGTATCCAAGGTAAATTTACCAAATCCGTATCAGTTAGGTCATTTACGCTACATGGTAATGAGGTTATTTAGATTCACCCGCGAAGACAGACTAGTGGTTGAGCACTAAAGTTACATACAGTTGTGGTACCACACTACATTCATCATTTTTATATAGACAATAGTATAACACGAGGTAAAAACACAATTAATTTCACAGAGAGTGAATTTGGAGAATCCTTGCCCAAAATCCACATGTTTATGTACAAATACATTCGGGTTTCACCGAAAGTTTCCCTATGACATTTCTGTAAACGGGAAGAAAATGAAAGCCATCTAAGTTTTAGTTTTATTTATTTGCCTATTTTATTTACTTTCTGTATATTTAATAAAACTAGCTAGATCAAGAGGTTAGTTCGTAAGTAGAAAGGCTAATATGATGGAGGTTTTTACTATGGTTTTTACCAAATGTTAAATTCAAACAGCATTACAAACTCAAGCTCTCACGTTTCTACAGCCATATTAATTTGTACTTAGAAGCCTCCAGCCCGTGGTTTTCTTCATCTCCTAATTAACATGATCAACAACTAAATTGCAAAGGTCTGCCGTTGAAAGACTGTCAAGTGACGCTTCAGGCTTCACCTTCCCAGCTCCTGTTTTTATTTACCGCTTAATTATCTCCCAATTGTTGAGGAAACGCGACATTTTCTCAGTCTGCTTTGGTTTCAGTTTGAGATTAAATATACTTTTGAAAAAGGTTTGTGTAAAACGTTTATAAAGATATACGTAACATCTACATAAAGATGTAGATGTTTTGTAACCTATTCAAAAGGCGGCCGTGTTACCAAGATTCAAATTTGTTGTTAACTTAAAGCAGGTTTGTATTTGTCAAAGTATTACAGTCTGGTCACGAACGTTTTTTTAGCTTAATGTATAAATCAGCTGATCAGCAGTTGGCTTTTGTTTCATGAAGTGGAGGGGATGTAATGACATCCGCTCAAAGATATATCTATCTACAACTGTTGTATACTGTTATGCTATGCTATGCCCTAAAACCGCCTACATTTTGTGGAAGGAGTATGCCTGATATGTCCCACGATAGGTTCTGACTTCAGTCATAATAGATGATACTCCTATCACTACTCACAACTAGTCACATACTGTACTAGTTTTAAAATAAAGAGCTTTATCTCTTAATATAAAACGAAAAAATATCATTTGAAACAACGAAACTTAATACGTTTTGAAGAACATAAAAAAACTGTTAATATTTTTATTGAGTTTATAGTTAAAACGTTTGGTACAGTACTTAAAAACTGTAAGAATTATTTCCAAATTACGTTATATTTTCATAAAAGCCTAAATGTTTTTTGCTACTTTGTGAGGGAGTGATTTGAAATTCGTAGTACTGTATACATAATAAATATACTTGAGTTTTACTAACAAGTTATTAAAAATATAAATACTCACCGAAGATAAACATTAAACCGCAAATAACCACGAACATTTTCTCCACTGATGCATGTAGATAGATAAGAATTACATCTACACTGATTAATTACTGATCTATCTGACGATGGATCAGTAGAGTAAGATGTAAAGCTAATTGTATTAATTCATCTTTCTTTGGATCGATTGATGAACGATTCCTCACAAAAACAGGAGAATCAATCAAGTAGCTGGTGAAAAGTAAACGCTGCAAATCCGTAGACGTTGATAAAGTAACGCAGGGCCTCCCTCTCCCTCTGCCTCTGCCGGGGAAATACAATTCCGCTTCCGAGTTTCCGTCGCTATTTTCGTCGAATAACTTACATTCGACAAAATAAGGGCAAGGTTCATTCCGTTACAGGAGTTTTACATTTGTAAAACGGCTCTAGAATCTCTGAGTTTCGTTTTAAAAATGGTTCAAATGCCAAATCCGCCTTAACCATATTTAACTAGTTTACAACTAGTTTCTTATTTTTAGATTTTAACTTATTGGATTGAAGATGAATATTATTTACATCTTGTTTAAAATAAACCCATATATAAAATGGTTTTCATACATTTAAACACATTCAATATATTACTAAAAATGTTAAAACATTACGAAAATGGTAATTTTTTTGAAAAGAAAGAACCACATTTCATTACTATGTTCTTTGCCATTAGGTAGACTGGAGACTGGAGGTTGTACATGAAAAATATTTTACATATGGTACAACACATCTGTACACTACAATAGTACAGAACCTCTACGACAACGCCTATTGTGGGACAAAAATACGATTTCCCCATAGATTATGGGCAGATTTTAGTGTTGATATTGTTATAAACTATTATCAAATAACACTTTGGTAAGTTAACGGGGTGGATTTACCTGGTATCCGGATGAGAACGGTGTATTGGTCAGTAGAATCTACAGTGGCTGTCTGTCCTCTCTGAAACAAATCAACTGTAATTACTATTCAACTTAACGACATTTTGGTCAGTGTATATAATTAGTCCCCATACAGCAGTGCGGAATACTGTTGTTAATCAACAGACGCCAAACCATCATTGACCACTGCCTCAAAAGATCTCCTAACAAAATGTATACGGTGTACTGTATTGACCTTATTTTCATCTTACAATCCGTACTACAGTACTTTGTGTTAACTATAACTTATTATCCTACATGAAATTATTCTTACAAGTAAATTGTGGAATTACTCTAAACAAGTTCCAGGTAGATTTACGAACTGCATCATAAACACAACTTGAAAAGTCAATTGAGAGGCTCGTATCACTTTAGCACAATCGACATAATAATCCTGCTTGATAATCCTATAGCTTCAATCACTTATCTCACCTTTGTATGGTCTAAAAATTCAATCTGCTACATACAAATTACAAACGACAATATTAGAGTTTAGACCTCAGACCTAACTTGAGATTATGCATCACCTCCAGCCTCCAACATACTGAAACACCTACGGCCTTCATCTGTCACCGCTGTTCAGCGCTGGCCATCCTGACCGTGGAAGAGTGAATGTTAATCAACCTTACTCACTTGCATATTCAAGTCTAGCAGCCTCAAAACAAGGTCGGGTTGAAATTGTTTAAATAATTTTACTTTTCCACCCCTTTAAAAATGCTGGCTGGCGCGGTATTAGCATAGAACTCCCTTATACAACATTTTCAAGAACGGTTGGACGTTTCTGCCAAGAAACGTGACAGGAAAGCTAAAATGTACTACTACTAGTATTTAGCTATGTTATTTTGTTGCCGTGCATTCATGTATTGTACCGGATCACCCTTTCTCAGGCACAGGGCGCCAAGAGAGAGCAAGTACATGAAAGAATTTCCACTCAAAGAAATTTCCAAAGAGCAAAACTTTAAACATTTGCAAAAGATCAAATACAAACATTCCCGACTAGAACGAAGGAGAAAGGCGCGACAAACACGTTGAGCGAAGGTGGACGGGAAGTAGGACATAACGCACCTGCCTCGCCTGTCTGGTCCAGCCACTCTCCCATAGGGTACCGTTACAGCAACTCGCCAGTCGCCACCTTGGGAATACTTGAGAAGCTGTGGGTACTTGATCTGTCGTTGGGGTGAAAGATAGCTAAGTTACAGAAGCCAACAGAGTAGGTACTCAGCTAGGAAATAGTTATATGATTGGGTTTGAGGTTTTGTCCAAAAACTTAGGTTAGCCAAGCCATAAGGTTCTAAAAGTTACTTCCACAACAAGAACAACACGTTACATAAACGATTCAGGCTTTAAACACAAGTTCCCCAGCTACAAATTCCCCTTGAATTTCTAAATTGCCAAGTTGAGCAAACCGTGCAAAATGCTCTCATAGTTTATAAACAACTCATATATAAAAGTAAAGTTCTAAGTGAGGCTGAATGAAAACACGTATCCCAACTTATGAATTATCTATAGAACGGGTAAACGTTCAGGACGATGTTGCAAATATAAACAGTTCCGACACGGACGGTTAATTTCCTCTAAGGCCAGCGCCAACTTTGTTAGTTACTTTCTTCCTTGATACACTTTGCTATTGATTTAAAACATCCTTCGAACTTTGTTGTTAGCTTCATTCAGCTTTAAAAAGTTTATACTAGTAATAGGAAACAATAATAGATTACTGAATTGAATTCCTCAAACAGTTATTAAGTAAATGTATAATATTATCGAAAACCCTTGACCCTGAACTGAACCACTTTTCACGTAAAACCTCAAAATTAAAAAAAAAGTTGAAAAAAAAACTGTGGAAAATGTCATCCCTCCCACTATAATAGTTTTTGTTGTTGTTACACATTACACAAAGATGATCTATTTTTGAACTTCAGTTTTTCGTTTTTATCCCAACACGTTTTAAAATCTCGTGTCAAAGAGGTAAATCAATAACTTCTACATACCTTTAAAATATTAGCATGTTAATAGTATAACCACGTTTATAATACTATACGTAGGCCTAAAGGTGGGTTTCGTCGAAGTAACTTCTTCTATTTACTCTACCACCAGTTTTAAAGTTTGAGACAAAATCCTATCATGTACACACACATGCATACGGCGTTTTAGCTCTTGGATAAAGCTATATCGAAGGTTAAGTGTACCTCCTTACATTGGCTTTTAAGAACCACATTTTATTTACCGTGTTCTTGGTCCGTTCCTAAGCACAGGTAAAGCTACGGAGTAGAGTAGACCTCATAGAAATAAATGGTCCGATGAGACAATAATTCCCTTAGTATACTCATAGATAAAACATACTCCTCATGTTTTAGCTATACTCAAGTTTTATTCATGCTTGCAACGGACGTTTGTAGATTACAATCACTTGTCAAATCTCCATTGAGTACAGACTATAGTGATCTGTAACAAGTTTATTGGACAGTGCGGTCTAGTTAGTTTCGTATAGTAAAGCAGCTGATCATCCCAACATAATATCCACAGTGAAGCATTCACGATTCTGCATCATACTGCGGATTGTTTCAGTTGGGTGTCAGGTTTATTACACCACTTACCGATATGTTTGCGCGTTTATTTGCCTACAGCCGCAGCCGTTTACCTTGGCCCGCGTCCAGCGCTTCATTCTAGTAATCCCTTTATGTCCCAGCTGATTGTCAACTATGTGAACACCTGCCACAGATTGTCCGGTCATATGTGATGGAATTGTTGAACACGAGTGACGGTCTGCAAGCAGCAAATGGTAAACTATTGTTGTCGGGTATGAGAATCTGGTAGAAGAATAATTACCAACTGCCTAAATATTAGCACAATAAGGATATTTGGTAACATTCCTCTTTCATCCGTCTTACTAAGCTGATTTTAAGACTGAGGTGTTATTCAAAGCTTATGATCCAGCAGAGGGCTGAATTGTAACTAAAAAGGTTATTTCTTCTAGGGTTTCCGCACCCCCTAGTGTTTGATTTAATTCTAGAGTTTGCTTTCAGTATTCAGTGAAACTGACCAACTTCCTTTAAAACGGTTTAAAATGTGAATTTGAATATGAACAGGTGATCTTTCAGCGTTGTTTTAGATGATTAGATTCTTTTGGACACCGAGTTAGTAATACTTTCTGCACACTCTTTAGCGAAATCTTCACAGGACAGACTTCAGCAATAGTTACCAACCTACTGTACCAAGTAACCGGTCTTTATATGGACAGTTGGGATGTTGTCTAGTTGGTGACATCCTGTACAAAGGTTAAAGTTATTTCTCGTATTTATCGAATATTAGGCTAATAAATGGCATCTTAAAATATTAAGACAATTAAATCTAACTGCGTTGATCGTACACCATGTTAAGTATTTATATACGGTTAAAATCAATTTCAAGCGGCCAATGGCAGAACAGCCGCGGTGGCATCCGAAACCACCCAGAGGTGACTCAGTGGCCCAATAATGTCACAAGGTGTTTTTTACAATATTTACGGCCAAATTAAAAGTTTTAACAGGCTTGGACGAGACTCAACACGGCTTGGCACCAACAGATAATAACGTGGTTATGATAACTGTGTTTTGCAACTTGTTTAGTGTGTCGCTGACTACGGATCATCACAGACTATAAATTTAGTGTAGGAGGCGACCAGAATCACTTAATCATACTAGTGAAATGATAATGCAGATGTTGTGTTATAGCAGTGGGGATAAAGCGGGAAATATGATTAGTTTGAGTGTGTTGCTAACTCGATATAAAACTTCTCTGTGGAATGAAGAAGCGCCAAAAGTATGGTTTGGTTATACCTCAAGAGTAATACCTTTATATTATGTGCGCGATCGTTATACTAGGGAAAAATTAATAGCTGTGGGTGAGAGGGAAAATCGATCAATTTATAATCGCAGTGTGTCATCATCCAGGGAGGATCACACTATAAACAAGTTGTTGAGTAGTAGTAGCCCAGTAAATAGTTTGATAATACAGTAGTCAGATATTACAGTTATTACAAGGAGTTACAGTTTAGCCGGTTCATCCGATCCGCGTATATAAGGTGAAGGAAACTCCTTACAGTTTTAGTTCGTACCTCAAACGAGCAAGATTTATTAAATCCAACTTTATACACAACGTATACAGTACTAGTGTTCATGACAACAATTGAACATTGAATAATTAGTTAATCGAATGTGAACACTAGCGGAATAATTGAAAGAAGATTAAGAGATGATAAAATTATAATCGTTAGAACAAGAGAGATATATTGTATAGTACGACTTTCTATATATAAAGTAAACCCAGAAAATAAACAGTTTGTTTAACAGCAATACGAGAATTGTCCAAAGAAATCGTAGTTCTGTACTATTTAGTACAATTATGAACAGCTCACAACTGATCAAAATCCTTACAAATACTTCAAATATTGCATTTACTTTTTAAAACAACACCATAGTTTACACGAGGGTAAGTATAAATTAATTCCGGCGCTTGTAACTGCGGCACAATAAGACGAGGAACACAAGAGACGCAGGGAAGGGCTCTGACGTGGATTATGAAATTCCACACCTCCTTCATATCTCCAGTCCCAAGGGTGGAATTGCACCTTAATTCCAACCTTTGTCCTAAAATTCCTCTTCTCATTACGCCTCGCCTAATACAATTAGATTTTTTAATTGCTCCTGTAAACTTTTTATCATAGTTTACACTACACAACTGTAAGGTAGGACATTTTTATCTCCAAATTATAGAATACTATATAAGGAGAACGAACCTTCATTATTTGCATATTACGAGCTTTTCAGTAAATAATAAGAATCTAAAGAGGTTTACTACTACACAGTATTGCATTTGTTATTTTTCCTCGAAATAAACACCAACTGAGCTAAAACTTTGGAGCAATATAAAAAAAATCCCAATTAAACACATACATTCATTCCCTCATTCAAATTTTAAGATCAGTACTTTACCATTTATGCGGCTACTTTATTAATGCACCTCCTAAATTGTCACTATTAAAATAATCTACTAATCTTTATTATTAATATCAGTTTCGGTAGCTGTTCAGCAATCGGAAAAAGCAAGGACGATCATCTGCTCATAACGAGAACGAAAAATCCATTGAATAGATCTGCAGGAGGGCTTAGACATTTGGCGATGTCATGATTATGATGACTCCATTGATGATTGTGTACACTCAGTACATATCAGACTGTACACACACTCTGCATACCTCGCATACTACACACTTTGCACTGAAACCTCCACAATCATCCACTGCGGATACAAATCTTCTAACTTTAATATAATGGGTAATTTGTGTCTTCGTTGATTGTTTGAGTTGAATATGAATACAAGGTGAGTGTAGAATGGATTGAGATTATCTCTGTAGCTTTGTTACTAACTAAGTCAGCTGTTTTTAGGACCATTAATTAAAGCCCGACGACCAAGAACAGCTAAGGCTAATTTCCTTATAATTTCCTTCCTTCATCTAAAAGCACCTTACTTCGATAAAGCTTGATGTTGGCTGAATTTTTTTCTCTCTTAATTTACAGTATTTAAGGTAAGCAAACAACAAACGAGCAGTAGTTTGTAAACAGGTCTTGTTTGGTGGAAATAGTTTCCAAAATGAGTGAAATGTCTGTACGTTTGTTAAATACAGTTTAACAAACAGAGGCATGTATCACAATTAGACAGATTACAGTACAAGAAATTACTCCGGATATCGGCAGTAAAAGGTAACTAAACCAATACAAGTCTTTGCAATGCTAACAACGCACAATAATGGAACAATCGTATGAAAAAGGGGATGTGAGCCTAAATGTTTTACGAAAATTAAAACTCCTAATAAAACAGTTAGTAAAAATACTTAATATAAACTACAATCGAATGCTGGTGTTATGTGGGTTACTGTGGCGAGCGGTGACGTCACGGGAGCTGATGACGTCATAACTACCCCCTCCACCACCACCCTGCTGATCAATATTATGGGACCCGAGCACCAACATACATAATCAACTGCTGTCGACATTAAAATATACACAGCCACAGTAATCCAGCATTATGTGTAAAACATTGCGGATACGCCATTCTTTATGGTATATAAATACAATAACCCAATTTTATTTATTGTACATTTGTAGTTTTTAACACTCATAATAACTGACTTTGAACAAACATAATCCTTAAAGAGTATTGCAGTATTGGTTTAGCATTGAAAACAAGTTTAGTATAAACTCTATTAAAATGCTCAATTCACGCACGGGCCCCATCGTATAACACCCTCATGTACATTTGTATCTTTTAAACGTACCCAAATCACGCATTAACAAAACACAGTTGATACATAATAAAACAGTGTTAATCTAATTCAATTAACGGATTGTAAAACAAAAGCGTAATCTCGTTCGAACCTGTCGGCTTAGTGTAGTTGCAGTAGTCAGATAATCGTGCATTATCAATTAGGGTTCAAGCGCGTACAACACGAATAATCCAAAACTATGCAACATATGTGAATAGCGTTGATTTGTCAGGAATACAATTAAGTCTACACCCAGACAACACGTTTGCACCGGGTAAAATGGTCGAATGAACAATATGTATGAATGTAAATGGGATTGGCAGCTAAAACAAAACGTCTGAAATGGATGTGTATCTGTATACAGTAAATACATGTGACTAAAGAGGTTCAACGACGGAGTGTACTTTGTAAGACATTATAAAATGTATTTAACTATTATTTGTACTTTATTATAAAATGATCATCCACTAATTACTCAATATTTGAGCAATATTGGCTGAAAACCTCATGTTAGTACAGTAGGCCTACCATGGCGAAGCTCAGACAGAAAATTAAATATCTGACAAGTCTGCTTCATCAGAACAGTGTTTTTAAGTTTTTACCTATTTTAAGCTTTGACTCTTGATATGTGATATTTATTTGACTTGCATGTGTAATTAGACCTTGCATCTGTTAGTTATTTAGTTGTGAAAATACAGTGATTATTTATTATTATACATTTATTTATTGTAGAATTTTCGAAAGTTTTGTAGAAGCATGTTGATTGGTATTGAATTTGCCTTGTGAATGCTTTGTGATCATTATGCCTTGTTTAACTCACGATTCCAAATGCATGTAATTTGTCAAAAGGAAAATAAATAGCCTTATTCTTATTCGTTACTTAATTTTCCTCTAGACATATTTTTTTATGAATATAAAGGGGGGTATCTGCATTATTTCCTTTAGGATTTTAGCACGTGTAAAATTGTATCAATCTGTTGCAAAACTTGGAGATGAAACCGTTGTAAAAATCAACTCCTTAATACAGAAAGGGTTGATTTTCCTCTGAGTTCAAATGACGTTTATGTTAAGGAAGAAAACTAGGTTAAAGATAGAAAAGGACCGCGATGAAAAACATCAATGCAAATACGAAGCAACAAAGTTCAGATGTTAATATTTTCTTTTACGTATTATTATATAAAAAAATCATAAACAAAATTGCCTACAGAATAATCATAATATTCCAAACATGTACAAGCAAGAAAGGACTTAACCACAGTTTTTTGTGACCTATTAACCCTGTAAAACACTGTAGGTCAACAGAAGTGGATTCACAGCGCGCGTGTTATCGCTCAGTAACTAGCAGTAGCAGTATAACGTGCTGTGTTAGTGTTGGGAAGTAATTTTCACGATGGCGGGTGTAACTAAGGTGGATGAGAAGCTGGGGGCCGATGGGCGATGCACCATCAATATAACATTACCCGCCAGGTGTTACCGCCCAGTAACTAGCAGTAGCAGTATAACGTGCTGTGTTGGGAAGTAATTTTCACGATGACGGGTGTAACGAAGGTGGATGAGAAGCTGGGGGCCGATGGGCGATGCACCATCAATATAACATTACCCGCCAGGTGTTACCGCCCAGTAACTAGCAGTAGCAGTATAACGTGCTGTGTTGGGAAGTAATTTTCACGATGGCGGGTGTAACGAAGGTGGATGAGAAGCTGGGGGCCGATGGGCGATGCACCATCAATATAACATTACCCGCCAGGTGTTACCGCCCAGTAACTAGCAGTAGCAGTATAACGTGCTGTGTTGGGAAGTAATTTTCACGATGGCGGGTGTAACTAAGGTGGATGAGAAGCTGGGGGCCGATGGGCGATGCACCATCAATATAACATTACCCGCCAGCTCTATAACTTCAATTACTTCTCACTTCACACACCCAAGCGTGCGATCAGCCTAACATCACTTTTCATATTATCCTCACATTTCCAACTCTTACCACACACGCAACGTTTTCCTCGTACCTTTTTTAATACATCATGTACATTTTTTTAATTATGACGGTCCAATTAATTTTATATTATCTTCGTTAAACTACACCAAATAACGTTTGACTACTATTACCAACTATTTATGCTAAGGACAAAAATAAAAATGTTACTTTTTACACAAGACAGTTTGTTACTTTACATAAAAATATATAATGTTTTAGGAGACTGTGTCAAAGTACTCAGTCTATTCACCGTCCTTTACAATTTTCTTTTTTTACAGCCGGAGATTGAAAAGAAAATACTCTAAAAAAATCGTCACCGAGAAACACTGTCCTCCAACAATGAATTAGTAACTAATCACTCCGAGAACTGTCCGATCTTTTGAACTTGCGGCACTTAAAACTTGGAAGCAATCGCAGGGAAAAGTTGGGTATTGGCAATCAGGTGACAAAGGTTGGCACAGAACTAGAAACATTAGCGGAGTTTACTTCTAGTAATGGATCGGACTGGTGGACGTCTAGCACAATTAGCAGTAGACGAGCAGAGTCATGGTAATCAATGGTGTTTATGGGATGTTTAGCCATAAACTCTGACGTAGGCGTGATGGGAGAATATAACCGGTAGGATTTACACGCTACAGTCGGGTTTATATTTAGCTGGCACGGCATTACCGGATATTCTCGGTTGTGCATGGCGAAATATAGATGCTTAGGCTGCATGAATAAACAGTAGTGGGATAGTATTTGAAACAATCTTTCTCTCTAGGATAAGTGAAAGGCGTAAAAAGGGTTAGTTGTCACCTATGGAACGTTTCCTAGGTTAGTTAGAGAGTGTATGTATTTACAACAAGTAGAATACGTTCACATTTTTGTGATTGAGACTACTTGAGTTTGTCATTTAAAACATGAGTACAGGATCAATTGCGTTAATTACTATGTGAAAATTCTGTGTTTATTGTGTTTAAATATTGAATGCAAAGTGAGTGGATGTCAAATCTTTATAGAGGAGGACTAAGCGACAGTATCAGCTCCCCTCGCTCATTCTATTGTCGTCCCCTAACCGGCGATAAAGGTAATTCTCGAGCTATCGACTCCCCAAACAATACCTTAGTGACAAATAATCCCAACATCCACACTGTGAGGGAATCGTATGGGTTTGTTGTACATTTATATTGTAGTACATTGATGTTATATTGGGCTTTATTGAGTACGTTGCAGTTGGTTTTGTAAGATTTTCGTATGTTTCATCTCCGGGGTTTGAAAATGTGTTTAAGGTTATTGAACAATGTAAGTTTAGAAACAACACTGAGTCAATATTCTACTGCAAATTTACTTCTACGCAACTATAACGTGATAAGTAATTTACATATTATTACGGTGAACGATTTTCAAATAACACTGACTAGTACCTATACGTATTAATTAGGCTGAGATTTGGTCTTCTTACAGTAGACTCGTGACAATTTATCACACAACTAAAGGTGACAAAAAAGAAGCATACACTATGAAAGCACTCGTACACTATTTCAATAGCAAACCGATACCTATATACACTAATATTTCTACCATACACCAAGTTTAAATTTTGGTCCTTCGCGCCGGATTTTTGCATAACCGCCGAGGCGCGGCGCCTCATCCGCGCTTATCAATTCAGCAAATTTATTATCCTGCCATTAGGCTTGGGCGTTACTTAGCCGAGCCTTACTCAGCCTTTGTTTACATTCATGAATATTTGATACTAAATTGCTCAGTGAGTGGCGCAACCCGAGCTAACCTTGACCAATAACACTATAGGAAGCTACAATCGTCCGACCGCGCGGTTATTTCCAACGCATTGTTCACTGAGCGGCGTTAACATTGCGAAGCTGTGAGTGAACAAAGCAGTCGAGAATAGCGCAACTTATGTGAAGGTCGTAAAAACTATGGTTTAAGTGACGGTCGTCAAGAATTATACTTTACTTCGTGTAGGTCAATTAAGATGGATTTATGAAATGTTTACATTTTGATTGGAGTAGGAAAATCCACAAAAAGATGTTAATTGTTCGAAGAATGCTAGTCGCTCTCCGTGGGTGTGATTACGGAAGAGAATAATGTGTCTTTGAATCCACTGTAAAAACCGTTAATCATAGAAGACAACTTGATAAACTAGTCTGACTTAAAACGTGAACTATCGACATTTGTTAAACTATATGACCTTATTAAAGCTTCCGTTTCTTATAATATGAGTTATGCCGGGTTTTCCTAGGCGCGGAATCGGCGAGCAGAGAGAGGAACGCGGAGAGCGGACTCCACTTGTCTTAGGCAATTTAATGTTACTGTTTTCCTAGAAGCGGAGCGGACCCGCGTTCCTCTCTCCGCTCGCCGACTCCGCGCCTAGGAAAACCCGGCTTTAGGTTACACCATAGACAAATAGAATATTTACAAATAAGTTAAGTTTACAAAACAAATAAGTTAAGTTTTCAGATTTAAAATCATGGCTTTAAAACATATGTTCGTTTGAAACTTGAAATGAATGAATAATTTGTATATCTGACCTTTAACAAAACCTATGAACACTTTCTGTCCGAACGTAGCAATGTTAACACCTCACCAAGAATAAATTACTTACCAAATATGAATTTGATGTTGCAAATATAGTATGCAAACAACGCAATTAAATTTACCTAACTATACTATAAATTTCATTCAAATTTCCTTCTTCCCACTCCAGTGGACTCAACAACCCACAACTCAAAAAAAGAAGGAAAACACACGTCAACTTGACTATGTGACACGCAAGTAAAGTAAACAACGATGGGCAACTAAACAACAATACCCGTTATGGATGCTGTCATCACAGTGTGTTCGGCGGGTGGGGGGGAGGGGGGTGGAAAATGTACCAGACTATTGCATTAGAGCGCCGACAACATATGGCAGGACAATCATCTGCAATTAGACCAATCATCACAACATGATTGGTAAATGTTCACCTAAAGTGCGACGCACCCTCGCCGCAGCAACCCTGCAGACCAAGCTTATTTCCTGGTAGAATTTTTACTAAAATATCCCCTTAAAATTGTCGGATTTATTTCCTATTTAAATACAGTTAGTTTAATTATTACTTAGGTTAGTTTCAAGGTAATAATGTGTTTTTGTATTGAAATATTAATAGTTTAATATGAAATAACAAAAACAAACTAATTTGATCAATATATATCCCTAAGTAGGCTAACAACAATAGTTCAAGAATTACATGGACATTTTTAATTCCTCCGTAGATTAAAGAAGTATAACAACGCTTAAAAATACTAAGTTATTTGTCTTTCACTCCAAAACAAGTTTAGCAATTGACAAATTTTATTATTGGAGAGGTAAAAATGGGAAAACACAATTTTAACCACAAAAAAACAATTCCCATTGTCCGATCATGCTGGTTCGCGAACTCGTTCGAATAAATGTAGGTTTATACGGTTTACCAGATGATTTTGACTAGAGTTATCGAGCTAATTGATACATTCAAACACTCTTACTTATTTATGTCTATTTACGGTTACGAAAACTAAACAGACCAGTCTATATATACCGAACACAAATAATTAAATATATTTGTGAAAACGTGATAAAATCGCTGTTTCAAAATGATAATCAAATTATGATAACAATGCCTATCATCGCGACTCACTTACATAAACAAACAATTCGCAAAACTGTTTCCCGATGGTAAAAATAAAGAGTAAAATGCAATACAAAAACATTGATAAACAAACAAGCGGCTATCAGCCGAACGACCTTCAGCTTATCAACGATGACCTTGGGACCACTCGTCTGTTATCACGGATGTCGATAGTACATTGGCAAATTATTGCAACCACGCCTATAAATTGGCGATGATTGTGATTAAAAACAGATTGCTTACGTAGAACGAGAGTGAGGTGTGTCCGACATCAACAGACTCGCATCATCAGTCTCAGCTACCGTTGATAACAAAGGCGCAATCTCTCCTCAAGGTCATTGATATGCATTATTGTACAACCCCATACTGAACCACAACAAGGTGTGTAGAGATAGGATTATATTGAAGATATGCAAAGCACCTTATGATTGCCAGGAGGGAATTATGTTTAACTTGTTTCTATCTACAGTATTGGGGTGAGGACGCAACCTAGGAGCGAAGGATGGGTGTTGAATGTAGTGAGACGAGGAGGTACTCTCCATCTCCCAGTAGGTACAACGTTAGAAAATCTATTACTGAATATGTCACCTAACGCCTAGAGACACAGGTGTGATATGATCGGATACAGATTGACGAACTGTTAGTTCTGAGTGTAAAAAAAGGTAAATAAAATAAACATTCTATAATGCAATCAACAGTCTATAAGAATGAATCACTTACACATCAGTCCGCAACAATAACATGCTGATCCCATAATAATATATGTTTATTTTTTATTCTTTACTAATGTAGGCCTGTATTTTTTGTATACTGTAGTATTAAAACAAATGTCATTGGGCAATGAATTGATTATGCTATCACAACAAGGTCGACGTTAGATAGTTACAAGACCAGGGTTTAGACCATTCCCTTTCAAAACGTTAAAAAATGCCACTGTCGCAAATAACACACACATAACACAAAAACTAATTTAGGTTTAGACCTATTCTGTCTACTACCAAAGATTTTAACCGTAGATTGCTCAAAGAATAGTTAATGATTACACGTAGTTCGTAAAAAGATTGGAAAGATTTCTAAACATCTATTGGAGGTATAGATTAACAAGATAAAGTGAAATGAATACATAATATCCAATAAATGACAAAAAAAAGCTTACGATAAAAAAAAATTTACAAAACGAAAAACTAACAAACCTTTGCTGTCAGAGCAAGTCTATTACATATGCAACACTCCACCAGAAAAGCTGTTCACAAATGATGAATAGCTCTTCAGATAGCTGACCAAGATGAATTACTTTACTGAATCGAGAATTCATCAATGGACGCAGTAAGTGATGGGACTTATCAAACTGTTAACCAGGGATTATAGTGAAACAATGCAAAAACTCAAGTCTACTGTAGATACAGACTAAGTACCAAAGATAGGTGTATGTCACGGGGTGCTTAGTTAAACCATACGAGATCTGAGTATAAAGGTGTGTGTTTATTCTTTATGTGAGGATTGGTCTAAACGATTTCCTTTTAAAAAAATTATGATTTATATACCATACAAATAATTACACTACTCACAAATCGGTCACTGCCAAGAGACTTGTATGGTCACTTACCTGAAAACAAATAAGAGAACCTTAGAAGACTTACATAAGAAAACAAAATATCAAACGCACTCAAAAAACCAATGTAACATAAATTGTAGTCAATACATGCATTGGTGGTAATGTTTAACTTATGCAATAATTTTTAATGGTACATCGTCGTAGTTGAGATTGACTCAAGCTCAACTGACAATTGGTAAAAATCAGAATATGTTTCTGGTACATCTAAATTTTATTTTTCTTAACATACAGTGTATTGTAATGTTTTAAGAGAAAATTCATACTTGGAAATGTGTAAATCGAGTACATTTGCGGATTGTATTACACTGCATTTTTAGGGGAAAAAATCATACGTAGTTAATTAAAAGCCTGAAATCATAAAATGTAGGTTTGGAGTGTTCAGGTCCCCTCATCAAATACGTAGCGAAACACAACCTAATTATTTTAAAATACGACGTTTTCTCCTCAGTTTTAAAACGATCCTGTCCATGATATGTTGAGGCAGTTTTATATATGTACATGTTATAGATCTTCTATGGTCACGTTAACAAAGATCAATTCACTAATGTTTCACCTTAACGTCCACTTCAAACTATTTAATTAAACATCCACAAACCCTTTTACCAAAACCTGAAATAGGCAAACTTCCGTGCAAGTAAGATATTGACGCGAGTAAAAATAGGACGGTATTAATGGGGAGATATGACTGGAACACACATTAGCAGAGTCGGTATGCAAATTTGGGATAAGCAAATATAGCCTGGATATACGTGTGTCACGTGACCCGACACACACACACACACACCAATAGTCCAATAGGCGGTCACATCTGTGATTACAACCCTTGATTGCCTGTTGGTCAACTGCCATAGCTGAGAGTGATAAGCTATGTCTGATGAAATATAAAGTTTTCAATTAATTACATTCATGAATGCTGTGTATTTTTTTGTTGCGTTGCCAGATGAATTCTATGTGAGGTCCCCCCACAAAAAGTTCAAAAATATAAACTATATAAACTTATATAGTTGTCAGACTACATCTTGTAACTTTTAAATGTCCGATGACTAAAAACAATCCGATCAACACCCCTCTTTAAATATTCAACCGATGACTTTTACAGTTCCCATCAAGAACCTTCTTTTAATTTTCAAATGCACGATGGCCTTAAAACTTATTACTTTAAAACAATTCCCATCACCATCCGTCTTTTAATTTTTAAAACGGTAACTCAATAGTTCCGGTCAACAACGGTATTGTAATTTATAAATGCGGGATTTCTAAAATAAATGATCTTGGAACTTGGTCGATTGTTTACAGGTTCGAAAACGTGTACAAATGAACGATACAACTAATGCATAAATCAGAGATCGAGATAAGCATAGTCGGCGTCTTTCGTCACGGAGTGGCCAAATATAGAGACCCGCCTTGAGTACATTACAATGATTGAAATCTCATAATGGAGCATTGTTTCACGCCTAACGCCACCGAGGCGTTGGAGCGTGTGGTGGGATCGGACCTGGTCTGGCTGGCCAACATTTTTAGATGGATTACAAAATCTATACAATCAGGTGCAATCTATACTTCGGTTGCTTGAACATACTCATTTCGGAAGTATCGAAAATATTAGGTGTCGGTCGAAACTAGGCTAAAACTAAACATTCCCAATTACAGACTGTCTCCAGATCTCCCGGTAGTTTCCAAAGGAAAATATCTTTCAATTTGGAATTTACGTAAAAGTAAAACGTTTATTGATCAATTCATCAAGTTCGAGCACAAAACTGTTTACTTAAAGTTACCAGATTTTGTAACTGTGAGTTTATGAAGTTTAAAATTTTATCACGAACATTTTCTTCCATCACGATTGATATCAATTACCAATCATTGAGATGGGGACGCCACCTAGGTGCGTCTTTTAACTCAAATACGAGTAAAGAATGAGTGTGAAATGGTGTTATATTATCTTTCTAGCTTTGTTACTGACTAAGATCAGCTGTTTCATTGACCAGAATCATTTATTTAAAGCCCAATGATGAAGAACAGCTGGGTTCAATTTCTAACCACCAAAAAGTTTCAGACTTTTCTCAGGATCGAACCGGCGACCATTATAATGTTAGGCGAGCACTATAACTACTGAGCTACCCAGCTATGACTTTGGAATGTGACAAAATCGGATCTAATTTTCAAACTATGGGTCAAAAATTGACGTCATACCCTGCAAATCATATAACTTTATGTTTACAGTTGAACCGGCAACTTGGTTTGAATAAAAATATCATTCATCCAACACGAAGGCGCTGATATAGAGGCACAGAAAACACTGCTAAAAGAAAATACTGGAATTATCAATTACGCACAGCAGTATCCGATGGCAATTTACATACTGCGCATTCAAACTCCAACAAACAGCTTCATTCAACCCACTGGAAGTATTAATTCTTATTGGCCCGTTAATAAGAGGAAATGGAGACGTAGATCGCCCACTGGAGATGACGGTCAGACCAATCAATATGGTGTGCCAAGAAACTATTACTGGACCATTTCCATGTAAATGACTCGTGAAAAATGGACGTTGAAATGAAGGCTTGTGTAGTGAGATGGCACAGAGAGACGTGCAGTGAATATCTCCTCCGGTGCAAGGAGCGACTAGGGACAACATTTGAATGTTTTAAGAATCTACTTTCGGTAGGAATAAGTGAAATCTTTTTATGAAAAATTCAGTAGAGTAGATCGTGTGGATAAATAAATAATATTTATATGTATGTAAGGATGTGGATTAATAGGTTTGAGATAAGACATTTTGTAAAAACAGAGTGGATTTAAATGCCATCTTATAGTAGAAAAGACGCGATAATGGTTAATAATCTTTTCTAACAAAAAACATTCGGAATTTAAAAACAAAAAAGTTTAAATTCGCCTATTGGGTCTGATGATGATTGGAGTGACCAATCGAAATCATGATATTAGACGTATTTTTATGTACTCTCCGTAAAATTAATAACAAGTATTATGCTGATGAAGAAGTTATTTAACAACAAATTGAAATCCATAAGCTCCACAAGTTTGTATACAACATAAGACTTGCCACACTCGCTGTCTATATAGAGAGGGAGAGGATAACTATGTTAATGTTATTCTCTCCAGTTTGAAATTTGTCAAATTGTCATACCACTAGGAAAAAAGTCCTTTTGTCTAATAAATACAAGGCTGTAAAAGTAATTAACCAGTGTTCAGTCCCTCATTGATTTGCGTCGACTCTTTACTTGACTATAATTATCATTTCATTAACGAGCATGAAACTAAAAATAAATTAACGATCCAAACTCATCAGTCACGTAGACTCGTGATTGCGTTGAATTAGCAGACGTAAAAGCATATCTTGACAATAACCGATGAAAGAATGGTCTGTTATCGCAAGTGAATAATTGCAATGAATGGATCGTAAACCTTTATCTTCAACCTTCAACGCTAATTCACAATAGTAAGGCTTTTGTTCGCATGTTAGGCACAGTTGAGTTTGAAGTACACTTGTTAACGGTGAACATTTAGAAGTAACATCGTACGACGGTATATCACTTAAACATTTATGGTTAACTTGCGTGTAACCATTATTGGAGGATCTTGCAATAACAGTGTAGTTACATTATCTACCTACGACCATTTTTTAAAGTAGCCGATTCAGTTCAGTTATTAGAATTGAAAAGATTCACATAACAGCATTGTTTACTTACTTAACAGAATTTTTGTTTTACTTAACAACGTTGGTAATGGACTAATGAGGGTCAAGGATTGATAGAGGAGAAGTAAAATTGTAATTATTTGAACGTCTACTAATCAGCTGTTTAGACCAATTTAATTGTTGAAAAGTGCATTAGTGTTTGGTACAATGATTCGTTGCATCACTGGCAATGAGAGGTTATAAAAGAAAACACAACCTCTCTTAGAAGTTACGAGTAGTGATTGTTGGTAATTAAAAAAAAACTGTCGTAGGTAAAATAGTGTACATAACTCACGTAAATAGTCTTAACGACACTCGTAGAACTTTTTAAGCCACTCGCCAAGGCTCGTACCTTAAATTTTCTACTCGTGTCGTTAACAGTAACTTTACGCAATCGTTGCGTAAACTAATATTTCATTTTGTTCAGTAGTCATATGTCAGGGTATATGAGGCTCAGTATTGCCAGGAAAGAGACGATTCGTTGAGAAATGATAGTTTGTAATAAACAATTCCGTACATCCAGAAATATAAGTTTCTAACTAACACTAGATTTTTACCAAGCCCAGCGTATGGATTAATTCTCCTGCGACAGATTTTCTAGTTTAAAGGTGATAAGAGTAACTAAAATGCTAGGGAAACAGTTAACTACTGGAGAAACCCAAAGATATTAGTCACTCTGTGGCAGATTTTCTTGTTTTACCTACTGACAAACAACAGTAGAGTCAACAATACTTTGTCCATTTCCTATGTACAGGGGAGAAGGCTGAAAGCGCCGTACACACGTGTTCTACCTCTAGGGCAATGCTCGTGTGAGTGACACTTCTGAGAGGGATGGCCTAATGATACATTTAGACCGGGGGGAGGGGGAAGCTGGTGTCAATCTGGCAAATTGAATAAGTGGCGCGCTACTTAAAACAAACAACCATTCAGAGAGCATTGCGAAACGTCTGAGAAAAATTAGACATCCGGCCTCGGGCTGTCCGGCGGCGCCCACTAGACTGGGGGTGGAGTCAATCAAGAAATGTGGTGAGAGACGGAGCTTGACAAAATGACCAGTATTCAGACAGAGATCAGTACAGGGATTATCATAGCATAACTTGTTATAGAACATATTGGTAACCAAACACTTATCAACGTGTTAAAGGTAATTCTCGAGACGAATCTCTAATGACTTGATAACATATTCAACACATGTGTAACTTTCTTCAGTTGGAAATCACCACCCATTCATGTGGATGTTTTAAAACCTCAAATGTTTACACAGCTATAGAATGTCATGTTTCAGAGGTTTAGGTTTGTTAAATTTGTTATCGAAAGCAAATATGTTTATATTTCCCCCCATTACCCCCCAGAAAATGCATTTATCATTTCGCCAAGACACCCACAACGTTGCGTGTTTAAAAACGAAAACTAAAGGAGAATGGGTTACAATAGTGTAATAGTAGATGCATTGTGTAGCCTGTGATAGCCAACACTCGCTGGTTGGTCGAATTCGTTAAAAAATCCATTGTCCAAGAATAACTAGGTCTAGTTCCCAAATCATCAAAAAACTACTACAGTTTATCATGATCGAGCAGCATTACTATTTAGCACAATATTTCTTCTCAAGAGCCAAACTGGTGGTAATGTGAAGTTTTCACTAATATTCCTAACAAGATATCAATCACACTTACTGTTACAAAATGACACATACAACCAGAGGACATATGGTTATGATAGATACTGTGGTATAGCAATAACCATAGCCACATGCGCCACCACAGGCCTTATGGGCGACGACCGCAATTGCATCAACCAACCATGCTGCTGTGCGGACTGATGTCTTCAAAATACACATTCGATGCATAAACCACATTATACGAGATATATGTTTGAAAATGCAGTAAAGACGCCAAGTAAAACATGGCCTGTACCTAGAGAAATTACTATATGTGGACCCATGCATTTCAGAATCCTAACGCATTTTTTTTCAAGTTGCACTCTCAAATTAATCTGTTCAAGGTGTCAAGTGTTTTACTCCCTTTAAAATAAACATGGGCCAAAAATGGCGCACCTATCTTTAAACTTTTATAAATCACGCAGAAGTGTCGAATCGTTTATGTACTCATATAACATCGAAAAAATGTCAATTTTAGTCATTTTTAAAAGTGCAGTAGTGGGAAATTCATGAGAAGTACGATCTTTCCGTTTTCTAATTAAGAAATAAAAATATACTAATAAACATATTTTTAGTGTTTTCCAAAACTAAAACCACTGTCTTACACAAAAAGAGATGTAAACATTTTTGAAAGAGTTACTTCAAAATTTCTTGTTAACGAAATCATAACCAATGGCACAATATCCCAGTTGTTAGTTTAATAACTATATGATTAGCTCAGTAAAAAGGTTTATAACCTAACGCTTGCAGGAATATGCGGAAATCATCAACACCATTCCCGATTATATGGAACCACGCTCGAATTCGAGCAACGGCTACTGTTCATTCTATATGCTGGCGACTTGACGTTGCGAGCCTCCTACGAAGCGTGCGCGCTGGTATGATGCAATTCGAATGTATAATCTGCGAGGTTACAAACTGCAATATGTTCGATTTCGAGCGACAAAAGGCGGAACAGCTCGCCCACGACTGCGACAGTCACTTTCAATACTTTCTCCAGTCGAACGTCGTCCCGTTGTGTAACACATGGGTGAACTGCACGTGGAAAATCAGTTTGTACTTTAAAACAACAACGGGGTTAAGGGGGCGATCGGCGAGATAGCCACTGTAGGGGAAACATGCGAGCCGTACACCGTGCACGCGACGGGTAACTTGGCGAGGCTGTTTAGAGCTCCGAGGGTGATTATTTTCAGAGCGAGAACCAATGTTAACATGTCGTATTTGACTACAGCTAAAATACGTGAAGTTTATTCAATTCCAATGTAAAAATTGTAGCCAGTGTAATAAGAAAAGGTACTTTGGTATTACACCGAACACACTTAATAATTATAACCTAGCCTAACCTAAGGGTGGACTATGTTTTAGGTTTGGTTAGATTAGGAAGATTTTGTTATTTAAACTAGTTAATCTTATTTGGAAGTCGATTTTTCGGCATGGTCGGTATAATCCCAAAGTAGGCCTACCAAAGAACATTTAGGTCACTTTACCTACAGAGTTTGCAGTTATGAACTGACGTTTTCACAATGTAGTGCTGAAAGGGCGACTTGTTTCAAACTTAGCATATTCTATGTCCCCATCAACTACCAAAGATGCTGATATTCATCCACGCAACAGCAAACGCGTTGGCAAGACTTGACTCAGCGCGTACATATTGGAGGGGAGGTTTCATTTGTGAAAATGAGGAAAAGAGCTGAAAGCCGCGAGCAAAGCTGCGATTGTTGTTGGAGTGATAATAACAGAGCTTACAAGGATCGTTCAGTTCTAATTTCAGTAAAAAATGTAAAATCTTTTAAAACTAGTTATCTCCATATTATAAACATTGTAATAAAGTAAACATTCAGTTATAATACTACAATTTCAACCAGTTTAAGAAACAAAGGGTTAAAAGTATTCCACTGAAAAAGTACGCCACTGTCAAAACAGTGTTTTTGGAAACCAACTGTTAGTCATTTTAAACTGAAAAGACAACAAATGGAAATCTTAAGTACTTTTATGTTTTCATATACTACCACACTACGAACAACTACTAGAGCACTCTCTATGAGTTATTTAGACGTCCATTTAACTAATACATCTATTGAGCACACTAAAAGTTTGTATAGCAATATTTTATTGTTTTTATTTTAATTTATATTAGAATTTTTCTAGTATTTGCAACTTACCTTTGTTGAAACTTTTACTTGACTGTATTTGAATTTTTCTTGGGAGTTTGGAGTACTTATTTCATTATCTGTCCTTAGATCGAAACATTTATAAACGATTTCTCATTAAAATTATTATAAGAATTCCTTGATATTTCAATTGCTGGGATAAAACACTTGAAACTAACGTATAAAACATCAAGCATCGTTTGTTGATTTGTTCCGTACACAACAAAGCTATAAATTGCATGCCTCTGTACACTTATGCGAATCGGTGTTTTGGCTGGGAGCCATTTGGTCAAAAATACTAAGTTATTTTCAAACCAAAATTTATTTAGTTTACCAAAATTTACCTTTGACTCAAAAATATCAATCTGTCCCCAGAAAAGGCTTAAGAGTATGGTGACGATTTTTAGCTTTAATTTCAAAGCCAAGAGGATGTAAAAAAACCGCATAAATTGAGTTATTTAAACGGACAGAGAAATTCCACGTCAAACCTTTCAACATCTAAGCGATGTATACCGCCACTGAAATTGTAGACAGACAATATTTCCACGAAGTAAAATATCAATTACCGTACTGGAATATATTTCCCGAATCGCACCACTTCAGTCATCGGAGACCCCGTCTCAGACAAGATTAGATTTTCCTTTCTCCGCAAGAGTTCTTTCCCCACGAGAGGGTGTTATTTCTATTACATCACTTAAGCCTTAAAGTGATTTCTTGTATGATTTTAAGTGAACACTCCTTCTCTTCTTACTTTGCCTCAAAACTCTTTCTTATCGGTAACATTCGAGATCCTCCTCGTCTTATTCTTGTAGTAAGAATTATTTTCGCGTTGTTGGAATGTATCTCCTGACCGTTAAGATTTCCAAGCTCGGCCCTATCCCACACAAATTGTAACCTCTGCGACAAACCACGTTGGGGATGTTAGGTACGTTAGGGACACATGAGTACAATACACCTATTAAAGACACACTTGATTAGGTTCAACAATAGGAAGTTTTCCAGTGCTCATGTGGTTCATACTATTTTTCACGATTTCAGATCCGTGATTTGATTACACGATACAAAGGAGCCCCACTAGGAAGACTCTAGAAAGCAAGTGGTCCTTGATAACAAGTGTAATTTTCAAATACCATCGACTTTATATTTACCCATGTTATTTCACATCACGAAAAGTAATCAGCCTTAATAACAGGTTATATTTGATCATCCCCATAATAGACTTGATACCAAGATTCTGTATTCGCAAAACTTACAAATTACCCCTATTTCACTCTGTTGACAAACGATAAGATTTCAATACGTCTTGGATACGCTCTTACAGGTAGTTCGCAAACTATAGTCTTCCTGAATGTATACAACTCAATGTTCTCTACTCAATGAGTTGACATTATAATATCTACCCAACCTATGACATCTACTTCCCTCTGGGAATAAACCTCAAAGAATTTCAATGTTTCGGGTACTCCCTTTAAAAGCTTTGCTACGATGGTACACACACAGTGCTCTTTTTAAAAAACTACTGTGACATCACAGATTAGACTACCGAGTGACCTCTCCTACTAGGCGAGTAGCCAGTAGTTTCCCAACACTACACTCTCTGCCAATCACTCAGCTACGGTGAACGCCCGATGTCTCCATCGCCTCCCACACACGCTAAATTTACACTATGAAAATAAGCCGATTTATTAAAGAGAACAGCTGAGAATAAACCGTCAAAAATAGCCCATGTTGTTCTCCTTGAACACATTTGTATAACATGAGTATTAATAAATCTAGTGAGATGATATGGAAGAGGGTGTCAACACGTTAAGTAAAAACGAGTGAACAGCGTACTTCCTAGCATTATGAAAAGTGTTAAACATTTTGTTAATATTTCCCTATGAAGAAAACTGTACATGGAAAAAATAGCTAGGCCTACACTTGTATGCACTTGTCTTTATTAAAATAGTTTAAACAGGCATAATTGCCTTTTAATATAATAACAATATAGTAGTAAACATTTTTATGATCTGACGTTAGGTTAGGTTAGAAGTTAATTTATTAATTTAGGTTAGGTTAAGTTAGGTTAGGATAGGACAATTCTGTCCTGACCTAAAAAAATATGCCGCACAAACATGTTTGATCACTTCGAAAACACGACACAGCAATTCCATTTATAGGCTATTGTCGCACCCTTGGAATTGTTCGCATGGCTGCCCCTGTCGACCCAGGCCGGACCAGGTTAAATTCAGTCCTGTTTTCACACCACCATAGTATCTACTAAACACTACAGTACGTGTGTGCTGTAGTATATCAGTATAGGACCCAGTGGCCGAGTGTCGCCTATATTTGGACAGCCGTATCCTGTGTCGGACATCCCACTTGGCAGAGCCTCTATAGTGTTTACCATGCAGTACGTGTGTGCTGTAGTATATCAGTATAGGTCCTAGTGGCCGAGTGTCGCCTATATTTGGACAGCCGTATCCTGTGTCGGACATCCCACTTGGCAGAGCCTCTATAGTGTTTACCATGCAGTACGTGTGTGCTGTAGTATATCAGTATAGGACGCAGTGGCCGAGTGTCGCCTATACTTGGACAGCCGTATCCTGTGTCGGACATCCCACTTGGCAGAGCCTCTATAGTGTTTACCATGCAGTACGTGTGTGCTGTAGTATATCAGTATAGGTCCTAGTGGCCGAGTGTCGCCTATATTTGGACAGCCGTATCCTGTGTCGGACATCCCACTTGGCAGAGCCTCTATAATTAACTGGCTAGAGGCCACGTATCCGCGCTGTTTACTTGTGCGATTAATCTCTCTGTGAAACGTAAACACGTCGTGCTGTCTGATGTCACCTTCAAACTGTGAAAACGCTTAGAGTCTATCAAGGACTTGTATGGTGAATAGTGGATTTGTGAACCTAAACAAGAAATTCCATCCAGGGTTTGTCGCTTTATGTCGTTTGAATGAGGAACTAGAGGCAAAAAAAATAAATAACTGGTTGGCGTCGCCATCTTAGTTTCTAATGATAATGTATACGGCAATAGATTTCCCATAATAGTCTTAGATCCAATTCTTTTGGTATATTTAATGCCCGCTTACGTTCATTCTTATAACCACTAGATAAATCGTTTTAGAGCAAGTTTTACAGTGAGCGCTTGATCTTTCGTCATAATACTCAAGTTAAATGTATAGATAATTTAGTTTTGTATATAGTTTTATTTTTTGCAGACAATACATTTAGGGTGGTAAACTAGCAAGAATGATATAGTAATCATCAAACTACACGTAAACCGATGGATACGGTATACATACCTGGTTATACCTCAAAGTTGTCACAGTTGTGATAAATATATCAAATCTATGAGTAGGTAATGTTTAATGGTCTGGCATTTTAGTCCAGCTACCACTTAGCTTCGTTCGTCTCCACCCATAAGTTTGATGTTTATCTAAACACGGATGCAATACTCCTTATACGAAACGCGAGCGATACAACGATACATTGCAGTTCAATCGTGATGTGAACAGGAATGTGACAAGGTCAATGTAGGACCTTCACACACATATCGTCAATGACATCGTCAGGACGAACTGTACATTGTACTCATGGGTAGCGAGCGATACAACGATACATTGCAGTTCAATCGTGATGTGAACAGGAATGTGACAAGGTCAATGTAGGACCTTCACACACATATCGTCAATGACATCGTCAGGACGAACTGTACATTGTACTCATGGGTAGCGAGCGATACAACGATACAATGCAGTTCAATCGTGATGTGAACAGGAATGTGACAAGGTCAATGTAGGACCTTCACACACATATCGTCAATGACATCGTCAGGACGAACTGTACATTGTACTCATGGGTAGCGAGCGATACGACGAGACATTGCAGTTCAATCGTGATGTGAACAGGAATGTGACTAGGTCAATGTAGGACCTTCACACACATATCGTCAATGACATCGTCAGGACGAACTGTACATTGTACTCATGGGTAGCGAGCGATACAACGATACAATGCAGTTCAATCGTGATGTGAACAGGAATGTGACAAGGTCAATGTAGGACCTTCACACACATATCGTCAATGACATCGTCAGGACGAACTGTATATTGTACTCATGGGTAGCGAGCGATACGACGATACATTGCAGTTCAATCGTGATGTGAACAGGAATGTGACAAGGTCAATGTAGGACCTTCACACACATATCGTCAATGACATCGTCAGGACGAACTGTACATTGTACTCATGGGTAGCAAGCGATACAACGATACATTGCAGTTCAATCGTGATGTGAACAGGAATGTGACAAGGTCAAATGTAGGGCCTTCACACACATATCGTCAATGACATCGTCAGGACGAACTGTACATTGTACTCATGGGTAGCGAGCGATACAACGATACATTGCAGTTCAATCATGATGTGAACAGGAATGTGACAAGGTCAATGTAGGACCTTCACACACATATCGTCAATGACATCGTCAGGACGAACTGTACATTGTACTCATGGGTAGCGAGCGATACAACGATACATTGCAGTTCAATCGTGATGTGAACAGGAATGTGACAAGGTCAATGTAGGACCTTCACACACATATCGTCAATGACATCGTCACGACGAACTGTATATTGTACTCATGGGTAGCGAGCGATACGACGATACATTGCAGTTCAATCGTGATGTGAACAGGAATGTGACAAGGTCAATGTAGGACCTTCACACACATATCGTCAATGACATCGTCAGGACGAACTGTACATTGTACTCATGGGTAGCGAGCGATACAACGATACATTGCAGTTCAATCGTGATGTGAACAGGAATGTGACAAGGTCAATGTAGGACCTTCACACACATATCGTCAATGACATCGTCAGGACGAACTGTACATTGTACTCATGGGTAGCGAGCGATACAACGATACATTGCAGTTCAATCGTGATGTGAACAGGAATGTGACAAGGTCAATGTAGGACCTTCACACACATATCGTCAATGACATCGTCAGGACGAACTGTACATTGTACTCATGGGTAGCGAGCGATACAACGATACATTGCAGTTCAATCGTGATGTGAACAGGAATGTGACAAGGTCAATGTAGGACCTTCACACACATATCGTCAATGACATCGTCAGGACGAACTGTACATTGTACTCATGGGTAGCGAGCGATACAACGATACATTGCAGTTCAATCGTGATATGAACAGGAATGTGACAAGGTCAATGTAGGACCTTCACACACATATCGTCAATGACATCGCCAGGACGAACTGTACATTGTACTCATGGGTAGCGAGCGATACAACGATACATTGCAGTTCAATCGTGATGTGAACAGGAATGTGACAAGGTCAATGTAGGACCTTCACACACATATCGTCAATGACATCGTCAGGACGAACTGTACATTGTACTCATGGGTAGCGTACAATGAAGGTTTCATATGAAAGCGGTCATAAAAATGTTCTTGTGCGGTACAAAATTGAAAAAAGTGGTATAATTAACTAAATATTTTAAGTATAGAGCCATACGTTTCAGTACGCCTAGCGCGGTACACTTTACTGAAGTAAAACGAAGAGAACTTGGCTTGTTATTGTTCCAAACACTTAACCAGGAAACTGTAGATACTGTAGTTCACAAAGATACCAAAAACAAAGAAAGTACAGTATAGTTCTTCACATCAGAATGAACTATTTATTAGTTCATCGATGCTAAGATTACTGACTCATCCTTAAAATTAGTACAGTATGACAGTACTGAGTTTATAAAATTAGTGCAGTATGACAGTACTGAGTTTATTAAATCGTTAGTTTATTTCGCACCCAAAAAAAAAGAGAAATATATCTCGTTTCATAAAAACGCTAGAAGATATTATTTTAGTATTTTATAGATCTTAAAGTAGGTAATATTAAGAAAGTAAAGTATCAAACGAGTAAATTTGACTTAGTTTTTTTGTAGTTTTTTTGTTATAGCTTTTTTGAACAAAATATATCTAATCATTTACAGAAAAAAAATGTAAATAGGCTAAACAAGTAGGGTAGTAAGTAGGGTAGGGTAGTAAATAGGGTAAATAGTGTATCTTACGTAAACTTATAGCATAAAAATAATTCAATTAAATTTCAAAAACAAAAAAATATACTTAACAAACTCTGAGCTATTGGAGTAAACTGTTTGGCACCCACATTTCAACCTTAATTTTCGAATAAATTCGGGACTTTTCAAAAATAAATTGCCTTGACAAGACGAATTAGGTAATCCAGCAATAAATTCGTTCGAGCGAAGAATCCGGCGTTGGCTGAGCTTGTGTAACAAATCACTTGAATTCCTTGAACAGAATCTCGTCTTGATTCGGAATAAAAACACCCGTGTAAAGTTAGTGGCGACGCCTTACACCAAACTTCCTCCACACTTGTGTGCGGGTTATCACACTGTGAATCGGTTCCACAGGGAAGTAGTGTTGCAGAAATGAACTTATAAATACGTATAAATTGAAAGCATAATTAATACGGTTTCCTTTTGTTTTGAAAAGTTTATTGTGTTGTCAAGCTCACTAAAATAGCTGAGTGGTTATAGTTCCCGATTCAATCCCGAGAAAAGTCTGTAGATTTGTTGATGGATCAAAACTGAACGGTTACAAGAGTGAAGTAGATTGACATGTTAAAGAGTCTATACTCTAGCATATCTCAAATCCCTACGTAACCAGCAAGCGTCCCTCAGCACTTGCACTGACGATAATTCACATTCTGTTACTGTGGAAAGACAAGACAAGAGGAGCAAACGTTGTCCGACAAGTGTAGAACGGAGGTGTTAATGTCCACAGTTCACAGCCAGGTGTCACTGTCATCTGCGTGGTTTATTCCATTCCTGTGGTGTAATCTTTGGAATTGTAGGCATGATTTGTGGAGCATAATCCTTACTAGGGCGTGATCGATGAGTCTAAATGAATAGAGGATATAGGCATGATTTTAGGATCTATAGAAAATGAAATATTTGTGCTAAATATAGAATGATATGCATGATCCTTAGGACATGACCGTTGGTTCTACATGAATAGCAATAGAGAATGATAGGCGTGATTTAAGGATCAACGGAGTATGATTACTGTGCTATGTATTGAATGATGATCCATGAAACACGGTCGTTGGTGCTAAATGAATATGGAATGATAGTTATGGATCATAGCATTAAATCGTTGGGTATGATTTGAATTTGTGGAATATGGTTAGTGAAATGGACATGAAGGCATGATTTGAAAGAATTACCTTTGGCAATGGAGGAATATGAAATTATAGGCATGGTAATGAAAATACTCTTTGGAACATGTTCGTCGGGCATGACATGGTTTGATGGACATGATTCTTGAAACCAAACCATTCGGACATGATATGCATGTTTGGACAATGAGTGGTGTAATATTATCATTGGACAAGCTAGGCATGATTTTTGTGATTATAACACTTCACAAACTATCATTGGGACATGGTGAAAGGATATCTAATATGTTAAATGCTTGATCGCAATCTCCTAAACACAAAACATGAGTTGCCGTTTCAATCGTCAAAACTCCACAGTGTGTTAGGAAAATTAACCCAGCTATATTGCCAATTAGAATTTTGCCTAAGAATCAGTTGGGTTTAGTTAACAACAACGTTTCAATAACTCAAAGCACTCCATACACCTAACCTTCACCAAAATTTAAAATTCAAAATAAAAACCCTTATCGCGCGAGTCCTTGTTTCAAAATGGTTAAAATAGATCAACACAGATATACATATACTGCACTCGATAGTATTCATTAACTATGCTCGTCATAAGGGAAATCAGCGAGATCTTTTCGCGTGGTAAGTAAGCGATTAATAATGTTTAATTTGCTTAATTAATTAGAAGAGAAATCTGGAATGGAAGACCAGCGCGGGAGGAACGTTAATTGGTAAAAACATCTGTAGCGGATAAACCGTGGTTAATTAACTTCTTGCTCTTTACAATCCCGACTGGCAAAACCAACCAGTTCAAGTGTTACATTTCATGTCCGATGAAATTCCGTATAAAACATCTTGCGGAATGGCAAACCTGTGAGTTTTCTCAAGCTAAATTTACTCGGTTGTATACAATCTTCTTACATAAAACTGTTTATTTACAAAAAAAATAGAGGATAAATTAGGCTACATAAGGTATATTAAATTTTTAAACTGATTTGAATGTATATATATAACGATAGGAGATATGGTGGGAAAATTAAGAGCACTAGGCGTCGTTTAAAATAATCTCGAATATAATTAATCAGGCAAGAAAGTTTACGGCGTTTAAAAATGTCGGGGTTTTTTTTTAGTACAAATGTTTTCCTACTAATATTATAAATGAGAAAGTTTGGATGGATGGATGTATGGATGTATGGATGTATGTTTGTGACAAGTGAACGCGAAAAATACTGGTCGGATTGGGCTGAAATTTGGCATGATGATAGCTCACATTCCCGATTAACATATAGGCATATTCTTATTTCAAAAATCCTTTCGGGCTCCGCCCCAGTGGCTCTGGAGTTTCCCATGTTAACCTTATGAGAAATGAAATTATTGAATCTTAACAGCTGTTTCAATTAAACAAGTTGGTTCTGTTCTGTGATGTTCAATAGCATTAAAGTCACAAAAATTACCAACAGGGTGCAGCACTATTATTTCTTTTACATTCATGACAACAGCTAATTTGCAACCAAAAGGTGAGTGAGCGTAGTGAACGAACTTCAACCTGGAGGCGAGTTAGCGTAGCGAACGAGCTATCCTGAAGGCAAGTGAGCGCAGCGAACGAGCTCCAACCTAAAGGTGAGTGAGCGTAGCGAACGAGCTCCAACCTAAAGGTGAGTGAGCGTAGCGAACGAGCTCCAACCTAAAGGTGAGTGAGCGTAGCGAACAAACTTCAACCAGGACGTGATTGAGCCATGCGAACGAGATAATCTTGAAAATTAAGAAGTTAAACGGGGCAAAGCCCGCGGGTTACAGCTAGTTAGTTATATTACTCAATTCCATCATAGTACAGAACGAATTAATTGCAGCTTAAATCGTTAAAAACACTGTATGTGGTTGCACTGCACTAAGAAAATGTTATTTGGGAGAATAAAATTGAAGTCACAGAAGAATGAAAAACCCAAGTAACTACTTTGAGATTAAACCATTTTGAAAACATTACCCGTAACGATTTTTTACACTATTCTCGGTCTAATATACCCATTGGTGATTTAATATATAGTTGCACGATAAACAGTACACAAAAGCTACATTATATTTTTAAATAAAGGAATCGTTATGCTAACAAAATGCGGAGGTAAATGGTAGTTTTAGATTTGAAATTGACTTGAAAGCACATAATTGTGACACAGATAAATTTGTAGCTCAGGATTCAATTATATACCAAATTTGAGGGCTCTTATAAATCATTGAGGGTCCTTATAAATCATTGAGGGTCTTTATAAATCATTGAGGGTATTAATAAATCATTGAGGGTCTTTATAAATCATTGAGGGTCTTTATAAATCATTGAGGGCCCTTATAAATCATTGAGGACCCTTATAACATCATTGAGGGCCCTTATAGATTATTGAGGGCCCTTATAGATCATTGAGGGTCTTTATTAATCATTGAGGGTCTTTATAAATCATTGAGGGCCTTTATAAATCATTGAGGGTCCATATAAATCATTGAGGGCCCTTATAAATCATTGAGGGTCCTTATAAATCAATGAGGGCTCTAATAAATCATCGAGGGTCTTTATAAATCATTGAGAGCCCTTATAAAACATTGAGGGTCTTTATAAATCATTGAGGGCTCTAATAAATCATTGAGGGTCTTTATAAATCATTGAGGGTCTTAATAAATCATTGAGAGCCCTTATAAAACATTGAGGGTCTTTATAAATCATTGAGAGCCCTTATAAAACATTGAGGGTCTTTATAAATGATTGGGGGCTCTTATAAATCATTGAGGGTCTTTATAAATCATTGAGGGTATTTATAAATCATTGAGAGCCCTTATAAAACATTGAGGGTCTTTATAAATGATTGGGGGCTCATACAAATCATTGAGGGTCTTTATAAATCGTTGAGGGTCTTTGAGGGCCTTTATAAATCATTGAGGGCCCTTATAAATCTACATCTACATCTATTGTGGAATGCGGATACAACGTCCTGGGTTTGAGAGATGAGAGTTGAGAGGTTGAACGAAGACTAATTGTCATCAGATGACTGATTGATTCATTGATTCCATCTACTCTGTACCTCCTACGATCGCATCACTACAGCCATTCCGTGGGCGGAGTATACAGGGTGTCCCACAGAGAGGCTGCTGTTTCTGAATCAATCATTACTGTTGTTATTATTGAAGCCAAAAAGTTGCATTCATGAAGTTGTATCATGATCATGTTATATAATGGTTTGTCAAATAAATACAATAATTTACCAAACGTGTCAGACAAGCTCTACAATAAGCAGCTTGATTAAACTCTACAACTAAAATAAATACATAGCAATAAAATATTACTCATGAGTCTCATTTGATTCTGATTTATAAGAAAAAAAATGGCAGGACAACAAAATTTCGTAAAAAACTTTTCTAGCTTTAGTTTAAAAAAGTGCTTTGCAATTCGTGGACCAATGAAGGATAAAATTAATTCAATTACTAACTTAACAGTTCACCATTATTTAACATCGTTAATTACCTTAACTGCATTAATTAGTTAAATTTGTAAAAATTCTATTTGATTAACCACCATTTTGTTCTGATTGGATGGAATCAAGTAGGGATTCGGGGGTACTTTTTTAGATATGTGTTTCTTGCACTTGTGGAGTTTTAATGTTTGTAGCGTGCTCGATGCGTCTGTTATACTAATAAAAAATAGCAACTTCTTCGTGGAGCACCCTGTGTATAAATTGACAGTTCGCAACTATTCACAAATATGCTTAAAAACTAATCGAATCATAGCATTGTATTAGATACCAAAATAAATATCCTATTGACTGTTGGCAATTTTTCATTTAAGATCTTACATTGGGCACAAGTTGTAGATTATAAATATTATTATAAATTATTAGTTGGAGACAGGACAATTGTAAGGTATGTTTCTTCTTGCACAGAAGAGCTAAAAGGAATGTATCCCATTAACTCCCGAATCTCCGCTGCTGTGTACAAATCGGATATCAGCCAAGTGTAAATGCTGGCTAAGCAGTGTAAACACCACTCTCGGCCAACGTAGGTAAGTGAGAACATGCGACTCTTGACGAGTAACAAACATTCTCACTGTACAACACACAACACACGGTCTGTGAGAAGTACAAACTTGTAGGAGAAATTAGTATAGATTTTGATACGTTGATTATCTTACTCAACCAATTGAAGACGAATAGCATTGAAACCGAGGTTTTGACCACATTTATAATGTATCATAAGACTAATAAGACTAATAAAAATGCTTGGATTGCGTAGAGGGATAAGGCAATTCTATGGACTTTAACCCTCCATATTGTAGGCACTTTTATCATCATTACCAATCATAACCGATGACGGTTCTTTATCCATCTTGTAAGCTAGTTTATCATAAAGGATATTAGACACTTTTGTGCTAATTTACCAACACTCATCGTTCTTCCTTTAGTTAATTCATATTCACCTAACTGTATTGCCATATAAATTGGTTTAATGGTGTTGGGAGTCAAAAACACTTCATGTTCCGAAAATATAAAACATAATCCGAAGTCTATCTCCATTGTAACATATTTTACACGTGTTATCAATCTTTTAAATGTTAACAGTGTAGGTGTTAACGTCGATGGGTGTATTTTATTACATTTGTGTAATAGATCCAACTATACGTTATTCACATCAAAGTACTTATTGTGATTCGCAAAGCGGTAGTAGGAAGTCCTTGTACACACAAGTGTACAATAATCCCAGCCAAATATCTACCAGTCTATTTGCACATTGTCGCTGGCAGCAGACGCAACAACACGTCGTCCTCGCTCAAATATACGAGTTGTCAAAGGAATTAGTGGACGTAATTGTTTTGAAATTACACAAACTCAACTACTTGAGGCCAATGAAGTAATGACCTGTATTAGTAATGTTATAGCATCACTGATCATACGAATTGTCAAATCAATGTATGTATACTTTATATACGTCTTTAGACTAACTACGTTAACTTAACAATTATCCATTACAAGGTGCAACCTTACGTCATGACTACCCAATTAGACTATTAAAAATGCCTAATTGAAACTTGAGTAATTAGCTGAAATTACCTAACGGGGGTTTTCTAAGAGAGAACTCACATATAACCAATATTCCTCATTGTTTACAAGATATGTAGACCCACAGCTAAAAGTGAGCTTCTAAACCACGACACCTAACTAAGTGGCCACGGTAAGGTCTGTGCAATAATACTCATAATATAATTGTAGAACCTCCCCTAATTCGCTAACTTTTCCCCTAGGAAACTCACAAACACAACCGGAACAGTCCAAAAGTCTGACAAGTATAATAACAAGACAAACTGTCCCTAAACGTCGCCCTGTCACATACCGCTGCAAGAATTATGACTCTGTAAATAAACAGCCACAAACGTTCCTTTTGACAGCGAGATTTATCATGTGGATTTCAAAATTTAAATCACGTTTGAGGTTTTTCGTCTAGAAATAGATTTTACGGATCTTTAATGAGTTACGGTTTCATTAGGCGACGAAAATAGCTTTATGATGCTCCTGTTAATGAACGTTCAAGCTGACATAAATCTCACCGCACAATAGCGAGCAATACCACTGTTTAGAGTTTCTCACTTTTCATTTTCAAGTGTCATAAATTAAAAGAGTTCCAATATGTTCCACCTTCTATACCTGTCTAGTTGGTGGATGTTAATGACAGGACTATTGGAGTAGCCATTATACTTAACAAATAGCTCAGGTGTTATTCGTTGGGAATTCATCGTTTCTAGAGATACATTACCGTAAAAAGTAATGAGCAAATCTATAGCAGATTATGAGAACCGGGTTTTGACTACAACATACAACTGAAGGCTACAAAAACTAGTCTTTAAGCAATTTAATCAAAGTGTAAATGCGAAGTGGCATTTCAACAGGGACGAGGAATTCAACAGACGTTTTAATCAAATTACAAACACACTGAGGCTAGATTTATCTTTGTGTTATCCAATGTAGCAAAAGGCAATTTCTTAAGATGAGTCGTGTTACAATGCTGGGGGTGATAAGAAAAATAACCTGAACCAAATACAAAAGCATGTTAAACGTTTTTTTGGAGGTTTTAAAGAAATAATTTGTACCGCTTTAACAGTGGAATTAAACACATCCATATCAGCTTTTTATGGTCTTCGTTACAGTCTCGTACTTATTTTTCGGCCATTTTATTTCAGTTTTATGAAACGCCTGCGTCTAGTATTCAATTTAATTTCACATGGATCCCTCTCGGATCCCTGAATGCATTATGCAAACTAACCCGAAATTAAATAGAGATAACAGTGTTGAAAACATATTTTTGGCAAATATTTCAAAAAGGTCAGAGTACTTAAAAATACTAGAGGTCGCTTCGTGGTCGTAAACTCGACCAAAAATATGTATTGTGCAAACTTCTCTATTTTCACCTCACACTGTAAATAAAACATGTGATTAGAATATCTTAAATTTGTTTTGATTTTCTGTTTATATTTCGTTGTTATTTCGTCATCAGCATTACAATAAGGTCCATGTTTATTAAACAAAATTTAAATTTATTTTATTGTTTTTAATTTTGAGCCTATTTTAATTTATACAGGGATTCTGCACTCTACAGGAAAATGTTTTCTAACAGCATGAGTAATTTTTTTCTGCGATGCACAAGAGGTGAGAAAAAAGGTTTTCACTAAACATTCTTGTCTATTAATGTATAGGATAAAACATGTGTCTAGCGTTTAACGTGTATCTATTGAATGTAAGAACCGGTAAGAACGCTGGGGGCGAAGCCTTAGATGACATTACATTTAAAGTAGCCTATTTTCACAATACTCATGTTATTATAGTGTCAACGTTTATATTATAACTATTATCACTGATCATTGTTCTAGTTCCTCCGGAGCACATTTCCTGCGGCTAGCGGCTGTTATCACACGACCACATGTTTTCTTATCAGAGAGTTGTTTGGCCTAGTTACTACACTTTCGCTCATCAGTAAATACCGCTAAGCCGCCACCTTAGATACTCTCAGGTGTACTCGTAGTTCTAGGCTTTAAAACTCGTTCTCAGGTGTACAATTGGGGTCCTTATCAGCTAAGAATACATTTACGTTCACGTACACACGTATGCGTTCAGAGAGGCAAGTGAAAAATATTATCTGAATACAGTAGCCAGTCTAACGCCAAAAATAAAACAATCACCGTGAAAACTTTGGGATAGAGTTTTGGATATGCCAGGGAGGATTTCTTTTTATTACTATTTGGGTCTATGCCTTAACTATGTAAGCTATGCTTCTGAGAATTATCTCACTGATTGGTTTCCATGGAAACAGTTATAAAAGCTACATCCCTCATACATTTCACTTTGCACTTTTAAACTTTTCATTGAACCTGACACCTAAACCATAAATAGTTTTTGTAAATTTATGGCCAGTTTATTTATTGCATAATTACCTAAATAGTTTTTGCAAATTTAGGGCCAGTTTATTTATTTCATAATTACCTCATAATTTTTTAATGAAAATAACACCATTTCATCATTAATAATAAAGTTTCGTTATTAAGCAGCTTAAAAACACTTTTGTTTGTGGTAGCGAGTTGCAAAGCGCCGGTGGGGCTCAGTTAGGCCCCCCATACACGTAACGATCGGCCGGCCGGCGAGGGCCGGAAGGCCAAACTGAACAGTTTGGCCTGTGAAAGGAGGGTCCCCATACACGCAACGATTCGCCTGCCGGCCGGACTGAAATTTCTCCGCGTAAAGCAAGTGTGTATTTAGTTTTCGTACGGCAAAAACGTATTGGTTAACTTCCTATAAGCTGGATCTTTTAAAACCCTGTTGTTGGATGCTTTTGTTTTGACCCTCCACCGACATTCATGCTCTCAGTATTCTTCTATAAAGGCTAGCACATGCTGATTAGTCCACGTAGCCATATTAGTACAAAGACTGAACAGAAAATAAAGTTAGGTTATGGCAATGACCGTGTTTGACCTTAAAAATGGACGTAATTAATGCTACTACTGTACTGTCGGCCTTCCGGCGGCCTGCCGGCGACCCCATACACGTAACGATCGGCCTGAAGGCGAGGGTTGGCCGGACGACGACCCCATACACGTAACGATCGGCCGGCCGGCGTGGACTGTTCAGGCCGGGCCGGCCGGCCGATCGTTACGTGTATGGGGGGCCTTACGAATCAACAATGATGAAAGATGATTGCGCGAATTCCTATACACAATTGACTTTGTAGTTATGATTGTAATTATTCAAAGATCAGATAGGTAAGTTAATCTGTCTTTACATACTTGACTGCGCAATCAAAAGATTATAGTAAACACCAACAATATGAACAAATAACCCTGATTAATGTATTAACGGATTAACGTATATGACAAATGTGTCTCGATATCGTCGATATACCTGCAACATGTACTTCATACATTCCAACTGCCTTTACTATCGCTTCCCAAAACCTTCTTCATCTCTACACTTCCTCACTACCACTGTAGCACCTAATTGATCAGTGACGCCTTCTTTCTAACATAACTTCTCTAGAGTCAGATCTCTATCGCAGCCTACGACTTTACTCACCAAAAAGTCTCTTCCTCCCCTAAACCTACACCCAGTCTTCACTCTAGCACTCCATTTCTCTGGTGAAATTCAACGTGAAATAATTGTTTGCTAGAGTTTCTCACATTTTAATCGAAAGAATATTAACGACCCAAATGATTAAAAATATAAATTATATTAATGATCCGGTGATAATCCGAGCTTCTGAAAAAGATTCCAATTCTATCCACCAAAATCTTCTTCCTTGTCAACATTTTAGCTCTCAACTCTTCTGATGAAACTCTCCGGCAACAACAGTTTTCTAGAGTTCCCTACATGCAACATATTGCAGTTCTATCCACCAAAATCATTCTTGAAAGCCCTCTAGCACTCAATTCTTTTGCTGTGCCTCTCTGCAAACAGTTTTAGTTATCTAGATTGGCCCACAGTTTAATCTACAGCACATTCTCCAATGATGTACCAAACGTCTACAATAGATTACTGTGCTCTCCGCCAAACCTTCTCCCGTTCTTTCTACAATTCCAGGCCTTTTTAAGCACTAATTTCACCACAGCAACACTTCTACCCCACAAGCTCTTGTGGCAACCCTCAGACACATATTCCCTTAAAGAAAATTACCCGAGGATTATCCAAATCAAATAGCTAATGACTTTTTCATATTACACCCGTTAAAATCGTCTTCCTCACCTAACCCTATACTTGCCTCTCTACTCTACCGTTTGCCTCTCAGTAAACATAGAGAACCCTACATTTTAATCTAAAGAATATTTTCCAATGATGATCCAAACGTATATCATAGATTCCTTTTCTATCCACCAATCTTTTTTCTCGCCTAACCCTAAACTTGGCTTCCTCTTGCACCCAATTTATCGGAATAAATCTCTACTAGAGTTTCCTAAATGAAATCTAAGGAACATTCTCCAGTGAAGATCAAAATTTCTATAGCCAATTTTCCACTCATTCCGTGAAAATCTACCTCTCCTAACCCTACAAATTCCCTGTCTTCACTTCATCACTCTATTTCTCAGTTGTGCCTCTCTCTATTGCAAGATTTCCCTAGAATCTCCCCACATGTTCTAAAAAGTATCCAATAGTGATGATACAACTTCTGTGGCAGATTCCTATTCCATCCAGCATAATCTACTTCCCTGCCGTCACTAGCTCACATTTTCCCGGTTAAGCCTCCCTACAACAATAGTCCTCCAGAGCTTTGCACATTTTAATCTAAAGCATATTCTCCAGTGATGTACCAAACTTGTACTCCAGACTATGTTTCTCCACCAATCCCTCTGCCTCTCACCCCACTGTGGCACCGCTCCGACTCTAGATACAACTAGACTCACTTGTTCGTCCTCCTCCAGCTCCTGGTAGTAGCTCTCGCCGCTGCCTCGTCGCGAGCCGCCGATACACATAATCCGCCTGAACAGCTCATGGAGCGCCGAGCACAGACCGCACTGTTGCTGCATCCCGACCACATGGTTAACTGAGCCGAGCCACACAGCGCAGTTCGCCGCGCAGCAGCTCCGCGCACATCGATACACCGGCCCCGGCCAACCCCTCACACACGCACACGCACCGGCGGTTATCAATTTGTGCGTGTCGCGATACCCGGATAAAGGTGCTCACTTGATGCGGGTCGCTTTAATTTTTCTATCTCTTTATTAAGAGTTTCAATTTAAATTTCGTTAATGAATTAATAAAAATGCCTTTGATCCAGTACGTATTGTGTACGTATTTCAGAAACACTTTCGTCGTAAGAAATAATGATTTAAAAGGACGCACGAATCTATATATTAATAGGCAATCATGTTTTTAAAACTTTTTCTCAGCTCGTGTGCATCGCAGAGAAAATGTACGCATAATGTTAGATATTCCTCTGTATTTGAGCAGAATCCATGTATAAATTAAAATAGGCTAAAAAATTAATTAAAAAAATACATGTGCCTTACGGGTTGCCATGCTGGCTCTAGCAAAATAGTATAGATATATAATGTTGTCGTCCTTGCTACAGCTCTGAATGGGACACATGTTCAAATTTTTTTAGCTCAAAAATGAAACTAATTTCAGATATCGGCAGTTTTTGTAACCGGCGACAATCTTCTCCGGAAATTTTGTTTCCATAAGCCATCAGGTTTTATTTTTTCATGAATATTATATTGTAGCCTCAATTATAAGGTTATAATTTCATGGTTATGAAAATGTGGTTCGAAATTTAATATGGTTAAATATTTTTACACATAAAGCTTGTTAACAATGTTTTCGGTCCCTATTTTGATGAGCTACACTATCCTAATTTCAAAGAGAATTTTCAGTTCATCGAGTTTTTATTCGAACGAGTAAATAGAACCAAACATGCACATTTATTTATCCTAATAAATAACAGACCTAGTGAGCATAAGGCTTTATTTGATGCTGCGAGGAAAGCACCATACGTTCCCAATTACTGTACGCACACTAACAGTTTTCAGATCACTGAATTTTTAATCAAAGGAATTTATGATAAAAACAAAGAAGATACACATTGATTAGGTAATTATTAAATTTTATATAAAGGACTACCGATATTTGTTGCGAAAACACAGGATATTCTTTATTAGACATTACTTAATTTCATACACAAACATTTCAGTCAGGTTATTGCAATTGTATTCAAACAAGTCAATTAAAGTTCAAAAATTAAAAGTCTTACACACAAAGGTCCACACAGTACCTACAGGTACAGCAGTCAACAGGTAGTTTGTATATCAATATTGCCTCATTGTGGAATGTGTTTATAGGGATGCGGACGATCTAGTGGTTAAGAGCACGATGTCTATCCTAGAGGCCCGGGTTCAAGTCCCTACAATCACCAATGATCAGCAGGTCATAATCTACTGTTTTAGACCAATCCCCCTGAGTCTCTCGGTGGATAAAAATTCTAAATTTTATATTCTACAACAACCGTTGCATTTAAAATGTTTTACTTCAAATACTACCTGCACACTACATGTTACACTTTAGTGAACCTTAATCAATGATTTAACTCAATCTAACGAAAAACTCCCGTCATATCAAGTTAAAATTCTCCCGCATTCTACATACATATAATCCCGAGGTGGGTAACACTGTAGCTACTTCCTACTGCTTGCTACTTGCCAACTTCGGGTGCATCTGGCCAATAAGTAGCTGTTTCGCGCATTTGGACAAAGGATTGTAAAGAACAGACATAATCGTTATTATCGCCCATAAAACAAACAAGACCGACTGCGTTGCTGACAGTATATTCTGCTCTATGTGTGTGTAGCGCCTGCGGCTGTGTGTGTTTGACTCTGTTGCTACTTCAAACACAATATAAACTGTAGTATTATCTCACCTCACTATCCCCAGTCTATAGTATTGTTTATTGTATAGAACACAATAATGTCTGGTCATTTAATATTTTACATACACACTATTTCATACGCTCGATAATATGCAGTATAATCTACTTATCAAAACATCACACAACTGTTGCCCTCTTTGACTTTATTCAATTTAAAATGTTTGATATCAATTGTAAAACCTGATCCTACTAAATACTCGTAGTTTGCGTGTCTCATGCATGTGACTTCATACAAAAGTAGTTCCATTTTGTAGTATAAATCTGAAAATGTACATGCTTGCAGCACTTTGTCGAAATATATTTGATCTAATCTAGTACATATCTATATATATTCCGTGATTTATTGATTATGCACACATCGTCAATGATTTTCATCTTTAATGACTCATCCTGTTGGGTTGTTCAGTTTTCGTACCGATTGAAGATGGACATATAGTAGCGCATTGTATTTAGCTTTGACAAGAGATGGTTTTACTCCATACTTGATTTGAAGACAAATTAACGGCCAGAGAATTCTTAACTGGTATTCTCTTGCTAACCGAAGAAAACATTGCGATTTTACATACAATTTGTTATTTCGTAAAACAATCGAAACAGATTTTTAATTATCGCAGTATTAAAATGGATATAAAATGATTATTTTACATCCAATTACACAAATAGCTATAAAATACAAATAAACGTTAAAGCGTCCACACGCAATGTATTTTAAATGGCATTGCTGTGTGCTGGACTGTTACATATTGCATCAGCTGATTGTATTGTTGTATTGTTGTCACTTAACAATAGCGTTTCTGTTAATAGCCTACATTTTATAAGGGCTCGCTTTGGCAAACATCCACGAATAAATATAAGATCACAGCTCAATAGTTAACTCAATATTTGATCAAGTGTTTAACATCATGCGAAAGGTAATGTATCAACCTTACTCAATCGAAAAATTAATATTTTTGGCCTGGCGTATGTGCCATCATTTCAAAATGTATTAAAGACATATTATTTAACCAACATCAAGTATTCGTTAGGATAAATCTACCGTTCTAATGACAAGTGGTGCTTCTTCGTGCTTGTGTGGAGCACGTAGGGTGATCGAACTGTTTCAGGTAGTCCTGCAGTCACAAGTTTGTGTTAAATCAACCCTAGAAAGCGATTAAACCTATCTTAAAATTATTTAACGTGGCAAAATACATGTTAACCTATACAGGGTGATTCCAAATTGCCTGGACATATTTTGTGGACCTGTTCCTTAAGCTGACAACATAAAATGCCATATAAGTATGGGTATAAAATGCCTATATTTCTGTCTATCGGTCTGTTTATGATTTTGTTTAAACTATTTTATATCTTGGGCATTTTTCAAGATTTTACGTTTCAATATGGCTGCCATTTAACATCTTGAAAGCCATATTAATGAAAACCGTATATATTAAGAACGTTGTTTTTACGATTAAAAAGACAGATTAAAATTCAAATCAAATAATACCTTATCGTTAAAATCGGCTCACAAACAACCGAGTTATCAGTTTTCCTACATTTCTACATCAATGATAAATAACTTAAGAGCAGAATGGTAGTCCTGCCCTATTAAATTGCCGAATGTAGAACGTAGTTCACCTCTTTCCTTTGTAATATTCTTTACCCAAACGGCCAAAACGCCCTTTGGCTACTACTTTCATCATTAACTTGGTTTCCTAAAAACTTAAAACGTCTGCAGCAGTTCTACAATATATAGAGGATATCATCAGCGTTTGTAGACTTAACTGGTTTAAAGACCCAACTCTCACAAGCAACGAAGCGACACGTTAGATATTACGACCAAATCGAAATCGCCAGGACCGTAACCTGGCGAATTTCATTTCGAATTTACCCAAATGAAGAGATTTTTATTCTCAGCGCCGCTTAGATATTAATTAAGTTTGCACCGCGGACATCCCGCCTCTGACCGGTTTTCAATTTGGTTTACTTGCCTCGACAGGTACTCGGCCAAAACCGACTCATTACTTTTAAATTACTTTTTAATAGGGAAAGTTAATTCAACAAGAACCTTCCCGGATTTAGGGTCAACTTTGAACTCATGTAATCAATTTGGAATCAGCTGGGTGAATTACTTTCGGTTTTAATGTTATTGTATGTTGTTGTTTTGTTGTTGTTGTGTTGTTGTAGGTCTACGGGTATGAACAAATCCTGCAAAACATTTTAGCCAAGTATTTAATGGTTTGTTTTTTATTGTTAAAACTTATTTCCGTACTTGTAATTGTTAAACGCAAGAATCACTTTAAAGTAAACATATCACTGATGCTATTGAGTTATTTAGTGAAAATATTACATGCGATTTTACAGTAACCATTTTGAGTATACATAACAGCTAAACCTTAAAAAAACACTATATAAAAACCGTAATCCATTTAATAGCACTAGAAGGTAAAAATCTCTGTCACTCCAAAATAATTAAATTAGAAAAACCAGTAATAATTTTGTTTATAAATAAACCATACGAAATAGTAATACGATTAGGGAGTTAAAGGTCATCATGAAATATGCTGTTTCAGTGATGTGAACATATTCGATAAATATACGCACACATCCTTTTCGTGCAAATTTAAAAACACACGACGTTTAAAAAAATGCAATGTATAAACGGGTTAACAGCAGAATGTTGAACAAATCTAAACATGGTTGACTCTAAAGTTTATTGCTCCACGTTATATGCGATCCAAGTTTTGCCCGACGTTTCTGTCTTGTAGTTGTACCCAAATAGAAATAACACGACATGAATAAAGCTGAACCCGGTGGATATCGAGCGGCTAGATATAGGATATAGGTAACACTGGGCGATCAGTCACGAGGAAACAGTCTGCGATCAGGCGATGCTGTGCAATACTTGGGTGTACTTGGGAACTTAATACAAACACCTGGGACTACCATAGGTAGGGTATAGTAAGTTGTTTTGGTTGTCCATAGCCCCAAAAAGCAGTTCCTTAAAGCAGTTCGAAATATTAACTATTCTTTTATTCAATTCACTATGTTCGTAATACAAGTTTAGGTTGTTTGATATACATAATTTAATATGTACGAGGAACTGTGTTAACCTTTGCTATACTGAAAAAACGTGTACAATTAAAGTAGTGGGGACGAGAATATGGAATAAATAATACCACTATGTATATGTTAAAAAATAAAATACTTAAAATGAATAGACAGGTGCCATGGTAGGGATATTCTTATTCGTTTGATTAAATTTCGTATAGCTCAATAATTAGATTTAATTATGTAAATTTACAAAAATAACATTATTATTTTGTTCAAAACATTTTTCTTTTGTTTTGCTGAAAACATCACTAGTCTTCTGGGGATCCATCAAATCGACGAGAAATTATGTCAATTTGATTATTAAACCCACTGAAGGGTTTAGTAATTGTGTTAGTAAGTGGAAAAATAACACATTACATTAGATAATAAGTTACATGGAAAAATAAGTTTACATTAGATCATGATTCATAATCAAATAAAGGAAACCTCCAGGACGAACTAAACACAAGTATGTTAATGGACGTGAGGATGTTATTAAGGATTTTTAGAGTGTCCGCATGATAAAGAAGTAACAGGCGACAAGTGAGTAAAGATTGATTTTTGTCGCCTCAGTCAAACAGACTTGAACTAACAATATAGGAGGTACTGAGAAGGATAAATTTGACGCGATGAATAACATGTAAAATTATATAATACTTTGGATTTGGGGACGAGAGGTTTTTCCTGCATGTATTGTGTATGTGAGTGAAGTCAAAAGAATTTACAAGGTCTGCATCATGAAAAAAGTAAAACAATTGTCGGATTGTATATCTTAAAACCATACCACACTTGCAATAAAAATAATTGTTTGTTTACTGTCACAAAATATCTTCAAAAACATTATCAAATTTATTTTCCAGGAGCCACGTACAAGGTAAGGGTTAAGGGCCTCATTACCAAATACAAGACTAAAGTAGGTAACATTAGGTTCATCGTTGCGCCACTAGGTGTATCTACAGTATTGGCGAAATACATTATTCTCTACACGTACATTCGAAATCCCTTGTAAAAGAAATTAATTTTTTAATGTATACTATGAATAATGTTACTGTCCATTTTTAAAGACGTTAGATTAGGCCTTGGTCGAAATCTCTTTTAAGTAATCGAAATAGTTATTGAATACAATACTTGAAAACACTAAAATACATATACAACCACTACCTAAATGGCCAGCGAAGGTATCTGTTATACTCAAGAAGTTGAATGAGAGGTATGAAAAAATGTTTGCAAGTAAATTTCTCTGAAAGTTTGGCATGATTTTTAACATTCGGCGTATGAGTAACAACGGGGTTTTATATTTTTAACACACACTATGTATGTGGTCCAAATGAGTCAAGCTCTTTAGGCTATATGCTAAATTTGGTATCAATTCTAACATGCGAATGGAATACTCAATGCAATGAAGTGTAGAGTAATAATATCAGCGAGATGTCTACCATGAAAAAAACACTGCATGGCAGTCCATTAGGAGAATGATAAAACTAAATCGTTCATATAGGATTGTGATATATCTGGAGCTAGATGTTATCCGTTCAGTTTAAATTCGCAAACAATTATTATATACTAGAGGTTAGATAACTGGTTTCCAAATTGGTCATCAGTAAGTCGTTAAAACATACAAACAAAAAACGAAGACAAACATGTTTACGAAAAAACACCGCTACTCTGCGGGCTCAGGGTGTAGGTGTATAGACTGAGCCCATTACTGTATTTGAACCTTTTCAATTAATTCACTACCACTAGTGTAATTGGGTTAGGTTAGGGTTTCTAACTTTATACTAACCTAACATAACCTAACCAAAGTTTAATTCACTTCCACTTCTATTGCTTATAATCTATTGCTCTAAAGACCAGTGGTAGTGAATTAACGGAAAAGGTCCCGTTATTTGAGCCAGAACCATCGATGTATGTAGTCTACCATGTATATAGTAACTTATATCATGTATAGACTACGTTCAGACTATATACATTAATGGTCAGAACCTAAATGCTGAACCTCACGTCGCACCGTGAGAATAATAATTAGTTGTATGGTTCTGCAGTATTTTTCGCAAACATATCTGACTGTGTTCATTTCTTGCTTGTATGTTTTGAAGACTTTCTCGACTCCGTAGGAGCGATGAGTTTTCTATTAAACCGTACTTTTAAAGTAATCCAGTAGGAAACACCTAAAGAATGAAACGCAAACACTTGCTAACCGGTAAAGCGAAGAGGACAACAGAGACTAGAGGGGTCAACTCTAGACAATTACCCCAGAGGCCACTCGGTAAAGTAGATCCTGCAGATAGAGCCTGTGACGCAGAGGGTTTGCGTCAGCTGTGCATTATTAAATGTGTTCTATTATGACACGCGCGGCACGCGGCACGCAAGTAGCATAAGGCTAATTGTTATTAGTGGTAACCACACCCGAGTCAGCGGACATCTCACGTCTATAGCTTCAAATTCGGAATTGCGATTCACAGATAATGCAATACTGTAGATATTCCATTTCTATGTAAATGTTGAAGTTAGTTTTGAAAGATGGAAGAAATTAAACTGTGTGATCAACGGTGTGTAGGTGTAAAATATCGTTTTCTTACACAACAACTTTTAAACATGAATTAAAAAAACACTTATTGTAAAATGTACAGCTAAAGTCTTTATTGTTTGTGATAAAATTAAGACTAAAAGAGAAAATGGCGCTTCAATAATCACACAATCTGTGGGTACTGCGATACTTGAGTAATATCTTACTGCAGCTATGGATACTAGAAAGATACTATAGATACCTTTATAGACTATAGATACTACTATAGATACTACTATAGATACCTATAGTAGTATAGACTACTATAGATACCTATGCCTTGCCCCTTTATTCTATGGTCTAGCTCAGTATCAGATTGCTTGAGTGTGAGACAGGCTTTTACGATTCATCCGAAATTACATCATCAGTATGTTGACAAAGGTCTCCAAACCTTAAACACAGTTTTTAAGTACAATATGGACATAAGCATTTCCCATCGCATTATTCGTCAATACTGGTCGGTGACGGAGAAAACATATGGGAAGGAAGATAAATATATCAACATGAATATAGTTCATAAACAAATGTGCCTCTGTAAATAAAGTAAACACGTGTAACTCAAACACTATTATCATTATGTTGGTACAACCACGAAAGTCAATTTAACTAGAATTTATAATTTTATTCAACCAAATTTACGTTTTACATATAAAAATACGTTTCATTTATCGTATAAAGACTTGTATATTCTATGTAATTCTGAGATGAAACAAACTTACGATCACAGCGATAGCTAACACAGTGTGTATTCGTAGCGGTGATCGCTGCCGACTGTGTTTGTGAAAAACTTTACCTTCGATGTACGTTTTGTTACAAGCTGTCATTAAGTATTTCCTTAGTGGGGGAAACGCATTCAAGGCCACTAAAGTTGCTAATGATTGCTAACCTGAAATTTTCCAAAATATCACATTTTATATCAAACACACGTAACTCAACACCTACGCCTAGTGGTAACTGAATTGTAATATTTCATCTGGTACAATCGCGCGCCTAATTCACTTATAACCCCGTCTGATCCCAAAGAGCGACGTTTCAATAGATAATTGGCGAGAGCTGAGCCCACAGCGACGCCTCAGCCTTATTCACTGTTGGCTTTTGATTTATGTGTACTTAGAGGCTGATGAATGGCTCAGCGGCAGTTTATCACTCAGCTGTCCAATGTCCGTGCACAAACACAAACATGCACGTTATATCGTCATGCCTTTCACCTCCAATCATGCCTTCGTCACTCATCATTCTTCCGTCTCCGGTCATTACATCGTCGCCCTTTATGCCTTCGCGTCCTATTATGCCATTCGTCTATCGTCATGCCTTAGTCTCCCGTCATGCCTTAGTCTCCCGTCATGCCTTAGTATCCCGTCATGCCTTAGTATCCCGTCATGCCTTAGTCTCCCATCATGCCTTAGTCTCCCATTATCCCTTAGTCTCCCGTCATGCCTTAGTCTCCCATCATGCCTTAATCTCCCATAATGCATTGGTCTCAATCATTATGCCTTTCGTCTCCCGCCATGTCTTTCGTCCATATTTCCCATACTTTAAACCTGTCCCGCTCACCAGGCCCTGAGTATGTTGTCATGCACTTTGTCCTTTGACACGCATTTCTCCTAGTCCACTTTAACCAGACACCACAAGCAGCTGATCAACATATTTGAGGTGGTCTGTTGTATAGGGTGGTCAAAATCAATTACAAATTCAATGAAGTACAAATTATCCAGTTAGCAAATGTTAGTGTTTAATCTGAAGAGTTTGACCAAGAACAAATAATTTCCTCTTTGAAGTAAGACCTTAGCTGTATCGTATAGCGGCTGAGCTGAGAAATCGCTATTTCTGCCTAAAAGTATTCACCAAATTGGTTCAGCAAACACGCTGCCCTGATGGTCACCACAAACATCATGTATTATTTACAATATACAAGCCACCCACTTCCTTAATATCTCTTCTCTTACAACGGTTTTGCTAAACGTAACAAAACAATTGTATATTAATAACTTTGTTTTACTATTTTATTCTCCTTGTTATGAAGTCTAGATGATATATCAATGTTTATAAAAGTACACTAAAGAAATACAGGATCCTTTGCAAATATATTGAATGAACTGATCCATGAATTTGCCATGATTATGTCTTTTTAAAAATCATAAACATATACTACAAAGCGTACTTGATTAGCGAGTTATCAATGACGTAATCGAAATGTGGACCCAGACTGTTCATCACAACAGTCATCGAGACCTTACCCTCCGAATATAATCATACAAACATATGTTTGCTTGAATAGAAAACTACACAGTCTATTCCTCTATCAATTTTCGCTAATTCTCCTTCAATATCAATTTTCGCAATTAAAGAGTGGATTCTTTATTTTTAAACATGACAACTGAGATATACATACATGCACTTTTGAATAGACGAACAAGAGTTAATTTCTAATTTCTCCAATATTTGATTTTTTCAAGAGACGGTCTTGTAAGGAATCATTCAGGTCTATCTCGAGTCTTCCTTCATTATACATCCTTGAGAGAGTGTACTTTTGTAAAACTAACCAACACTGCAGTGTACATACTTACCTAAATCTTACAAATGCCTTTTCATTCAACATAATCTTTTGTATAATGGAATCCATTTTTGACCACCTTTCTCTCCTCAACAACCTAAGCAATACTCAATATTCAATCTTAGGATCAACTAAAACATATTAGTCGTGAATGCTTGCTACAGAGTTCGCGATTTCTACGCTGACATCACAAACAAGTCGGTGATTTCTGCTGGATTTAAACAGTCAAGTTATTTTAGTTTAGGAGTTGTTTTGTTCATTTCACTATTGTATAAATTGGCTTTTCCAATAAAATTTTGTAATTTTTGAATTAAGAATGAATTACAACGGAGAAGTTTAAACCAAGTCAGTAGTGACAGTTTGTGGAAACTCTTCTGAAATGTCTCGCTTCCTCCACAGCCCAACCTCCTGATTCACTTAGTTCACTTCCTCAGCCGTTCTTTCTTGTCCAAGTTCCGTTTGTAAACGAAATTCAAGTAACTGAATAATTCATCACGTTTATTGTGACGTCGTGCTTCAGATCTTCGCCGATCGATTGTGAAGGGAATGTTAACATGTGACGTAATTGTTCAAAGAGTGACACAAATGGCTCAGTGGTGTAGTAATACGACAAAATTACTACATTTTAGCTCTATATATCAATCATATTGGTGGACTTTACCGCGGTATGTACTTGTTGGTATATTGAGAAAAAGTAACTTCTATTTCAGCAACAATATTATTATCGTTAGCCCACTACTATTATAACTAAAGACAATCGAAACTCAGATAAAACAGACTTTACAATACAACGAGAAGTATACTTTAACTATCCAAAGTCAATAGTTCAAATTTGCATAGATGTTATACACACTTTTGCTAGAAAAATTGTATTATTTATAACATTCAACACAAACTTCTAAACCAACAGTTTTATACATTGTTTCAAAAGAAACTACATTGTTTTGGCACTTTATTTGAAATAGTAAATTGATCCAAACCAAAATCTGAAACTAAGCGACGTTGTAGCCTCTCAGTTCAAAGGTGTTAAGAATCCTTCCTGGCAGACGTTGGTATTACAGATTCTCCCCTACCCATTTACGCTACAAGAAGCTTACAAAAACAAAACATAGTAATATATCTGCAATGTTTGCCAAACATAGGTACAGCCAGAGCGCTGGCTGGGTCGCTGGCCCAGACCGTGCCGCGGTTGCTTGGTTACTGTATCCCGGACGATATTTCACTCTGAATTCGTTACCTGGGTTATTTAATTGATTTATTTCTAAAATTGTACTACCCCAGTGTCTTTTGGGAGTGTAACCACTTCAATGAAATACGAGTTAGCTTTCTCTGATCATGAGTAAATAAATCACAGTGCCTTCACATAAAGTGCAAATGAAAATTTACCTGAGCTAAACTAACAAAATAATACTAACGGCGTAACGGGCGAAGGGTTTTATGGCATCTTTTACAACCACTACTCAAGGTAGAAATTCTATAGCTAATGATCTCATAAGATACCACATCGTTGGATTAAATTCTGTATTACTGTATATGTAATTCGTTTGATTGCACACTAGAAACAATAATTGTATCAAGTCCTTTGATAGTGATATTTCTAGAAAAACTGACAGTGTCGATCCACAAACTCGCAGTGTCACGTGTCAAACTCAATGTGCTGTGTCACAAATACACAGAGTTGGGCTACAAACTCACAGTTTTGTGTCAGTGGGATGTTGAAGGTGAGGAAGGCAAGCTTTATCGATTAGCCCGTGATTACAGCAGCCTAGGGGCGATATATCTAGGTCGCTCCTTTCCCGGATCACTTTTTGACGCCTACTTTTTAATGATTTACAGAAGCTGGTGATATTTTCCTTCCACGTGCCATCAAATACAAAATGTCATAAAAATTCTGTGCTGGCGATTTGGACCAGTTGTAGCAACCTTTCGTATTAAAAGTAAAGATACCTAAATGAGCCTCCTTTTCTTTTAGTTTGGCAAACGATAATTAAACGACATTAACGATACTATATTTATAATAAGTTTACCTTGCAATTTGTTAAGGTTAAAACGTTGATGTTTATGAACGCGAATGGTGTATATTTCAAAGCAGTTATTTCGATAGTTAAATTAAGCAATATTTTGTATTTTTTCTAAAACTTTAATGGGAATCGTATAGTTGACGCTAATGTTATAGTCACAACAGATGGGTAACAAGTTACAAGTTGCAAATTGGCCAGTCGCAGCGCTCGGTTACTGTGACAACGTAGTAACCGCATGTTACACACGGTTATCGGTTATATTGTTGTCTATTGACTTGCTTGTAGTTACATTTATACGTTGGGACATGTTGTATACCCAAAACCTTTTGAGGAAACCTAAAGTTTGAATTTTGAGGCAAACAAATTTTGAAGTTTCTTTTTTCATAAAAAAAACAAATCGAAATATGTACAGTGTATGGTTGAAGCTACAGTTGATTGTTGTATCATTATTGTCCACGTTATTATTTATTGGGTGACAAAACTAAGCCAACTGTCAACGTGTCCTGTACAAGTGTGTCAATACAGGTCGTGTCATCCACGTCTACAGCGCTACAAGAAACACGGCAAGTTTTGATGAATCTGAATTTCCTTGATACTTTTTTACCCTTCATCGACTCGTACATTCGTGACGAGTTATTGTCCAAGTTTTTTACACTACAGGACAGTGAAGACCGAGTATATAATGCATGAGAGTGGTTTAGTTGCTGGTCGAAAGTCTGATTCTTTGGATTTATATACGGAAAACTGAAAAGCAAGGCAACAAAAGCCTTTCTATGATGTTTAAACTACATTATTTACGAATACAGTATTAGTTTTTGCAAAATTTTCTTGTTGCGTCCATTCATTGACTATTGAATACTGAAGTATTTTATGTTAACGGTCAAAGGCTATTTTACAGCAAAACAATTGATTTGTTGTTGTAAATAATGGAGAACCTTTCGAGGAAAAGGAAGAAACGGGTGTAAAATGAATAGACTTACTACCGTATTGATAAGAATAAAGTTTAGTACGGTATTAGTTTAGTTTTCAAAGTTCTGACTTGAATCAAATTTTTAAATCAATTCTGACAGAAATTCTCTCTGAAAAACCGTATTTATTTCGAGAGAATCTTGGATCAGTTTGTAGTAAACAATTAAAACCTAATTAGAACTTGCTCCACAATGACTAAAAAGTCAAACAGATGACAAACAAAAGAGTGTTGATGTGTCAAAAGTTGGCCGTTTTTCGTGTAAGAGGCTCGTCGCCACCGTCGCCCAAAGTGGCCTTTTAATTGGCGGAGGAGAAGGGAGGTGTCAACAGCTCTGCACTTTTATCGACTGCAGCTATCATCAACACTGGCAGAGTCTCCTACTTGTTACAAACTTTAACAACACTTAGAAATATGTTGAACATTCTACGCAAAATACTAACGTCAATCGAAATAGTTCGTCAAGACACACGGTCAGTAGGCGATTTCAACATCGTGTAACTAAACAGATGGTGTATTATCAGTGTGTTAGAGTGAATCGGTAAATCTACGAGTACTTCTATCTAAGAATGTTCATCCTTTATAAAATCTTTTCTTGTACAATGCGTCAGTGATCATTGAATAGCAAGATGACCATCACAACATTTTTCTCGTGTAGCCTAAGTTTTCGTACAACAAAATTTAGATCTCCTTTATAAAGTTAAAAGTCAATATGGATCACTCAGTCAAAGCATAAAATTCCTCAAATCTTTGAGAACTAATAAAACTACTCAAATTTAAATTATTTGTTTTTTTAGAACATTTGACTTTTATCCTGTAAAGTTATTTATGTTTTTACAAAATGTTACGCTATTTAGATACTTTATACAGGTCTTGTCATGCTGCAAAATTAGGACGGACGTTAGAGATTTGAATAATCGCGTACGCCTTACGCAGACTTTATAAACACGCACCAACGCACGCGCACGTTCAGAAAATAAATAACGTAAACTAGGTCAGTGTTGGCCGACCCCTGACAGTGGTGCTGTGGAGGTAGATACTCACATGGTTGATGATCTGCCATTTGTTGGAGTTCCTACCGTAGCACATACACGTGGAGAAGGGTATCATGACTCGAGTAGAGGAGAACTGAGTTGTGAGCGACAGGTCGATAGCGAGGCCGCGCCGGCGTCCAGCCACCCAACATCTCCCTGTATGCATCTCCAGTAGACCTAATCTCCAACGGAAAACGCCACTATTCCTACACATCTTTGGACCAAAGTATTCGTCGCCACATCTTGTGCAACTACCGTAAACTGTTAAGTTGGGTGAGATGAATCGGACAATTCCTAATTTCAAGGGACAGAAAAGGGTTTACTGATTCCCGTACACAATGAGAAAGGTTTCCGTCAGGTAAAGCAAGTGATAACAATAAAGAATAAACAGCCAGGGCAAAAATGCGAGCTATTCTCCCCTAACTTAACCTTGACCTTAAATTAATCACTGAGGTTTTCAAGAGTTGAAATGCCGTTCATTGTTAGTTGTTCAGAGATTTGTCTTGTTTTTTAAATCTCTTGAACATTATAGATGCACATTCGCACCCATCGAGTCGTATTACTATCTCCAACGATAAAACTTATCTCCGCCAGATAAGTCCTCGTACAGTTTGACATGTGAATGTGAGTGTGTAAGTGTATGTTGAGTGCATGAAGGTGTGTGAAGTATGAAACAACGCGATCTCCACCGGTCTTCCATCAGAGCATTGTCATTCCTTGAGTGGCATTCCTCTATTGTCATTACACATAAAATCTCTTGTCTTAAAGTTTTACTAAGTCATAAAACAAATATTACGAGTATTACACGTTTTACTTCAACGAATTTTAATCGACGATGTACATGTGAGGTAATGACCAGCACATACGAGGACATTACTTTAAAAAATAAGATTCTGAAAAAAACCATAAACATCAGAAGAGTATATATCAACAAGACAGTGAGCCTCAAAATTATCCTCGTTGCCGATGCTCGTAGGTGAAATTGATACACGAGACGGCGCTGGTAGGCAATATAGCTACAAGGGACGGCGCTGGTAGGCAATATAGCTACACGGGACGGCGCTGGTAGGCAATATAGCTACACGGGACGGCGCTGGTAGGCAATATAGATACACGGGACGGCGCTGGTAGGCAATATAGATACACGGGACGGCGCTGGTAGGCAATATAGATACACGGGACGGCGCTGGTAGGCAATATAGCTACACGGGACGGCGCTGGTAGGCAATATAGATACACGGGACGGCGCTGTTAGGCAATATAGATACACGGGACGGCGCCGGTAGGCAATATAGCTACACGGGACGGCGCTGGTAGGCAATATAGCTACACGGGACGGCGCTGGTAGGCAATATAGCTACACGGGACGGCGCTGGTAGGCAATATAGATACACGGGACGGCGCTGGTAGGCAATATAGATACACGGGACGGCGCTAGTAGGCAATATAGATACACGGGTCGGCGCTGGTAGGCAATATAGATACACGGGACGGCGCTGGTAGGCAATATAGATACACGGGACGGCGCTGGTAGGCAATATAGATACACGGGACGGCGCTGGTAGGCAATATAGCTACACGGGACGGCCCTGTTAGGCAATATAGCTACACGGGACGGCGCTGGTAGGCAATATAGATACACGGGACGGTAAACAATAGGGACGTATTTTTATACTCTATACCATTTAGGTTAATATGTTTTGTTAAATACACTGTAAACATGCATTTTAATATTTGAATAGATAGATTATGTTTAATATTTTGTTGTAAATTTTTCTCCTTGTTGTTTGCCACAAGTACTTGTGGTCTGACACTGAGTCACGAGCTGTGTAAACAGCAGCGGAATGCAAAAATGTTGAACACCCGGGCCACCCCCTCCCCCAGTCACGTGACTTAGGACCACGTGACCAGCCCTTGTGTCGCATGCTGGCGTGCACGTCGCCCACACCTACAGTGGGGATGTATTTACCACCTTCCCAACCATGTAGCTTATTATAAGAAATGTAATTAATATGTAGAAAAATAAGTTTACCGTAACAGAAATAATATTTTTATGGTGTCAACAATTAGGATAATTAATATCTTAAAAATTAAAGTGCCATTCAGTGCAAATCTTTTTTTAATATGAACAATAGACTGGGATAAATAAATCTTCTGACAATCACATGATGAAATGAATATATTATCAATACCTACTTAATAAACAAAAAAATACTGATGAATTAAACTCATGAAATATATCATTACTTCCTTTAATAAAATAAATCTAAACAATTTAACACCACAAAATATCAACATTTTCTGTTTTAGAAGATTTAAATCTTGAAACTCACATGCTGATTAGGTATCAAAAATTAGATTTTTCCAAAGTTTTGGTGATTTTGAGATTTGGACATGATGACATTTATATGCTGCGGTTAGGCTATGTAGTTTCCATGTAACAAAGCAGCAAAAGTAGCAGCCACAATAATAATTGAATTGCTACTTATTACAGCTATGGTAAGTAATAACTTGTGGCCAAATCAGCTGATAGCAGTTACTTCTATCGACTTGTTTGTGGTTGATATCGTAATATTGTGACTACAGGTATTTGTTTTTAATGCTATTTCATCAGTGAGGCTGGTTCACCGTGCTCCTGCTCGAATTTTATGATTATCTGATCCAAGGGATTATCTTTGTTCTGAATTTTTATTTAAATAGTCATAAAATATGACTATTTGTAATACAGAATGTCCAAAAAAGATTAGTCCATACAATGCCATTTCCATATCAATCCATGTGTGAAAGTCCCATTTTTCACATTTTTTAAATTCTAACTTAAGGCTTCTGAAATTTTCTCTTTTTGTTCACCAACGGAGATATTTCTGTTTGGTGGGTGCCCTTTATTCACCCTATAAGATGAAATCACTCGGGTGGCAAACGAGGAATGTTGGACAGCATCGTGACGTATATTGTATTTGATAGTCAACAATTTCAATTTTAAATCACAATATCTATTCAGATACAACACTTATCAACTCAGCAACAATTATTTTGTAAAACTTAACTTTTTGAGCATAGGATCGATACAATTGACACAGGTTGAACATTCTATGTTAAAAATTAACCGTATGGATTAATGGATACCCAATACATCCTAAAGATAAATTATACATCATGTACCAACAGATGTACCCCAGTACACTCTTGCAGAAACAAGGCGAGCGAGGGCGAGAGTGTACCCGGTGTGCTCGGCTTCTATCGCCCTTACTCGGGTCGCCTCGCCTTGCCTGCTCTCCATCTGGAGTCGGTTTTGTGACACGAGTCAAAGGACCTGAGACTGCACGAGTACTGAGCATATAAAGCATTTCCATTTCGACTGCGATACAAAGGGAGAATGTACGTACATGTTTACTTCACATGTAATCTATGCCGAGCTCTCGGCCGAATTACTCGACGAGCGCCTCAGTGAGCACCATCGTTGGTAAGCATCTAGACAACAGTTTACTGGTACAGTAGCAAAAACAAACCCAGCAACTAAGTGGCGTGGGCTTTCAGCTGCCTTACACATCATGAGAAATTATCTAAAAGAAAATTTATAGCCTTAATACAATAAGGAGTTTTTTTCCATTACATTCTTTTTCCAGCTGTCCTATTAAACAAATATTTACAACGGGGGTGTCATTTTACAGCTCATGACCTAGCGGAGAAATGAATGGTAACTTTAGGGCATCGCCCCTCTTGCGGTTGATTTATTCCTAGAATTTGTTTTCAAGAATTCAGTGATATTGGACCCACTTTCTTTATAAAGGTTTAAATGTAAATGGTTATTTAACAGCTGATCGTTCAGTTGAATATCTAACCACAGTCAGAACGCAAATAAAACAGGGAAATAAGTATGAAAATTGATTTTAAATAGGCAACTTTTGTAAAATTGTAACCTGATTGAGATAGGTAAATCACTCTTCAAGTGTAGGCCTAGAAATTTAGTAAAAAAAAATCAAGAAATTTAGTATATTGTAAATTAAAGGATTTATTTACCTAATGACTGTCTAACAGTAAACTACATAATTTTTGAAAATTAAAAGGGCATTATTAGTTTTTCACGGGTACCAGTTTTGAACACAATTAAAACTTGAACGGGCCCGCCTCGTGGAGCAAGTTTCAACCCGTTCAATAAGAGAAGTTCCATCCTATATATGTGCAAATCTATTGAGAATCAGTCAAATACTCCGTAATGGCAATAACCTGTATTTTTATGCTGTTTCATAATGAATGAAAATAAACTAATTCAAAGAAATGTTAGAACCAATTGCAGTAGTTATTCTTTTAAATAGAAGATAATATCAGTCCCATTTAAAATGCAACATTAGCTGTAGTTCCATGAGAGAAAAATCCTACACTCGTCTCCATTCATACTTGGCCAGGCCCACTTTTATAAACAGGCAGACTGGGCATATGCCCAGGGGCGCCGAAGGTTTGGGGGCGCCCACCGGGTGCCCCTCAACCATCGCCTACCTGCACTTAGGAAAAAATGGGGGCACTGCTTTTGGGTTTGCCCAGGGCTCCACTGACCCTTATTGCGGCCCTGTACTTGGCTAAAAATAACTACATTCGTATGGTCGCCATTTCAAACTAAAGTGTTAAAATATTAAGGGAAGGAACCACATGTTACTAAACAGCCTGCAATATCCTTCTATAACTAGTCCTACAAGGGGCTGTAGTATTCCTAGGGGAACTGTACTTTATCAAAGGGGCTCTAGTTTCAGCAAGGACACAGCAGTCTAGGGTGACTGAACACAGGGTAAAGTTTCAAAAAAGGACTGTGATCTGTGGAGAGACTACATAATTGATCGATAAGAGTGGTAGTTTCAAAGGGGGGCTTTACTGAAAGATCAAACAACGAGATCTAGCCAATTAATGGATTTGGCTATGGGATGATGCAGCAGATTCCTATGCCTAGTCAGTGCCGGATTTAGGGTACTAGCGGCCCTAGGCCAAATTACTTGAGCGGCCCTCCCCCTGTGGTGGAAATTCCTTGAGATAGCGGAAGTAATCGTGAATATCTCCTATGCATCTAGAGGACATCATTATCGACACCCGTGATCGCGGACATCTCTCCTAAACCAAGACAAATCCATCATAGGTATCCGTGACCGCGGCAAAATCGTAAACATCCCCCGCGGGCTGCAACAAAGGGACATAATCCTCAACAGTCACAACCGCGGCGAAATCATATCCCGTGGGCTTTGACCTTGAGGACATCATCACCGTCACCCGCGACCACAGTAAAATCGTGAACATCTCCCGCGGGCCACAATCACGGGGACATCATCATCGACACTCGCGACCGTGGCCAAATCGTAGACATCTCCCGCGAAGCAGCAATCACGGGGACATCATCATCGACACTTGCGATCGCGGCAAAGTCGTGTTAAAAATATCTCCGGTGGACTGCGATCATGACGACATCATAATTGTCCCCCGCGGTCGTGCCGAAATCGTAAACAACTCCCGTGAGCCGCAATCACGGGGACAACATCATCGACACTCGTGACAGCGGCTAATTCTTGAACGTCTCTCGCGGGCTGCGACCATGAGGACACATCGCCGTCACCCGCGGCCGCGGCTAAATCGTGAACGTCTCCCGTGGGCCGCAATCATGGGGACATTATCATTGACAACTCGCGACAGCGGCTAATTCTTGAACGTCTCCCGCGGGCTGCGATCATGAGGACACATCGCCGTCACCACGGAAAACCAACATGTGATCGTTGCAGAAAACATACTAATATAACCTTATACTATAAGGTTATAGTAGTATGTTTTCTGTGCCGTCACCCGCGGCCGTGGCAAAATCGTGAACATCTCCCTTGGTCCGCGGAGACATCATTATGGTCACCTGTGATCGCTGCAAACTGGTGGTAAAAAAAAAAAAATTTTTATCTAAAAAATGTTTTTCTCAATCCTCTGCGGCCCCCTTCTGCTTGCGGCCCTAGGCCGCGGCCTAATCGGCCTAGTGGTAAATCCGGCACTGTGCCTAGTCTGGGGTTATGTGCAAAAAGGTTTCAGAATTTCAAAGCGTGACCATTATTTAGTTGTTGCCACTTCCTAGTTAATTGCATCCTTAAGATCCATCAGGGTTTGTGAGTGTAGAGATGCAAAATTTAGGAACGCCGCAATGAAAAAATTCACACATGCTCAAATCTGGTGGGGACCATTTTGGGTCACAGAATATCACGGAAACATAAAATACCTAAATCTTCCTTGATGCATAATACCATAGACAAAAGAATTCAATTATAAACTGACAAAGGAAGGTTCCACGATTTGCTCAATGTTCGTCGATTCGCTGCCGTCGTAGACTCGCCGCCTGCTACCAGCACTACCACCCTTGCAAACGAAATGCTACAAACTTATCAGACCCACTTTTCAATATGAGTACGGTTGAAAAAAGTATTTGAACTCCCGTAATTTTAACAGAAAAGCCCATTTTTTAAAACTCATGGACATTTAAAACTCTGAAAAATAATGGAACAATCCCCAACTCCCTGGATTCGGCGAACACGCAGGAAACATGACGGTTTTGACCGCGACTACAAGAGACGATCATCATTTTGTGGCGGCCAAGGATAATGTTTCCAATTCTTTCGCTATTGTATATTTTCAATCAGTATTTTTCAAACCAGATTTTGACCTGACTTGATTTGGACCCAAAACCCAAAGGTTTTAAACAATTTTACCTAGCCGGCCCAATATTATAAAAATTTAATAATTTTTCAGATAGTCTTTTCTAGACTCCTAGGTCTGTGGGTAAAAACTTGAAAACAGGACAGTTGCCGTCCCTAGCTATTTATACCTCTTCCACCATCTATTCCTGCTCCAAATAGTTTTAAAATGATTTATTATACCTTCCTTATAATAGAAATGTTTATGTTTTCCGATTATAATACTATGTAGTAAAGAAAAAAGTGTTTGAAAAGTTCCAAAATGGGTATAGTTATTGCAAAAACCCTGTCCCCTAGGTTAGAAGTTGGATACATAAACTTATATTTTCAGTAATATTAAGGCAATAAATTTTAAATATTTTGTTTAAATTAATTAATAATGTTAAAATATTGACAAAAATTACCAAAAAAACTTTTTAATGAAATTATACTGGCAATAACGATCGTTAAAAGTCGTGTCCCTGGCCATTAATGTAATTCTGGGTTCGAGGGTAGGAACCAGTTCTCGTCAGGTCTTTCAACCCTATCGACTCCGGTAAGATCAATATTTCGGCCTCTCTGTGTTCGTTGTTGACTGTGGGTGAAGTAGGTTTAGACGTTATGTGATGCTAGGCTTTCCAGTTTATACAGAAAGTCTTGATTTAAAATCTGTTTTGTAAGAGTTAAGTTTTTGTGTAATGATCAGTATTGATAATAACTGTTACAATAAGGTAAATAACTTATTCAAAACTACAAAAATATAAGACAGACGCATACTTAACCAAACTTATGGCCAGCAAAGGGAACTATGGCTTCTATGTTCTATTTTAGGTACATTTTTGTAATGGTCGGTAGTCGGTACTGATAATAACTGTTATAATAAGGCAAATAACTTATTTAAAACTAAGGAATTATAAGTCAAACCCATACTTAAACAAACTTATGGCCAGCAAAGGGAACTATGGACTCTATGTTCCATTTTAGTAAATGACGAGAGTGAAAATGCTAATGTCGGTCACTATAATTTGGGTCACAAAATCTGAGGATCTGATGTGTGACCTACATTGCTTTTGGTGAATTATGTGACCCAAATTACTTCTCTTATGAGTTTTCAATGTCGAGAATTAATTTTTCTGTAACCCACAATATAATTGAATATTATTTCTGTTTACTGTCTTTACTTTACCTATTTTGATGATGGACGGGATTATACAACAATGTGGGCGGTGAGAATTTGGCTCCTAGATTTGCAATAAAATTACGAACCTCGCCTAGTGTTATTAGCAGACGATAATAACAAAAAGGTGACACTTTTATGATAGGATAACACAAGTTTTGTTTAATACATAGAAGATCTCCATTTATGCGTTTGAGTCACTGTGTAATGTAAGTCCCCTTACCTGCATTACGTGTGACGTCAGTCACGTGACCTACATTACTTGTAATTTGGGTCACTCAATTGAAATGGTGGGTCACATGGTTTTTGTATGCATACAAATAAAATCGCTAACTTTAATGGTCATTATTAAGTTAAAAATTAGGTATACTTTTCAGTATATTGTTTAAAGAAAAAAATATTGCAGCCTATAATTTGTATTGTGAGTAAGATAAAAAATATAGAAGGATCCTACATTACAGCAATTTTTTAGAGTTTTATTTTGAGTTTTTTAACATCTTGTATATTTATAGCAATCACATTTTTCACACTTAGGTATTATTGGGTATCTAAAAGCTGTTGTAATCACAATTTGCATAATTCATTGTAGATATCCTTGTCAAAACTTAGGATTGTTTGTGTGACCCAGATTACTCAAAAACCAGAGGTTGAATTTCTCTTCAAAGCAATAATAAATTTATGTTATTAATTAATTTTAGAGTTAATAAGATCAGGTTTATGAACTACAAAGGCTACACATTAGAAAAAAATAGACTTAATTACTATTGATGAGTATTTATTTTCTCAGATATAGGGGACAGCAACTGTCCTGTTTTCAAGTTTTTACCCCTATCACATTGAGGGAAAACAGGGGTGAGTTCATCAAGTTGAAGCAATACCAATTGTGTATTCTAAACCTCCTTTGCTACAGCCACCGAAGTAGCGGGGATCTCTTGAGCGAGCTGCCAACGGCCCTCAGCATATAAATAACACACTAGGGTTTAACACCATTGCTCAGGTCTGATTAAGAATAGTGTGAGTATGATAAAAGAAGGTGTCTTCCCGGCTAGAAGAGAAGCGAGCGCCGTTGATCAGAAGTTCAAAATATCTTTTCATATAGGTCTAGGGACTCCTGTCTCAGTGAAATTCGTAGAAGTTAACCAAATGGGTGCTTCTTTGTAAGTAGCAGGACTGGTCAGACATTTTGCTAATTTTTTAATCTTTGTGTACGTGTATCCATTGAAAACTCCATTTTATGAACAAGTAGCCTTTTTAGCAAATTTCTCTAGAGTGAAGAAGCTATCACCGTAAGTGGCACAGTAAAACCTATGCCCGGGACTGATTTACTTTTTTATTTTGACGTGAATGAGTTAACTTGAGTAAATTTTGTCCGATTTTGATGAAATTTGGTTTAAAGGTGTAAGGCAGCACGTAAACTTGAATGAGTTTGCGAACCAGCATTAATCGGACAATGGGAACGGGGTTTTAGAGGCGGTTTTATAACGTAAAAAATGGTTTTTCTCATTTTTGACCCTCAAAGCACAACATTTTCAAATTTTTCTCCAGACTTTTATAAAGAGCTTAAAAAAACAAATAATTTAGTATATAAAAGAGTTTTTGTACGGTTATTGGGAACGGAGAAAATACAAAAATTGTAAATTCAAAATTCCCAAGTTATTTTTATGGAGAATATTGTAAAATGTTGTAGTTTGCTTGTTTGGCGGGGGTATTTTATATCATGAGATGATGTGGAAGAATAATAAAAATATGCATAATTAGATCAATAAAATAATCTCTGGAGCATGTAGAGTTAAGGAGTTTTTAATATAACGGAAATAAGCTGAAACTTTGTGAACTGTTTGTTCAGTAATGTGTAGGATCGTCTCTACTCTTATAAATACCTGGATAAAAAATGCAGTGATACCCAAACCCCCCCCCCCCCCCCCCACCAATCACCACTCAAAAAATTTTTGAGAGGTACCGGAACACCGTTCTGACGCAAATCGAGCACTGAAAATATGAATAAAATACAGGAACTTACCAAAATCAACCAATGTGGCGGCTCCACCAGCCAAACAGCATGGCGCCTTGAGAGAACGCTGGAAGGTACCTTGATATCCAAGGGCAACTTTGGGAGCTTCATTGCTGAAACAAAAAAATATAATATTGGAAAAGGTTTCAAAAGGCCCTACCCCTGCTTATCTTTAACTTGACAAAGTCAAATACTTAAAATTCAAAACAACAAGTTAATAAAGTGGGCCTATCAATTTATCTAGCCTATTTTCAGAAAAGGTTGCATACTGCAAGTGTATAAAATGATGAATTGGGATAGGCCTAGCTTTAAAATATATAGCCTATATACTTGGAGTACGCCAGCCCAGTTTGGTCACCCTTCCACCTAGGGCCCATCAACAAATTCGAAGGTAACCAGAAGAAATACATCAGATTTCTCGGTGCCGTCAAGGCATGCGGTACCGTGAAGTCCCAGTGGCCGTCTTCCAAAACAATTTAAACCTGCTAGATTTTCACTTGAGCCGCTGTGTGGCAGACGTTGTTTTCCTCCACAAACTTCTCAATGGCCAAATTGACTGTCCCGCCTTACTTGCCGAAGTGGACCTCCATGTGCCTTCTAGAACCCGTTCACAAGATCTGTTCGGCAAGAGGCACTTCAGTAGCCAATACGATTAGCCTATCAAGCTCCTCTTGCAAGATTTCTTAGTCTTGGAAACACTTTGGGGGCCAGTATCAACTTCTTTGGAGACACCACGGGGACTTTTTGAAGGAAGGCCACGGTCCGGTTTACTTCCCTGCGCCAGCAACAAATTTTATTATACCGTAGGTTGTTATATATTTGTTATTTATAGATAGGCCTAGGTTAGAATATTTATTAATCAATGTGCATGTAAAATGAGTGGTGTTTCTTGTCCTCTTGTCTTGTTAAACTCTTAAAATATTTATTTGTTATGTTGTTATGTTAAGTATAGTTGTTATGTTGTTTGTGTTTATTTATCTGTTATTCATCATACATTTTGTAACTGTATGTATTGTAATTGTAATTGTATAACTGCATATTTATTATTAATTTAAGATTATAACTATCGTTACCGGTACTAATCATATTTGTAATGGTCTTTGGCCGTTGGAATGGGAATAAATAAATACTAGGCACAATTAAGTTAAGTTATATTCATTATCATTGGTTATGTTATAGCCAATACAGAAAAGATAAGTTAATGAATAAAAAAGTAAAACTTCCTATTGAAAGCTTTACTTTGATCTAAACTTACGATCCACCGGTTAAAAAGACCTTTTAGAAGTTCTAAGTTATGTGCCCACAAAAGAGAATAAAATAATTTGAATGCAAAGTTCTATTGAGTGGTTCAAATGTTATTTATTTATAATACAGTATAGGCCTACGTAATTTTTAAAGCAAACAATCCGCATGAAGTCCGGTATTCCTTCCTCACATGCCTAAAAAACTCAAGTTAAGCCTAAGAACTGATTAAGTTTAGTTAACATTGATGAAACCTTACTTGCCTTTTGATGTGCCCTTGAAGTTTGGTTATCTTTGCATTGTGAATGAATTTGCAACATTTGCTGAGTGTTTACCTACTTAAGAAGTTAAAAGTTAACGTAGTTGTGTTTTCATTTCCCATTGTTTCTTACCAAAACTGACTCACTTGGCAAAGTTTAACTAATGGTAAAACAGGGGATTTTATTATCTGGCGCAGATCCTTGGAAACCTTCTGTGCACTCTGTTTAGTGTCTGGACTTGACAATTAATAATTGTGTTTGGTGGGGTTATTAAATCATAACACTTAACCAGATTTTGTTCTTCTAGGTCTTTGTGCCTTTTAAATATAACCTAGGCCCTATTTATGTTTTAAGGATTTTAAGACAACAAGTATTTTTGACAATTTTGTTTTCCGATATTGGAAATGGAACCAGGCCTAGGCCTGTAATGATAGAAAAGTTATAGACTAGACAACTAAATTGTCTAGAACTAGTAGGACCTAAACTAGTATTACAATCCGTAAACGAACTAGTAAAACGTTTGGTCGTTGCGGAAGTCTATGGCAAGATTTTCTGCTGCTTAGAGCTTTGACCTTAGTGCCATTCTTAACCTCAATGATTTACTCTCTGGCCAACGATCAATTCCAAGCGCAAATTTCCTGTGGTGGTTTTAAACTTTCTGTTGGCAAGGGTCTTTGTGGCAGCTGGGAGATTGTTGAAGAAACGGATGGCACTTCCAGGGTATGAGTCTCGATTTCTAATGCGATGTACTTGCGAGAAACATCAAGTTGATTTTGGCCTCTTGTATTGTAGCTGTGTATGTCAGCCCTTGTTCTGTATGTTGTGTACGTTCTTGATTTCCTGCATGCATGCCCATATGTAGTGGCTATAGATGGTCAAGATGCCCAGGTTTTTGAAGATGGGTTCGCTATGCTTATGGCGATGGCTGCTTGTCATAATGCGCACAGCTGTCTTCTGGAGCTTCAAAACTCTGGCTGCTCCAGCAGCGTGTCCCCAGAGATGTATGCAATAAGAGGTATGACAATGAAACATAGCATGGCAGGCCTACATCAGAACAAGGTAGGAACCTACGTACATACTTATCAAATCTCCTCAGTAGAAATATGACACGAGCCAGCTTAAGTTATCGCAGACATGTTTGACATGATCCCTCCAGTCCAGTATTGGGTCAAGGTAGAAACCCAATAGTTTAACACTCCCACCGATGTTGTTTGGGGTGCGTGACAGAGTGAAAGTCATCCAGTTTGACTTGGCCTCAAATTCATTCTTTCAGATTATTTTTTGCTTGCTCCATTGCAGGGACCGGTTTTTTCCCTCTGGTATACAAGGTACCTAGTATTGTCAGCAAAGAGCACAAGATTTCCATACCTCCCCAGGTCGTTTTAAAATGGCAATCAGGAAGAGAAGTGGCCCAAGAACTGAGCCCTGAGGGACTCCGTGTGGAACCTCCCTTTCTGAGGATTTTGCACCCTTTAATGTCAACCACTTGTCTTCTGTCACTTAAGCTAAGTTACTGAGCATGGAGAGAGATTTACCTCTGACACCAAAAGCGAAAAGCTTAGGCTATCGACAAGGATTCCATGAGGAACACAGTCGTACGCTCAACTCAGATCACACAGTGCAAGAGATACTAAGTCGCTGTCTTCAAAAAAGTTTGCGATTTCATCAGACAGGCCTATGACTGAAACTGCTCCAGTAGTGGACTTACCCCGCCAAAAACCGTGCTGCGAGCTACTAAAAAGGTTGTTTGACTCAACCTGAAGTAATTGCAGGTTTGTTAACACCCACCTACCTACCTACCTACCTAACTTAAGTTACTTGATAAACTTAACTTACATTATTGGCAAGTAAAAGAGTACAATAACTAGGCCTATTGACTTACTTTTTCCAAAGGGTTTAAAGGACTTTCGCGCTCAAATGAATCATTTTCTTTCTGCCAAAAACATCCTAAAACAGGTAGGCCACCTAAATTAACTTGCTGGCGATGTGGTGTGCTAAGTTCACATACGATTCCACCTTCAATTTTTTTATTTAAAGTAATAAAATATGACAAAATCAATCAACTACCGTTAATTTTATGAGTCTCTTGTTAATTTAAAACACAAACTTTCACTTGAATCTATGCTATTATTGTCACTTAACCTCTAACAAATCCAACTTGATGACACTTCACTACGACACATTCACGAAAAGCAAAGCAAGCAAGCTACAAAGAAAAGACAACAACTACACAAACAACGATCCTCACGACCAACATGAGAATCCCTCTACTGGGGCTACTGGATTGTTAAATCCCGTTTTGTTTTATCTCGCAATCTATTTCAATCCCTGACATAACCTTAAAATTTAAATCCCATTAAGGAATAAAAATAAAAATCCAGCATAGATATGATATAAACTAAAACTAATGTGCTGCCCTAAAGCGGCAATCTAGGGGACTACGTACGTTAGTAGAATAGTTCGAAGTTTTTTCATAAGAGTGCAGCAGCTGTCATAACAAAGTCACGTGCTGCCTCCAGCGGCAAAAGGGGAACCACCAATACCAAAGCAAACAGTTTGAGGTATTCCCAAAAGAGTGCAGCAGAGTTGTCACGTCACGACAGAGATATGTGCTGTCCCAAGCGGGAAACTTCAGAACTACCAGCAATATCAACAATACAGTAGTTGGCATTGTTGGCAATTAATTTTCTTATACTTCATCAATCTTTTCTTACAAGTTAATTTACAACAGACCCATTAACTTTAGATACAGCAAGTGAAACTAGTCATACTTTAACCACAATGGTCATTGATATTGAAAGGGAGCATTCTTATCTATGCTGTAATATTTCAAAGTTTGAAGCTTGTTTTGATGTTTGCTTAAGTTGTTAACATTTGGATGTGTTATCTTAAAAGTAGACTAAATTTCTTATGATGCTGCAATATCTAAATTACTCTTTTCATTATAGCACATTGCCAAAACCATACCACTTTGGCACTTTCTACATAACGGGTATACTTCTGCAGAGAACCTGATGTAGGACCATAGTTTGAGAAGAAGATATGAATGAAGGTGTATACATAGCCCTAGTTCTACTACACAAAAGGCAAAAATTCTATAGTGAACTATTTAAATCTATGTTTATAGATAAAGATAAGACTGATAAGAGGGTGTTTTTAGTTTCCTTATAGATAGGCACCTGATGGACAATGAAGTAAAATTATGAATATTTTGACTTTAGGTTAACTAAAGATCAATTTCCCCTGTCTTGGCGACTTGGTGTGTGACATAGCATTGAAACCAACAATCAGAAACTTATTAAAATGTTGATTTAAATTTTTTAATCAATATTTATATTGAAGAAATATTTTATCTGATAATATATTATAGGTTCTCTGCGGAGTAAATACCCATCCAACTAAAATAATTACAAGGTTTTTGAACATGGGAGACTATTAAATTCCATGTTGATGGCCCCTGGATTACTATATTCGGATTACTTGACGAGTTATTGTACCATTATTAGTCACGGGAGATTACTCGAACACATCCTTAAGGAGACTTTCAAATAATTAAAATTATTTTATCGATCCTTCTCCATTCTTAAAACTACCTGGTTTTAGTAATTTTCCTCATCAAATATAGAAATTTCATTCATCTCAAGAACAAGTGCTGGACCTGTTTTAACTAAATAATGTATGATTCTGCAGCTCAATTTAATAAAACATTAATTTTACAGCTAATAAAAAATAAGTACTGTTCCATGATATGATTCAGAAAACAACTTGATAAGATGAAATGATAACACAAATTACAGTTTAAGCATAAGCATCAACCGACAACCAGTCTAGATGCAAGATGGGTGGTGTTTTAGTTTCAATTCCACGTCTTTCAAGAACATCCATCAGTAAGTGTTACCTATATTCTACTTTGTATTGCTTGGTTGCACTTTGAGAATTTGCTAAGACCACAATCTTTAATTATGTCTTAAGCAGTGTCGACAACATTTTTTTCTACTTTTTTAGGTTTAATTTCTTGATTAGTGCTTTACTGTTCGGTTATATGACTAGGGGACGAGTTATTGTTTATGATTAGATCGTATTATTTGGTTAAATGAGGTTTTAAATTACTGAAATAACAAGAAACATATTGTAACAAAACACAACCTCTGCAGTACACCGTACAGGACTAACAATGAAATTGTCTTCTGTTCCATAAGGGTGAGAAATCTACTAAGGAGTAGGCCTATGTTTGTTTTGTTCTATGTTAAAATCCATGCCAACAGCTGATTGATTTATCTCTTGACACAGAATATTGTCATTAGTTGGTAGACCATCTCTACAGATTGCACCACGTTTTTTGGATTCAAATTTTTACATTGGAATGGTAGTCTACACTATGTATAGTCAATTATATAAGACACCTTATGCCTTTCTAGTGCCTAGCTTTTACTTTTTTTGCTGCTTCATCTACACAAGTTATTGGACATTGGTGAGCTGTTTAACAGAAAGTCAGGGAAATTAGTCAGCTGACAAACAATGGAAATGGACCAATTCTATTTGTAAGTTTTAGCTTTGGCGATTGATACAACTTCTGTATCCAATAGTCAACAGTTTTTAGAATATAAATATAGACTGTCAAAGGAAGGTTCCGCAATGTGCCGCTAGAGCGTGCTCGGTATTCGATTTGCTGCAATGGTGTGCTCCGTAACTACACGGCACTCATTCAGCTCATTCAGGGAGATTGAACTGAAAGACCGTCATTTTCCACACCAGAAACTATTGATTATGTCACATCAATCATGATCAAGGGCAGTCATCATTAAAACTACTTCAAATTCAAATAGTTTATTGCCATTAAGTATACATGTCATACAATAGGCCAGGTCAATGGAGTCAATGGAGATAGAGAATACTTTCATCTGATGATTTGCTCTTTATATAATCCCAAACTGTACAAACTACTGTTTATTTTATTATAAAATATTTTAATCTTTTAAGACAATTTTTACAATTGTACTACATATTACAGTTGTATTTTCCACTTGCAGGCACAGATGATATTCTCACCATCAGTGATATTAGTGGTAGTATCCATCATAGTGAGAGTCATGGGACAATACGCAGATGAAGTCGATGAACTCTTTGACCCTTGGAAAGATAACTGCGAGTCGATGAATCCGGGAAACTTTACCAACTCTTCGGTGATCCCTCGTGAACCTCCGATGCCCTACCGGGTGTCGCTCAGCAAGACGGAGATCACAAACCAGCAAGGGGTTTATGTCACACTGGCTGCCTCGGGCAAAAACACATTCCAGGGGTTCATGATCCACGCCATAGACTTAGGGACAGGAGAAGCTACAGGCCAGTTCGATAACCATGATGAGGATATTGATGTCTTCACGTGTTTTGGCCATTTGGATGTGAGTGTTATAATGCAATTGAGCTAGCTTATCACTGAGTAACTTAACTCATTTTACGTAGTATTCCATTGCTGTCCTTACCTCGTTTCTTCGTTTGTCTTCAAATATATAATACAGTGGACAGCCTATGGAACCATCTGCCCACAAAATATTGTGTTTCTTGAGATACAGTAAAAATTGTTCCTATAGATATAATTGTGCATAAAGTGGTAATAGTACATTGATAAGTATCAGAACAAAAACAAATCTGCAATGTTTAACCCACTGTCTCAGATAGCGCTTTTTTAGTAGAACAAAATAGACAAAAATATAGATAATTCTTTGAAGAAATTTGTTCAAGTTGTATTTATCTATAAAAAAATAAATGCAACATATTCCCTAAAAGAACTCTATACCGTACAACACATTGAGTGCCATGTCATTGTCATGATTGAGTGAGGCAAATTGTTTCAGAGCACAGCTATGCACGTTAATAACACTGACAAAAATTCAGTGAAGCTGAGATGGGTTCCAGATAATGACGAAGTGACTTTTGTCAATTTTTAGTAAGTATTTATCAAATAATCACAACTATTGAAAACTGTAAAAACTGTTTTTATTTTTTATTTAGGCTTGGCATGTTACTTAATATTTTTACAAGGTTACAAAAAATAAATGTTTGGACAACTGATTCCATCTAATATGTGAAAAAAACACATAAAGAAAGAATGATTAACAGGTTATCAATTTTGCTTGGACACTCCACTTATGAACCTACAATAGTGGATAAGTGACTAAATATGCTAATATTAAGTACGTGTAAATATCTATCCAACTAAAATGATTAAGGATTTTGCAACCTACAATCTGTAACTGCAATCATTTCTTGAAATTATCCAGTTGTTTTCAATTATTATTTTTTAGCGTTACAGTGGCAGAGATTGTGAACCCTCTTCGAAACTACTGGATGCGACAGAAAGCTGGTTCAATGAAAATCGTCAAGACGCTAAGATCATTTTGACATGTACAAAGACTTTTCAAACACTTTTGCTACACATAATTTCTCTTCATACTATTAGATAATACAGAAGTTATCGTAAATAACTCATTGAAAAATAATCATCTTGTCTTGTAGTGTTAGGCTATGTAAAGCAACTATATTTATTGACTAGCTGTGTGCCCGTTCTACGCACGGGGATCTTATCGTAGCCAGTTGAAACCTTCTTATATTAAGAACAGCAGTTGATTTGAATATTTTCAGATATGCTGGCAAAACAATTATAGATAAACCTTCGCAAATACAGTATCTGGCAGTTTAATCCAATGATTAAACTAAAAAAAATGCTTTATAGATCTATGAGGCATAGCCCTAAGGTAGGCCTGAAAGTTACTTTCCACAATGGTTAAAAGTATATAAGGTACTACATTAACCTCACAATTTAACACTTTATTCGGGTTGACATTTTTCATTATCAAGGTGCGCTTGTCCTTTCCGTGAAACACTGAGAAAAAAGGACATTAATGCGTTACCAACAGACATACACACACAAATCCAGAACTTAATTAGGGAATTTGCTACGCTTTAAGCATAACAAAGTACATATAAAATTAGTATTTGAAATCTTTGTTAATTTCATCAAATTTACCTCAATAGAAAACTAAGGATTCGACTTGATGCCATTTCCTTATCCACACCCTAATTCAAATATCCAGCCTGTTTTGGGGCCCTATTTTTGAAATGGTTGACAGTTGAGTCAATCGTCAGCACTCAACTCAACCAACAACATGATTTGGTATTTTTGAAACCCAACAGTTGGGAATCACTAGTTGAGAGACTCGTGGTGGAAATGTAGAGCATACGACCGTCAAAAATTCAGATGACGTCATTTTGAACCAATCACAATGCAGAGTTCTTGCGGACTTCGCCTCTTCTTACTCTAAAATCTGGCAGCTAATCTCAATCTGCCATATTTCAAGACACTGAGGTAAACTGTCAACTCCGTTCTTGAGAGATTGAGATTGAGGTTATGTCTTGCTTAATCTTAGTGATTGCAAAGTACCTTAACTTTAAGTAATAAACTAAATAAAGTAATAAACTTAAGTATAAAAAATAAAATTTACTTTGGATGTTTGTTTTAGGGTGTAGCTAATTATTAGTTTAAGCATAGGCTGCACTTTACTTTAGGTCCTAAACTCATCCTAAATACATTATTATTTGCTTTCTTCGTCTCTATTTCGGAACACATCACCTTATTTTAGTTTCCTTCATCGGTTTGTTTTATGTTATTTTTAATTGTTTTTTATTTAGGTTAAAGCGGCTATTTGCCATTGCACTGGAAGCATAGGCTAGGCCTATCGTAACTTAAATTAATTTGATCCCTTTATTAGGTGAATGGTATTGAAACAAACTATGATATTGTTTCTCTCTACCACAATCTTTAATACCTTAAATCATAGGTCTTATAACAATAATTATCTTATAATAAGTTCAATAAGTATGCCTAGTCTATTTCAAACATTCCAACAAGAATAAAACCCTTGATTAAATAGTCTAGTATTGACACAGTAAATAAAATTAAAATGCGATTATTCAACAGAAAACAATCGCATAATTGGGTGCTAATACGTTGACAACAAATACATAACCTCTAAATCGCAATTAGTAAATTAAAGCAATAACAAACAATATGGCGTCGTCTAAAAAAAAGTAATTTTTTGCCGAAAGAGAGGAAGAAGAAAGTGCAGTCAACTTCCACTCAACAGCTCGATAGGTGTTGAGTAGTTTTGGTTGTATAAGTCCACCGTCAACCGTTTCAAAAATACGAAACGACAAACGATTGGAAATAGAATGACTCGACACTCAACTCAACAGTCAACCATTTCAAAAATAGGGCCCCAGAACCAGACCAACCTACAGAAGTTAACATTCCAGTTTGCTCTCCACGACCAATAAGACAACGACAGCCACCTTGGTTACGAGACTTTTACGAGACTTTATCGTTAAAAAATAGTTTATGTTCTTCTCAATAAGTGAGTAGTGCAGTAAAAATAAGAGAAAAATTCCATAAACTTAAAAAAATTAGCACAACCGGGGAATTTGGTACAGATGTTGGGTATACCTTCCTTTTGAACATACTAAAAGTCCCCTAAAATTGAAGCTGTGCTACGGCCGCCATATTGGAAAATGGCGGCAAATGTCTGTATTTTTCGCTATAGTTACTTTATTATTAGAGATACTGGAAAAAGCTAAATATACAAAATGTAGTTCATCTAAAAATACACATTTTTTGTATTTATCATCTTTCTCTAAACCCAACGGTTTTTGAGTTATTTGTTATTAAGTATATTTAGTTTTGTCTATTTATCAAAAATAGGTGAAACACATGGAAATTGACTGTTACTTTCAAGGCTTATAATAATTTATCCCATTTAGTTAAATAGTGTGATACTATAAAATCTTAAAATTTAAACTTATTTTATGAGTAAAACAACTCCGCCACAGCAAACCTGCAGACTCAGCAAATTTTCATTTGATAGGATGTTTTATTAAATCTATATAAATAAAATTAGGTGCAATGGGTACCTAGGTTTGCTGCTACAGGTAGGTTATTATGGGTTGTTTTTTTAAGTAAAATATCAATAACTTAGTATAAATAACTAATTTTCCAAGTTTGATCATAATAAATCTATAAACAAACAAACTACAATAGTTAACTAATTCATAAGAATATACAATTTACAAATTTAAATATACAAATTTTGGTTGTGTTTACTAAAAATATGGCGATTATTCGTCACGATTCGAATTCTAACCGAAGGGGTTTTCAAAAGGAGATAAAGCAAGTTATTTAAGTACTGTAATATTAACTCGTAACAAGTATCGGAAATATTGTATGCAGTGAGGTAGGTACGCAATAGTCATACTAATATTTTATAATCATTTTCCCATTAAATTCACATTTTAATATTTTGATGGCACTACCACTATCACTCGGATATCAACTAAGTGGGATGAATAATTGTCGTAAACCTCGAAAGTAACCGTCAATTGCAACGGGTTTCACAGATTTTTGATAAATAAAACTAACTATACTTAGTTTTCAAACTATACTATAAGTCACCAACATGAACTAGACACGAAAAACAGCCTTCCAAATTTACAATGGGATGTCAAGTATAGTTAGTGTGGTGGTGCCATCAAAATACTAAAATGTTAACTATTAGATGGGTAAAAAATGATAATAAAATATTAATATGACTATTGCGTACTTTACAAAATATGGTAGATTACCTCACTGCATACAATATTTTCGGTGCTTGGTACGAATTAATATTACTTAAATAACAGGCTCCATCTCCTTTTGAAAATCCATTTGGTTAATATTCTAATCGTGACGAATAATCGCCATCTTTTTAGTAAACACAACCAAAATTTGTATATTCAAACCTGTAAATTGTAAACTTAAAACTCCCATGCTATTCTTATGAATTAGTTAACTGTTGTAGTTTGATTGTTTATAGATATGATCAAACTTGGAAAATTAGTTATTTTATACTAAGTTATTGATATTTTACAAAAGAAAACACACACTATAATAACCTACCTGAACCTGCAAACCTAGGTACCCGTTGAACCTAATTTTATTTATATACATTTAATAAAACATCCAATCAAATGGAAGTTTGCTGAGTCTGCAGGTTTGCTGTGGTGGAGTTGTTTTACTCATAAAATAAGCTTAAATTTTTAGATTTTATAGTATCGCACTATTTAACTAAATGGGATAAATTATCATAAGCCTTGAAAGTAACAGTCAATTTCCATGTGTTTCACCTATTTTTGATAAATAGACAAAACTAAATATACTTAATAACAAATAACTCAAAAACCGTTGGGTTTAGAGAAAGATGATAAATACAAAAAATGTGTATTTTTAGATGAACTACATTTTGTATATTTAGCTTTTTCCTGTATCTCTAATAATAAAGTAACTATAGCAAAAAATACAGAAATTTGCCGCCATTTTCCAATATGGCGGCCGTAGCACAGCTTCAATTTTAGGGGACTTTTAGTATGTTCAAAAGGAAGGTACACCCAACATCTGTACCAAATTCCCCGGTTGTGCTAATTTTTTTTGGGTCAAAACATATTTTTATTGTACTAGAGGGAGAGTGTCATAATCTTGTTCTATTACTCTATTCTAAATAGTCAGCTGTTGGTAAATATTAAATAGTAAACACTTCATATTGTTACTTTTGAAAATATTACACTATAGTCTTCGATTATAAGGCAATTTATCTGTTAGATAGTTAAATGTATAAGTAATTAATACATCAGCTGATTTATTATTATTAAGTTTGTTAGTAAATATTCTGCTTAGGTTGATGTGTTTAAGAATTCAATAAAATGGTTCTTTTACATTTTGAATATCATTTAGTGTAATTCTACATTGGCGACGAGGATGGGATACGAACCCACGCGTAACTGATGTTCTGAAGATATTGCACACAGGACATCCTGGTATTGTATCAATGAGGTCTGTAGCACGACACTATGTATGATGGCCCAACATGGATAAAGATATCGAAGTTTATATCAAGAGGTGCACATCTTGTCAAGAGAATCGAGATAATGTGGAAGAAGTACCATTATATCCTTGGAATGTACCTGATAGAGTTTGGGAAAGGGTACACATTGATCTGGCAGGGCCAGTCAACGGATCTATATGGTTGGTAGGTATTGATGCTTTGTCAAAGTGGGCAGAAGTGGACTGTCTCAAGACAACAAACTCTTCAACAATCATTCAACGATTGAGATCTTGGTTTAGTCGAAATGGAATACCAAATGAAATTGTGACAGACAATGGACCTCAATTTGTATCAAAGGAAATGGAAACATTTTTTGAGAAAAATTCTATCAACCACATAAAAACAACTTCATTAAAATTCATTGTGTAGCCCCTGAACTGTTGATTAGACTATTTAAGGTACATACCTTCACGTCCACAGTTCATAAATGGATGGTTAAACCCACTACATGAAATAGAATGTAGACTTACGATAGATGATGCTGGTAAATCCAATACACGAAGTAGAATAAAACACTTGTCACTACATTGATCACTGCTCACTGCGACTGTTCACTGCGACTGTTCACTGCGACTGTTCAACTGAGACCGTTCACTGCGACTGATAATGTGAATCCGGCTCGAAGGACCATGTTGCGGCGCGTGATGGTACGCCAATGTTATGGAAATAATAAAGAACTAACACTTTAAAAACGAACTATGAATTTATTGATGTGATGATATAAGTGGACTGTATAAATGATTGACTAAAATGCTATAACGAAAAACTAATGCGAATGTACTGTTGAATGCGAATTAAGACTTATGAAATACGTGGAGGGGTCTGCCTCACACGTCCTATGCGAAAACTATGCCAAACGAACTTGACAATGCGATGCTAGTCGAGACACTGACTCTGACTGAATAAAAGACACCTTCCTCACCCTCGATTGGGGTTGCAACTTTCTAAAAGTGGTGAGGAAGGGCCCGTCCTTTCGCAGAAGGACGATGGTTTATGACTCTGTTACCGGTGCTAAAAGCCGACAACTGCCCTAAAAGAATGCATGTTTGCTACTTCACAACTCTAAGTTAAAACTACATATGAAATATAGCATTTATAATAATTAGCTAATAATATAACGTAATGAAGCACAAAATCAGAAATATATACAATAACTCTCCTCAACAATAATGATATTCTCATAATGTCCATAATGTGTCATAATGTGTGTATGTGTGTGTCATGTGTGTAACTCTTTAAGGTCTCTCGGGAATTAGCTCATTTCTTTTTTGTTGGCTCATCTACAAACCAACCTTTCTTTAGACACATCTACCAAGTTTCTACACCCAGCCGTTCTCTCAAATTAGTTGAGACAAAGAAAACTAGTTTCCAATTAGATTAGGAAAATATATATGATATTGTGTGATGGCAATATATACAGTATATTCTAGGAAATATAGATGTTATATATTTGCATTACACAACTACGCAATTATTTGTGGTAAACCCATTTTTTTATTCAATTATTTTCTCTTTGAATTTAGTTTGATTATAAAGTCTTGACATTTTTAAAATCCGAAATCATAACGATCATGCTCTTATTTTATACACCATAGCCTTGGACATAGTTGACGTTGAACCTAGTGTTATTGCTTGGAGGAAATTATCAGAGGTGTAGATAAGAAACAGACAGAACGCATCTGTTGGTTAACAGATTAGAGGATTCACATCCTTATGCCACGACCTGAGTAGAAGCTGCAAATGTTTGAAAGAAATACAGATGGTCCCATCTCTAGTCAAACTAGTAACTGTATATGTCCGCCTCACGCGGGTATAGGTAAATAACTGTGTCATAATCTGTAGGAAGAGAACTTGTAAAATATCGACCTATCTATATATACAATCTTCTTATATTTAGATCAGTTCTGAAAATCTAAGATTTATGTTAAAAAAAACACATATTTCCCATAAGAAATACATTGAAAACGGGGGTTTCACATTTTCTTTTTTGGAGGCAACTTTTGGCTGCCTTTTCTTGAGTATTATTATCAGTTCACCTTCACTTTGGTTGATTTCCTTTTTGAAAAGTTATTTTCAAAAAAGCTAAGCAACTTACAAATGGTATTGAAGTGTGAAAATACTGAGCAAGATGTATTTTTTTTACTTTGTACAATGAAATCTAGACTGCTACTGGACCGATTTTGGTAATTATTGGGTCGCTGGAAAGCCTAATTAGTTTAGGTTTGCAAATATTTATGACAGTTTGGTTCGATTAAATAATATTAGTGGTGACAAAATAACGACAATACTTTATTGCGTTTTTTTTAGATTATATTTCCAAGTTCCTATTTATAGTTATATTTATAGTTATTCATTGTGAAAAGTTATTTGCAGAGACAAACTCTGAAAATTAATTGTACGATTACGGTTTAAAGGCTCATCCAAAATGATAGGTTCGTCCATTGATGCAGAAGCAACGTTTAATTGCCATGGAACGTAAGTTTTCACGTAACGAACATTTACTATACTGTATAAAGATTTTATGCATGAATACCTTTCTCTTGATCATATGTCAATATGTCATGAAAACATGATTTTTAAAGTTTGACATGATTTAAGAACTGTACCGGTACAGTATTAATATGTTATGTTTTTTTTTTAATATGTTTTCTGTAAATATCAATAATCTCTCTTACACTAGAGATCATTGCATTCCACTGATATTAGTAGTAGGGAAGAGTGTTGTACCTTTGACCACCAGTCATATAGTGAAATCTAGAGGCTGTATAGGGAAGCGCTAATGAAACTAGTTCATAGATCAGCCACCAGAGGACTACTTCACCTTGCATTGGAGATTGAAAGCTGTGTTTGTTGGAAGATATTTTAGTTTATTCATTTTTGCTACTGAAAAGTAAACATTTATTGACTTATTGTTTGTTTTATACAATGTATATTTTCTACAAATAAAAGTAAAAGTGAGGGGTTATTATTTGATGTTTATCCTCTAACTTCTCTTGGATATTTGAAACTGGTATTATCACATATCTTTTGAGAATATACATAAAATGGCGGGAAGCGCTAGTGTTGTACCTTTGACCACTTAATAGTGGTGTTCCTTTGACCAGGTCAAAGGTACAACATCATCTGTATTCAGTGTAGTTATATTACTGGGTTTTATTGAAATATGTTAATGTATTAATATTAAGCCATTGTTTTGTGGAACCTACAGGAGGTTGTCGCCAAGCTCCCTAACACTGCCAAATCAAGTGGATAAGCACGACAAAGAGAATTTTTCAATTTTGCAGTGGACTTTTTTTCCTAAAAAGTAGAATAAGCCATTTTTTGATCTTGAAATTATTGATGAAATGAATAATAAGTTCAACTTTGTGTATCTGGTTTTATATTTTAAAAACTATCATGTAAGATATATATTTGTTTTTTTTCTACCTGTTTTGGGCTGAAATCGATATGCTGGTTGGTACAACACCCACTGGTCAAAGGTACAACTGCATGTTGAACCTTTGACCACTATGAAACAAATTTTCTTTATTGCTAAAAATGGTTAAAACTCATGTCAAGGAACTGGAAAAAATATTTAATCTATAGATGAAACAGTTAAGTATCATCGTTGATTGTTTTTAAAATAATTGGAGCTTTCCTGTCTCTACAAAAAATGTTTAAGTGAAAACTGGTCAAATATCTTAGTTTAGTCAAATAACCCTTTTAAACATCTACAATCTTGTGATAGTTTTAAGCTTGTGATTTTTCATAATGCCTTTTACTATTAACATTGTATACATAGTTGTAATTTATAGAAGTTTGCTCAAATATTTACAAATTCAGAGAGCACAAAATTACAGAAATTCAACATGTATTTTAGTGTAACTGTAGTGTTTATTATGTTGGAATAGTACTGTTGTAGTTAAAAATAAAAATTGTTCCATAATTTTTTTTACCCTCAATCCAACTGATATATTAGAGATATTATCAATTTATTGTATGGTATTTTTGTATAAGTTGTATAATTTATCATTTATGGACTAATGTGCTACAATACTGTCTATTGATTTGTGAAAATGTCAAAGTGCATTAACTTATTACGTGTATGGAAATTGATTTAAAAATGCTGACTTAAGAGTTGTACAATATTTTAGATCTAAATAATAATGGTTAGGAAGAAACTAGCTCAACTCCAGGGTTTTTTTGAAAAACTCAAAACAATTTATTTATAACAGTTATGTACATAACTTTTTAGTACACAGAAATATACAACAGTGTTAAGTAAAGAAAAATGTAAAGTTTCCGATTCCAAATTAAAAAATACATTAGCGGGAGGAACTAGAGTTTTTCCAGAATCAGCAAATTATTTTGTCTTCAACTAGTAGAAAACTCGCCTCCTTAAAGTAGCAAGAATGGGGTTGAAATTGAAATGATCATAATTCCCTCTGCGGCCTCTGCAGGATTGCTGCGTTGAGAAGATCAGCGTCCGCTAGTGTTTGTGAGTCCTGGGTCAGTTCTTTATTGGGAAACATTAACGCAGTCAGTAGAGTGAAAGACTGATGTTCATATTGTGGACGAGCACTGTGAATTGGTTAAGGATCACAAAGTGAAGGTGATGCAATAATACAGACAAGAAAACATTACTTACCTGTTTATTTTAACTTAACTTTAACCAATCAATAGTTTTATTAATACTTATTTATTAACGGGGTGAAGCCCATGGGTGACAGCATAAATAAACAGAAATTAATAAATGTAACTGGCCTTTGGTTTAAAAATTTTTAATAATAAATTTTACTATTAACTATGTGATAATTAATTACTATTATCATTTCGCAACCATAAATAAAAAGAAAAAGAAGCAATGTAATTGGCCTTTGTTTTAAATGTTTTTGCCGCCTACTTATATATCATACTTGTGTTATATTTAAGAATGAATAATCTAAGAAAGGTTTTGGTGTAAGAAAACATATACCTACTGAAAGTTATCGGCTCCTGTGCATTTCTCAAGCCAAGCAGCCCTTAGGGACGTATTGCTCGGAAACACGTTGTAAATAACATTTTCAGTCTTTCTTGAGTCGTTTTTACATGTAGCTACACTACAGCCTACCATATTAATGAAACCCGCTTTAAAAATCACATTATAAAACTAAAAAAACTATATCTAATGAAATAATATGTCATATAATTAAAAGACACGATGATATATTATTATAAACATGATGACATTAATGCAGTATGCACTGCTTTGCTAGGCTGCCGTCGCGCCACGCGCCGATGTATCAGCGCTACGTCACTGAGGAGGGGCGTGAGAGGGGAAGTAGGATCGGGCGGCAGCCGCTAACATCAGAGGAGTGGGCCAGCCCTTGTATATCTCTAGCCCTGGTATAAGGGTACCTACTAATCTAGGATATCTCCAAGAGTTTTTATAATTTTTTTTTAGAAATTTTAAATTTTAATAAAAATTTTCTATAAAATACCGGAAAAACAGATTTTTACAAAAAAAAAAAAAAAAAAAAAAAAAAAAAAACGGCTCAAACAATTTAGTAAGTGTACAATACTTAGCTGGAGGGGAAATTCTTATAAATTCGTCCTAAATTCAATACAACAAAATGGCACAAAAATCATGTTTTCCTGATTAAATTTCACAGTTCATGCATAGCTCCCAGGTTTCCCAATTTGTAAAAAGATGTTCTCTTAATATCTGACTTTTTGGCCGTTCCAACCTTGGCCTGGTCCCGTCTACTGTAGTGTGTGTAGAAATCGGAAATCGGCTCTGCTAAATCTTAGTTTAAGTTTGGCTCAAAGCTCAAACCCAGACATTTACACACTTCTAATCAAAACAACATCAGTGAGTAAGGATACGTAGCAATGTACCGCCTTATGTCGGCGACAGTGTGAGTGTGGTTGAAGGTGGCCACCAGGCGTGAGCCATCTGTCAGGTGTATCTGTACCGAGGTAGTCGGTGCCGCCTGGTCCAAGGCTACTGTAGCAGCTGCTTCCTTCTCATTGGCCAGCTTGTCCTTTTCATCTAGCGGTTTAGTCGTACCGTCTACAGTCGTGGGCAACGGGCTGTAACATAAGTGTTATGTCGGAGTGAATATTACAAAATTCTAATACAGTAGTGTCAATTCAAATTACAGGTTTAATAATTATTATGATTGGCTTGAATACTGAAATACATCCTTACTTTATGGCAGTAGCCTATTTTTTTTTAAAGAACAGCTGAATAAGCCACTCACAAGATTGAGTTACAGATAAGTTTTTTTTATTTTCTCTCTTAGTCCTGTAATAGGCTAGTTTGTATAACATGATCGGTGCTATAGCTATATGATGTTCTTTCAGTCAGTTTGGCTTGGTTAAAAAATTTATCGAAAACAACAATTTCCACTTGGCAATTACCTGTCCACACAGGTGGACCTGTGCAAGTAATGTATCCAGCAAAGCAAGGGGTGAGTAGGTACATGTGACTGAAGTAGAGAGAAGTATAGTGTAACTGTATTGATGAAAAAAAGTGCAAGGTAGGCCTACTAGAATCCGAACCCATGACATTGCGGCCATGGATTCGTAGTCTGTCGTGCTACCCAGGGCCGGGGATAGTAGCTAGTAAGGGCTAGACCACTCTTTTGATGTTTGACAGAAGCCGCCGCGCCAGGTAGTGGGGGGGTCGGCGGCCGCGTGACGTCACGTGGTTGCCTCGCCCAGCGCTTCTGCACTGAACCCCTTGTTTTTTGCATTCAATGCGCTAAGTATGTAGTTCAGTTTTAATGTTAGCTGTGGTTAGAAGTGTTCTGAAGTCAAATAATATGTGACTGACTGATAGTTTGTTTATGATTTTTATCTGTTTCCTATGAAATTATTGTTTGTAAAATCCCGGAGAATGTGGCACTGGCACAAAGATAAATCGCGATGGAATACCAGATTTGATCAATTGCAAAGACTGTAAAAGTAAAACAGAAATAAATAAAAAACTAGAAACTGAAGTAGTAATCTTAAAATCGCAACTGAAATTATCTACACGAAAAAATAAAGTTTTAGCTAGCATAAAACGTAAGAATATCTTGCAGCTCTAAAAAGCTAAAGAGCACGATTGAAATTGTAGGTGTTTACAAAGTACCTATGTGTTTTGAACAAAAACTGTAAAAAACAAGTAGCTATAACTAAGTGGGCTGAGACAAATATGACTCCTATGCAAATACAAAACAAATAATTAATGATTAATAAAATGTATAGGTAAAGGGCAAACAAACAAGGAAAGAAACGAAAAAAGCTACAAAATGGACAAATTCCAACAAGTAAGAAAAGACTTTGAAAATTTAATAATGACATTATTACGATGTATTGATGTATTAAATATTGGTAATAAATATTTTCTATAACTAATATATTTTGCTTAGGTTTATTTATTCTTCACCACAACATTGGAGTTCAACTAGAACTAGAGTGTAGGTTTTTTGTGAAATGTTATGTCAGGGCTGTTTAAGTGTCCATGCATGCTGTGAAATAATTGTAAGTGTTTACACATTACTCGAAGTTTTTAGTATTATTTTAACATAAAACAAAGGTAGCATGTAATGAATAGAAAACCATTTACTTTTTATTGTCTTAGTTTAACTATAATTTATTTTTTTGTAAAAAAAATACAACCAACTTCAAACGCTCTAAAAAGAATGACGTAATTTCAACAAAGTAAACTTTTGTATTAGTTGAGCTCACGTATTTTAAGTCGGCACGGGTCTATGATGATTTTTGATACAAAATTTAAAGACGATGTCCACATTGCAGGTGTAATCTATAACTAAAGGTGTTAATCTGCATGTCTTTTTCATAGTTATGCGTTGGGTGTTATTTTATTACTGTAGCCAAAGATCGGCAGATACCATCTTAACTTTTTTTTATAAGATAGTAAATTATAATCTTATAGTGTTATTAGTGAGTATCTAAAAAGATCCTATATATCATAATATCACAATAAATTATTATCCTATACATATAGAACATTTGTGTGTGTTATTTTCTTAATGCATTCATTCTGAAGTAAACATAAAATACAAGAAAATACTGTTAAGATACGTAATTATCTGTCATTTGAATAATTTTCCTCTATGTTATTTTTACAGCTGTGCTATTATTATTAATGCAGCTTTGTCATATAAACAAATAATATTAGTTTGTAGGTAGATGTGAACATAGCAAAATGTCTAAATACAATTATTCTTTCCTGTATCAACAGTAGTTATTTTCTTTAATTTCAACATGGTAGCAGAGCTTTGGTTTCGTTAATATAACAAACTGTTGATAGTGAAGTATTTATTTATTTTTGTAACATATTATTTACTGGAAAAGGCTAAATAATAATATGGAGTTTACAAAAGTGCAAATTGGACTTCTAAATGGGAAAGATAATTGGGCTACCTGGAAGTTCAAGATTAGTATTCTGCTGAGGAGTCAGTCTGGAGTAATGGATGTCGTAGAGGGAAATCTACAAGCACCTACACAGAATGAAGATCCGTCAACAACAAATAAATATTCTAAAAGAACAAGGGAATATTTAGTTCCATTCTTGTTAAACAGTTTACCAGTACAGCTGAGGAATATATGTTACTGTGGAGTTTTAAAGAAGAAGTTAAAGAATTTATATCTAGATCTGAGTTAAAGATAACTGTGTTTCATATTTTATCATTGTTGTTCACTGTTCCAAATGTTTATTATTGTTACTTTTTTAATAGATTATTCACTGTTCAATGTTTCAAATGTTTATTATTGTTACTTTTTTAATAGTTTTAAATTCGTTTATTACTGTTACTTAATTCATTGTTTATTAATAATTGTTAAAATCTGACAACTTTAAATTCTATGATTGGTTTGGTATATTATTGAATTCTTACAGAAAAACAAGGGAAACAAAAGACTGATTGTGTAACAAAGACTGATTGTAAAAAAAGCACTGTGAAATAACAAAATTAGAATAATTGCTGCAGACAAGCCAAATTGGCTTTTGTGGCTTGGAATTGTATGTGTTGTAAATTTGTATTTTTTTGGAAATAAATAATAATAATAAAAAACAGCAGAGGTAGCTAAGTATGAGGCAGATTTAGATAAGTTCAGGAAGGCTGACAGTACAGCTATGATAATTATTACTACCAATCTGTCAGATGTAACCCTAGAAAAGGTAATGCGTTTTACAAATGCAAGAGAGGTGTGGCTAGAGCTGCATAGGTTGTTTGATGGGGTGTCTAAGGACAAAGCCTACGAAATATGTCAAGAATTTTTCAGTTTCAACCGGGATCCTAGCATTGATATTTCTGGTAACCTATCTAAGCTTAAGAACTTATGGAATAGTTTGAAACTTGAAATATCTAAAGAAGGGGACAACAAATTTGTTTTACCAGATTTGTTTTTGATCTGTAAAATCTTGGGAATGCTTCCTGAGGACTATTTTGCGTTCAAGTCTAGTTGGATGATGATGGCAAAGTCTGAAAGGACTATTGAAAACCTAACCACTCAACTGTGTGCATACGAAAAAGCATTAGGGCGTAAATCTCAGGGTCAAGAAGCGTTAGGCCTATGGGTAAAATCGGAATCTAGAACCAAAAACAAAGCTAGTTTAGAAACTAAGGGAACTAATAAGAAAGTTACATGTCATTATTGTCAAAAGATAGGACACAAAGTTAGGCAGTGTACAAAATGGAAAGCAGATGGGAGGCCGCCTAAACCACCCACACAGAGGATAGTAAACCTAGTTCAAATATGACTTTGTCAGTTGATGTAATGATGACTGAAAACAACAGTGACTGTTGGTATGTAGACAACGGTGCCACTAATCATGTCACGCATAGAGAAGACTTGTTTCAGAAGTTTCAGCCGTTCGTCAACCAGGAGTCAGTGATGACAGCCAATGGAGAGTCCATCAATGCGCTGGGAAAAGGAACCATTGAACTTGATGTGGAGGTAAATGGGAAGACTAAGAGAGTTACACTAGAGAACGTGTGGTATGTACTGGGAATAAAAAGGAATTTATTTTCAGTACTTGCGTCTCAAGACTTGCATTTACAAAGTCGGTTCACGTCAACAACGGAAACATGTCAACTTGAGGTGAATGGAGAAGTTGTCTTGGTGGGTTACCGATGCAGAAAAGGAGGTCTGTATAAGCTGAAGGTCCAAAATGTAAAACCAAGCGAACCTATCGAAGTAAACTTACTAATCAATAATGACAATCTTCTACAGGTGTATCATGAGCGGATGGGGCATCAAAACACGAAACATGTGAAAGCGACCATTGAGAGAGAGCTGGGAATAAAACTAACTGGGGATAAAGAGTTATGTGAAGGCTGTGTCTATGGAAAGAGTCACAGGTTAAAATTTGGCACTAGAGAACGAGCCACAACACCTGGGGAACGAATTCATACGGACGTGTGTGGACCTTTCCATTCTTCAATGTCAGGCTACAAGTACTATGTTTTGTTTAAATATGACTATTCTAGGTATCGACATGTTCACTTTATGAAGGAGAAATCGGAAGTTTCTTAAAAACTTAAACTATTTCTGGCAGCAGCTAAAACTACTGGACATGTAGTTAAAGAAGTGGTGAGTGACAATGGCGGAGAGTTTGATAATGGCGTAGTTAAGATTATGTTACAGAACAGAGGAATCAAGCACACCCTAACGATGCCCTACACACCGGAGCAGAACGGTTGCAGTGAGAGGGAAAATCGAACAATTGTGGAAACAGCTCGTGCTATGATGCACTGCCATGAGTCCCTTCCACAAGGCTTATGGGCAGAACTGATCAACTGTGCTGCTTACATCCTCAATCACACCGGCCCTTCTTCAGAAGATGACAAAACCCCCTACGAACTATGGCTTGGAAAAAGACCTAGTATCAAGCATCTAAGGATAATCGGAAGTGTCTGTTATCCGCATGTCCCAAAACAAAAGAGGAAAAAGATGCAGAAGAAAGCACAGAAAGGAATACTTGTTGGGTACGATGAATGTGGCTATCGTATCTGGGTCAAAGAAACCAACACACTGGTGAGATCGAGAGATGTCATTTTCAACGAAGAGCCCTTATTACAGAGAAAAGAATACCGAATCCCTTTGCCAAGTGAAATGAGTCAAGAAAACGACTGCCGAGGCTTAAAATACGACGTTGAAGATAATGTGGGGCAAGAACCGGAAGAAAATGAAGACAAGGAGGAAGCTGACCTAACTGAGAGATCGAACAGTTATGATCTACGAAACAGATCAGAACTCAATGTTCCGAAGAGGTTCAACGACTACATCATGACTGCAGTTACTAATGTTCAAGAACTGAATGAGCCTGAGTCATACAAGGAGGCAATACGAAGTGAAAAAGCTTCATACTGGAAAGAAGCTATGGAAAGTGAAATGAAGTCGCACAAGGAAAACCAAACTTGGACCCTGGAGAAACTGCCTGCAGGAAAGAAATGTATAACATGCAAGTGGTTATACAAAGTAAAAACTAATCCTGACGGCTCAGTTGACAGGTTTAAAGCAAGGTTGGTGGTTAGAGGTTCCTCGCAGAAGAAAGGAGTGGACTTTAACCAGACTTTCAGCCCAGTAGCAAGGCTCAGCACAATCAGATCCCTACTAAGTGTAGCAGCAGTGGAACATTTGATTTTGACACAATTCGATGTATCAACCGCATTCTTATACGGCCAAGTCGATGAAGTTATTTACATGACGCAGCCTGAAGGATACAAGGATGGTACAGATCGTGTGTGCAGGCTGAACAAGAGTCTCTACGGTTTGAAACAGGCACCTCGCTGTTGGAGTACCAGATTCAACAAATTCATGGAACTTCAAGGATTCAAGAAAAGTGATGCTGATCCGTGTCTGTTCATGAAAGGAGATGGAAAAAGTAAACTGATTGTAGCGCTGTACGTAGATGACGGTCTTATAGCGACAAACAACAAGGGAATGCTTCAGAACTTCATGGATCATCTGATGAAGGAGTTCAAAATCACGTCCAAACCAGCATCTTACTATTTAGGCCTAGAAATAGAACAGAAAATTGACGGAAATGTTAGAATATCGCAGAAAGCGTATACAAAGAAAATTCTTGAACGTTTTCAGATGAGTGACTGTAAACCAGCTCCAACACCCATCGTGAAAGAGAACGAAACGCAACCAACAGGGAAAGCAGAGAGCTCAAGAGACAAGTTTTCATACAGAGAAGCTGTAGGTGCTCTGATGTACCTGATGACTGCAACTAGGCCAGATATAGCCTATGCTGTGAGTAAAGCATCGCGTACTCTTGAAAACCCGTCTCACGAAGACTTCATGAGGGTGAAGAGGATACTGCGATATCTGAAAGGAACGATCGACTACGGAATAGAATACCAGTCCAAAGAAAACATCCATGTTTTGGAGTGCTTCAGCGATGCTGACCATGCTGGAGACTCATCGACCGGACATTCTACAACAGGAGTAGTCTGCAATTTTGGAGGAGGAGTAATCGCCTGGCTAAGTCAGAAACAATCGAGTGTGGCAATCTCAAGCACTGAAGCCGAAATTGTTGCGGCCAGCGAAGCCTGTCCTGAAATCGTTTGGCTGAAAAGACTTTTGGAAGAGATAACTTCACTGAAGAGTGTGCCAGTTCTCAACATCGACAACGAAGCAACAACTCGGTTAGCGGAAAACCCAGAAAACCACAGAAGAACAAAGCATATCAAAATTAGACATTTCTTCATCAGGGAGCTTGTAGCGGAAGGACAAGTCAAGGTTAACCATGTACCAGCTGAGTTCCAACTGGCAGATTGTATGACCAAACCTCTTCACAAGCCAAGACTTAGGACTTTGTGGCAAGCTCTGGGACTTAACTAGTGACTTTAAAAATTCTTTAAATGAGGGAAAGTGTTAAGATATGTAATTATCTGTCATTTGAATAATTTTCCTCTATGTTATTTTTACAGCTGTGCTATTATTATTAAAGCAGCTTTGTCATATAAACAAATAATATGAGTTTGTAGGTAGATGTGAACATAGCAAAATGTCTAAATACAATTATTCTTTCCTGTATCAACAGTAGTTATTTTCTTTAATTTCAACAAATACTTCCTTTGATATATAAACAAAACAGTTCAGTATGTTTTTAGCGAATTTCCCTATAGGGAAGTAGCTATTACCGTAGGTGGCACGGTAAGACCTAGACCCGGGACCGATTTACTTTTTCATTTTGATGTCCCCAGAGGCCAAAAACACCATTCGTTCAAATTTTTATATCTATATATATAATTCTGTAAGACCAAATTTTTACCAGAAAATTGTGGACGTCTGGTAAGTCGCAGAAAAGTGGTAGGGGTCTTAAATTAAAGGTCTTGGCCCCAGGGACTCGGGAAAAATAGTAGAATTCCCATAAAGTTACCAGAAAACTAGATATAACGTAAAATATCCACCATAAGACATGCATGGGGACTGAAAAACGTCTGCATTCTATCAGCTGTTGCTTATTTATTTGCAATGTTTACATTTATTCCGAAAGTCAATGTTGGTAAATAATGTTTCAAAATGAATTGTGTTTAATTTTTTTTGTTTTCCGTTTTTATAATGAGTGAAGTAACTAGACAAGCTAGGGGAAGACCTGCAAGACGTGGAAGAATGTCCAGGAATTCAACAGACTTAAGAAGTGCAAAAGAGAACGTCATGTAGGGCCTAACTGTGAAAGAAATCCAGAATCTGTTTTACAACCTGTCTTTAGAAGAACGTTGGAAAATGAGTTGAGTTGTTTCTCCAATCTAGGTCCTCTTAACATCACTTGCATGCATTGTGGCGCATTTCACTTCGCAGAGGAGGCCACAAATGGACATTTCAACGCATGTTGCCACGGACATGCCACAACCACAAGTAAATGACGAACTAACTGTTTTTACATGATTCAAACTTCATAAAAACATAAGGTAATACAACAGTGCAATGGCTTTTGCGTCGCTTTCCGTTACACAAAAAGAGATTCCGGGAAATTGGCCTTACTGTCTTAAAATTCAGGGACAAATTCATAGATATATTTGACTTACCACCGCCAATTGGGGAGTTGCCTTCATAATAATTAATAATAATTTTAACCTTTACATTTGGTTCTCAAAATGAAAACTATAACAGAATTCGTAAGATTACAAATAAAATCTTCAATTTTAAACTAGAAAAGATGTGCTATGTTTGGCTGTATGATTTCAGTTCTGATTCGTCGTTCTCCGGGCTCAGGCCAAACCGTGTGCACGTTTCCATTTGTAATAGTTGTGTTATTAATTTAATTATTATTTTACAATTGTAGGCTATTTCATTGACATTAGAAGCAACTAATATACGACTCCAACGGAAGGAAAACCAAGATATAAAACAAGAAACACTGTTAATTTTAAGTAACATAAAACCGATAATTTTAGAAATATATTTAGAATATTTGTCTTTTTATATATAGTTTTTTTTGTAGTCTAAATTAGGGGCTATGGCCCCTACAGGCCACTAGTATGTATATATATATATATATAGACTTATATATATATATATATATATACGTCCGTGAACGCGATAACTTGAGTAATTTTTGTCCAATTTTGATGAAATTTGGTTTAAAGGTGTAAAGCGGGATAAACTTGAATGAGTTCGCGAACCAGCACGATCGGACCATGGGAACGGGGCTTTACGGGGGGTTTTATGGGGTAAAAACGGGTTTTTCTCACTTTTGACCCTCAAAACACAAAATTTCCCGATTTCTCTTTAGACCTTTTTAAAGAGCTTAAAAAAACAAATAATTTAGTATATAAAAGTATTTTTGTTCAATCATTAGTAACGGAGAAAATTTTAAAAATTGTAAATTTAAAATTCCCATGTTATTCTTATGGAGAATATTGTCAAATGTTGTAGTTTGCTTGATAATGGATATATTTTGATCAAACTTGGCAAATTTATTTTTTTTGTACTAAACTATCAATATTTTACTCAAAAACACACTTTATTAGTTTCCTTGTAGCAGCAAACCTAGGTACTCGTTAAACCTAATGTTACTAAAATATATTTAACTGAAAATAAATTCAGACAAATGGAAATTCGCTTAGTCGGCAGGTTTGCTGCGGCGGGGGTATTTATATATTTATGTTCTCAATCTTTTATTTTATTCATATTTGCAGATAGAGCCGTGCCGACTTGAAATACGTTAGCTTGACTAATACAAAAGTTGACTTTATTGAAATTAATTCATTTTTTTAGAGCGGTTGTAGTCGGTTGTATTTTTTTTACAAAAATAAACTTGAATATAATTTTGAATAGAAATATTACTATAGAAAAAAGCCAAATATGCCTATATGTTTTTTTCCTAGAAACCCTTAGGGAACACAAATAAATTGTTTATTTTGTTAAATATTTCATATTCTTTTCAAAAACATAATTAAAGTAACCACATGTTCAAAGTCTAGTACAATTCTTTGTACTTTGATCTTCAATAATAAATAGTAAATAATAATATTCATATGAACAAGTTACACCATTCTATAGACAATTTAATTTCCTTTAAGAATGCCAGAGGTTAATAAAATAGGTCTTCAAATTTAGCGGGAATTTTATTTCGAAACAGGGCGCGCGCGCTGCCGAGCATTGCCATCTTAACTACAATACAGGCGCGGCTGACAACCACGTGACGTCACAGGGTGAATCGAGCGGGATGCAGGTACACCGGTGGAGTGGTCTAGCCCTTACTAGCTACTATCCCCGGCCCTGGTGCTACCGACTGAGCCATTAACTCAGTAATTGGAGGCAATTCAACTGAGTTTATTTTAGCATTGGATAGAATGTCTAGTTACCTGCCCAGCAGTTGACCCTTGCTGCTGAATGCCTTCACCCTAGACTTGGGTGGAGTGCAGTCCTCATGTCTGTGGTCTTCCATGTTGAAGTGGACCTCTCTATGACTGTTGTTCTGTTGCAGCTTTCTGGGAACCTCTCTACAAACCAGCGCCGTCCTTAGGGTGGAGCGACCGCTCCAGGCCTCGCGTTGGAGAAGGCCTCGCGCAGCGAGGCCTGAGCGAGGCCTACCCGGCGAGGCCTTACTATCGCTAGAAATAAGTTAATGTTTTGGAATGAAAATAAAAAAATAAAGGACAGACAGATACATGTGCCTAAAATATGTCTTATTTATTATGAATTAACCTATATCAATTGTTGTATCGATTAAAAACCTACGAACAACACAACATTTAAAGCACAAAAGAATATCAAACAACGTTTGACAGCTTGGCGGCGATGACGGACCCCGAGCCTCGCGGCAGCCACCCCGGTGAATGTGAGTGAGTCATACGCTTACTCTTACTGGTGGTGCCATTAAACTTCTATTGTATGATTAATTAAGTTCAATTTATTTACAGATGTAAATGTTTACTGGATTGAATGGATAATCAGCGTGGATAAGACTGACTGTAAACTACTCGCATTTCGTAATAAACATAAACCTATGACAATATTTGTCATTAAAGTAAAAAGTAATACTGTGAATCAATTACACTGTAATGATACTACCTCTTTTAATTTATTATTAAAAACTCATTGACAACTATAGGTAATATTTTTTACCTTTAAAACCCCCATTACAGACCAACTGCCGAAAACACAATAAACCTATCTTGACAAAAAGTACGTAAACAAGTTAGCCTATGAGCATTTACTATTTACAAAGTGACGGGACAACAATCCACAGTGAAGAGAAGTGTTCATTTTTTCATTAATTATTGTAAAGAACTTCGTGGACAATATTTATGATATCCACTTTGGAATTGGAACAATAATATGTGCAATTAGCTATAATATTAACGGCCATTTACAGAGTGTAAAAGATTCATTTGTTTCATCAAAATGCTTAAAATGACGAATTTGCAAGTATCTCATTGACTATTATTTATGTAATATTTTTTACCTTTAAAACACCCTTCCAACCGCCAGACCAACTGCCGAAAACACAATAAACCTAACTTGACAAAAAATAAATAAACAAGATAGCCTACAAGCATTTACTATTAATTGTCGTCCCGCCACTTTGTTTAATTTACAAAGTGTTAATTCAATTCACAATCCACAGTAAAGGAGAAGTGTTAATTTTTTTAAATTAATGATTGTAAAGAATTTTGTGTGCAATATTTATGATATCCACTTTGGAATTGGAACAATAATATGTGTAATTAGCAATAATATTCACGCCCATTTTCAGAGTGTAAAATATTCATTTTTTTCGTCAAAGTGCTTAAAATGACGACTTTACAAGTATAATTTTACAAAAATTTCCCGGGGGGGGAACCCCGGACCCCCCTCTCAGATGGGGGGTACTCCGTACCCCCCACACCCCCCGGTGAGCTTGGTTAAACAAGGCCTCGCAATTATGTATTGCCCCAGGCCTCGCATTTTATAAAGACGGCTCTGCTACAAACAAAACATATACTAATGTTATTAAAGGCAGTTTAATCATGGTAAAGAGTAAGTGAAAATCTGATTGTGATGTTATTTTGATACAAACGTCTAAACTCCAAACCTACATTTTATTCAAAAAAGTTTGCGAATCAGCATGATTGGACTATGGAAATAGATGTAATGTAATACTAAATTTAAAGGTTCAAAAAGGCCAATGCTATGATAATTCCACTTATTTTTAATTGTATATGGGAATAGAGTTTCATGGAGTAAAAATTAGCTTATACCATATTTTATCTCTGAAACATAAAAGTTCTCAATTTCTTTTCAAACCATTTAGTAGGACGAAATTCATATGTTATGGAGAGCAGGTAATCTGTAGTAGTTTGCTCCTTTATGGATATTTTGATCAAATTCGGTAAACTCAAACTCACACCAAGCTATTAAAGTTACGGTGAGAATGAACAAAAAATCTCTAAAAATTGTGATTTGCATTAATGTTTGTTTTATTGAAATATAAGATCAAATTTTATGTTTTAATGTTTATTCTAGTTGTAAATTGCTACTTAATAGTTTGTTCTTCTTAGGTTTATTTGGTGATTGTAGAGTATAAAATACATCTGTAACTTCGTTATCTGGTACTAGAATTCTTGTAAAAATAAAACGATCCCTCAATTTACCAAGCAATATTTAGGGATATGTGTAGGAATATGTGTTTATGTGTAAAGTATAGAAAAAGTAAATGCAAACTAATATAATTTATTTTACAGTATGACACATACATCACTTGAAATAAAATGTCAAACGTTTATAATGTTTGTGAATAATATAATAATTTTATTTATTAAAACGTTACAGGGTTTTTTTTATTTCATGATTCATAATCAACCATTTGACGGATTTTCATGATTGTAAAAAAGATAATTTTGTAAGGAAGGGAATCTCGAAGCCATAACTTTTGTTTCGGGTTTCAGTTTTTAATTAATTAGGCCAAGTTTTAATGTTTTAAAAGTCTAGCAGCCGACGCTAACATTTAAAGTAGTTTCAGTGCTGGTTTAACATACAGCTGGTTTCAAACTGTCATTAAAATGTTTATGTTACAAGTTAAGTTATTTGTTTACAAAAATATTGATCGTCGGTGTTTGTCTAATAATCCACTTTAAAATGTAGGTTTTTCCTACTGTCTGCAGTAGGACCTAAGGATCTGCGTTATCAGGAAATGTGTAATCTTCAACTATACATCTCAAACACTTGTTATAATAATCAAGTTTTGTGGTAAATGCAATATATGTTTACAAGTACAAGTTTTTGCCATACAATGTTAGCTCATGTTTGGGAAATACTTTTCCAGCAAACAATCGTTTAAGATATAAGTTTCTTAAGTGGTATACACGTGTTGATACTTCTTTTCTTGATGTTCGAATGTGTGTACATCAGCACACAAAAATTTTGGTTAGTAATGAAAATCTCAATTAATCGGTGTACAGTGTAACCTCTCTATGACAAATTTCAAGAGGTAGGGGGAAAAATCCTATTATCGAGGTATTCTTAATAAAGAGGTTTGCTTTATCGAGGTTTAATACTGCCGTTATTCGTCTTATAGCGGTTTCTCCTCGCTCTGAGATAACCTCTATAAAAGGAAGAGGGATGGGTGGGGGTTTCATGTTGAGACAAGCTTCTGTTTGTTTGAAAAACTAATACTATGGAGGTTAACATAATAAGAAATTCGTCTAATAGAGGTCGCATTTGTCTTGTAGAGGTTTTTGCTAAGAATATTCATTATACAGTATAGACATTTAATCAGTCCTAGCCCATGTCACAAACAAATTTGTCTTATGGAGGTTTTTAACCTAGCCCTAGTAGCACAAATATGTATTTTATAAATATTTTATATATTCAAAGTTGTATTTGATAGAACCTCGAATAAAATATATAAATAATATATCTTTAATAATAGTTTGATATATTCAAATATATATTTAAAATATTATCAAAAAGCAATGCAAAATATCAATGAAATATAAGTTTTGAATATATAAAATAGACATATTTTATATGTATATTTTTCCTATTAAATATTAAAAAAAATTATGTATTTTGAAACACATAAGATATTTTTATTAATAAAATAATAGTAAACTAGTTGTTTCCAGTTAATAACATTAACTACATTTTCATGTAATTTTAATAATTTAAATACAGTTTTATCTTGTTACTACATAATAAATCAAAAGTCAATAGGCTACTGTTTAAATAAAGGTTTTAACAGAGTACACAATACCGCCTGACAGAACAGTTAACATTTTACATCTTACTTTTGACATGTTAAAGGTGACTCTTTCCATAAGATTTTTTTCGCAAACACTCTAATAACGTATTTAACCAGAAGACCTTGGTTTCGTTGTTTTTTCACCATTATTTTTAGTTAATCAAAAGCGTGGTACGTACAATGCCCAATGCTCAAAGCAGGGCTATGGCAGATAAGACCAACTTTTTCAAGTGTCTGTCCTTGAATTTTTGTGATGGTCATGGCAAAAGCAATTCGGCATTGGAACTGCAGATGTTTGAATTTCAGGAGAAAATTTCCCTCTGACGATTCTAAACTTAATTGGAATAATACTACTCGCTGTCCAGCCGAACTTCCAGTAATCATTTTCATATTTTAGACTTTGTCATGAATCTCTTTCACCATTATTCTGGTTCCATTAACCTGTCCTTTTTATGGATTTAAATTTCTTGGCAAAATTACAATTCCACCTTTTTATAAACATAACTTGTGAGACATAACCACTTGGTGCTAAAGTGTGGAGAAATTTATCAAGGACATGTAACCGGTCTTCCTCTTCTTTAATCAAAGTGTCCACTCAGTAGTAAACTCTGCTGTCATTATTTAGTTGCTTAGCTATTTTATTATTAACTAGCTGTGTACCCGTTCTACGCACGGGGATCTTATAATATTCAGTTGAAACCTTCTTATATAACGAACAGCAGTTGGTTTGCATATTTTAAGATATGCTGGCCAAACTATTATACATAGCTTCATTTTATGTTGTTTTTTGTTGTTCCGGATCGGTATGACAATCAATAAAAGGTTAAATTACCTCTGTGTCTGCCGGTCGATCCTATAACGGTAGGCTTACTTTTATTTTTACTATCTGATCTCGTTTGCATGGCTCAATCACGTCCTGGTTGAAGTTCGTTCGCTACGCTCACTCACCTGTATGTTGGAGCTCGTTCGCTGCGCTCACTTTCCTTCAGGTTAGCTCGTTCGCTACGCTCACTTGCCTTCAGGTTAGCTCGTTCGCTACGCTCACTCGCCTCCAGGTTGCAAATTAGCTGTTGTCATAAATGTAAAAGAAATAATAGTGCTAGTGCTGCACCCTGTTGGTAATCCTTGTAACTTTAATGCTATTGAACATCACAGAACAGAACCAACTTGTTTAATTGAAACAGCTGTTAAGATTCAATAATTTCATTTCTCATAAGGTTAACATGGGCTTCCAGAAATTCCACGTCAAAAATCGACAAAAACTTGATTTTCAAGGGTTTACTGTTAAATATCTAACTGTCTCATATTCGATGAAATACGTCTAAAACCATCTCATATATGTATAGTATTTGGAAAATAAGTTTCAGGCGGGACAGTGCTATAGTTATTGAGGAGTAGTTGTAATAAAGTGCGTATTTTAGCGTTACCAAGAGAATGACAGATAGACAGACAGACAGACAGACAGACAGACAGACAGAAATTGAGATAAGGTTTGATTCGGTTTCTCTGACCTATGAAATGTAAAAATAACCAAAAAGTTCATTATTCTAAGCAATGTACAGACAAAACTCTAATTTTATTTATATAGATTCACCATGTTCATTCTTTGGTTAAATTATTGCATGAATGTTGTCTTTTTTTAAGCATTTTCAGAGAATCTTTCACTGAAGATTTCGTCAATGATTATTTTATTAGCAATACATTGTGGTGGAAGACTTATCAATGTCTCACAAAGACCATTAAGGTAGCTCTCTTGGCCATTCCTTATTCGTAAAAGATATTCAGCAAATATTGATTCCCTTGGATTTGCTCTCATGTTTTTAGCAAGTGAAATATTTTTAAACATTGACCATAAAGGTGATATAAGTTAATTATTGAATTTTCTACCATTTCACAGCGACTCTCACCAGAGCCTATGGTAGCTCATTGCCGGAAATTACATACAAAACCTTTCCGCCAAAAGGCTTTGCTTGGCCTTCTCTTCTGGCGATATCTCGCAGTAATCATTCTACAGACGATAAAGCATACTTATTAAACATAGAAGCTTCATCCTATAATATTGATACCGTAATTGATTGTTTGATAATTGATATTATTTTACAAATATTTAGCTTCGTTACTATTGGATTTTATTCTGGAGACTGAGACTGGCTCATTTAATTTTATTTGCAATTTAAATCTGTTTTGTACTGTACGTTAAGATCTCCTAAGTCAAAATAGTCTGTTTTGTGACAGCATCTGACCGTGCAATAAAAAATAAAAAAATCAAGCGGTCACATAACATTTCTTTGAACTTCAAAAACCAGCATAGGTAACTTTTCACAATTTATTATCATACCATCTCTGTTGTTAATACGTCGCCGAATCGCAAACACGGGATTGTTTTTTCTAGGTAGAATTTTATGATACCGTAATCAAAATTAAAAATTGGAAAACACAACACATAAAAATAACTATGAAAACGTTAAACACACCATTATCTGAAAATAAAATACAATCACATAATTAAATAGACTGGGTATTACCAGAGATAAATCATACTCCCTTAGGTATTACTCCCTCTGAATGAAAATGCATAAATAAACTATCCCATCTCATAAGTTATCATTGTATTTTAAATTAAACTGATAGGTAACCAAAAAAAGTAAATATTAAAATGACAGAAGGGAAACAGGCTATTTTTATGAAGACAGATGTTTTCTTTTAAGAAATGAATCATATGTTAGGTAATCTTAACAAATTTTGACTTGTATATTTAAAATACATGAAAACTTCAAAGTCCAATGGAGCAAAGCACATTGAACTGAGCGTAACAAAAGTTATTCCATGACTTCTACAGAGAATTCCCTTTAATTTGACACCTTAATCATCAAAATCGGTTCATAAATAAAAGAGTTTTGCTGTGCACAAGAAATTCCTTACGGAATTAGTATAATAGATTTGTAGAATATATATAATCTATTATAATTGGCAAATAAATAATTTGCATCTTTTAGCGAATTTTCCTATAGGGAAGTAGCTATTACCGTAGGTCTCATGGTAAGACCTAGGCCCGAGACCTGACCTAATGGAAAATTATTCATATGGTGTTGGTGTAGACTAATGGCACGGCAATGGGAAATCCTCTTTCATGTTTTGTCGCTGATATATTTATGAGCTATTTTGAGATCTTAGCAAAACAGTCATTACCATATTTACCCTGAATTTGGATTAGGTACGTTGATGACATATTTGCTGTCTTTGACAAAAATCAAGACATAAAAATATTTACTGACCAAATCAACGGAATATATCCAACAATTAAATTCACTACAGAAACAGAATTAGATGGAAAACTCCCTAGAGAACTACAACAAAGTTCAGTGTACGGAGAACAAAATTTCTCACAAATTTTGCGCTCCTGACAAGAGGTAACTTTTCAATGATACCGGTACTTTAATCGGAAGTCTTACAGCTATAATAAAACTCTGCATAAATTTATCTTACGAGTAAATTTGCTACCAATTGATATTGTACGACAATTAATCTCTATTCTAATGCAGTTCTTAGAATTCTACTACTACTCACATTAAAAACCTACCATATTTACTTTTGGGCTAGTGACTTAATTATTGTATTGTGGAGAGTGTAGTCAAAAACATAATTAAAGTAACCACATGTTCAAAGTCTAGTACAATTCTTCGTACTTTGATCTTCAATAATAAATAGTAAATAATAATATTCATATGAACAAGTTACACCATTCCATAGACAATTTAATTTCCTTTAAGAATGCCAAAGGTTAATAAAATAGGTCTTCAAATTTAGCGGGAATTTTATTTCAAAACAGGGCGCGCGCGCTGCCGAGCATTGCCATCTTAACTACAATACAGGCGCGGCTGACAACCACGTGACGTCACAGGGTGAATCGAGCGGGATGCAGGTACACCGGTGGAGTGGTCTAGCCCTTACTAGCTACTATCCCCGGCCCTGGTGCTACCGACTGAGCCATTAACTCACTAATCGGAGGCAATTCAACTGAGTTTATTTTAGCATTGGATAGAATGTCTAGTTACCTGCCCAGCAGTTGACCCTTGCTGCTGAATGCCTTCACCCTAGACTTGGGTGGAGTGCAGTCCTCATGTCTGTGGTCTTCCATGTTGAAGTGGACCTCTCTATGACTGTTGTTCTGTTGCAGCTTTCTGGGAACCTCTCTACAAACCAGCGCCGTCCTTAGGGTGGAGCGACCGCTCCAGGCCTCGCGTTGGAGAAGGCCTCGCGCAGCGAGGCCTGAGCGAGGCCTACCCGGCGAGGCCTTACTATCGCTAGAAATAAGTTAATGTTTTGGAATGAAAATAAAAAAATAAAGGACAGACAGATACATGTGCCTAAAATATGTCTTATTTATTATGAATTAACCTATATCAATTGTTGTATCGATTAAAAACCTACGAACAACACAACATTTAAAGCACAAAAGAATATCAAACAACGTTTGACAGCTTGGCGGCGATGACGGACCCCGAGCCTCGCGGCAGCCACCCCGGTGAATGTGAGTGAGTCATACGCTTACTCTTACTGGTGGTGCCATTAAACTTCTATTGTATGATTAATTAAGTTCAATTTATTTACAGATGTAAATGTTTACTGGATTGAATGGATAATCAGCGTGGATAAGACTGACTGTAAACTACTCGCATTTCGTAATAAACATAAACCTATGACAATATTTGTCATTAAAGTAAAAAGTAATACTGTGAATCAATTACACTGTAATGATACTACCTCTTTTAATTTATTATTAAAAACTCATTGACAACTATAGGTAATATTTTTTACCTTTAAAACCCCCATTACAGACCAACTGCCGAAAACACAATAAACCTATCTTGACAAAAAGTACGTAAACAAGTTAGCCTATGAGCATTTACTATTTACAAAGTGACGGGACAACAATCCACAGTGAAGAGAAGTGTTCATTTTTTCATTAATTATTGTAAAGAACTTCGTGGACAATATTTATGATATCCACTTTGGAATTGGAACAATAATATGTGCAATTAGCTATAATATTAACGGCCATTTACAGAGTGTAAAAGATTCATTTGTTTCATCAAAATGCTTAAAATGACGAATTTGCAAGTATCTCATTGACTATTATTTATGTAATATTTTTTACCTTTAAAACACCCTTCCAACCGCCAGACCAACTGCCGAAAACACAATAAACCTAACTTGACAAAAAATAAATAAACAAGATAGCCTACAAGCATTTACTATTAATTGTCGTCCCGCCACTTTGTTTAATTTACAAAGTGTTAATTCAATTCACAATCCACAGTAAAGGAGAAGTGTTAATTTTTTTAAATTAATGATTGTAAAGAATTTTGTGTGCAATATTTATGATATCCACTTTGGAATTGGAACAATAATATGTGTAATTAGCAATAATATTCACGCCCATTTTCAGAGTGTAAAATATTCATTTTTTTCGTCAAAGTGCTTAAAATGACGACTTTACAAGTATAATTTTACAAAAATTTCCCGGGGGGGGAACCCCGGACCCCCCTCTCAGATGGGGGGTACTCCGTACCCCCCACACCCCCCGGTGAGCTTGGTTAAACAAGGCCTCGCAATTATGTATTGCCCCAGGCCTCGCAATTATGTATTGCCCCAGGCCTCGCATTTTATAAAGACGGCTCTGCTACAAACAAAACATATACTAATGTTATTAAAGGCAGTTTAATCATGGTAAAGAGTAAGTGAAAATCTGATTGTGATGTTATTTTGATACAAACGTCTAAACTCCAAACCTACATTTTATTCAAAAAAGTTTGCGAATCAGCATGATTGGACTATGGAAATAGATGTAATGTAATACTAAATTTAAAGGTTCAAAAAGGCCAATGCTATGATAATTCCACTTATTTTTAATTGTATATGGGAATAGAGTTTCATGGAGTAAAAATTAGCTTATACCATATTTTATCTCTGAAACATAAAAGTTCTCAATTTCTTTTCAAACCATTTAGTAGGACGAAATTCATATGTTATGGAGAGCAGGTAATCTGTAGTAGTTTGCTCCTTTATGGATATTTTGATCAAATTCGGTAAACTCAAACTCACACCAAGCTATTAAAGTTACGGTGAGAATGAACAAAAAATCTCTAAAAATTGTGATTTGCATTAATGTTTGTTTTATTGAAATATAAGATCAAATTTTATGTTTTAATGTTTATTCTAGTTGTAAATTGCTACTTAATAGTTTGTTCTTCTTAGGTTTATTTGGTGATTGTAGAGTATAAAATACATCTGTAACTTCGTTATCTGGTACTAGAATTCTTGTAAAAATAAAACGATCCCTCAATTTACCAAGCAATATTTAGGGATATGTGTAGGAATATGTGTTTATGTGTAAAGTATAGAAAAAGTAAATGCAAACTAATATAATTTATTTTACAGTATGACACATACATCACTTGAAATAAAATGTCAAACGTTTATAATGTTTGTGAATAATATAATAATTTTATTTATTAAAACGTTACAGGGTTTTTTTTATTTCATGATTCATAATCAACCATTTGACGGATTTTCATGATTGTAAAAAAGATAATTTTGTAAGGAAGGGAATCTCGAAGCCATAACTTTTGTTTCGGGTTTCAGTTTTTAATTAATTAGGCCAAGTTTTAATGTTTTAAAAGTCTAGCAGCCGACGCTAACATTTAAAGTAGTTTCAGTGCTGGTTTAACATACAGCTGGTTTCAAACTGTCATTAAAATGTTTATGTTACAAGTTAAGTTATTTGTTTACAAAAATATTGATCGTCGGTGTTTGTCTAATAATCCACTTTAAAATGTAGGTTTTTCCTACTGTCTGCAGTAGGACCTAAGGATCTGCGTTATCAGGAAATGTGTAATCTTCAACTATACATCTCAAACACTTGTTATAATAATCAAGTTTTGTGGTAAATGCAATATATGTTTACAAGTACAAGTTTTTGCCATACAATGTTAGCTCATGTTTGGGAAATACTTTTCCAGCAAACAATCGTTTAAGATATAAGTTTCTTAAGTGGTATACACGTGTTGATACTTCTTTTCTTGATGTTCGAATGTGTGTACATCAGCACACAAAAATTTTGGTTAGTAATGAAAATCTCAATTAATCGGTGTACAGTGTAACCTCTCTATGACAAATTTCAAGAGGTAGGGGGAAAAATCCTATTATCGAGGTATTCTTAATAAAGAGGTTTGCTTTATCAAGGTTTAATACTGCCGTTATTCGTCTTATAGCGGTTTCTCCTCGCTCTGAGATAACCTCTATAAAAGGAAGAGGGATGGGTGGGGGTTTCATGTTGAGACAAGCTTCTGTTTGTTTGAAAAACTAATACTATGGAGGTTAACATAATAAGAAATTCGTCTAATAGAGGTCGCATTTGTCTTGTAGAGGTTTTTGCTAAGAATATTCATTATACAGTATAGACATTTAATCAGTCCTAGCCCATGTCACAAACAAATTTGTCTTATGGAGGTTTTTAACCTAGCCCTAGTAGCACAAATATGTATTTTATAAATATTTTATATATTCAAAGTTGTATTTGATAGAACCTCGAATAAAATATATAAATAATATATCTTTAATAATAGTTTGATATATTCAAATATATATTTAAAATATTATCAAAAAGCAATGCAAAATATCAATGAAATATAAGTTTTGAATATATAAAATAGACATATTTTATATGTATATTTTTCCTATTAAATATTTAAAAAAATTATGTATTTTGAAACACATAAGATATTTTTATTAATAAAATAATAGTAAATTTATAGAATATATATAATCTATTATAATTGGCAAATAAATAATTTGCATCTTTTAGCGAATTTTCCTATAGGGAAGTAGCTATTACCGTAGGTCTCATGGTAAGACCTAGGCCCGAGACCTGACCTAATGGAAAATTATTCATATGGTGTTGGTGTAGACTAATGGCACGGCAATGGGAAATCCTCTTTCATGTTTTGTCGCTGATATATTTATGAGCTATTTTGAGATCTTATCAAAACAGTCATTACCATATTTACCCTGAATTTGGATTAGGTACGTTGATGACATATTTGCTGTCTTTGACAAAAATCAAGACATAAAAATATTTACTGACCAAATCAACGGAATATATCCAACAATTAAATTCACTACAGAAACAGAATTAGATGGAAAACTCCCTAGAGAACTACAACAAAGTTCAGTGTACGGAGAACAAAATTTCTCACAAATTTTGCGCTCCTGACAAGAGGTAACTTTTCAATGATACCGGTACTTTAATCGGAAGTCTTACAGCTATAATAAAACTCTGCATAAATTTATCTTACGAGTAAATTTGCTACCAATTGATATTGTACGACAATTAATCTCTATTCTAATGCAGTTCTTAGAATTCTACTACTACTCACATTAAAAACCTACCATATTTACTTTTGGGCTAGTGACTTAATTATTGTATTGTGGAGAGTGTAGTCATTTATTTATTTAGTTTCTATGACGTGGCTCTATTTAGTAGAAATCAATTATGCAATCATAACAACAGAAATACTGCATCATTCCATTTTACGGTGACATATTATTTATTTTACATATAAAAAAAAATTAAGTTAATCCAATAGTTAGTACAATTAGAACCATTGAAAATTGAATAATTTAAACATTAATCGAAGATGAAGCAGTTGACAACTTGAAACAGTTGTTAGACTAGGCCTAGTTGCCTTCAATAATTGCAATGCAAACTGTATGCACTGAGGTTGGCAAACAGTGTTCACAGTGTGCAGGCACTTTGGACGTCGTTGCACTTGGACGTCGTGCAACTGGCAGAGGCTTTGGACGTGGTGCAAATGATACTTTTTACAATTAAATAGTGCGCTGTTTCACGATGTCCAACTTCATGACGTCCAAAGCTTGTAGAAAGACTATATTTTTTGCAATTACTGTAATTTTGGACATCTTGCAACAGTCAAATAATGTATATTGGACGTCGTGCAACAGTCAAATAATTTATATTGGACGTCGTGCAACAACTAAAAAATTATCTTTTGGACGTCGTGGCACTAATTAATATCTTTGGACGTCGTGGCACTTGGACGTCGTGCAACACTCCCCTAACTAGTAGTGTGTAGTAACAATCATTTGTACAACAATCAATTTGTACCGGACAAGAAAGCGATCTAATAAAGACATACCTTTTTAAGGGCCTCCCCATTAGTTCATTTTCAGGGGTGGTTTTCTGGAACAAAACATGGAAAATAAGGAATTAGATTTCGTGACTACTTTCCACCGACAAATTTCACGACTCATTTTTGTTTCAAAATTGTGTTTTCGTTTAGTATGTGCTTTACCATGTTACTGTTCTGACGTCCCCAGTGAAACTGTTTGCCACGCAGTTCTTCTTACTTTTGCCGCCCAGAAGTCAGAGGTTGTGTGACGCTGCAAATGTGAACTTCGTGGAACATTTCTGCATCCTATTTAATCTCAAACCATGTGTCATTTTTCATATAAACTGTTTGGTTTTTTTTTTATTGTCATCGTTTCTACACTATGGAGTAAATAAACAGGCCGATTGTGCCTGATGGGGCACCGGAGGAGAGTGAGGTGGCCGTGGCTTATCACAACATCTTGGGCATCAGCGGAGAGGCATCTTTCTTCCTGAATTTGTGTTTCTTCTTGATTAGAGGGGACCCCTAAAGGTTTAATTTTTACAAATTTAAATTCAATAATTTTTAATGGTAGGCCTAATTGCTATTTGGCTTTGTATTATCCCCCCTTTATTTGGCTATTGTATCCCCAGGAAGTAACAAAATGACGGGTGGAAGTAAAGACGACGAGCACTGTGGTGAATGTAATTATAAAGTTACTAATAAAACGGGAGGTATTTTTTGCGGAGGTATATGTGAAAAGTGGTTTCACCTCAAATGTAGCAAAATAACTAAAGAAGAATGCAAAAAATTTGAAGAATTGAAGGGTAAAGCTATGTGGTTCTGCTCTGCATGTGAAAGTGAGGTTAAACGTTTCATAGACCGTTTGAAAAATGAACATTTGAGTGGCAATACCAATGACAATACCAGCTTAAAATTGATCTGGGATAAACTAGACTTGATTCAAACTAATTACGTTAAAATAGATGAGCGGCTGAAACAAGTTGAAAACTCTAGCAAATCAATTCCAACCCCAAACATTATTGGGAATAGGCCTACCACTACAGACGAAAGTGATCGTTGCACATCCGATTCAAATGTAATGAACAATGAAAATGTTAATATCGAAGTATTAAATGTTTCTAGTGTTGAAAAAATATCTGATGGTTCCAATGATATCGAAACATATGCACAAATAGCAGCCCAAAATAAGACTACCAATCAAGATACCAAGGCTCTGGGTAGGCCTAAGCCTAACCCCCGTGGCAAGTCAGATAAACTTAGCGAAAAAGAGAAGAGGTTATCTGTTAACCATAGTAAGAAAACTGTCGTGGGTTCTAAGCCTAGTGTGGAGAATTCCAATTTGATTTCGGCTCAGAAGAAGGAGTGGGTGTTTGTATCTCGATTGTCACTACAATGCAAACCCGAGGACATTAAGGAACATTTAGAACAGGTGGGCGTTAATACTAGTAACGTGATTTGTGAAGAAGTTAGGACTAAATTCCCTGGCTACAAGTCCTATAAGGTAGGAGTCAACCCGGAAGACGTAGACAACATTATAAAGCCGGAACTGTGGCCTGAAGGTGTACTTGTGTGTGAGTACACATCACCTAGACCTAAACCTAGACCGTTCCACAATGATAGGAAGAGTTTTTTATGGAATGCGAGACCGCAACGCAAAAAGGACTAACACCTCCTAAAGTCCGTATGGAACTAGGCCTAGGCCTATCTACCTCAACATCACTACATTGTAAGTCAAATGTCGTAGGCCTACAGCGTAAAGGATCCTGTGTACTTAAATGTTTATTCTTAAATGTTCAAGGATTACAAGGCAAGCTAAATATGTTAGAAATAGAAAGTACTGAAAACGAATATAGTATTATCTGCTTAAATGAACATTGGCTCGTTGAAGAAGAAGTGGAGTTCCTTAACCTAGACGGCTTCATAAGTGCAGCGTTTTTTTGTCGGAAGAATTTCATTAGGGGTGGTACTGGTATCTTTGTATCCAGCCTGATAAGTTTTGAGAATTTAAAACTGGATTGGCTCTGTGTTGAAAAGAATTTTGAATGTTCTGGTGTATTTATCAAGGCTTTTAATTTGGCTATAGTATCGGTGTACCATTCACCTTCTGGAGACAGCAACATCTTTCTCACTAATTTGGAACTGTTATTAATATTCTTAGATCGTTTCAAGTGTAATATAATAATTGGTGGTGACTTCAATGCCAAATTTGATGTAAATAATAAACTACAAAGCGTGAAGCAGCTTGTCTACACTCTGGAACAATTTAACTGTCATTACATTAACAGAGCGCCAACTAGGTTCAACGCCTGTCTCGACAACATCTTTACCAACATCTCGGAAGAGTTATATTCTTCTAAAGTGGTCTACCCTGATATGTCTGACCATGATGGGCTGGAGCTTACAGTGGAGTTGGTCCAATCTTCTACTCGACCAGAAATACCTACAGTTGTCAATAGAGACGTCTCTTTGAAGCGTTTACAAGAATTTAAATCCAATTTACTACAAATTGACTGGCTGCCTCTGTTAAACTTTGGTAATTTACCTGCTGAGGACTTATTTAATGTTTTTTTCGACACTCTTCTGGATGTTTTTTACATAAGTTGCCCGGAGAAAATCGTAAGAAAGAAGAACAAAACTTCGAGTGGTGCAGGAAAATCTTGGTACACACAGGACTTGAAAAAAATGAAAGAAAGGACTATGGCCTATCGTACAATACTTCAAGCTTCTCCTAGCGAGGTGGCACTTAAGGCATACAATTGCAGTCGGAAGATCTACAAATCGGCAGTCAACCAGGCAAAACTAGATGCAAACGACAGATCCATCGAGTCCGCTTCCAACAAGAGCCGAACAGCTTGGAACATCATCAAGAAGAGCACAACCAACAATGTTCCGGATGTCGAGGTGGGGATCTCCCCTGAGGGGTTTAACAACTTCTTCATCAGCTCAGTAGAGGAAGCCAGAAGTACCATCGATCAGCCTGATGTGTCTTCAGAGGAACTGCTTCGTAGGTCCGGTCGTTGTGAAGCTCACCTTGAATGGAAATATGTGTCCAGTGAGGAAGTTATTAGTGAAGTGCGGGCCATGAAAGCTTCAAAAAGTAAAGATGTGTTCGGCCTCTCGGGTTACATAATCCGGTATATTCTGAGTGCAATATTGCTTCCTTTGGTGTTGTGTATCAATGCGATTTTTAGGGAGGGAGTTTTCCCAGAAGTGCTGAAAATAGCACGAGTTGTTCCTATTCACAAAAAGGGTTGCAAAAGTAATGTCAAGAATTATCGACCAGTGTCATTAGTGCCTATTTTAGGTAAATTAATTGAACGAATTGTAAAGCACCAGGTATGTACACACTTTGATAGATTTAAGCTTTTTTCTGCATGTCAGTTTGGTTTTCTGAGTGGAAGGTCAACTACGGATGCCATTGATTGCTTTGTTTCTGGGATTTTGGAAGCTTTTGAGGGAAGGAGTCTTGCTCAGGTGACTGCGTGTGATTTGAGCAAGGCTTTTGATTGTGTCGATCATGGTCTCTTGCTGTGTAAATTGGAGCACTATGGCATCCGTGGTTGTCCTCTCCAATTTTTTAAGTCTTATTTAAGTGGTCGTTCACAGTTTGTTGATGCAAAGGGTGTGCATTCCAGGTGCGTTGAAGTGAAAACTGGGGTTCCCCAAGGCTCGGTCCTTGGTCCCCTACTCTTTTTGATTTCTGTCAATGATTTGCCACTTAGTATTGAGGGTTCTCAAACCACAATGTTTGCAGATGATACAACGTTCCTAACTGTTCACCCTGATCTCAATAGATTAAAGTTATCTGTAGAACATACAATGAAACAAGCTGGGGATTGGTTTAGTGCCAATAAACTCCTTCTTAATGTAGACAAGACACAACACCTAGTTTGCCATACTAAAGACAAAGATTTGGGCTCAGGTGTAATTTGTAAAGAGGTTAGGCCCATAAAAGTCCTGGGTGTGTTGATTGACAGCAGCCTTTCTTGGTCAGCTCACATTGATTTAGTATGTTCAAAACTGTCAAGAGTTATTTATTTAGTGAATAGGTTAAAAACTGTTGTTTCTGAGAAATATATCCGAGTAGCCTATTTTGCATTTTTTCAGTCAGTGTTAAGCTATGGTCTGATTCTCTGGGGTAACGGTAGTAATATAAGTGATGTTTTGTTACTTCAGAAAAAGGCACTTAGAATAGTAACCAAATCAGCTCTCAAAGCCCATTGTAGACCTTTGTTTATAAAAACTAGGATATTGACTGTCATTAACCTGTACATATATGTGTGTTTACTTGATGTTAAATTAAAATTAGGAGACTTGGCTGTTAGAAAAGATTTCCATTCTCATTACACTAGATCTAACTCTCTACTTGAAATTCCGTCCCATAGACTAAGTAAATGTGCCAGTAACCATTCAATCATGAGCTTAAAGTTATTCAATGTATTGCACTCTGAGTCAAGAGCGTTGCCTGAGTTGGTTTTTAAAGATAGGCTATACAACTGGCTTGTTGAACATCCTTTTTATGTGATTAAAGAGTTTTTTGATGTAAAAGTTGTTAAGTTTTGATGTTTAGATGTTTAATAGTTTATCTAGTATATTCTCCACCCAGCCTACAGCCTTCTTTTTACTTTTAAACTTTTAAATTTTTACCTGTTATTGTCTGTGATATTAGCTTATTAATCTAGTCTGACTGGGTTACTGTGTAACCCTATTTTACCATAATATGTGACTATGTCTATTGCAAGATTGTTTTGCTTAATGACAATAAAGGATTTCTGATTTCTGAATAAAGGATTTCTGATTTCTGATTAATTCATTTTTTTTAAATGCATTTGAAAGCTAAATTTTAAATATTTTTTTAAACTGAATCCTTGATAATTAAATGGCTGTGAGCTGGGTAGGACAGGTGTGGATCTTTATGAAATTTGAAAGTTATTGAATTGCATGCATTAGGCCTATTGTTATTGTTTTATTTTGAAATGTTTAATTACGGCTTGTCACTCTCAAACAGCAAATTGTTCTTGGACCTTTCCTCCACAAATATTTAACAATCTCTTGCCTTACATGACTAGATACACTATATGTTTCTAGGTTACTTACTTTGAAATTTTTTCTTATGCGTGTGTTGCAGGCGGAGCACACTAAATGTTTCACCCCGTCTGCATTTACAATCCGTTTCCTGTCATTTTTTTTCCTAATTAGCTTTCCGCAATTCGTGCATTTGATCTGTGAAACAGAAGCTAAATCTTAACCTTAACTGGGTTAAATTGCCTCTTATTTAAATTAAAGTTAAATTTCTATATAATATGTGGTACCATACTTTGTATGTATGCAAAAGTAAATAAGGTATGAACTAGACTTCAAGAGAGAAAGATGTTGAAATCATCCAAGATTGTTCTAACTCTTGACAATGCTATTATAAAATATTTTATAATAATATATTTTTTGCTTATATAAAATTATCAAGAACACTTTTATTTAGAATTTTTAATTCCCTATCAAACAATACCAAGTTTAAAAAGATTGAATAATAAATAGCTGAAATATTATGGTTTTGAGTTGTAAAATGGGACAAACCTGACTAGCTTCTGCCTTATTCTACCCCATTTTACAATTAAAAACCGTACTATTTCAGCTATTTCTTATTCGATTTTTTTAACTTGGTATTGTTTGATAGGGAACTAAAATTGCTAGATAAAAGTGTTCTTAACATATTTTCATAAAATCAGTCATTTTTGAGTAATTTGAGTTTAAAGATTAAACATAACCGCCATTTTGAAATTTTAAGTTGGATCAAGATAGTTTTTTTCCCAACATGGGTCTCTTCTACCTTAACATAAATACCAAGTTTCATAAAGATTGGTTGAAAAAAATTCAAATATGAAAATGTTTATGTAAAACATACAATATGTTATTAACACCAATTTTATTTTAGAATTATTAGTGTTAGGTTAGGCTAATTAATAGTTAAAAATCAGACAGACATAAGGCGAGTTATAGACCTATCTCCAAGCATAACATATTTTGGAATTTTCCTTAAAACTAACTTTTTGTATCTATCAGATGAGTCGAAGGCAAATTCAGTGGTGAAATGTAAAAGCGAGAGAATAGATGGAAACTAAGTGTAGGTCGCAGCACGCAGCACTGTACTATATGAAGTCAAATTGTAATATTAGTTGGGTAGGCAGCCCTGGCCGCCTTTCCATACAGGTGGCCGCTTTTTAGTATCGTGGCCACCACCCCCTGCTCAATTCAAGCGTAATGGCCGCCTAAACATGATGGTCTGGAACTATATACATATATATACATACATATATACAAATTTTAACGAATGGTGTTTTTGGCCTCTGGGGACATCAAAATGGAAAAAAAGGAGACGGTCCCGGGCCTAGGTCCTGCCGTGCCACCTACGGTAATAACTACTTCCCTACAGGGAAATTCGCTAAAACCAGTTCACACTGAAAAACAAAACACTTACTTTAGGCCTATTCTTTGAGCTGGAACCGGGTTTGGTGTCCAGAGTGGAACCGGGTTTGGTGTCCAGAGTGCCCAGACCGCGCTCTCCCTTGTAAAGAAAAATAAAAGAATACTCTTTTTGTAAGGAAAAATAAAAATAACCTTTTTGTAAAGAAAAATAAAAATTCTTTACTTATTTCTTTTGTAGGGAAATATAAATACTTTATTTCCTTACTTAATTGATCATTCCATCAAGTAAAATCACCTCACACCTTTATGTAATACAATTTAGGTATTTCATACAGGTGTGAGTATTATAAAAAGTTGCCCCCTGGTGGGGTTTTAATGAATTTAATCTATATTTTAATTGAACTACTGAGGACATACAATTACAGAGCAGTGCACAGTGGAATTAAAGATGTTAAGTGGGCCCTGTAATTAAATATCCCAGAAGTCCGATTTATGGACCGGGAGAGGTCTGATATGTCCTCCTGAAAGGACCTTCAATGATCTTAAATATAACACTTCTTAAAATGTATTAAAATGTGTACCAAACACTCTGAATGCAAAATATACTCTTTGTTGGAATTCTATTAAAATATGGCAATGATTCTGTAGTATTGAAATGATAATACCAAACACTGATTGAACCAATATGTAATAATTTATGTATTGATTGACAATTTATTGATATTGTATTTTATTGCAATTGTTCGGTTAGGCCGATTACCTTGACAAAGATCAACACAGGAGAATTAATAAGATTGTTGAAAGAATAAGCTTCGTATATTGTCACTGAAACATCTACAAATGTTACAAATATCAAAGATAATTCAAGGTTTTTTTTGCTCTTTTGACACTTCTATTGAACAAGGGGAGCGTATTGATTGTGATTTTTTGACCTTCTTTTGTGTTCTGAGATACTGATAGCAGAGCCTCGGGAACCTAGGTTTGATTTATTCAGTCTATTTTTATGCTATCAGGCTTCCCAAATTAGAGTATTTATTAACAACTGGCCAGTCAACTTTAATATGCAAAAGGGGCTATTCGTAGTTCTGTGTATAACACACTTTATTGCTCAGTGGCAAACTGGGCCAAATCGACTACTGAGTCGATTGTTTTAATTTAGGTTAATAAAATGACTTTTATGGTGTTAATGGAAGCCTATCCTTATAGCCTGTATTTGAAACCTACCCTTCAACCGGGACAATGCTTTGATTCAAAACCGAATTGATACACAATCAAACACTCTCAGAGATCTCTATGTATTTTAGAAGTGATTTACATCCAAATATTTAAATAAGAACAAATTGTAACAGTTTTACGAAGTTTTTATTAAAATTGTAATATTAGTTGGGTAGGCAGCCCTGGCCGCCTTTCCATACAGGTGGCCGCTTTTTAGTATCGTGGCCACCACCCCCTGCTCAATTCAAGCGTAATGGCCGCCTAAACATGATGGTCTGGAACTATATACATATATATACATACATATATACAAATTTTAACGAATGGTGTTTTTGGCCTCTGGGGACATCAAAATGGAAAAAAAGGAGACGGTCCCGGGCCTAGGTCCTGCCGTGCCACCTACGGTAATAACTACTTCCCTACAGGGAAATTCGCTAAAACCAGTTCACACTGAAAAACAAAACACTTACTTTAGGCCTATTCTTTGAGCTGGAACCGGGTTTGGTGTCCAGAGTGGAACCGGGTTTGGTGTCCAGAGTGCCCAGACCGCGCTCTCCCTTGTAAAGAAAAATAAAAGAATACTCTTTTTGTAAGGAAAAATAAAAATAACCTTTTTGTAAAGAAAAATAAAAATTCTTTACTTATTTCTTTTGTAGGGAAATATAAATACTTTATTTCCTTACTTAATTGATCATTCCATCAAGTAAAATCACCTCACACCTTTATGTAATACAATTTAGGTATTTCATACAGGTGTGAGTATTATAAAAAGTTGCCCCCTGGTGGGGTTTTAATGAATTTAATCTATATTTTAATTGAACTACTGAGGACATACAATTACAGAGCAGTGCACAGTGGAATTAAAGATGTTAAGTGGGCCCTGTAATTAAATATCCCAGAAGTCCGATTTATGGACCGGGAGAGGTCTGATATGTCCTCCTGAAAGGACCTTCAATGATCTTAAATATAACACTTCTTAAAATGTATTAAAATGTGTACCAAACACTCTGAATGCAAAATATACTCTTTGTTGGAATTCTATTAAAATATGGCAATGATTCTGTAGTATTGAAATGATAATACCAAACACTGATTGAACCAATATGTAATAATTTATGTATTGATTGACAATTTATTGATATTGTATTTTATTGCAATTGTTCGGTTAGGCCGATTACCTTGACAAAGATCAACACAGGAGAATTAATAAGATTGTTGAAAGAATAAGCTTCGTATATTGTCACTGAAACATCTACAAATGTTACAAATATCAAAGATAATTCAAGGTTTTTTTTTTTGCTCTATTGACACTTCTATTGAACAAGGGGAGCGTATTGATTGTGATTTTTTGACCTTCTTTTGTGTTCTGAGATACTGATAGCAGAGCCTCGGGAACCTAGGTTTGATTTATTCAGTCTATTTTTAGGCTATCAGGCTTCCCAAATTAGAGTATTTATTAACAACTGGCCAGTCAACTTTAATATGCAAAAGGGGCTATTCGTAGTTCTGTGTATAACACACTTTATTGCTCAGTGGCAAACTGGGCCAAATCGACTACTGAGTCGATTGTTTTAATTTAGGTTAATAAAATGACTTTTATGGCGTTAATGGAAGCCTATCCTTATAGCCTGTATTTGAAACCTACCCTTCAACCGGGACAATGCTTTGATTCAAAACCGAATTGATACACAATCAAACACTCTCAGCACAATTAGCAGCACAATATTCCCTAGAAAACAAATACACAAAGCGACTTGGTCATCTCCAGATGGAAGAACTGCGAATCAAATCGACCATGTGCTAATAGACATCAGACATGCTAGTAGCATTATGAATGTGCGAACAGTACGAGGAGCAGAATTTGGGACCGACCATTATTTAGTACTTGTTAATCTAAGACAAAGAATAGCGTTAAAAAGGAAGAAAACGTCAAAAAAGGAAATCTTAGACACAGAGAAATTGAAGTTACCACAAGTACAAAAGGAATTCAGGATTAAGCTAGAAAATAGGTTTGAAGTACTGACCGGTGAAATCGCAGAACCACCTATAACAGAACCAAATCTTGTCCAAAAACAATGAAAGAGAATTCAAGGAGAGGTTAACAATACACTTAAAGAAGTATGTGGTAAGAAAAAGAAGACTAAGAAAAATCCATGGTTCTCGGACGAGTGCCAAACTTTGGTAAACAGAAGAAGAGAAATCAAGATCAAATGGATTGCAAGCAGGAGAGCTGACAATGAAGAAGAGAAAAGGAAATCAGAGCAGCTTAGAGCAGAATACTGTGAAATTAACAGAAATACAAAACAAATGCTTAGAGCATGTAAAAGAAACTTTCTGAAGCAAAAACTGACCAAAGCAGAAAACGACAGAACCACGAACAACAACAGGGATTTTTATAGAACAATTAGATTTTTCAAAAGTGGTTTCTCTGCAAGAACCTATGGAGTTAAAAATAAAAGTGGAAATGTAGTAGTAGATAAAGAATCAGGCATTAAAGTATGGAAAGACTATTTTGAAGAACTTCTAAACTGTGATGGACCGACAATTAGAGACATAGAAGAAAATCTAAGCTACCACAATGTTGAACCAAATGTTTTACCACCCTCAGAACAGGAAGTAGAAGAAGCAATTAGGTTACTCAAATGCAATAAAGCCCCTGGAGAGGACGGAATCACAACGGAAGTAATTAGAAGTGGTGGAAAAGTCCTAATCAAAGAAATTCATAGCCTTTTAACAAATGTATGGAATTATGAAATAATACCAGAGGAGTGGGCAGAAGCGATAATAATCCCATTACATAAGAAAGGTGACAAACAGTCTTGTTCAAACTACAGAGGTATCTCACTTCTAAACACAGTATATAAAATATTCTCAAAAATTCTATTAATGAGACTAAATCCGTACACAGAATCAATAATTGAGGATCAACAAGCCGGCTTTATGAAAGGTAGATCGACAGTAGACCAAATATTTTTGCTTAAACAGGGAATTTCAAAATATTATGAATATAATAAGAGTTTTTATGGGATATTTATTGACTTCAAGAAAGCTTACGACAGCATTGATCGAATTACCTTATATAGGAAAATGGAAAAACATGGCATACCTAAAAAGTTAATAAATTTGACAAGATTATGTGTTGACGAATCAAAAGCGAAAGTAAAGGTAGATGGAGAAATGTCGGAGAGCTTTAGTATAAATACAGGAGTGAGACAAGGGGACGGGATTTCCCCCACTCTTTTCAACATAGCGATTGAAGAAGCTCTACAAAAAGTAAAAAATCTAAAGAGGGGCCTAAAATTGGGTGTGGACTTAAATGTCATGGCCTTTGCAGATGATGTGGTGATATTGGCTGAAAAGTCGGAGGATTTGTGTTTTCTAGCCGACAAGTTTATTCAAGAATGTAAAAAAGTGGGTTTGGAACTAAGCGAGGAAAAGACCAAAATAATAAAGTTTGGACGACATCCCATCAATAGAGGCACCAATTTCAATATAGCCAACTATTTAATTGAACCAGTAGAAAGCTTTAAATACTTAGGAGTTACTGTAAATAGCTTTAACATAGAAGATACAGAAATATTAAGTAAATTAGCAAATGCCAATAAATGTTTAGGTGCATGTATGAAGCTCCTGTCATCAAAACTCCTATCATCTGATACAAAAATAAGAATATATAAAACCATTATTCAACCAGTATTATTGTATGGAAGCGAGACCTGGGTCCTATCCAAGAGAAATGAAGGACGCTTGATTGTTTTTGAAAACAAGGTCCTAAGAAAAATATTCGGCCCAGTAAACGAAGAAGGAGAATGGCGGATTAGAAAAAACAGAGAGCTACGAGCGTTATACCAGGACCCTGATATAATAGCTTTGATAAAGGCAAAAAGATTAGGTTGGCTAGGTCATGTATTGCGAAGGGAAGAAGGAACAAGACTGAAGGAAGTATTTTGTGCTGTACCAACTGGAAAGCGACCACTGGGTAGACCAAAAATGAGATGGTATGACCAAGTTAAGAGAGATGTGAGTCAGTGTGGAGGGACAGTGGAGTTGGCAACGGACAGAGAAGCGTGGAAGAGGCTGATCTACGAGGCGAAGAATCGACTGCGATTTGTAGCGCCCCAGCAGTAAGTAAGTAAGTAAGTAGTTGGGTAGGCAGCCCTGGCCGCCTTTCCATACAGGTGGCCGCTTTTTAGTATCGTGGCCACCACCGTCTGCTCAATTCAAGCGTAATGGCCGCCTAAACATGATGGTCTGGAACTATATATATATATATATATACATACATATATACAAATTTTAACGAATGGTGTTTTTGGCCTCTGGGGACATCAAAATGGAAAAAAAGGAGACGGTCCCGGGCCTAGGTCCTGCCGTGCCACCTACGGTAATAACTACTTCCCTACAGGGAAATTCGCTAAAACCAGTTCACACTGAAAAACAAAACACTTACTTTAGGCCTATTCTTTGAGCTGGAACCGGGTTTGGTGTCCAGAGTGGAACCGGGTTTGGTGTCCAGAGTGCCCAGACCGCGCTCTCCCTTGTAAAGAAAAATAAAAGAATACTCTTTTTGTAAATAAAAATAAAAATAACCTTTTTGTAAAGAAAAATAAAAATTCTTTACTTATTTCTTTTGTAAGAAAATATAAATACTTTATTTCCTTACTTAATTGATCATTCCATCAAGTAAAATCACCTCACACCTTTATGTAATACAATTTAGTACAGGTAAAATAGTACAAAAATACTCCATATAAACAACAAAATTTGTACATTCATGAAATTTCACCTTTGAGTTACTAATAATATGATAAATGAAGATCCGATGAGTCCCCAAAATTTTGGGCGTCCTAAGGCCCTTTTTGGGGCCCTTTTGGTTCCGAAGGGCCCTTGTTCCTGAATAATTTTTTTTTTTACGTTTAAGGTCGAGTGAGGTGTGGTTTTCGATGGTTTTAGTTATTTTAAATCGATTGGGACTAGTTTTAAGTGTATTAAACCACTCCATACAGGGTGTTTCGAAATATTATTTTTTTACGATATTTAAACATTTATTCATAAAGTGATAAAATACGTTACCTCCATGCTCTATATAAAAGGGGATTATTGAAAATAACTGTAATTAATTCTTTACTATATAAGAGGGCAAGATTACAATGATTAAGAAAAAATATTAAATACCCCCGTCACAGCAAACCTGCAGATTAAGCGAATTTTCATTTGCCCAATTTTCAATTAAATCTACAATAGCATCGAGATTAATGAATACTTAGGTTTGCTGCTAAGAGGAGGCTAATGAAGTGTGTTTATAGTAAAATATTAATTACCTAGTATAAAACAAATAAATTTGACAAGTTTTATTTAGGCATATCTATAAACAAACAAACAAAATCATTTTACACTATTCTCCTTAAGAATAACATGGAATTTTAAATTTACAATTTTTGAACTTTATTCGTAACTAATACACTTACAAAACACGTTAATATACTAAATTATTTGTTTTCTTTAAGCTCTTTAAAATGCTCTAGAGAAAAATTGGGAAACTTTGTCTTTTGAGGGTCAAAGATTACAAATTTGTATCACATAAAACCCTGTTCCATGGACCGATTATGCCGGTTTCGTTAAAATTGAACCTAAATAACTCGAGTTTTCATGTTTATGGACACGTATATAACATGGATATATTATATTATATATATGTATATAAACACATATATAATATTTTGAGTGGATGGTGCTTTAGGCTTCTGGGGGCATCGAAATGAAAACGTAAATCGGTTTTGGGTCTATGTTTTCCCATAAGACCTTCTTCGGTAATAGCTTATCTCCTATATGGCGTGTTTACTAAAAGGGGATGGATTAAGTTTTACACGTTAACATAATAACATAGGTTACTAAGCAAAAATTTCAACTTTTAAGGTGGTGAGAATAATCTTTCAACGTGATTTCTTATGCAAATCTATTAAGACCAATTTCAAATTGATATGTATTTTTCTTAGGTAGGCTAGCTATTTAAGTTATTTTTTTATATATATTTTTTATTTATTTGGAAAATCTCAAAAATCTTACATTTCATAAACAAAGCTTGCTGCAAAAGCCAGGAAAAATTGGCTTGTCTGCAGCTCATAAACTCAGATAAACTTGTTCTAGATAATAATGAACTTTGTCCCTTGGTCAGTCTTCTCCATATTACACTCTGGTTTTCCTTGTTTCTTGTCAAGATCTGCTATTTGTTGTTTTGACTTATTCTCTACCTTTCTATATAAGACTAGCTTGCTTTAAAAACAACTTGAAACTATTATCTTAAATATATAACAATAAATAATATGCATTAAATACTTCTCAACTTTAACAATAATATAATGAATTATTTTTTATAACAATACAACAATACACTAGTGGCTTGTAGGGGCAATAGCCCCTATATATATTCTATTAATTATTTTGTACAAATTATTAGTCTCATTGGTCACCCTACCTTGAATTACCGTTTAACATTTTTGTATATTATACCGGTAATATGTTTAATAGTTATTACATACCTGCATAATGCATTTTTATGTCTGCTCTGTTTAAAATTAAAATTCCAAGGGACTGTTCATGCGAGGTGTTTATAATACCTATAAACTTTCTAATCATAATACAACTAAAGAGCATTTTCCATAATAATTGTCATGTCTATTAATTAATTATGTATAAATTTCTTTGAATATAGACAAATTCACTTAGATAAAACACATAGAGATAATGTCATCCTCCAAATTTAAAATGCTAATTCTATAACAAAATCTCTCTGTAAACAAAATTTGTTGTATAGTATCCATTTTGGTCGATTCTTTGGTCTTTATTTGGTTCTAGTACTATTTTATCATCATCTGACCGCTTTACCCATCTAAAAGCAACATAAAGTTGACCATGAGTAAACACTGGGGTTTTTGAAATAAATGCCAACTTTTGTGAAGGTTTGGCCTTGCGCTTTATCCTATACTCTAATACGAGCAAAGTTTGCTTGTATGTATGCTTGCTTGCTTGCTTGCTTGCTTGCATGCAGAAAAATCTCGAAAACGGCTCCGACGATTTTCTTCAAATCTTGTAAATAGTTTATTTTTGGCCTAAAAACGAGTTTCATGCAGTTAGAACTGCCAACAAAAATCTAATTACGTAGAAAAACGAAACTGAAAGTCACATTTTTTTAACATTAGTCTTATGGGTTGCTAAGTAACCATGTTGGTTGAATTAAATAACAAGGAAAAAGTAAACAAAAGACTTGAAGTTGTAGCATGTGTTCATAGTAAGCCAACTACCCACAGTATACTACCAAATTACAAATACAGTACAAAAGGGAAAGCATATCACTTGTTACTATTGAGCAAAGATTATACTGAAGATTGCTCAACGCATTGTAGGCCAAGTAAAGGCAAGCAGTACGAATTGTGGGATCTGTTTATGACTATTAGATTAAGGTTATCTGCGATCCTAAAATGCTATAGGAAGGGAAGGAAACAGGTCTGCGACGTAGGAAGTGGTGAAGGAACTGAAGGAAGTAGTCAAGGCGAGTAGTCCGGAGTGTGGGAACTGTTTATGACGATTAGATTAAGGTATCTGCAATCCTATAATGGTATGGGAAGGGAGGAAAACAGGTCCGCGACGTAGGAAGTGGTGGAGGAAGTACTAAAGGCGAGTAGTCTGTAGTGTGGGAACTGTTTATGACGATTAGATTAAGGTATCTGCAATCCTGAAATGCTTTTGGGAGGGAATAAAACAGGTCTGTGACGTAGGAAGTGGTGAAGGAAGTAGTCAAGGTGAGCTGTGCGGAGTTTGGGATCTGTTTATGACGATTAGATTAAGGTATCTGGAATCCTAAAATGCTATGGGAAGGGAGTAAAACAGGTCCGCTGCGTAGGAAGTGGCGAAGGAAGTAGTAAGGCTAGCAGTGCAGAGTGTGGGAACTGTCTTTGGCAATTACATTAATGTATCTGCAATCCTAACATGCAATGGGAAGGGAGAGAAACATTTCCACGACGTAGGGAGTGCTGTAGGATGTAGTAAAGGCGAGCAGTGTGGATTTTGGGAATGGATTTATGTATCTGCAATACTAAGACTACTTTCATAATAAACTAATGATTTTCCCCGAGCAAAGCTCGGTCCCCAGGTACTTTAGGAAGCTAATCGCAATGGGAATTGAATCATTGTAAACTTCAACGGCATATTAGGATCCGTAGATTGTTTTATTTTTTTCATGACAAATATGTTCCCTTTGCCTACTCCAGTAATTACTTCTAACTTCACACTTTTTTCAGACATACCTAAAAAAACAATCGTATTCCATTAACTAATCCAGACCCTTAAAATTGGGAAAAAGTCTAGTTTTAGCTTTATAATAGTATACAGTTACTGTATACATATTACTGTACATATTACATCATGGTGGAAGGAAAAAACATAGGTGTGCTATTCCCGTCATTACAATCAGGTGATCTTTTGTTTGCAATCTGAGTGACGTCAGAATATGATGGGAATATCACACCTATGTTTTTCCTTCCACCATGATATTACATATTATTATGTTATTATTTATTATTATGTTATGATATTACATAGTCTGTGGCTTTAAATAAAGTTAAACCACATGTTATAAAGTAAACAAAGCAGACATGAACTAGATTCCCATGCTATTTAAATGGGAATTATTTTATTCCGTAACAACCTTTTGGTGCAATATTAAGAAAAATGAATAATTTTCCCCAAAATTTCATGCCCAGACCTTTAAAATGAGACCTCTCCCAGTTTTCCACGGCCTTCCGTTCGCCCACAATTTCATTGTAAAATTTTGGGCTTACGGAATTAGATATATAGCCTAGATAACTAAATAAATAATTAAATAATTTATAATAACAACAATATTAAACCAGTTTTAATGGATTCCTTGAGATGACAATACTAAAATAAATAACGTGCATTAAATGATTTTAACTTTAACAATAATATAATAAGAAAGTAATGTAATAAACAATGTTTAAATGGATTTATTGAGATAACAATGCTTAAGCCTAGATTTCAAGACTCTAAAACTAGTTATATTTTCTATTTCAGTTGGCAATCTATTAAAAAACGTTTATATTAAAAATTAAAACAATTGTATTTGTATAAAACCTTACATTACATATTAAAATGAAGTACTTAAACTAAAGCTATTTATCTACAATTTCCGTAGTATCTCTCTTTACAATTTCATCATCACAATAATTATTCTCAGACGACTCATTAACAATTTTACTACTTTTAGCAACTTGTCCATATTTACTGATTTTGTCCAAGTTGGTGTTCAAGCAGGATTCCCCTTTACAAACCTTGCATATTGCAGAACAGGCAACACCAATCAGGAACAATGTGGTGCAAAAACACCTTTCATACATACTGACGTTTGCAACTTGTATCTTAAGTTCCTCAAACTTATTTTCAATCGATACAAGTACGGTTATCTTTTGTGGTTATGACGACCAGGACAGCACTAAGACATCAGAGCAGCATTGTCAGTACAAGCATTTTTGTCCTGAACAATGGGAAAGAGGTTTATGGGGTAAAAATTGGGTTTTCTTATTTACTTTACCCTCAAAACACATCAAGTTTCCCAATTTTTCTCTAGAACATTTGAAATAGCTTAAAAACAAATAATTTAGTATATTAACGTGTTTTTGTATGGTTATTAGTTACAGATAAGAATACTAAAATTGTAAATTTAAAATTCCCCTGTTATTCTTATGTAGAATAGTGTAAAATGATTTTGTTTGTTTGTTAATAGATATATTTTGATCAAACTTGTCAAATTTATTTGTTTTATACTAGGCTATTAATATTTTACTATAAACACACTTAATTAGCCTCCTTGTAGCAGCAAACCTAGATAATCGTTAAACGCAATGCTATTTAAGATTTAATTGAAAATCAAGTAAGTAAAACGGGAATTCGCTTGGTCTGCAGGTTTGCTGTGACGGGGGTATTTAATATTTTCTCTTACTCCTTGTGATCCTTTCCCCTTACGTAGTAAAGAATTACAATTATTTTCAATAATCCCCTTTTATATAGGGCATGGAGGTAACTAATTTTATTACTTTATGAATAAATGTTTAAATATCGTCAAAAGTAATAATATTTCGAAACACCCTGTATGGAGTGGTTTAATACAGTTAAAACTAGTCCCAATCGATTTAAAATGACTAAAACCATCGAAAACGACACCTCACTCGACCTTAAACGTAAAAAAAAAATATTCAGGGACAAGGGCCCTTCGGAACAAAAAGGGCCTTAGGACGCTCAAAATTTTGGGGACTCATCGGATCTTAATTTCTCATATTATTAGTAACTCACAGGTGAAATTTCAATAATGTACAAATTTTGTTGTTTATAAAACCCTATTTTACCTGTACTAAATTTAGGTATTTCATACAGGTGTGAGTATTAATTTGTTCTTATTTAAATATTTGGATGTAAATCACTTCTAAAATACATAGAGATCTTTGAGAGTGTTTGATTATGTATCAATTCGGTTTTGAATCAGAGCATTGTCCCGGTTGAAGGGTAGGTTTCAAATACAGGCTATAAGGATAGGCTTCTATTAACGCCATAAAAGTCATTTTATTAACCTAAATTAAAACAATCAACTCAGTAGTCGATTTGGCCCAGTTTGCCACTGAGCGATAAAGTGTGTTATACACAGAACTACGAATAGCCCCTTTTGCATATTAAAGTCGACTGGCCAGTTGTTAATAAATACTCTAATTTGGGAAGCCTGATAGCCTAAAAATAGACTGAATAAATCAAACCTAGGTTCCCGAGGCTCTGCTACCAGTATCTCAGAACACAAAAGAAGCTTTGAGAATTATATTAAATCTAGAAGACAAAGTATCAGTGAAAAATAAATTTTCTGAGCTTAATATTTTGACAGTTTATGAGTAATTTAAATCTAGTAAGTTGATTAATGGATTATTTCAATTAATTTTTAAATAGCTTTGAGAGAGCTTTGATGTAGTTTACCATAAGATTAGGTATCATTATTTTACTTTACTGTGACACTATTTATGTATCCCTATATATACAAGATAAATAAATAAATTTGACTTTGACCTACCTTTTTAAAGAACTCTAATAAGCGAGGCCACATCTGAAACAGACATTATAGATTAAACATAATCCCTTTAAGTTTAAGTGAATTTCCCATATAGGGAATAAGCTATTACCTTTTACCTTAGGTCTCATGGCAAGACCTGGATCCGGGACCAATCTTCATTTTTTTTCTTTGAGGTCCCCAGAGGCCAAAAACACCATCTGTTCAAATTCCTATATCTTATTAATATTATAAATGTGAAAGTTTGTGTGTTTGTTTTTTTATTTTTTTTTTTAAGTTCAATCACGCATAAACCACTGGACGAATTGGGCTGAAATTTGGCATGATGATAGCTTAAATTCCCGATTAACATAGCCTATAGGCATATTCTTATCTCAAGAATCCTTTCGGGCTCCGCCCCAGTGGCTCTGTAATTCCCCATGTTAACCTTATGAGTATTCATATTTAAAGGGAATTAAAGAATTTAGTCAGCTGTTTCAACTAAAAAAGTTGGTTCTATGATATGGAAAAGCATTAAAAAGCTATAAGATTTACCAACAGGGTGCAGCACTATATTTTTTTTGCATTTATGAAAACAGCTAATTTGAACTAAGCAGCAACAAAAAACTGTGATTCGCAATGAGAACTGTCAAAGTAGGATTGTTTACAGTTATGTTTATGTTTTTCATTTCATCAATAATTTGTGATATTTTGCGAATTGTTGATAATTTATTTTTCTCTATTGTTTAGGTGAAGTGGCAGAGCATTATGGCTATGGTAGATGTGTAATACTATAGAATACTGTACATTTAAAAAAGCAAATTTTATCAAACTGTGTCCTCCCTTATTGCAAACGCAAAGCTTGAGTATAACTGCAATAAGCATTTTATACTTATATTCCAACCCCGTACGAAGGACGGGTACTCTGCTAGTAAGGTAATACATTGAAAAAATAACAAACAAATAGGTAAGTACAGCTGAGGTATTTTTAACATTAGGAATAAGGAAAGTTCCCTTTAGAAAGGAATTACGACCTAGGCCCGCCGCACATTGGAGCGAGGCGAGGTGCAGGCGGGAGCGAAGACTTTTTCGTGTCACCGCACATTGAAGCGAGGCGGACAGAGGTTTCCTAGCTTTGGTCCTACTTTCGCGAATAGAGGATGATTGTTTTGACCTTATCTGATTCTGATTGTGAGTTTAATAATTTAGTTTTACTCTATTCGCTATCTTAAAACCCAAAAATGTTTTTGGAAATGTTATTACATAAAAAAATCAATACATGGAGAGTATGTTTTAACTACTGAACTTCCAGACCGGTCTTTTAGAGAATGTTTACATGTGAACAAACAACAGTTTGATGTTATCCATAATTTTATTTAAAGTGGCATTAGCAAAAAGGAATGCAATGCTCAACAACATATAGCCATCTGAATAAAATGCTCCATTACTATATCTTTCACTCACAAAATTCTAGAAAACCAACGCAGGCGCGAGTGAGGTGCAGGAAAACTGTATTTCAACTTCAACGCCGCGGAGGCCTGACAGAGGCTGCAGCTGTGCTGCGCGCAGCCTCTGCTCAATGTGCGGTGCTCCATTTAAACACGTGTATTACAGAATCATCCGCGCCTCGCCTGTACCTCGCCTCGCCCCAATGTGCGGTGGGCTTAAAGGGCAATTTATAAATAATGGATAGTTTTGGGCAAGGTTTCTCATCATTGACTGGGACGGGTTGTGTCGTCCTGTAATTCAGCTACTAGGAGGTCACGAATTGTGGATATTTATAGGCATGCACTTCCACTATAAACTGTAGGTCCCTTAGTTGCCATTAGCTGTATGGGCTATTAATTAACTAACAGCTGTGTCTAAGGAATGCCGGCCTTAGTCACTAACAAGACTACAAGATCGCGCCACTCATCCTACACTCATCTCCCTTCATACTTGGTGTTATATATTCCAAGAATCTATCTTTTTAGCGAATTTCCCATATAGGGAATAAGCTATTACCGTAGGTCTCATGGTAAGACTTGGACCAGGGACTGATTTACTTTTTTATTTTGATGTCCCTAGAAGCCAAAAACACCATCCGTTCAAATTCATATATATATATATATATATTTATATATACATATATATATTTGTCCGTTAGCGCGATAACTCGAGCAAAAATGATCCGATTTTGATCAAATTTGGTACATACGTGTAAACCTACGTTAATTCGAACGAGTTTGCGAACCAGCATGATCGGACCATGGGAACGGGGTTTTATGGGGGGATTTATGGGGTTAAAATTGGGTTTTCTTATTTTTGACCCTGAAAACATAAAATTTCCCAAATTTTCTCTAGACCTTCTTGAAGAGCTTAAAAAAACAAATAATTTAGTATATTGAAGAGTTTTTTTAAGGTTATTAGTTATGGAGAAAATTGTAAATTAAAAATTCCCATGTTATTCTTATGGACAATAAGTAAACTGTTGTAGTTTGCTTGTTTATGGATATATTTTGATTAAATATGGCAAATCTATTCATGTTATACTAAGCTATTAATTTTTACTAAAAAACACCCTTTATTACCCTCCCTATAGGCAGCAAACCTAGGTAATCGTAAAACCTAATGTTATTTGAATAGATTTATTATTTAGCCTATATAGATTCGTAAAACCAAAAGTAACAATCAGCTGATGTTATAAATACCTTCTCCTACAGTCGGTTGACAAAGTTAGCTTCCTTGCACTGATGATTATAGTACAGAAAACTGCTAATTGCTGCATTTACTTACTTTGTCGCACTGTTTATACATTGTCGCACGGTTTATACTTTGGTGCACTCCATTTTTCCAACTAAACAACACAAAACAGCGTGGTTTTATTATGCACAAATCCGTACGTACGCTTGGAAATCAGACAGGTAGAAATTGAGATAAGATTTGTTTTTGCTTTCATAGGCTATGATACGTAAATATAACCAAAAATTACACGATTCTACGCAAAGAATAGACAAAACTGTAATTAGCGAATTTCCCATATGGGGTTAGCTATTACTGTAGGTCTCATAGTGAGACATGGACCTGGGACCGATTTACTTTTTTGTTTTGTTGACCCCAGATGCCAAAAACACCATCCATTCAAATTCAATTCTATGCAAGATAACTGAGCAAAAATTATACGATTTTGATGAAATTTTGTACAAACGTGTCAACTAACATTTATTGAAACGAGTTCGCAAACCAGCATGATCGGACCATTCTCTAAAATGTTTTAGATAATAATTGAAAAATGTTATGTCAAAAATGGGAAAACCCAATTTTTACCCCATAAAACCCTCTATAAACCAGACCTAGTTACAATGTACTTTTCCTGAGGGAAACAGTAGCCCTAATTGACAATGTACCAAGATAGCTCAGACAACAATGGTCGGGTGGAATTCCTTGGTCTGCGATAAGGGTGACCACTAGGCTAAAAACCTGGACTAACTGGAGTAGGTCTGGCTCATTCATGGGCAACTGTGAAGAAGTCACCAAACAATACCGCACTAATCACTACCAGACCAAAGCTACTCTTTCCATTTCAGGGGTTATTTACTTACTTCACAACTTCGGCTTTATCGTCACTAAACAATAATTAATTCAGTATAAAATGACTAAAACAATGTGAGTGACACAGCAACGCTAACAACCTAATTAACAGTAGTTTACTCAAAACATGATAATTCAAAATGAAAATTTAAGTAGCCTAAGTTTACAAGTTAGTAACTAAACACTTAGTAGATGGTCTGCTTATCACTAAGCAATGTGCCAGTTTTACCACCTTCCGGTATTTATAATTTATTGAACTTTTCAGTGGCAATGTGATGGGTGATCGTGAATAAATTATTTTCCAAGTACAAAATAAACAAAGGCTCATGATAGCTGGTACTATTATTTTTAAGGTACTGAGATAAGTGTGTGCACTCTTATTCATTTTGTGAACTGAATTTGGCAGGTTTCTTAAGTTAACCATAAGAGAAGTAAAGATAGGCCTACAGAGGAAACATGCTTATGGAACAACTGTGTCCTTTTTACTCTGGAATCGTGAGGAGGAAATCCACTAGTACCGAGCCACGAAGAGCCCGAACGGTTATTGTTTGAAGTAGCAGTTGTAGCGCACAGGCGTGAGCGCCACAGGGTGAGCGCTGTGGTATGTGATGGTGAGGTGAGAATGGGGAGCGGAAGGGGACGACCAATAGAATTTTCACTAGACACAAGCGACTGGTGCTAGACGCGACTTAAGTGTACCTACCATTGAGTATTTCCTCTGTACCTTTTCTTTTTTCTGTGAGTTACAGTACCATAAAATTATAACTAACCACCACAATCAGCCTGGAGTAACCCAGTTTCTGTTGAGTAGGCTATTCACAGCTAACATCTAACGTACTGGCCACATGCATTCAACTTTGCACGCTAAATCTTGTAGTCTAGATTTGTTTTGCCTCAGAACTATCCGCAGTACTATCCTGATAATTAGACCAATTTGTCTATACCAAGGCAGAAATGTGGTCGGATTCCACTATAAACTGTAGGTTAGGTCCCTTAGTTGCCATTAGTTGTATGGGCTATTAATTAACAGCTGTGTCTAAGGATATGTCGGCCTTAGTCACTAACAAGACTAAAAGATTGTGCCACTCATCCTACACTCATCTCCATTCATACTTGGCTTAAAATACCTACTTTGTACAGTATGGTCGCCATTTCATTGAAAAGTATTAAAGTATTGGAGAAATAATTAGCACATAAATACAGCACAAAATAATGGACATCAAAGTCACTCAAAATATATTACTATACACATTACGACACTTGTCCAGAGCCATTAAAGGATTTAAATATTATTCCTGAAGCAACCAGAATCGAACTAGGCCTATTATATCATGATAATATGGGTACGGTCACATTTTTATTCAAAAATAATTGAGGGATAACGATTGTTCTCATAATCCTTATATACCTTACCCTATTCAAAATGATCAGATACTTGTCACTCACCACTAGCGGTCTCTACCAACTCACGACTATAAGTCCAATGTTTCGATTACAATGCATGAATCACACACACTTCTTGCACACACGCATAAGCTGGGTCATGGGGTGTAGCTCGCTCTGCCGCTGCCAATCACCTACCTCAACAACAGACTCACAGACGGATAACTTATGTAAGAATGACTTAGCCTAAACAACACCCAGGGAAAATGGCTTGTTAAACATTAAATATCTTGTTTTAATTAGCATGAGACTTAAAAGAGTTTAAGGAACGAATAAATATAGATTAATTGTATTCACACCTGCAAACGACTGGTACTTAGATCGAATCCTATCGGTGTCACTAACTTTATGTCATTTGTTCAGAATGCCATTTCTACTTAACAATACGTCTTTGTTAGAATTTGAGGCATTTATAATTTTATTTTATGAACAGAATTTAAACTTTATTAGATTTTTTCACTATCAGCAAATTTGGTTAGTTAGGTTAGGTTATGACAGTAACTGCTGGTCGCCTAATCCACGTCCGGTTACTGGACATGTATCCTCTGCCTTCCCTAAAACTCTCAAATGTTGTAAACAGAGATAATTTAGCCTATAAATACCAAAAACAACCTTGGTTTACACTATTTAATAGCCTATATCATAATATAAAATTAAACTTAAAATACATACATTCGTTCCATTTTAAGACCTCTCACAGCCCCGACATATATGGAATGACTACTGTCATCCTAAAGCACACTATAAACATTGTTGCCATACCTCTTTGCCAGGTCCTGAACTCCTGCCTAAGTGCCGGAATATTTCCTAGAATCCTAAGGGTGTCTAGAACTGTCCCCATTTACAAAAAAGGTGATCCAGCAAGTGTACAGAGCTATAGACCTATATCTATTATACCAACTTTCGCTAAGGTCTTTGAAACCGCCATTAAATTCCAGCTAGTCTCCTATCTTGAACGCAATAACCTGCTGTCTAGTCTGCAACACGGCTTCCGTAAAGACAGATCAACTGTCACTGCCGTCTCTGAGCTCATACATCGCGTTCAACAAGCCTTTGAGGATACCAACACTGTTGCCTTGACATTATGTGACTTGAGCAAGGCATTCGATTGCGTCTCACATGACATTCTCCTTGCTAAATTAAATAAATATGGGCTGTGCGGTGCAGTTTACGACACCTTTGTCACATATTTGGGGAACCGACAGCAGATCGTCTCAATAGCCGGAGCTAAGTCCCGAGCTCTCAATGTTCCTCACGGGGTGCCTCAGGGGTCAGTTGTGGGACCTGTCCTCTTTCTGATAGCCATAAATGACCTTGAACTAGGTGGCAATGCACTCAGGTTTGCTGATGACACTACCCTAATTTCTGTTGGTGACAATCCAGGAACGGCTTCAGAAAGAGCTGAAGTGATGTTTAGGGCAGCAAAAGATTGGTTTGAGACAAACAAACTAAAACTCAACCAAGACAAGACACAAAAAATCTTGTGTTCACTTCAGTCAAACTTGGCTCAGGACGTTGATACGGTAAATCTACTGGGCTTTACGATCGACCCGAAGCTGAGTTGGAAAGATCATGTGGATAACGTGGCAAAGAAATTATCAAGGGTTACACATCTTCTCAGGAAACTAACAAGACTAGTTGATAGGGCTTATCTAGTTGTGGTTTACCACGCATTATTTCATAGTCACGTCACTTACGGTCTTCAGCTATGGGGTCATGCATCCAATGTCTCCAGAATCCTTAAACTGCAGAAGAAAGCTCTGAGAATCATGACTGGCAGTGGGCGACAGGAGCATTGCAAGCCTATTTTTGTTGACTTGGGCATACTTACCATACACAGCAACTACATCCTTCAATGTGTCAGCTACGTACACTCCAATGTGCATACCTTCACCACCAGGCAGCAGGTGCATGCGCACAACACCAGGCGCAAAGACCACATTGATGTGCCCTATTGCAGGCTCAGTAGGACAAAGGATGCTTTCCCGGTCATGGCCCTCAGACTGACCAATAAGTTGCCGGTTGCAGTTAGGGACTTAAACAAAAACCAGTTTCAAGCCAGGTTAAAGTGTAACGGTCGTATTCCTCTTGGAATACCTACTGTTACTTTGGGTGACGTAGCTCAGGAATGAAACTCAGCACTCGTTTACAAAACCCAACTTTATTAATTACTCAAAACAACACAAAGAACACAAAGCTCAACTAACAATCAAAAAGGTAGAGTAGACTGGAACTGTATAAATGAGTTAGGAACTTAAAACCCAATTTGGAAAAGACTCTAAACCCCAATTTTGAAAACCCTTAACATTTTCTTACCTGGACCCAAGGCCAAGGGCCTTGGGCTCCAGCTCCCCCAGCAGGACCCCGTCCTCAGGTGCACCACACAAACACTACACACCAAAACTGACCCCTTGATCAAGTGCACTGGCCTACTTAAAGCAACAGCCTTCAGTAGGTCAGCACAACAAGTTGTTGTTTAACAACACTACCAGCCTACTCACACAACATTGCCAAACACTTCCTCTTTACAATATTTGACCCTCCTATTACATCCCCCCATTTCCTCCAGACGATGTCCCCAGCGTCTCAACTACATAGATACATCCACTCAGAGAGAGAAAAAAAATTAATAACAAAAACTGATTAAAATCTTTTAAAATTGTACCTAAACAAAATCAAAATAAGGTTTAGGAGGGGAAGAACTGACCAACTGTTTGCTGACCTCCTCAGCAGTTGCGTTGATAAAGCCTCCTCGAACAGTCGTTGGTCTTCAGATGTTTGACCACAGCCATGTCTTCTGCGATGTCTCCCACTTCGGTGTCTATAGTCTGTAGTCCATCCAGCGTTCCTTGACAGCATTGATGATGAATCGACTTTGGTTGACAATGATGTTGGACTGATTTTGCCATTGATTGAGTGTACAGCAGCCTGAAGTTCTCCTCTTCTTAAAAGCCCTTGCCCCAGCTGCGTTTCCCCAGTTTTCATTGAGTTTGACAAAGTCTCTTCCTCCGATCACAATGTTGAAGATAACAGGGCAAATCATGAAGTTCTTGTAGCCTTGTCTACAGTTGGTCAGTGGGAATGGGTAAATAGGAAGCCTATACAAACATATAACTCACAACAAATACAACATATAATTTATAAAAAAACCCTAGACTTTTAAAGAAATTCTCAAACTCACATTAAGAACAAAACAAAACAACCAAAATTGAAACAAAAATTATTGAAACTAAAGGAAGTGTTTGGAATGTGTTACCTTAACAAATCATTGGCCTCTATGATTAAACAACAAAACATTATAAATAATTTCAGATTGATTTACTTTAAATTCTTCAAATATAACCTTTTTCAAAGCATTTAAAACAATAAATGATGGAACAGTCTTTCATTTCTAGTATAATTTAATTTAATTCTGAATAAACAAAAATATTCAATTTGTCTCCCATTTAAGTCCCTGATAATTAAAAATCTAAACAACAAAATATATCTTAATAAAATATTCTTTTAATACATAATCCGTCTTTGTCTTTAAATTTTGTGAGACTATTAAATTCACTAAAGGACACTATTGCAACATTTAAAACATTATTTCCCAATACAGTTATTTTCGGGGAGTCATGCGATTTATCTCTTACCTAACAAAACAAAATCATCTCCCGAATCAAATTCAATTTCCCTTAGTATCTTTAAAAACACAACTAAAATTTATTACTATAAAAAATAATAGTTAAATAAACATTTCAAATCACTCCCTACTTTGCTTTGGTGTTAAAACAAGTGAAACATTTTACTTCAGTAGGCTACATTTTTAAATCACATACTTCAAAAACTTAAAAAGCAATACATAAATTCAGAAAATGAACTTGAAAAATTGCATGTGTAATTCTCTGATAAAAATTCAAAAACATGATTGCTGAAAAAAAAAAATGATTTGGGCCCAAATCGTTACAAACTAACCCGTAAGCAAAACCAATTTCCCTTTTAAAATTTCTCCAACAATCTATCACCTGTAAAAACAAAAATTTGTTCCCAAAATAAAACATTCATGCATTGCTGATTTCCCAAAGCAAACTCTAGAGCATCAGTATTAAAAGGTAAACAGTGTAACACAACACGGTCAGCACTCAGCAAGGTCAGGTCACAGAGAGGCCATTTACACCACACTCAGCATTCCTCAGCCTACAAACATGCTGACTTCTCTCACCGCAACTTTGCTCGTGCTATACTCTGAAATATCAACATGAACACCTACTCTAATCATTAACAGTATTAACCATTTGTAAAAATCCACATCTGAAAAAAAATATATTACTATCAAATTAAAGTTTAAGCTCAAATATATTTCTAAAACAGTACACCATAATACACTATAAATAATTAACTATCCCTCAAACTACTTCTACAAAATATAATATATTGATCCATTATTCACTGCATCTACCGCGCATAAAGAGCTGAAACAGACTAGTTTGACAACATGTGTCTGCCACATTATTCGCACAATATACACTTTAGAGTGTAGAAATAGCAGGTCTGCAACCACAGAATCACATCTTCGAGAAACCTGGGAACTACAAGATCCCAGATTCAACACAAATTTAACCAGGCAAATACACACACTTGTGCACAGCAACAACATCTGAAACACACATTACACATGTGCACCCAGCACAGGACCAATAAAAACCTTGTACAGCTAGCACATAGCATGAAGCACAAAAATACCTCGTGCACTCAGCACATAACACAAATTCACCTTGTGCTCCCAGCACGTAACAAATAAAAACCCTGTGCATCCAGCACAACTCATAATACCTCGTGCATCCAGCACGTAACGCAATAACTCTCGTGCTTCCAAACACGACACACAATAAACTCAAGGAACACATATCACGTGCAACCCGCACATGACGCATAGAACACTCATGTAACCAAACACGAACACATATCGAACTCACGTGCAACCCGCACATGACCATAGAACACTCGTGTAACCCACACGAACACATATCGAACTCACGTGCAACCCGCACATGACGCTTAGAACACTCGTGTAACCCAACACGAACACATATCGAACTCACGTGCAACCCGCACATAACATAGAACACTCGTGCAACCCGCACATAACATATAAACTCTAACATATAACACTGGAAAACTTCACCTTAACGACATTCCAGCCCTTCACTGCTGTCCCAAAACACACTGAACTCCCAAAAAAACTGATTAAAAACTGCACCAAAGTGGTGATTACAAATAATAAAAAAAAAATATATTCAAAAACCAAATTTTTCTTCACTAAAAGAACCCAAAAAAAAAATTAAAGCCAATTATTTTGCCCAAGAGGTACCAAGATCGAAGTTTTGTAAAAAATTACAAAACTCCCGGCACTTCCATCACCTTGTACCCGGCGCCTCCACCACCTTGTAACGGTCGTATTCCTCTTGGAATACCTACTGTTACTTTGGGTGACGTAGCTCAGGAATGAAACTCAGCACTCGTTTACAAAACCCAACTTTATTAATTACTCAAAACAACACAAAGAACACAAAGCTCAACTAACAATCAAAAAGGTAGAGTAGACTGGAACTGTATAAATGAGTTAGGAACTTAAAACCCAATTTGGAAAAGACTCTAAACCCCAATTTTGAAAACCCTTAACATTTTCTTACCTGGACCCAAGGCCAAGGGCCTTGGGCTCCAGCTCCCCCAGCAGGACCCCGTCCTCAGGTGCACCACACAAACACTACACACCAAAACTGACCCCTTGATCAAGTGCACTGGCCTACTTAAAGCAACAGCCTTCAGTAGGTCAGCACAACAAGTTGTTGTTTAACAACACTACCAGCCTACTCACACAACATTGCCAAACACTTCCTCTTTACAATATTTGACCCTCCTATTACAAAAGTGTTGGCTAAAAGCTAGGCCATATTACTCGCTTAAGGAGTTCTTTGAGGACGACCTCACGGGACTTTAAATCCACCGCCATTAAGTTTATTAATCCGACTTAATGGAAGTTTGTAAATATTGTAAATATTAGTTTTCATTTTTAAAATTGTAAATAGTTGACGCAGCCTAACCAGCTTATGCTGGTATCAAGCCAAGGAGGAGGTAATGAGGTATGTCACCATTTCAGAATAAAGTAGGCTATGAAAGTGTAATAAAGGTAGGCCGTTGTATGGTAAATTATTGCAAAAGTTAGATTTGTATATTCTACCAATGTTATTATTAGGCCTAAGATTGGATATATTTATATTATATACATAAACAGGTCCATTTTATAGAACAAACACAATTTAGCTTAAACTTAATAAACGTTAGGCCTAATGGTTCTTGAGAAGAGTGTAACAAGAATAAGTAACAAGTATCAAGTAAGTAAGTAAGTAAGAGTGCACCTGTTTAGAAATCATAGATTTGATAGGCCTATCCAAGAATGTTTCATCCGATTATATATTATTTTGTGTTTTTCAAGCAACTGTATGCCTTATAAACCAACAAGTGTTTAGTAACAACTGTAACAGCTAATGAGTTTCTTGTAGTATTAAGTTGAATATAAAATGCAATACCAACTTGAACGTACAACTTTTTAAAACCTTTGAAGGCTCTTTATTTCTTGATCAGTAAGAATATTTGTGCCTGCAAGTGTTTTGCCATCACTAAGTTTGTTTCTTTTCATATTCTTACAAGTTACTGATAGGTGATTCGTCTTAATCATAAAAAATAAGAGAAGTAAACTTTAGCAAGTACAGTAGTGTTTTGTTTTCAAATATAGCAGAAACGACAAACAATGACAGCGACATTAGTAAACAACTCACCATCACAAAAAAACATAATTCTTAATAGTTTCATAGACAGACTAGAAGCTAAAAACAACCAACTGTTGAGTCTAGAAGTCAAAACCACAACACAGCAAACAAATACATAATGTAGATAATGGAACAGAGTAACTTATGTATTAAGGGGTGGGTTCCATAATATCGACAACCGTAGAAATTGATCGAAACTGAATTATTCCCAGTTTGTCGACACTGGAATATTCCCACTTAACCGACATCCCAAATAACCGACGTCGCAAATGATCGACAGCTAGAATCCTCCTTTTAGGTGACATTAATATTCACCTAAATTACAGAAATGCCCATGAGCTTGAATTTCTAAATCTAATCCACAGTTATGGTTTATTCCTAGGAAACCGAGAACCAACACGTGGAAACAACTGTGTCGATACCGTTGTGACCGATCTACCATCCGAATCGTACACTAAGTGTTGTGGGGTGGGTTCCATAATATCGACAACCGTAGAAATTGATCGAAACTGAATTATTCCCAGTTTGTCGACACTGGAATATTCCCATTTAAACCGACATCCCAAACAACCGACGTCACAAATGATCGACACCACAAATTGTCGACATCCATTATTGTCGACAATGAAATAGTTTCATTTTGTAGACACTGAAATAGTCCCAGTATATCGACAAGCTCCCGTTCTTCGGAGCTACTCTTGAAAAGGAGTTGTTCTAATTCATCGTTCAGTTCCTCAACTCACGAGTCGCAATATTTGATTCCGAATTCCGACGGAAGTAGACGTCGCGACCCGTGCGAACCAAGAAAAAAAAATATCACAGGCAAAGAATTCTTCAATACTGTAGAAGGGTGTGACTGAAAGCCACCTTTGAAGTACTTTTTTGAAGTGGTCAAAATCAGCCAGAGTTGAGAAGTTCCGCGATCCCAGTGACTGTCTTGACAGTACAGTTGCCGCCACTTGTAGACGCCAGTACTGGACGCCACTACTGTCCCCGTCTGCAGGGGGCAATGGTCAACAGGTTGCTGTTTCTGCTATTTAGTATTTTGGAACGAAAGCTTTCATAGATATCGACTTATCGAGCGATATCACCAATTGACTATAACAACCACACAAAATTAGTATTATATAGTCAATGATATCACGCTTCAGAATTATTGTTCCTCACGCCGCGCTGCAACTGTTAACTGTGACAATTGACAATCGACAACAGGGGACACAACGGGAAGGGAATGGATTAAAAACTAGATCAATGATTAAAAACCATAGCCTCTTTAATCCTAGTAGATATAAACAGTTAAGTTTAATGAGCACACGCGTCATTCCCACTGAGCTATAATAATATAACTGGAGTAACCACTCTGTGTTTTAAAAACGTACCACTGTTTTTGCTGGTTTTGTTTCAGAGTTTCGTTTTGTTAGGTTGGCCGGGTGATCGGGTTGGTGGGACTTGTCAAATTAGAGAGGCAAAATCAAGATGGCGTCATACTGTTTTGTTGATGATAGTAAACAAAAATCTGCCAACACAACATTATGATTGCAATATAAGTTTATTTGTTTATTTTACGAGCAAGAGCAACCCATTTTAACAAGATCATAAACCGAAGGTCGTTATTTAATCAAATGCCATAAGACTATTAGCCTAAACCATGCCTAAACCAATATCCCTAAACCAGGAAACTTGACTAGCCTATTTTCACCACATAGCTTTAAAAGAGGTAAATAAGTTAGTATTTATTTACTATCAAACAAAAACAATTTATAATGTTTCAAAATAACCTTAAATACAGAGGTTTTAAAGTGCAATAACTTAAATAAGTTTTTGATACAAGTCCCTGAAATAATGGATAACATAACCCCAAATAAATAGTATGGTTAGGTTAGAATGAATTGGAATTATTTGACAGCATCCCACCAACCGATCACACGGCCAACCTAACAACACGAAACACCAAAAACAAACCAGCCAAAACAGTGGCACGTTTTTCTCCAACGTTTAACCAGAGAGTAGTGACTCCAGTTATAATCTATATCTCAATGGTCATTCCTGCCCATAGATGGTCATGAATCATGATTTTTCATCTTCTTCTTCTTCTTCCCAATATTGTTAACGTTAGGAAAAAAAGCTAAAACTTAACCTCAAACAAAATCCGCTAGGCTAGGGCTAGGGCTAGATGCTGATTTTTTATTTTAAATTTACCATCATACAGGTTTTAGAGAAGCCAGGTACTGTATATTTGTTAATTTAGCGATTAAATTTATTGTATGTCCTAACAGTCAACCTACCATCAAATTTACGGATCTGTAGCCCTAAAGTAAAATAATTGAAGCTTGGTATTGAAACTAGGCCTCTTGTAAGCAATGGTTTGGTTACTGTTTGTTTTTATTTTTATTTTACTGAAAGTTCAAACCTCTGGCCCTAAAAGGCTAAACTGTTTATTTACTTCCAATGCTCCAACAGTGCAATAGGCTACCTCCGTTAAAACACTAGGCCTACAGGCGTAAATCAACAATCAAGAATTTATATTCATCAATTATTATTATAAATTATCAATTAGGCCTATTAAAGATGGGGACACCACTATGTGCGTATTTTAACCCGAATATGAGTGAAGGATGAGTGGCGCGATCTTGTAGGCCTAGTCTTGCGAGTGACTAAGGCCGACATGTTCCTTAGACACAGCTGTTAATTAATAGCCCATACAGCTAATGGCAACTAAGGGACCTACAGTTTATACCTAGTGGAATCTGAACCACATTTTTTTCCTTGTAGTTTACGAATTGGCAAGTACTGTGTACGATACATGCAATAGATGAACGTCTTAACATAAATAACAAGGAAAAATGAAAAGGCTCTTAGTTAATAACTCTGGGATGGTAGCGTCGTCCTGTAATCCAGCTAACTTACTAGGAGGTCACGAATTATTGTAGATAGTTACAAGTATGCACTGTGGATACAATACTCCCCGGTGTGGATTAACGCCCATACTAGTGAGTACTATGACTATCTGTAGTGCTAACTTAACTTGATAATTAACTTAGACCAATTCGTTAATTACAAGGCTAAAATGTGGTTCGGATTCCACTCAAAACTGTAGGTCTCTTAGTTACCATTGGCTGTAAGTTATGGGCTATTAATTAACAGCAGTGTCTAAGGAACATGTCAGCTTTAGTCACTAACAGGACTAAGATCAACACACAATCACAAGATCGCACCATTCATCCTTCACTCATATTTGGACTAAAAACACACCTAGTGGCGTCCCCATCTTAAATACCTAATTGATAACGTAATAATCTGTTTTGGATTTGGTAAATTAACTTAGGTCCAAAATAAATTAGCTATAAAATCAAATTGGTAGGCTAACTTATAGGTATTGGCAAAATTTCAATATCTGACACCATTCTATTAAAATCATGTAATATAACTTATTAAATAATTACCAATTATGTATTGTTATGTACCGGTACAGGGCAATTCCATAAAATGGTCAACCTCTATACTTTTTTGTCAACTTTATCAAACCCATTACTGTTATACATTTTTGGAAAGCTCGTTAGTGTAGCTTTCCACTCATAACATTGGTTACAAAAAAAAAATAAATAAAAAATATATACATGTTTTTTTATAGACTACCGTTTTTTTTTTTCACTCCGATTTACAACCATGTTGGTTATTTTCATAACCAACAAACAAAATTTACTCAAATAAGCCTTATGAATTATTTTTTTGATAGTTTAAGAGTAAAGCTAAATATTAATGCAATTTAGAATTAAGAAAAAGGTTTTCTGTCCACCCTACAGATGTTTAACATTAAGAAAGATTAAATTCTACGTCCGACACCAAAAATGTATGTTTAGTTTTACTGTGGCTAGAGGGATTTTTTTTAAAGCTTGAAAACTAGTATGCAAAGCAAGTTTACATAGGTCTAAATGATCCATGTTTGGAAAAAAATCTATCATGTATGGTTTTTTTTTAATCATGGTGTCGGACGTAGAAAATATTTCCTACGTCCGACTCTACGTCCGACACCAAAGTACTAAAATTGGGTAGTGTATGTTAAATACCGTAACATGCTGCATATACTATAAAACCCTAAGTTGAGTTTTTATCATAGTACTCAATTAACCTGCACTAAGGAACCTTTCAGTTTAGTTAGATGTAAAATTTATCCCACACCCCCATTGTTAAACATAAATAAAAACATATCACCCAAATTTATAAGTTTTTGTAAGCTTCAAAAGTAAAAAAAAATATATAACATTTGCTACAACTGTTGGTTATTAAATCTCCTAAACTGTGTTTTAAAGTATTTAAACAAAACCCATATAGGCTAACATAATGGGAAACCAATAAACGTTTAAGTGTACACATTACCTATGAAAATATAATAGCATGCCAGAAAGTTCGCAATTTGGCAACATTGTTTCTCTGCACACTACATTTACAGCAAGAAAAAAACATCTTTAAATTGGAGGGAAAGTTCACAGCACACTGGTGTGTAAAGTTGAGGTTATGTTAGTTGAGTTCAGTTACACAGCTCCTTCTGCTTTCCAAGTTTGATTCATAGATTGTATTTTGCACTGCTTTTTAAATCAGTTCATATTCAGGTAAGCTTATTTCTGTAATTTAGCCTATATTTGAATTCAAACATCTAAATTAGTTTTAATAAATTGTAACTAATCAAACTTACCTAAACAGTTATGTTCCAGTCTAATCTACTAACTGCCTTTAAGCCTAACTGCATTTTTAATATATGATTTTAGTCATATGATTTGAAACTCAAAACAAATAAAAAATATTTACCAAAACAAATTCAGTTTGTTTATGTTTACTTTTCAAGCAAGATGTTTACATTGATTATTTAGTTTAATCATTGACTTTGGATTCATAGTCAATGGTTAAGTACAAGTTTTCATCCATGTATTTTAAGTGCATTTTTCATGCAAAATAATGTTTGATACATCAACATTGATTTTTAAATGTAAGCATTGTTATTTAAGTCTAATCTAATGACTTAAATCTAATTGGATTTTTGTATGGTTTTCAGACCTGGCTTCTGATTATTTTTAACATGACAAATGTTTTTAACCAAGTTTTAACAAAAACCTTATTACATAGGCTAGGTAGGCCTACTGTGTTATTGAAAATCAAATCACAAGTAAATATGATCTCAAACTATTAAAAATTTTTTTTCCAGGAACATGCCTTTATCAAACAAAGAAAAAATGGCCCGGAAAAGGGAACGAATAAATGCAGACCCAGATAAAAAGAAATCCCAGTTGGAAAAGGACCGTGAAAGGAAGAGGTTGTCAAGGGAAGCTGCTCTTCGGAATTCCAGCCAAGAAGAGATTGATGAACACAAGAAGAAAGAAAGGGAAAGATTTAAAAAATGGTACCAAGCGAAAAAAGAAAACCAAGAATCAACAGGTTTCAAGACTCCTGAAAAAGTGTCACCCTACCAAACTAAACAGTCAGAAGGCAAGGCTATTAAAAGGGTGAGTAGCAGCCTTCCGTTTTCGCCAAATAAAAAGGCTCACATCGTTAAGTGTTTGGCTAAGCAGTGTGGACTAGAGCTAAAAAAGAAATCTTCTCCCAATAAAGAAGTAGCTGATGAGGACAGTTATAAGGAGGTTGAAGAGTTTTACAACAGTGATTTAGCAACTTGGCAGGCTCCGGGACGAAAGGACCATGTTATTTACAGAAAGAAGATTGAACATGGAAAAAAAGAAAAGTACACTGTACAAACTCGATATCTCGTAATGAGTTTAAAAGAAGCGTGGACACTTTTCAAGGAGAAAAATCCAGGTGTAAAGGTAGGACTATCAAAGTTCTGCAGTCTTCGTCCCAAACATGTTAAATGTTTTTCTGACATACCGCACAATGTTTGTGTGTGCTCTTATCATGAGAATATTCGCTTATTATTAGTGTCTCTAGAACCACACACAGGACTTTCAACCACTTTTAAATCATTTATTGACAAAGTTGTTTGTGACTCGCAATCAAAACTATGCATGACTAGAGGATGCCATCTATGCGTCAATCTGATTGATTTGTACAAACCAAAAGGGGAAAATGTACCCCTAAAGTACTTACAGTGGCAGAAGGTTGATGGGCACGTGCAGAAAATCGAAATATTGAGTTCGGTTGAGGAAGCATTTTGTGAGTTGACAACTCAGTTGAAACCTTTCTTGATCCATACTTACGTCAAGAGGAGACAAGCTAATGAGTTCCAGAAGATCAAAACACGCGTAAATGGAAATGAAATTTTACTTCAAATGGATTTTTCAGAAAATGCGACCATTCTACACCAAAATGAAATACAGTCAGCACATTGGACCCATAGCCAGGCTACTGTCTTTACATCGTATGCTTGGTTTGCGGAAAATGTCAGTCAAAGCTGTGTTATTGTATCTGATGATCTGGAGCACACAGAAAATCAAATTTACTGTTATTTGAACTTCTTGCTACAACAACTAAAATCAATCCAACCAGATATTACTAAGGTCAATGTATTTTCTGATGGAACATCAGCTCAATTCAAGAATCGCTTTATGTTTTCAGTTCTCCCTTTTCTACAGAGTAAGTTTGAGGTTGAGATCCACTGGCATTTCTTTGCAACTTCCCACGGCAAAGGTGTGGTTGACGGCATAGGAGGAACCGTTAAGAGACGTGTTTGGAACTATTGCAAAGCCAATGCAGGTCATGTTCTGAGCACAGCAGAAGATTTTGCCGAGATTGCTGCTTTAAGGAACCCCAATGTTTTAGTTAAGTTCATTTCAAGTAAGGATATTCAAGAAGCAGTGATTGAGGGTCTGCAAATATGGGAGTGTTCCGTACCAGTACCTAACACTCACAAAGTGCATTATGTGACGGCAGCTGGATCAAAAGATTTCTTAATTGTAGGCGACACAAGCGACGATTTAGTAAAAAGAAAAGTAAAAATTGTTCAAAATCCGGAGTCTTCGGATAGTGATGACTCAGAACAGGAGTATGGCGAGCGTTTCGAAATAGAGAGAAATGACCTAAACCTTCAGGATTTAGTGCCTCAAAAAGACTGGGTTGTGGTTAAATACGATAATGATTACTATCCAGGTGAAGTACAGTGCGTTGAACAAAATGAAGCCAAAGTGAAAGTAATGCATTGCTCCAAGTCAGGTGCATACTATTTCTGGCCAACTGATGAAGACTGTATTATGTACAAAGCCAAAGACATTGTGAAGAAAATTGAGCCTCCTGAACCTTACGGAGGAACAAGAGACCACTATAAATTTAAAAGTATCATCGGTCCACTTCCAGATGTGCTCCCTTGAACACATTTTCTCATGTCTTACTTTTAGGCATATAACCCAAAGTGCCCATGAATTTTTCATTTCATTATTTTTTTTAAAGAGACTAATTTGTAGAGAATGGGTAATTTGTAGGAATTAAGAAGCTGTAACTTTTTTAAGTTAAATAAGCAAAATATCTAATAAAAGATGTAAAGTTTTTATCAGTCTTTTAATTTTTCCCTGAAGGTAAAATGTCAAACCATATTGTGCAACGTAAATGTTCGAAATTTAAATATTTTAAACCCAGGTATAGAGGATTTTAGTAATTTTATTTGCTCAGGCTCATTTAAATGCATGAATAAATGTTTAAAAGGGTTCATATAAAATTGTGAACGTTTTTTTACATTTAATTACTACCTATTATTTGTAAATCTAAAAAAAATCACACAACCTACGTCCGACACCAAAAATTCTACGTCCGACACCGTAGGAGATTTTATTTGTGTCAAAACTATTGAACCAAAAAACTTGAACATAGGCTCTTTTTAAAGCTAATAAGTTTCTTTACATCCATGATTTTTTCTGTTGTTTTATCTCTTTAAAATTCACAGATTTTTAAAGTCAAATAAGGAAAAAAGAAATATCGATTTTGTGCACTCTACGTCCGACACCGCAGAAAAATTTTTTTTAGCCATTAAAGATTTTAAAATTTAAAAAATGTTACATATGAAAATGTTCTTAAAGAACTGTTCTTTCAAATAAAAATACTAAAGATTAAGGTTTTTTACAAAAAGTAATTTTAAAGCATTAAAATAGCAGAAAAATGTGTCTGAAATCTACGTCCGACACCGTGGAATTGCCCTACAGTTGAAAGAAGTTATTGTAAGGAGTTGATTGGTTATTGATCAAATCATACTTTAATTGTTTGATCATCCAATGGAGTAGGTTAGTATTAAAGTTTCACAGGTAACTTATTGTAAGGTGTAAAATGTTGAAATAGGTATTGTATGCATAGCCTATGTCTACTTCCACGGACAAATCTTCCACAAAGAAACAAAATTCAAACGCCTCTTGGTTATAGGCTACTCAAAATATTGGATTGTTGTATGTTGTATTGTTTGTACCTATTCTTTAACATAATTTATTTTTATCGAAGGATGAATAGGCTACGTTAATTAATTTAAGCTTGGTTTCAGATCTAGTATAATGGAGTTTCAGTCAAAGACACCAATGACTGACGAAGAGAGAGCAGAGCTAGCAGCTAAACTTGATAAAGATCTTGATGACTTCATTGATGGTTTAGAAAAACGTTCTTACACTGAAGGATGGCCTGAGGATAGGTGGCAGGAGGTTTGTGTTAGTTATTGTCATACTTGCTGAAATGTTTAAAACATATTTTCAACTTTTATTTTAACTCAAAGCTCACAGTGTTGAATTTTCAGAGTGTTCAAGAGCCGAAGCTAGATGAGAACCAGTAATTGTTGTTGCAAAATTAAGAAATAGGTTAGGGTGGTATGTAAGTTTTTACTGTTGTTGCCCATCCTTGTTGTTTTCTGATGCCTATACAGTAGTTTCAAGGCTTTGGTTGTGACAATGTTAATATCGCTTAAACTTAGCATTTTTGTCCTAGTCATACATAAAATACTCATACAGTAGGCCTACAGTAAAACCCCTAACATCCTGCCTCGGATTTTCCGGTACTCAGTTTATGCGGCCACTGAACGGAATCGATAGCAAAAATATTTCTCAGGCTGTTCACGTAGTTTCAATGATTTGAGCGTTCTCACGGTTGATTTTTTTGTATTTTTTTTCTTGTATCAGATAAAATCTACAACATGGACGAGACTGGGCTGAATTTGGCTGAATTTAAAACGGTTGCCTCAAAATACATTCTCTGTTGAAGATTTGAGTTCAGCACCAGGGTTTAAGTTAATCGAAAAGTGTGCAAAGTTACTCTGTGCTCTAATGCATCTAGGGAGCATAAACTTCTACTTCTCTTCATCGGTAAATCCACAGAGAAGTAAGATACAGAGGAAACATGCTTATGGGACAACCGTGCGCTTTAAGCTCTGGTATGTTTGGGGCAGAAATGTACTAGTACGGGAAGAGCCTGAACGGCGATGGCCACATAGCATATTTGTACAACAGTTGTAGCGCTCAGGGAGCGGAAGGGACAACTGATAGTCCTTCTAGACACCAGTGACTGATGCTAGACACCACTTAAGTGTACAATTGAATGTATCCTCTGTATCTTAATTCTCTGTGGTAAATCCCAGACACCTCGAGCCTTCAAACACATCAATGTTTCTTCTCTTCCTGTGATTTATCTTACTCGTGTGGATGGACATCAGTGGTAAAAGTTACTGGAAATTTCTATACAAGATAAGCTAAACCCCTTATTTCCTGTGTGTGGCTCATCTGAAGCTCTCATTTCTCAGCAAGAATATTTGTTTACTGTGTACTCCTATCTAATACTTATTTCATTAGGAAATGGAAAAACACCCATTCTTCATGACCAAGCCTCCGAATCCAGAAGAAAAATTGTCTCCATTGATGGAAGGGCTGCAACAGCTTAAGTATGACACTACTGAGAACACACCTGAAGGTACATTATTACCACTGACATCAGCAGTTTTTCATTTTAAAGATCAGTAATCATTAGTAAATTAGTGAATGTTAGGTCAACCTATGAATTGGTAAAGTGGGATGATTGAAATGACTCGCTTATTGGGTCTGATGATGATTGCAGTGTCCATTCAAAATCGATCACCACTTACCATCTTTTTATATCTATATACCGTCTTGTGAGTAAACAGTATAACCTGTAATATATTATTACAAGTGTTATTTGACATATTTTTTGTACTTTCAGATCTGTCAACTGTCAACACCAAAAGAAACATAATCATATTATGTCGTTTTCAGCTAATACATACTACGATACTAATTAATTGGAACTGACCTGAGTAATAGTGGTTGAAGTACCGAACACAATGTTGGTACCTGATTTCAACTGGCGGCGACGGGAGCTTTGATACTGTACCTTAGTCTAAAATACTTTGATGGTGTAACTAAGGGGCAGACCTCGTATTTATTATGAAGGACATACAATGTACAATGTCAATATTTATTGCATAATATATACAACAACCTGTACAATAATGTATTGTTAATATTTCAGAATTAGCAGCAACTTACAAAGAGGAAGGGAATTTCAACTTCAAATGCAAAAAGTATCGTTTTGCAATATTAAGCTTTACAGAAGGAATAAAACAAAAATGCTCTGATAACAGTTTAAACGCTCAACTCTACAACAACCGAGCTGCTGCAAACTTCTTCCTGCAGAATTTTAGGTTTGTTTCGATTAAGAAATATTTTGTTTAAATTTTCTTTGTGGGCCACTCTAGACCAACATTTGCACATTTATGTTACTTCAATTACATCTAAGAGTTACACTCTTTCATTTTCTGATAAAATTTACTTAATAATACAATTTATAATTTAGTGATGAGAACTCCTCACTCTGTCAGCTTTTGTACCATCTTCTTGCATAACAAGTTTACAAAGAAAAATAGTCAAATGGAGAAAACCCTTTTGAAAGCCCTTCAGGAGCTTTGACTAGATTAAGTTCAGTACATGATAAATCTTTAAATTTTAGCTTTTGATGCAGTTAACACTTCGGCACCAATATAGTGCCGACCAGTAACTAAATTTTACAAAGGTAAATACAATTTTTAATTACACTAAAGTCTAAAACCATTACTTTTTATCCTGAAGAAGTCATCACACCCTATATAGACTAGCTGTTGTCATTGTTGCCAATTTCTTAATTCAAATTGAACATGTTTGATTGAGCTTGGCACAGATTGTGTTACTGTCAAAATTTGATTTTCTCTTGTTTTTTTAGTTGATGTTTTATGAGTCATTAAAACCAATGAGAATTACAGCCAATAAGTCAAAAAGTAAGCATGTATGCCAGAAATAATTTATTGACATCAGCACAATCTATCAAAAGCTCAGTTCAAGTCAAAATATTCTTTATTTGATATAGTGTCACATTACATGAACTTGAATATTCATAAACTAAATTCAAAATTACTTACAGCTAAGTAAATACATCAAACCACCAAAAAAACACATAATAAAAATATAAATATGTTGTAAATATTGTTGTTCAACCACCATTTTCATTCAACAGGCTACAAGTTTATACGAGTAAGATGACTATTTTCCTCCTTAGACAAAGATTGTTCATGTATGTAAATGTAAACTATACCAAGACTATGTTAGTTGTGTATAACACAGGAGTTCCCTGTCAGACTGTCTAGCAGCGTTGAAGCTCCAGCCGCAGTATGAGAAGGCGTTGGTCCGCGCGGCGCAGTGTTGCCAACAACTAGGCAGGTACGCAGAGTGTCAAACATATTGTGACCAGGTGCTCGCCACCAACCCTTCCCACCCCGACATGGTCAAACTACGCAAGGACGCGGTTACTAAACAAGTGAGTCTGTGTAGAAAAGTAATTATACAAATGGCATAACGCAGTTTTGCTCTTTAATTCTCTTCAGTAATACATTTAAACACCTGATCAATCAAAATAAAGGGGGCAAGGCCAATGGAATAACCTATTTGATAAATCAATGGTTTGAATTTTATTTGGTTGGAATTTGAAAACTATTTCGGTTTAAAGAAATCTACAACCTCCTTACAGTTTTGATTACTGTCATCTTAAATGGTAACTTTATTCACAAAACCTATGACTTAGAGACCAACAATTAATTGCATATTTATTTTATCTTTGTTGTTTGAAATCCTTGTAATCTACTCCATTCCATTCCATTGGCCAAATCAGGCCAATGGTAGACAGTTTCCGTTTAGAATTTATATTTAAATTGATTTCCATGGTTACTGTTTCCAAGGTTTCAGCTTCGTTTGCTTTGTTACAGTTGATTAGGTTTTGGTTGCCTAGAAACTACTCTTAAAGCTTAAAGGTTAAGTGCCTACCTCTCTTTGCATACAACTAACCTTTAGTGTTTTAGTATATAATAACTCCAGTGATTTTATGCTATTGAAACCCTCCCTTATCTGACTTGTACATTACCTATAGAAAATGGCCGAAAGAGACAAGAGGAAAGAAGCTATTCTAGAAAAACAAGCAAAGCTAGAAGAGGAAAAGTTGTTAAAAGCCATTCAAGAGAGAAATATCAAAGTTCTTGGTTCAGGTGAGACTGAATTTTGAGATTAAAATCTAATTTAATTGAGCTGAAAAGGTAGTGTTTAGTAATTCTTCAGTAGGCCTTCTTTTGTTTTTTTTCACTCCCTTTTCCTCATTGGCTATAAACAGTATGAAAACAGACTGTTTTCTTCCTATTAACAGCAAGTGTCTCTAAATAATATTTATAGTATGTCTAAGGAACTACTGTTCAACAGAATAATAGGGATAAATAACAACCCTGAGTTGGAATGACCGGCTGAAACGTACTGGACAAGGAAGTACCTAGTGACAGAAGTTTTATTTGACCTATTACCTTTCCGGTAATGAGGAACGTTCCTGACTGTTATTGTAAAGTAATGGTATTTCTTATCTCTGTTGCAGATAATACAATCACATCTCTGAAGCAGATAGAGTCAACATTCCCAGAGGCTGTACAAAGGTCAGTTCATCTGGACAACGGCAGACTGGTGTGGCCCGTCATGTTCCTCTACCCGGAATACCAGACTACGGACTTCATACAGCAATTTCATGAGGATACTAGGTAGGGCCTACACTAGATCAAATTATACATTAGGTACTAGTGATATTGTAACAATTGTAAATACACATTTAGCTAAGGAAAACCAGATCTAACTTTGCAAGCAAGCAGAGAGTGAGGATAGATTTTTTTGGAAATGTCAGTAATTTTAAAAACACCCTAAACATGTTCAAGTATTACTGCATGCACATTTAAAACACTTTTTGAATGTCTAAGTACACAATATTAAATTAAAACTTAAAGAATTCAACATGAAAGAAATGTATACAGAGTATCACAGTTAACTAACACAATGTAAACAAAGTTTGCTTGTAAATGTTAAAACAACATAGGCCAAACCTAAAACAAACAATCTTCAACTACAAAACGATGTTCAGGTTTGACAGGAAGGTTTAAATGTTAACTCCCTCTCTATGAAGTATATTGCTGTGACTGTGGGGTTTCATTATAGAACAGGTTGGATCAAGGAATATAGAAAAACCCCCAGAATATAGTTAAAATCTGATACGATTCTAAATCTTGAAACGTTTTACCCTAGAACCAGTAATAATAATTACACAAAACTTTAGTACCAGCAATGAATACAAACCTTTTAAGAAGCGAAACGCTTATGGAGAATAGTCAGACTGGAATTTTGCCGCCGAAATGAGCTTCGTGCGGCCGCCACTACGATCGCTTGCTTGGTGGATGCGCTACTCTATCTCTCTCTCTCTCTCTCTCTCCCTCTCTCTCTCTCTCTCTCCCTCTCTCTCTCTCTCTCTCTCTCTAAGCAGATTCTTTGTCTCACTCTCTCTCACTCTCAGCTGGGACTTGGCCGCGCGCTCGTGATAACGGCCGCTGCGGGAACCATTGAAAATTCAAATGTTTCCAGATTTTAGAAAGGCATTGCACTTCTTAAAGGATTTGCATTCATTGGTACCAATAAGTTTTAAATTGTTAATCTATATTCTATATTGCACATTTTAGGGGGATTGAAGGCAGTGTTCCCCCCTTTTTTGCAGCTACATATTTAAATTGATAAATTAATTTAATGTTTATGCACAGTATAACTCAATGCCTTCACTATGTTGTTTTCCTTCCCCCCTACTTCCAATGGTCATTTATCGCCATCAACATACCCAATAAACATACAGTATACACAAAACAATTGTGGTACAAATAACCAAATAATATACTTTTGACAGATTCATAGACCAGCTAAGTGAAGTATTCTCGGAATCTGCGGACTGGGACCAGGACAGAAAATATTCTCTGGAAGATATTCGAGTATATTTTGAAGATCCAAACGGAAAAGCTCACTTGGTAGACACTCAATACTCTCTCGGCCAGATCATCACTGACTACAGGTGAATAGTTTATGATTGAACTCGTTTCGTGATCGTTAATTTAATAGTAGCGCCAGCTGTAAATATTTTAAAATACTTTTTTGTCGATATCATGTGTTTATTATCATGTCAAGAAATGAAGTTTAAGCTTTTATTTTTTATTAATATTGTAGCTTGGCAAATCTGCAACATTCAACTGTCTACATATTGAATTGAAGTTAAAATGTACATTTTTTGAATTGCTGAGTTGAATAAATGTTTGTTAATATTGAGATAACTCTCCAAGAAATGAGACAACCAATGTTAGGAGGGCCACTATCTTATTGTTGCGCAGTATTATATTATGTTTGTTGTTGTAGTGTAATTTTTTCCTGATCCGGTTTCAATAAAAATTCAAGTTGTTTCTGATTAAGAAGTACAACTTTATAAGTTATCAGAAAAAAAAATGATTGGAAGGGCATTACCTTATCTTGTATCTTACAGTACCTCTAAATGTGAACATTTCTGTGCTGTTTTCTATAAAAATAAACAGTTTTTCATAGAAGTTCTTGGTGATCTTCTAATGGGAAAGAATTTACCCTTTTAATGGATATCCTTGAAGAGTTTCAAGTCCATAGGCTTCGTACTCAGTGAAAGACAGAAAGTGATTCAGAAATTAGTGAGTAAAATGCAATAATCAGAAGGCTTCTTTAGTTGTATTACTCAATATAGATATCAACTTGTATATAGATTCTAGGAAAACTAAAAGCGTCCCACTAATAGGCTCTATATTTATCATTTTTGTAGCATCAGAAAGAAAAAAGGTTATTGATTATAAGTAAGAAATTACTTGAAGTAGTAAACAAGTAAGTGATTTGAATGTATTGTAAAATTCGTAACTTTTTGTATTTTTCCAGGTACCGGGTTGATGGTGGGACTCCAGCTTTTATTATTGTTGTTAAAGGCACAAAAAGTGAAGCCAGACTGTTGCAGTCGTAAGGTTTTTATATTGTTATCTTTATTAATAAAATATTTCATAAAACAAGATTATTTATTTACTTTTAATATCTTCATTTGAAGGGTTTTAAGGTCGGTGTACAATATCCATAAATTTTTTTTCGCTCAAACAAGCCACACTTCACAGATGGGATGAAATGATAATGCTATAGTAAAATGTGTCGCAATTAAAATATTTGTTGTGTTGTCAAACAAATCATACAACTGTTTACACTTAAAACAATTCACGCTTGAAATAATCAACTGAGGCTGGTAACCTGTCTGACTGGCCTTGTGTAAAGCAGCTTAACTCTTGCTAGTAAAATATAAAAGTCTGTTAGGCAGACCTGAAATTTGTTGTCATAAAATTTTTAGTGCCCAGCGCAAACTGAGAAGAACATAATATTTCCCCATGCGTGCAAAATATCCCCCTTGTTCGACCGAGCCTGAGCTCACTGAGCTCTTATTGCAGTTTAAAGCAGTTTGGTTGGGAAGCGGGCATTCCACAAGTATGTGCTGCGGAACCGTGATGGGAAGCGGGCAGCCCACATACAGTCAAAGTGTTAAGAGAGGAAATGCTAAAACAAAAATCATAGATTTATTATTTTAATGGTAACATGCACTATTTTGTATAGTTTACAAAACACAATAATTAAAACTATTTACATTATTGGGGACATGCATACAATCCTTAATTATCACTAAGGTGTATGTTAGTTCTTAATACAAATAGAACACGAATAACAAATTGAATTTATTAAATGCATATTTTAACTTTGGTAAACTATACTAAACATCTAAAATTGACAAAGGCAGTTTTTAATGTTTCAAAAAGGTTGACATTGAATGATTATCAACTATATGCAGAGCTAAAATAAAAATCTGCAGCTCTTAAACATCAGATTTCTTTATTTTGTATTCCCCTACATTGAAGATTCAAACGTGTAAAATTGTGTACACTCCTAAAACTCAATTTGTTTTTTTAAATTTGACACACATGATTTCACTGCTGGATCATAAAATGGTTGAAAGAGGACGGATTTTAGCTTGTGAAAAGATATCTGCATTCTAATATACTTTTTACATGTTTATCGTCTTAGTTGTTGTTTTACTTTAAAGTAATCATTCAAGGAAATATTAAAACACATAAGCATCAACCAAAGCATAGCTTTAGGTACAGAAAATACATCAATATCTTGTAATGTATCTTATTGATTGTTTTTATAATCGAAGTACAATATCTTAATGATTTTTTCACCACACTATGATGTTTTTGGCTGTATTACATACGTTAATTGGTGGCTGAAAGTTACCTTTTGCCTGGCCATGCCAGCTGTCATCATAATTTGGGGACCGAGCAGGTTTTTACAGGCCGGGGCCGCAAAATCAGCTGTCCGCTTACTTACTTAAAACACGAATGCATTTTAAATACACAATCAAAATCCATTACCATGATTGCAATAGAATTGTGTTATTGTCACCGTTGCCTAGCAACTATTTATTTTTATTTTTGCTGATTCCTCAAATTATTTCTTCACATATCAGTGTGCATTATTATAGTGGTGAAAAGTGGTAATAGGGTAATAGTGTGGTGAAAAATAGCGTTCGTACCACGGACCGAAATGGTTTTGCAGCTCTCGATCGATTTAAGTTCTCGACTTCGTCTCGAACTTAAAAACTATCTCGAGCCGGCAAAACCTCATTTTCGGCCCTTGGTACGAAATATACTATTGTATTAACAATAAGTTGTTGAATTCTTTGCATTCTCTAAGCTTTCTACCATAATAACTTTTGTTTTTTTAACTTAGATTGTTTTTTTACTTTAAAACTACGCACATTAAAAACAATTCTTTTTTAACAGCTTGTAGACAATACATCAATTGGCTTTAGCTATTTTATTTCTTTATTTGGTAGTCCCAGATAACTTGTAGATTTAACTATCTTTCAAGTTTCAAAGTTGTGCCGAAATTACAATTTTTGTCACTGGAAATCATTTGAAAACAAATGCATTGAAACATCATAAAATAAAGCTTCTCTAATGGAAGTTCAATTATTGCATCATCTTATTATTCTTAGTAAGTTAAAATATTTATTGCCATCCTAAAACGATAATGATTTAATTTTGTTAACTTTCCCTTTCACACTAATCCAATATTCTTTGTCACCACCAATGATTTCTATCTAGCAAATACAGCTGTTAGCGCTATACTCAATAAAACTGCAGAAACTGTAGAAATTGAAGATGAACTTTCCAGCCCTTGTTGGTTCGGCTCGTCAATGGCGTTGTCCATCATCATCTGCTCATTGTTGCGGGAGGGGTACCATGGAGTGGGGGAAGGTGTGGGGGGTCGCCAGGCACTAGAAGGGGTAGTGGATGGAGTGGAAGGCATCCAGCTCATCCCCCTGCCATAGCTGGACCGAGGGAACGTGTGTTCCGAGATTGTTTGGGAAGTGACTGTTACTTCCCCTCCGGTTGTACTTCGACCACGGCCTGGCATCCACGAGGGCGACTGACCCAACCAGTCAGGACTGTGACTGGACGATCCTCCTGTTAAATTAAGCGTTAATTATTTTATTAGAAACCAACTGATATCAATTAAATTACCACTAAATCCAAACAGTTTTAAAAGGTTAGTTTTTGGAAATAGCGTTTATAAGTACTTGCAGCCAGCAACTAATCGTCTTTATTTTTCTCGTCTTTAATAAGCCGCTTTTAGTATATCTCTTAAATCTTTCAACTTAAAGATGGTGTAAAGTCGGATAGCTTGGACTAACGATTGGCCATCCCAATTATGTCACCAGTATTTTAACCAAAATGGACGTAGTTAAATTGGGTTAACAAGTGTAATGTAAGTTACTGATTTCAGTTTATATCTCATCAACTACCTCAGTAACAAAAATGATGTGCCTGAGATGAAAAAGAAAGAAACGACGGTCAGTGAATTTGAAGGTGGAGCTGGGATTCCAAATTGTTTAGGTTTGAAAATTATTGTTGGATTCTAATTTTCTTTTTATATACTTTTTCTGTCAAATTTCCACTTTCCAGAATCCTAAAGACAAAGCTAATATTCACCTGACACCGTCTTGGTACTCATAGAGTCTGACCAGGACGGACTGTCACTCTGGTAGTCAGTGGTACGAGTGTTGCTGTTAATATCAAACGTAGGCTTGGTGTTGGCTCTTGTTACAGTGTCCATGGCTCCGTCAGTGCGGCCTAGAGGTGTGTAGAAGTCTGACCCGGGACAGTCTACGCGGGTAGGTCTGCAGACGACATAGTCAACTGTGAATACTTAAAATGTACATAAGTGACAAATAGTAGACAACAGTTATAGACCCAATTCTATACCCAATGCAATAGACAAAGCTTTATTGAACACATTGTCTGACTCATTGATTCAGAAGTTCTCATTGATTGTACATATTCAAGTCATTATACATCTAGATCCCATCCAATAAATTCTTGTAACAAGGGTAAAAGCCTTCAAATTTATCATTTTAAAATTTATGAATATTGTAATAATGTTTTGGCTGAATGTATTTTTCAGTTTGGATGTAACATTTTCTTTCATAAAGTTCTGTCAAATTTATGTCAAACAATCGTAAGACAAATTCAAAACAATTGTCCTTGTCCGATGAACAAGAAAGGATTGCTGTTGTAGATGTTGAGTTTTTACTACTTACTCATAATTGTGACACTGGTCCTTCAGGAAGCTGAGGGCTTTGTCTAGGATCTGGCGAGAGAACGGACCAGCCTGTGGGTCACAAGTGTTGCGGGTTCGATCCAGAACACACTCTCGGAAACGATGGTGAGAACTGTGATTAGAAACAAAGTAGGCTAAATGTACAACTGTAAATGACATTAATGGTACATAAAAAAATATGATTCGTGAAGTATTTATTTGAATGTAGATTTATCATGATATTATATCTAGCAAATCTAATCTAATAATCTAACTAATGATTGGTACATGAGCTATTCTGCATTTTCTTGCAATCTTCACTCACTGGGAACACCCCACCCCCTCCCATAAAATGGTTCTTTGTGTGTAAAGGGCTCTGTGTTTTTTTGTATTGCTTAGTCAATATAACATATGGTAAAACTTAACAAAGATTCCTTTTTTTATTGCTACATATCCACTCGTCAAACCTTTATTGTTTTAAGTAAAACCACTGACATTTGGATACTGAAGTAAACATCCTATTTTTATGTACCAATTGTAGCCTTTTTTTATCAAAAAGAACATAATTGGATGGGCCACTCACAAAGTGCGTCTAAAATTCTCTGAGTTTATGTTACTGAGATAGTTGATGTAACATAAAAGATGCAATAGCTTAAGTTTACAATAAGCCATCCTACGGAATTGTCATGGTTTAACAGTAAGTATATCCAACAGAAATCAATAATTATTGTCAGTCAGCTGGTTCAGGCACTAATTCAACCATTTTTACATTTTCATTTTAAAACTGGTGACATCTTTGACTTAGGGATAGAATGTCTACTTCTATCAATACTGAAGTGAAAGGTAAAACTTATTTTTCCCCAAAGTCCTTTCTGGACCATGATTACAAAAGCTAAGGATATCCCCTCTTACCACAAGTTGTTTACTCACCAGCAGATGGCAGCGCGGCCAGCGTCTCCGGACACTTGTGCTGCGAGGTGGCGATAGTGACGTCCACAGTGACTGTCTTTTGTCAGTGTAGCTTTCATACATGACGCATGCTTCAGATACTCTGCGACAAACCGTGGAAAATATCAGTGAACAAGTTGACCTGTAGTTTATTGTGTAGGTAACCTTCAATTCAATGATGAGCAATAATTATTTAATCGCTACTAATTTTGCTAATCAGCAGCACTCAGAGTGACAGGTCAGCAGAAATTTGAGAGTGACTTGGTGTACTTTTCAGTTAAATTTCTTTGCTAATGTAAAAGCTTCAATTTACCAATCAAGAAGTAATTTCAGTCGACTCTCTGCTTGTTTGTTACATTCTTCTTACTTCTACAGTTTTTACCATCTTTTAAAGAAAACAAATTTCATTTAAGTACCTTTAATGGTATAGTTTCTTTTCTTCATTACCTATAGTCAAACTGTTTATGAATTGAACAAAATCATTGCTTAATAATAACCACTGACTCAATCTAATTAAACATATTAATAACTTATGTTTTTATTTTGTCTTTTTGAATCCTGCAGTTTTGTGTGATCTACACACTTAGAATGTAATATTGTAAAGCAACATTGTTGATGCAACTACTGCTACTCATCTCGTATTATGAATTAAAGGGCTTCAATGTCCACCCTAAAATAAGAAAAAATATATCTATCATCATCCACATGCTCAAGCGTTACAGTTAAAAATAAAAATACGGTAAACAAGATTCAGATTCTGCAATGGGTTAAGAAGTTTACTAGTAGTATTTAAACTCAACTGAACAACTTAGTGGTTTTTTATTTCTATATGAAATTAAAGCAATTTAATAAAAAACATGGAAACTTTCCAACCTAAGTCCAGATGCTTGTTTATTAAAGCTCTCTGAATACCTCATCTGATGTGGAGCACAACAATCCGACCAATCCGGAAAAAATGCCTCCGTCTTCCAGATAAGATGCTAACATAGCCTTCTTGAGAATGAAACCCTCAAACGGACGGAAGAAATGGGAAATTATGAACTACAAGACGACAGACTGAAGGAGGAGCATTGAAGGCCAAAGTCATGACTTGGACAAGAGCTAAAAAGTTGACTTACCATGGAGACCATGTGTAAAACTTGTCTTAATTTTTAGCCAATTAAGAAGGGGGCACTAGTGGGTGCATTTAACTCCAAATATGAATTAACACATTCACAACCAGGTCAAACAAGAGTCCTCACACAGAGGAGTGTGACGGTTGGTAGGTAACGTGTGAAACCTATTTAGGTGTGGAATGAAGTGAGATGTTCTGTGTAGCTTTGTTATTAACTAAGACCAGCTGTTTCATTAGTTTCTCTACGAAATAAGTCAAGTCACTTACCATTCTGGTACTCTGGAACTGTACACAGCTGGTGAATGGAGTCAACTGGACTTTCCACAGCTTTGTTAAACTCTTGTCTGCGTCTCTCGGTAAAACATTTCTCGGTGTAATCCTTTACACAGTTCACAAACAAACTCCATGTCCTGAAACATGTTATGTTGTGCTTAAATAGTAGTGTAGTCTTAAGTTTTCTAGAGTGGAAACACTTATTAGTGTCTCAGAAAAAGCACAGACTGCCTGATTGAAATATATAGGATCTTGGAAAATGCAACGTTGGAAGGCCGTTCCCACATGTCCTCATCCCACGACACAAATTAAATAAGGCACCTGAAAATCTACTTTTTCAGTAGTTTACGTAACAGGACGAAGATTTTAATTGACAATAGTCATAGTGCTTAAATTCTAGTACTAATAACCACTGCCAATATGAAGTATTTTTGGTGTAAGACCTGTGCGTAAAAAACGCTGGATAGCTTTTAATCCAGCCTGTTTGTCAGACCACAGACTACCCACCTGCAAACGTGATCTATATCCTGTTGCTTGTCTGGGTAAATCAGCTGAGGATCTTTCAGCAAAGGATCAGCAAGTTTTACACAATATTGGTAGTCCTGCTTGGTACATTCTCCAGACACTCTGCCCAACCCTACAACACAAAATATCAGATTTACACTCGGAGTGATATAGTTCTAGGACACACACATATTCTGATTGCACATTCACCTTTTCAGTAATAAATGTTATCACTTAAGCCAAAATGATCAGATTTTTATTAAATTTGGTTCAAACAGGTAAACATACGTTTATTCTAACAAGTTCGTGCGAACCAGCATGATCGGACTATGGGAACAGGGGTTTATGGGGTAAAAATTGGCTTTTCTCATTTTTTACTCTCATAATATTAAATTTTCCAATTTGTCTCTAAATTACTTTGAAGGGTTAAAAAAACAAATAATTCAGTATACTGAAGTGTTTTGTACAGTTATTAGTTAAGGAGAAAACAAAAAAAATAAAGCTATTATGTTTTAATAAAAAAACACACTTTATTACCCCTCCCTGTAGTAGCAAACCTAGGTACTCGTTAAACCTAATGTTATTTAAATAGATTTAAGTGAAAATCAAATCAGGGAAATGGAAATTCGCTTAGACTGTAGGTTTGCTGTGGAAGGGATATATTTCTAGTAATAGCTATTAAAATTATATTTTCATTACAGTACTTACTTGAAATCGTGAAGGCAAACAGCAAAAGGCCAACCCATTCACTCATATTGATAACTGTAACCAAATTAAGAGATCTTAGTAAAAAATCAATTAAATCAACGTTTCTGTATCGATATTAATTTTTATCTGTTCAGGCCTATAGGTACTTATACAGATTTTTGTAATATGACTACCTATAGCATTAAATGTACAATAAACATTCATCATCTTACATTCCTTCCACCATGATCTTACATAATATTATTTAAGTCTCCATTGCACTTTCTCATATAATTTTTTCCTATTTTTTTGTTTTGATTAGTGTTTTATTTTGGATATTATGATTGGCTTAAACTATATTATATAAGACCATTAAAATATTTTCTCGCAAAGCTTGTACTTTTTGTTTAAGTTATGGGGTTTTGTGTGTGAAAATCTCATATTTAATGCAAGAATACTTATATAATATTTAACTGGTTAGCTTGTCTAGACTTTTTAAACATAAATCCCAAAGTACCCATGAACTTTCGAGAAACTACAAGTCACACCCCCATAAACCATATAGGTACTTAAAATGTTCATCATGATCTTGCGCAAAACTATCCATTATTTCATAAATTGCCCTTTATGGTCATAATTCCTATCCAAAGGAACTTTCCATATACCTAAAGTTAAAAATACCCCAGCTGTATTTGTTGTTATTCTTTCAATTTATTCCCTTATTAAAATCAGGTGTGATTATTATTTTTGTATTACTGTATTCTGTTTTGTTTATTTCAGCTTAACATTACCAATCAATAGTTTTATTAATACTTATGAAGTCAAACGGGGGAAGCCCGTGGGTAATGGCTAGTTTTGAATAAAACCTGTTTATCTTTCTTAATGGAAAATCCGTTAAACTTGAAGTTACATAATCAAGTAAAAACACCTGCGGAACAGATGGAATCACCATGACTTGCTAAACCATTGTTTGTTAATAGTAGAGCAAAAACAATGTTTTATGAATTACGTCGCGAAAACTGTATGGATATTTGAATTAACTTCCATTCAACCAAGCCAGCTACTAAAGAAACGCCTAGGCGAAGATAAAGATAAAGACCCGCACGTTCATCGCCGGAGTACCTCGATTGCCTACCTAGCGCCTGGCTAATTTTCTACGTGTTTCTATCTATATCACTCGCATTCTCTAGTTAGGGACTAGTGTGACAGCAATAAAAAAACTACGTATACCTTGGATTTATGTGTGGTAGAAATTATCTACGAAAAATCACGATTTTTCTAAAGGAAGATTCTGTAATCTACAGCAGGAACTCGCCTGAGAAATCTACAATAAAACAATCCAATGGCTAGGAGTGTAGGGCCTATAGATGGAACGTTTACAACCTTAACTATGCATGTCTAAACAATCAACGGATAATGTACGCTTATTGAAATGAACTAATGTGGAACATGGAACTTTCAGGTAAGCGATAAATATTACCAAATTCAGTTTTGATTAGAGAGCCGCTGGGGCGGAGAGCCGGTGAAAGCTGCGGCTAAAGGTGTATTGTTGGGATAATTACTTTGGGGTCTGCCCCCCCCCCCCAGAACTGACTTTGTCTTCTTAATTAAACCCATCTTCAACTGGTCATCGACAGTCGATTGATTACTTGTTAATTAATACTATAATGCGTCTGTTGTTCACTTGCAATATTGTAAAAAATAGCCTTATCTACGTACTCAGGGTTTGTATTACCCTTTTCGATATTGATTTAGGGCTCTGTCTCCCAGATTTTAATAGTTATTCACATACTAAGCTATTAGAAGTGATGAAAAATGCATTCTACGAATATTCAAACGTTGTTTGCAATTTTTATAACAGTAAATAACCAAAGATCCGCTTCAACTTTTTTAATATCTTTACTTAACTCTGTGACCTTATTCACGGCCTCAAGTCAGGCCATTGTCTACTTTTGTTAATTGAATCAAACCCACAACACCAGTTGCACCAACCAAACAAAGGAGATGGTCAATTTAGCTTGGCGAGTCTTGAGTAACGACGATTAGAGAGTCCAGTCGTCCGTGAAGACCCTTCCATCGACATTGCAATCAGGTGTTTTGGAAAAGAACACTCGGGAATTTCAGGGAATTTATTAGTGAATTTCCCATATAGAGAATTATGCTATTATCGTAGGTCCCATATTATGATAAGTCCATAGATAAAACATAGACCTAGACCCGGACTGCTTCACTTTTTCGTTAAGATGCCGCAAAGGCCCAAAACACATATTCGTTGTTATAATTGTTTTATTTGGTCAAGTTATTAACTTTGAAACCAGAAACAAACAGTAAACAAATTATGGGAATTTAGTCTTGCATGTGGCTAAATGATGGAAAATTTTTACAAGTTGTTTTTATAAGTATTTTGTTATTGTAGATATTTGCACTGTTTCAGAATGCAAAACTAGAGTTCACGCGAAGGGGGGGGTGCTTAGTCGTGGCTGTAAAATAATACAAATTTGTATAATCAAAATTGAGATTCATAATGTCTTTGCAGTTTAGAGTTATTTAACAATGCAAAACTACTGAACAACTCAGTTAACGTGGTATATCTACTTATGGTTGCACAAATAACACATCCCCGAGTTCAGTATATTACAATACAGTGTAGTGGGTGGTGGGTGAGGGCAAAGTCCGTTATCATCCAAGGTCAGCCTTATCTCACGAGATATCGCGGGATCTCGTGCGGCTGATGGTGATTGCCGGGAATCCTTACTCGCTTTACCCCTGACCTTTGAACTACGTACAATCTGGCAGATTTATTATTATTACTACAAATGCATGCTGTATCTTACGTGTTCTGTGTCATAAGGTATTTTACGACGTTCCGGTGTATTTATACCACAAATGCATACGTGATGAGGTAGACTATTGTTAGTGTTCGTTTTATATATTTTAAAAGTAATCCTAAATATCACAATGTCGTTATTTGTACAGTTTGCTTTTAGAGGAGGATAGTAACTGGTTGTATCAATCGAAAATTTAATTTAATGATTTACAACAAACACCGATTGGAATGAGATGTACAAAGATTAACAACCTGAGGCAATAGAGTCGTCATTTCGGAAACCGGTAGCAAAAAAGCGTTGAAATCGTCGACAGGAAATAGATTCGTCATGTGGAAATGCGGCGAATCTAACTCCCCCCTCTGGTAGGGGGACCCACGCTTGGGGGGGGGGTATGATCATGATTGTTGGCACTGATAAGATCCTTGCTGTCTAGCCTTTGACTCAATTTCAATACGATACAAATAAAATGATATAAGTTGTGTTTGTACTTGGAATAATTGTAGTAAGAAAATAGTTGAAGTTTCCTAATTTAATGTTTTCTTTAAATCTTATAAGTTCTGAGATATCCATAATACGAGTGATAATACGCTGGGGCGACAACGTGCATTTTCATGATCTATAGTGTCTATAACAACAGTCAGAAATAGAATTGCGTCAGGCTTTTTATGCATACTCAAACCCCTTCAGATCTTCGACTACATCTACCACTGACTGGAACCTGTGTCTATGCATACACTATCTTAAAGTACGGTATCTAAAGTTAATGGCTAAATAAATTAATGAAACCACGTTCTCGCCAATATCAATCTAGCCAGTGGTGTGTCTAGTGAGGTGTGGCGTCCCATCTATTCTTTTTTCCAGGAATGTTTTCAGAGAAGGGGACTAAGTAAGTATTAATTAATTATTCCCTTGTCTGTGATTCTATATGTTGCTCAGACGACTCGGCGTGTTGGGTAATTGACGTTTAACGTAAACACAAAGTGGTGAAGGTCAACCATCGATTCCGTTTATTGACCAGAGTAATCGCGCCAAATCTAAACACGAAGCACGCACAACACTCGTAAAAACTCACAACTTTTAAGTGTTTGCAAACTACCGACAAACCGCCAATAAGCTTATTGAAGTTTGGCTCTCGTTGAACAAAAACTAATTGACCGTTGCTAGACGTAATTTATTCGGTTTAAGTTATTACCATTGATATGTTTAGAGTATTAAAGACAAAGTAATATCGGCGCTTACTTAATATACAGTAGTCATTACCATATTCGCTACAGAATCGGTTAACATAGAGTAATAAAAACAAGATTGCAAAGCCATCTCATGCACCGTCAGTGTTGAGTGTTATGGCCATGCAAATGCGTGTTTTATCACGCCATGTAAGGGTTGACACCCCGACCTTGAGCAACAAAGGCTTGTAAAATGTGACGATTATAGGAGACGGGGTGAGGAAACTAAGTTCAAAACCTGTATGCAACAGTGACCAATACATAGGTGTCGGCTTTAACTCTTTATACCGAAATAGACGTATCAAACTTTATGTTGGAGTATATAAAAGCTGTGACGTTTCGAGTATGATTTTTACCGAAACTATAACTTCAATCTGAAATGGAAATTCTAAGAAAAGAATGAATTAATGGGGGAGATTGCAAACCCGTCTCTGGTATAAATCTACCAAAGAAAGAAGCGTCCAAGTGCCTTAAGTTTGCGTGACAACACTTGTTTAATCAACAAACTCTTCAGCAGAACAAATATTGTCAGCTTGAAGGCGTTACAAAATTCAACACTCTGTTGCGTGCCAGACCGACCTAGTTTTTTCTACTCCAATATTAGGGTTATCATTTCGATTAAGATCCAGACATGAATATTTCCTCGGGTTGATTTGGCCTCAATGTGTTCTGTAAACTATTCATTTTTGACATAGGTCAACTTGCAACTTTGGCCCGGTTTGTGCTTGATACGTTTTTGATCGTTGGTTTGATGGAAAATATGAAAAAAGGTAAACGTATGATTAAATTTAAATGTTATAGGATTGTGTGAAATAGATTGTTCTCCTCGTTTTAAAGACTATTCCTTTTGTTGTTTTATTGATATGTCGATCTTCCGATCTTAATCTGAAGGCGTAAAAATACATTTGTAACATTTGTATTAAAATATATTTTTCAGCCATATTTTCAGAGGTTCACTCCCAGGAATATGGGGTAGTTCTTTACCAAAACTATACGTACACTTACCAAACAACCACAAGATGGTAGACAAAGGCACGGATCAACAAGTGCCACTTCCCGGTGTAACTTAACTATAACAATGCTATAAATCAATCCAACGGTCAACGGTCATAGCACGGACTCGTACAGTTGGTCAGAACTGTTGTTAAATTTATTTGAATGTTTTTAGATGCTCAGGGTAGATTCTAGTCCGAATTTGTCATTTGGATACCAATTTGTCGCTTTCAAACAAAATGATTACATACGGTGGTGACAATATCAAGGTTTGGACCATTCCCTAAAACATAACAATGCTAAAAGCGTTATTAAAAAAATGCACCTATTATGGATGTTTCCACTGAAATGAATTCGCACTTTTTAATTTAAAGAAAAATTAAAGGTTTTTGTAAAATTGGTCCACGGATCCCAACAAAGGATTTCACCCAAAATAAGGCCTACACTTCACTAAAAAAGGTTCCATTTGACAAGTCTTACGTAAGTTTGGTAAGACAATTCCAGAAGGATGTTGTCGCTGTACCATCTGTCAAATGGTATTCGTTCCGGCCTCCAACTGTCAACGTGCTATCCTCATCCTGTTTTTCATTTTTAGACTAGCTAAAGGGCATGGTTTATTATTTGTTTGTGTATACAAGTTTTATAGCATTGCGTAATTGTTGTATCATTTGACTCACCAATATTTTGTTACTTAAGTATGTTATAATTGATTTGGACAACCATCTATTCCTAGAATGCTACCCTGTTATAAAAAATGTTTATACAGATACAGGATTTTTCACTTTTAAACTCATTGCATTGTAGTAATCATTCATTAGAGTCAAACGACAACATTTATAGTAAATATGCGCATTTTGAGCGCACAACATTGCCAGTTCGATCCTAGGCAAAGTCAGTAGATTTTTGATTCGACAACTGACTCAGCTACCCTTGATAGCCGGAATAGGTTAAATACGAATTGTAAGTTTACCCAGTAATGAATTCCAGTTAAAAATAGCTGATTTCAGTTAATGTAACGACTACGCTGTACAATACGAGAGAGAGTTTTGTAAAATGCCTCGCAATAAACTGCTTCTTAACAGAGCAAAATGAGTGGTATAGATTTTATGAATGGAGATTTACTAGCAATATCTTTCCTTTGGTGGTGTACTGTACAATTTGCAGATGCTATCTTGCCTTTGGCCTGCTTTTACCGAGTGATAGCTTCTCTTCAACACTATCATTTCTGGGATCTTTAATGGATACTCGTTATTCATTTGTTACATTGGTAGTCGAATGAGTAATTTATGATGTCCTACATCCACACACTTTAATAGTAATAAATAAACTTCTTTCTTCAGTAAGTCATGCCAAGTTAAATTGAGCACTATGAGAAAATTGTGTTCCTATATTCCTAAAATATATATTGAATAGTGGAACACAGTTAAAAACTGTCCTCCAAACATTCTTCATGAGTTTTCTGACAAGCCTGCTTTTGTGCTGTCCCCATTAGATCATATGAGAACTAATTGAGATGTTGGAGGAAAATTCGAAAGGTTTTATAGGTTGTGATATAAAAGTGAATATTCGTTTACCACTTTAAATTCTTACAGAAGTGAAGGCGTGAGTTGATATGGTACACGAAGGAAACAACTAACCAAGCACCAAACATACCATCCGTTTAAGTACAGAATCGATGCATTCAATGTTTGTCGAAGTCCTTTAATCTCACTTTGGAAAACGAAGTGAAATAATTTTGAAAGGGGGAATGTTCCTTTTGCACACAAAGAAAACATCTGGTCATGATTCAGATCATGTAACACAATATGCACTCCGTTTTTCATCGTCTGATAGGTTCCTCCAACCTTCAAGCCCTCCAACTGATCAGTTCTTGCTCTTGCTACACGATTATTTCTGCTCTGAACTCTACTGGCTATTATCCATTACCAATATTAACCTATCTGCTGTCCACCCAACACCTATCCGTGCCCAATGCCGCTCGCAGTTCCGGTTCAGTTGATTCTCTGTTTTCGCCGTTTGTCATTGTTCTGCAGTTCCACGCATGCGGACAATATGAGGCGTGTTTTGGGACTACACAGGAAGTTTGCTGTCCCATGTCCTTGAATGGACGGTCATCGACACGAGCAGGTCCGTGCTCTATCGATTACTTGGTCAGTTTGCTCTCTTGCATGTCACGATGCATCAGTCAGGGGTGGATTGATGGCGTCAACGCGTCACGTGTGTCACGTCAAAGGCGCTCAAAGACAAACTGTAACTGTAGAACCGTCTCCTTATCTCACAAAATTAAAGTCTCTAAAGTCATCTTCGGTGTTACCAAATTGTCTGGAAAGTCCTCTCATCTGTTCATTCATGGTTAAAATGATCATTTCTTTTAGAACTGCAGGAAGTTGTAAGTGTTTAGGCTCATGTTTGCGAGTTTTAATACGACAAGTGGGATCGCAAAGATCGATGGTTATGGTTTTCGGCGTCAACCGCGTCGTCAGTTGTATAACACTGCCAAACTGACGCCGAAAACCACCACCATGGATTTTAATGACACCGGCCGCGAAAGCCTACGCATGAGGATCGCTAAGAGTTCCAAGATTGTGTGTAATTCTGTTGTACGATTGGTTTGCAACGCTTAAATGTGATAACTCCGTCGACAGTCGTGTTACTTATCATTATCAACTCGAACGAAAACTCGACTACGCACAATTGATATGCATGTTAAAATGAACGAGTACATGTGTCAGAAGACTTTGGCAAACCTCAGCCCTCATTTTCGGAAATTAATTCAGAAGGATATGAAAAGTAGGATTGGGCAGGTTGGTATGGGTTCAAAGGCAATGTTTCTTTTATATTCACCCAAGTAACGGTTATAATACCAGAAAATGATGATGGTTTGTCTCTTTCTTGTGCTGAAATACAAGAACGATGTACAGACGAATTCAGAGTCGTCTAAATAATTTCGTGTGCATAACGCAAAACTCATCTGGGAGATGAACAAACGCACGTTGTCGGTTACTAGAGCATGCACTCGTGTGGTCTGCAGTACAGTAGGCCTACTGGAGACTGGAGAGTGGAAGGTTAATTTCACTGACCACCAGCAGTCCGCTACCAGCTTCCAACTTCCAACATCAACATGTGGAGCTAGAGCACTGGACGGGAACGAAAGTGACCTTGTGTCCAGAATCATGGTTGCCACTTCCGCCGTCGTGTTACTCTATGGTAAATACACGCCGTTCAACTTGATGGTGCAACATTTCATTTACAAAATGAAATTAAAATCCTTTATTGAGGCGAACTTAGGACCTCATTGTCCTTTCTTCCAAAACCACGTTTGAAAGAACGTAAAATTATTCTGTTATAAAGTTTTGCAGCTTTGAATAGCTCGTTTTATGTTTATGATTACACTTCGTTTGGTTTGACTCAGATTCGAAATTAACGTATCGAACTTGGATGAGGGGTTAATTATAAGATGCGAGCCAACCTGTTGCGCAAAGAACATTGCATTGTTCTTTCTTCTCTTCTTCATTCGTGTTTAACACGGAGTGAAAACTATAAAAGTAAACATTTTACATATTTTCTTACCCAATTTTACTAAAGAAAGCTAGTTTTATACAACTTATTAGAATATATTTTGTTAGAGTTACAACTCCGACCTAACAAGAGACGAAGATTATTGTTGAATGGATTAGCATAGATTAAACTTATGGATCCAATAATAAAATCCTGTTCCATAGCTAGGGTCATTTATCAAAAAAGCTCAATGATCAAAGCTACATTAGATTCGCATTTTACGACGCTGCCACGTATAATGCGAATAATGAATTGAGTAAATGATTTGTACCGATGATCAGCTCCAGCTGGTTCTTCATCCAGAGTGATTTATTAAAAGCCCAATGATCAAGGACAGCTATGTCTCCAAACTGTCCAGGACTCGTGCTCACTGGAATATGACCGGTATCGATACGAAACGCGTCTTTGATGAAGTCTCAGCGTTACAATTCTAGTACAATACGTCATGATAAAAGCTTCTCATTGCGGCATATGCGGTTGGGATTGTATCCAACAATTACAGATGTGGCAACGTGCGTCCATCTCATCCGAAGGACGGAGAGGCACCGTTTTCACGCATCACGCATCACGTCGTACGTCACGGATACGTAAAGCGTCACGTCGTGGACTGTTTACGCGCGTGACGTCAGAGCGTGACAAACTCGCAGATCTTCACAATTGAGATCTGACTAACTGCGGATAGTGAGTACCAGAATAACTGGAAGGGTAATTTTTAGTCAGGTTTGCGGAAACATAATGGTTATTTTATTTACTGTGCGTGTCCACTATAGCAAAGCAGAGTAAATTTAGTCGTGAATGTTTGTTAGGAATTGACCGTTGTCGTCGCTTTTCACTGTCCATATAAAAACTTAAAATTAACAAAATAATACAACCGGTTACAGTATTTTGGAAACAAGAACTGATAAAGGTACTGAGAAATAAATCGGGTCTTTTGCGACATTTCTAGTATGGTGCAGTAACTAGGGACAAAAGATGAAATATGTGTTATGGATCAGGAAGCAAATTAAAAATAGATATTTGAGATGAACTGCACTTGTGATAAAGAATGGGATAAACCAAATATAGCAGGATCTGGATGGAAAAAACACCCAGCGCAGAAAATATGACGAGGATGAGGATGAAGTAGTCTGGCAAATGGATACAATGAAGAAGCATTTAAAACAGTTTATTGATCAGATAAAATCCTTCTTGGATGAAAAATACTAGAATAAGGCTTGTTCCGAGCCGTATTTAAGCTTAAGATATGATAAACCATGGTGGTAGAATAAAGGTGACATAATTAAAAGAAAACATAACAACCCGTTTTGCACCTCACTATGCACAGTTTTTAATTTAAAAAATGACAATACATTTTACATAGGTAATGTACTAAATCTTTAAATGTAGATTGTTTAACTGTGCTTTAAGCATACTACTTATGTTATGCCAAAAGAGTCGGTACAATCGGTGACAATGAAGACATTAGGTATAATGGTGCTCGGTGGGAGGCGGGGACAAATCGACAGCAACTGGCAATTTATTCCCAAACAAACGCCAATCTCTGAGGTGATTTAATGCTTGAATCCCAATAAAGATCGCAGCACTTTAGAAAGCATTACAATACCCGGGTATTTCCACAGATTAACTTTTACTTAAAGTAAATATTTTTCTTTAAACATTTTACAATTATTTGGATCTATGAATTATTCATAATAATACTAACAATAACTTAGACAACGATTAGCTATTGAAAAATCCAACTGGCCAACGGTCTAAGCACTAAAAAGAGTTTCTAATTTAACAAAATTCATAGAACTAATGATAAGTTTTTTTTCTATTATTTTTTTAGATTAAAATGATGGCTAAAAGCAATGTTCATTCCCATGAGAATTAATTTCACATGTTTCACATAAATCTCAATGGTCAAGATTTTTACATAAGATATTTAAAAGTAATAAACACGTTTTAAGGTTACTGGTAACCTTTTGTATAGAATTTAAATTATTATAAGTCTCATATGAAATTTGTTGGTCATTGGCCATTATTACGAGTTGAAGAATTGATTAAACGATCATAAAAACCCCTTAATAAAAAAGAAAATTTACTTAAGGTATAGTGTCTTTTATAATTAAATGGAAATATTACGTAGCAAAATAAATAATTAAAAGGTTAGGCTAGGATAGGTTAGGTTAGGTATTGCGAGCTGGGCTGGGGGGTTATGCTAGTAATTTAGAAGTGTTATTTCAATTGTACAATATTGTATTTAATATTCTTATATATACTAAACGTACAAATTGTGAAAATGTGGAAAATGGATTTAAAAGTTTTTTTACACTAATTAAATTATTGAATGTAATTTTTTTATTTCATTTCTTTTACCCTGTATGTTTTCTTTTGCCCTGTATGTCAATGCCAAACTGATTATTTATTTAATTGTGGTCTTTTGAAATACCAAACCAATGCTACAGTATTATAATATTTTGGTGTGGGGGAGTCAACGCGCAGACTTTAACCGCAGTTTTGCTTTGTTTTCAGCTCAACCGAGCGACAAACAACAAAAGCTTTGTTGTGGGTTTGTAGTTGTCAGAGCAGGTTTATAAACTGTCCCTCTGCAGCCAGGAATATTATATAACTTTGAACCCGCTTTGTTCAATTACAATCAATCTCTCGAATGTCCTGGATAAAAAGCTAATCAAATCTAAATTGTATAATTGATTATAGCACAAATATGTGCTTTACACAAATATAATTATGGCGAAAAACCGTGATAACTTCTTCTAGGGGAAATATACTCTGACTACAATTATTACAAATGAAACAGTTTTCAGTAAAAATACAGCTATAACAAAAGTACATAGTTAAATGAATTATTGGTAAATTATCTCAAATATCGTATGTCAAGGTATATCTGTGAACTAAGGTAATTTTAAAGTATGTCCAGTCCTAACAGTTAACAACAAAGAATTATTGTACAATTTGATCCACTGAACACAAAGACGTAGTAATGATTCGCTGATGATTTAAAATTGTAATTGTTTATTCAGTGTTAAAAATATCAGGGGAATTAAATGTAATACATCTCATTGCATTGGCATGGTTGTGTGTAAACAAGAGTATTCAAATAATTAATTAACCATTTCACATTTAATTGCTGATTTTTGTCATTCATTTGGCGTGTTACTTTGAACACTGCAAGAAGACCTTCCATCCTATTTAAAAAATATAAATATTATACGAGTTAACTAAAACAGGTTGACACCTGAAAGCGTCGTCGTAGACTAAAGATTAATCTCTTATTTTAGAGTAATTATTACGTGTATTTTTCAGCTGAACGACAAGAATTCACCACATCTGTTTCAGCCAACCTATTCGATACATCCACACTTAAATACTGTACTGGTATTTTTCTAGTAATCGCGTGCTGTAATCACACAATTTGTAAACATTTAGTAAGTGTTAATATATACTTGTGAAATACTGATAATACTGTTCAATGAAATGGCGGCCATACAAAGTAGGTATTTTAAGCCAAGTATGAATGGAGATGAGTGTAGGATGAGTGGCGCGATCTTGTAGTCTTGTTAGTGACTTAGGCCGACATTCCTTAGACACAGCTGTTAATTAATTGCCCATACAGCTAATGGCAACTGGACCTACAGTTTATAGTGGAGTCCGAACCACATTTTTGCCTTGGTATTTACGAATTGGTCTAATTATCAGGATAGCACTGCGGATAGTCGCAGTACTCACTCGTGCGGACGTTAATCCACACCAGGGAGTATCGCATCCACATTGCATGCATATAAATATCCACAATTCGTGACCTCCTAGTAGCTGGATTACAGGACGACGCCACAAATAGTGCCGAAGACGTATTCCCAACAAAAACGAATACTAGAGCAAACATTGGTGTCGTATTTCACTATACAGAATCTGTTTGATTGTTGTACCATCACGCAAAATGTTAATATTGAGAAGTCATTACAAAAATTATACTTGAAAACGTCGTTAGCACATTTTGCGTACACCTTTATCCTCTCCCTTATTTTGGGTATTCGCATCACTGTGGAGTTAGAAATAATCCAAATACAAGTCGGATAACACGAGCCAAATTTCATACGCTCTATTATTTTTTTCTAGCTCTTATTTCGAAGTACCATTTAATTTTGAAAACATATTATCCAATAATTTGTAAAACAAGGTTTCCACAAGTCGTAACACCATTGGATCCACAGTAGTGTTCTGGAGTTTTCAACAGAGACAGGTAAGAGGTAAGTCCAGTCCAGTCTTGGCCTGATTTGCATAAGGTTCGCATGTTGTGGCGGACTTTGGCCCCGAGATCAATACCTGGACTGACCAACTAGACTTACACCTGTAGCAGCAAACCTGCGTAGTCAGAACCCCTGGTTTTGGTGGGGATAGAGCGACATAAATTGACATAAATCATTACGCTCACATACTTTATTTTGACCAAGACAGAGAGATTAAGTCGACGAATTTAGTATTTTCAAATTACGCGTTTAATTAATCGTAAAACAAATTTTGAAAGGAAAATTCAATCATCGACCTTATTATAATAACAACCAAGTCTTTTGCGTTCGTAATTGCTATATTTTTAGAGTACAACAATTCCCCTGAACTTGATTCTAATATCGCATTATGCCACAAATGACTATGATGTCAGTGGTTCATAGTGGCTCGTCTTGTCTCATCTTGTCCTCATGTGGATTGGTATATTATTGTTCAAACGGATAGCGATAGGAATTCCTTCACCTTCAGAAGAACGATCACCTGTACTCTAGAATAAACGTACACCTTCATCGCTGGTTCAATTCCAAGTGAGATCGTTTTCAGACCCAGATGCCTATTGTCATGGGGCTATGAATTAATGATGCTATGTAACTAACAAAAAGGTCGACGTTGATAGTAACAAGACCAGGGTATGGACCGTTCCCTTTTAAAAAGTTAAACAAATTCCATTGGCGCAAATGTATCATCCTTACGGATCAGCTGAGCACACAAATTACAAGATATCTGTCAAGAAAATTTAGATTGTGTTTTTATGTTTACTAAGTTACGTCTTCTTATTTCTCCAGATACGAAGTTATTTTAATCCAATTATTTGAGAGCTATTGTTTATACTAGTTTTAAACGAAAAGCAGCTCCCCATAAAAGTATTGTTAAATTTTAAAGCCTTCTCTATGCACCACTGTGAGGATACTTGCAGGTGCAGTATCCATAGTCGATGATATTCTGCCCTGTGTGGCGTGTGATAGTCAGTGGTCACTACTCACTTCCAGAAGACTGATCAATATGATTACAAGACTCGCCATCTTGACCCGTTTGTGAAAACTCTTTGACTCTAACGAATATGGCGGCACTTTTAAACTTCTAAAATTAGTCAGTGGTCACTACTCACTTCCAGAAGACTGATCAATATGATTACAAGACTCGCCATCTTGACCCGTTTGTGAAAACTCTTTGACTCTAACGAATATGGCGGCACTTTTAAACTTCTAAAATTTGCTCGTAAAAAGCAATTGTGTGCCGAAATCGACCACCTCCTTCTGACCATCGATGTATAATAATTCTGACAACTACCATTGAACTCTAATAATAGATACAAGAAAATAAGGTTTAGTGAGCAATTTCTAATTATAACGAAACCACACTCATTACATATTCATTTTTCGCGTTTAGGGCTATCGTTTCACTACAATGCAAAAATAGAATTTTTGTTGTACATTTAGATGTCTTTAATCAATATTATGGAATAAAATTCATTACTTTTTACAGTAAATTCGTACTTATATAAAACGTGTGTTATATAAAACACAACCCTTTTAGAAGCATATCCTTGTTTATGTCCATACGTACAGTGCGTTTGAGTAATATTACCTTTTTTGCTATTTCAATAACTATAAGATTGTTCAAACTGCATAAAGTGAATTTACAAATTATTATTGCTTGCCCTGTGTAGTTATGACCGAAGAACACAGTGCATACGTAAACTGTTACCCTAATGTAAGAGAAACCAGCACATTCAAACTTAAACTTTATTCTAAGCTCTTTTAAATCATGTGAGGTAGCACTGTTTTATTTATACTGTTTATAGGCTTCGAAATTCGCAAGGCAGTGGACGACTGATGATAGTGTAAAGGTTTGTTATAACGATGGACTGAATTTGAGCAATGATAATATTGACGTTTACTGTACCAGAGTCAACGACAAAAAGTGATTCTGCAGTTCTATTTAATTTCCAACATACAGGGGTGAAAAATAATTTCGGTTGAATATAATTTATTCATTCCACGGCTCGTAGTCCATTCGGTAACTGGTATTTCTGTTTCTGGTATTACTATAAAAGAAAAAGTATAAACGGTTACAGTTGTAACGCCTTAAAATTTCATTAACATAGTCTACAATAAGACGTTTTTATTGTAAATTACCGGTAATCTAGAATTAATTCTATCATTATTGTAATATTGTTATTGTTTACAGTGTTTACACAATTCAATTCAATTGAATACTTGCATTCATTGTATGAAGATTTGCTACTTGGCCATGCGTGTTGGCAAATGTATTAATAATTTACTATATATTATTGTTTATAAAACCACGTGCTGCAAAGTGTAGCTTGGTATGTTTGTAATTTCATAAGTTTTTCCAGTTATCTTTCAGCTTCCTATCTTTCAATGTGATGCTTATTGGACAACGAAGCTACGTTTAAAATATGTAGTTGAAATTTAATTTTGTATTTTATGCTAGAAATACACTATACAGTTTGCTGTCCGGAGTAGCAATAGCTAATATTCTGGTTGTACTATCAGACGCTACCACAGGCCTGATGATGCAATTTGACCCTAACAAATTGTGTTGTAGAAAGTCAGAGAAACACGTATTATTTGGAATTCAGATCAAATACCGTGACGTAGGCGTTAAAATAAATTAGTAACGATCTTTAAAAAATAGTTAAAGACTATAAACCTCACCGATGGCAAAACATGTCTAGACTGTGTCTAGACTCTTAAAATGTCTTAAATACAGTTCTTATTTCAAGTTTAACTATATTTGCCATGATAAGGTGTCATTTCATGCTGGACATGTTTCAAACTTATGACAGCTCATCTTCACCAGCATTCACTAATATAATTTAAATTTATGAGAAACCGATTCGAGGAGAAATGATCCTGTATTATTCTTTTTACACATTTTATGAAACGTCAAATTCAAACTAATAAGCTATTTATCAGGATGTATGTATACATAAAAAGCCACTCGCATTATGTTTTATCTATGCCATAACGTTATGTTTCGACTTTCTGTAAGTGTCTTTTGGTCAGTTATAGTTTATAGTGTTGTCATAAGTTGGCCTTATATGTTTTACTAACACAGATATCAAATTAGTACGGTGTGTTTTAGAGTTAAGTTGATATAGTTCGACAAATTTTACATTCAACGAAATACTACCAGAAAACATGCGTTATAATTAATTATGCACTCAAACCGTAATTTAATACATTTTGAACGCAAAAATGTGAATTATTGAACAAAAACTGAATTGAGATATCATAAATAGAAGATTTGACACTCCTGCTTTGGTCGAGCCACTATGGGCCCACGTGCCTCAACTCCCTTACTTCGGAATCGATATGATAAGGGTTTAATAATGCATCAATAGGTGTTATACCATCACACTCTTGCGTGGCACCCTTTCCAAGTATGAGGGTGAAATCATCAGGGGAAAACATTTATTTCTTATAGTTATTTTTACACTGTTAATTACTTATATATGCAGTTCGGATTGTTAAGATTGTAAGAAATCGTTAGGCTTTACTTTAACTCATCGTTGTATTTAATGTATTTCAGATCATATTTACTGTATTACTTCAACGTATTTAAAATCTCAATGTTTAAAATTTCTTTTAGATCGAGTTTTAGTTTTACCTGCCACCGTTTCCATGTTCATGAACTTGAAAAGTCATCAAATACAATATATTGTTTTAACAGCATTGTATTTTTTCCTTTCGTTCTTAGTTCAAATGAGGGAATCTTACAAACTCAATATAGTTACTACTATAAAAGGGTTTAAGGGAAAATGGTAAGCAGTTCCTGAGACTAGTAACTTAGTACAGTAGTTGAGGGCATTAGCTTTCATGTTATATTTATTTATATGAATAATGATATGTATGTTGTGAATCTGTGTAGCTTCTTTAAGGTTTGTTTTGACTTCACCTTTCGCGGAGAATGATGTTTGCGTTGCACTAATAGTTTTGTTACTGAATTATTTAAGATTTCCCATCCTCTTAAAAGAATTAAACAAAGATTTATTAGGCCATCAGATTAAATTCAACGACCGACTACAGGAAGCAAGTATATTTTTGGTGCGTAAAAAATGTCAAAAAGACGGTAAATAAACATTACAGTAAATTATTGTTTCAAATCACTTCAATCTACATTTGCTACAATTCGATCGGTATGTAATTACATAAATAAATTTAAAATGTGCGTTAATAGTAGAAAGACCTTTTCAAATTGACATGCACTCTTCCTAGCACTTTTTACATTTTTTTTGTGCTAAAAGATATCTTTTGGTTTGTACTTACAGTCTGATGATCCCATAGAACACCACGCGCCCCGACGGCGCAAACAACAATGTACAAACACAAACACGAACACGAAATCACAGTGGCAGTGGCGCGCAGGTGAGGTGGGGGAGGTATCGGGGGCGGAAACGGGGTTTTGTTCTGGCACAAAGCTACGGTTCGCACATGGTTGCACCCGACCAGGAACACCGTTCACTCTCCAATCGGCAACCAGCAGCTTCCTATGTGACTCGGGTGTTCCGACCGCAAACGGGAGCATTCTGAGGTTAAGGAGTTACTTCAAAAGAATCGCGAGAGTGTGCCAACTTTGAATTTCCAAGATTAAGTTCATATTTTTTTTCTTTTCCCCCAAACTACGCACGTGTTTTGACCCGCTGTTTTTGGCCGTTGTCGAATTCACCCCAAGCTTTTAAACGTAAGGCCCCGTTTATGCACCAAGAGCGGGAGCGGGGCGATAGCGGGCCCGCTCCCGCTATGAATGGGGCTGTTTATGCACGAAGAGCAATAGCGGTAGCGGTTGGTTAAAGGAGAATGGAAGGAGGTCACAGTCTTGCCAACTCAAACTCTGCCAAATAATTTTCACAACTATTTGTCCTAAGTGCACATGTGCGTGGGTCAAGTTCTTAGCCCTGGGTCAAGTTGGCAACCCTGGCTTCAGCCGCTCCCGCTCCCGCAGTGCATAAACAGTCCCATTTTACTCAATGTAGTTGAAAACCGCTCTATACAAGCAACCGCTGCGATTTTTAACCACACAGCGGGCGAATTAGAAACCGCAGCGGGAGGTCAACCGCTATCGCTATCGCTCTTGGTGCATAAACAGCCCCATTTAACTCAATGGTGTTACAAATCGCTCCCGCTGTCGCTACCGCTCCCGCTCTTGGTGCATAAACGGGGCCTAACGCAAAGCTATAGTTTTATGTGACGACCTTTCGTTCGCCACAAGTGTAAAGACTACAATGAATTTGGTAGAACAATTTGCAACACAAATTATTAAGGTTCCCCTGGTAGTTAATCTATATAAAAAAATATTTGGGGGGTCACGACCCCCCCCCCCTGGGACCGCCCTTGAAAGCATTATTAAAGGATGGGCTGTTTGAAGTTTGGTGCAGATCCGTCAAAAAACAGCTCCGCCCCAGTGGCTCTGGAGTTTCCAATAAGGTAAACAGTAGTAGAAAATATGAAATTTTTTTTTTTGTAGAACAGACTTTTCCGACCGAACACGTAGATAATATAAATATTAAGGAAGAAAAAAATAAATTTTACAGCGACTTTTATGAACTTCTGCAGTTTAATTTAGCATGCCCAAGGTCCACTAATCGTACGAAACCAAATACTAAAATTTGTGTGACAATTTTTGTTACAATTTTTTGTATGATTTAGTTTTGTAGAACAGACTTTTCTGAACACGTAGATACCAAATATTATGGAAGAAAGAATATAGGTATTTAAGTTGTACAGCGACTTTTACTAACTCTTACTTTAGCATGCCCATAGGGTCCTACTTGAAGAGGGTACGTATGTCGTTTTCCGAAAGTCAAGTTTTTTTAGACAGGTACACACTTTTCTTCCTGAATTATAATATAATTTCAAGAATGATGTTTTTAGGAATTTATTGTCAGACTAAAAAAATTAAAATAAAAAAATAAAAAAATTTAAATTAAATTAAGTATAAAATTTCCAAAATGCTGAAAGTTCTAGTAGGCCTACTTATCTAATATAGTTTAAAAACTTTGTTAAAAGCCCTTAAAACGCTTAAAGGGATTATAAATTTGTAAAAAATTGAGGTGATCCCCCATAATTGTCCTCTTTTTTATGGAGGGTATCTGGTAACAGTGGTAACCCATACCTGTACTGCAATTCGCAGTCGCCACAGTCACAGTGTGCGTGCATATCCCTGTCAGTCTTCTCTACCTACATTGAAACGACCAAACGACTTGCATACTTTCTTACTTTTCCTGCATTCTGTCGGAAAAACCATGAACTAACAGAACAACAGCTGGTCCTCCTGTTTATTGCTGACGCATGACGCAGTTCCCTGTTCCCGTGATTGTCTATCTCTCTCTGAGTCAGTTGGTTTGAAGGTTTATTTAGTTTAGATCGCCATTTTCTCTTGAACTTGAAGAAAGGAAATTGTTCGTGATTTTTTAATATTACAGGTTGGTACTTAATTCATTCGTTATAGTTTCAATTTCACGTACATTTATCTGCTCTTTGACGTTTGTCGTATACTGAAGTAGGTTTATATAGTGAAAATAAAATCCACATTATTTAAATGCTATTCTAATAAGACAGCCTTTTGTATCCGCAGTTCTCTTCCTTCTGTCCTTGTGTCATTTTTGTGAATAAACAACGCTAGGCCTATTTCTGTAATAGGCTATAGGCCTATAAATTTTTGTTTAGAACCCGAAACTGAAAATGTCCCCCCTATGCACAAGTCTAAATAGGCCTAACCAATACGGAAAGTAAAATTTATCACTTGGCATTTTCGTGGCTTTGTGCTGCTGAGAATTGTGTAACAACTTCAACTAGGCCTAGGCTAACAATATCAACGCACAGTAGGCTAGTTTTAAGTTAAACTTGGATTGTTAAATATGACAAAGACGACAATTTTATTATTGACTTTGTCTAACTTAGGCTATATCTATGCTAACTTAAGTTAGCCTAGGCCTAGGGTCAACCGGGGCTAGGGATGTTGCGATACTATCGATACCAGTAGGTATCGATACTTTTATTGCGATACTGCTGGTATCGTATCGGTATCGGTTGTTCCGATATTTACTTGGTATCGATACCAAGAGGCCAGTATCGTATCGTAAGTATCGGAAGGTAATTTCTGACAAATCTGAGTAAAATGGCTACGCTCGTGCCTTCTGAGCGGGATTTTTTCCAAGGCGGGAGCAACAGTGACCCAAAAAAGAAACAAACTTTAACCCAAATATATATTTTTTTAATCTAGCTTGTCTAATTATGTGGTTTGAGTACATTATGCTTAACTATTCATTTAAAGAACTTAACATAACTATAAGTAAAACCATTGACTATGTAGCCTATACTTACAGACGTATATTTAGTCAATGATACAACTTAAGAGTTTGGTTGCAGAGTTATTTTTATTACAAGTCAATGTTAGCAACGTTGTGTTAGGCAAATAAAATTAAACCAGGGACTATATTTAACAATAAACTAGAAATATTAAAGTTATTTAACTAAAAAAACTTTTTTTAAATTTAGGCTGATGGTAAACACGAATGTGTTACGTTGGTAATATAATAACATTGTCTATTGAAAAGATAAATTATATAGTCCGAGAACATAAGGTAAGCTTAGGCCTACTTGAACTTTTACTTAAAGGTAAAATTGAAAACGAAGGTTGGCTATGTTTGGTTAATTTTATAATGTTTTACATATTGATATTTACGTAGTTTTTAACAGCTTGAATTCGAATCCTATATTGGCTGCACTGTACTGGAACGAGTGAACTTTAATCGAAGATCAGTGAATCAGAATATGACGTCACTGGTATCGAATGGATCCGATACTCACGGTATCGATACTTTAGTTCCGATACTGAGCCGGTATCGATACTTTTTTGCGATACGGTATCGATACCAAATATCGGAAAGACAGTGGTATCGCAACATCCCTAACCGGGGCTAATATGAACACACCAAAATATTGGGGCTAATATGAACAATGACTTTAAAAGTCATTTATCTGGGATTTTTAATCATGAAAAAAATATAATTAGAAAGGAAATTTATTGTATTTTTTGTGTCCATAATGAGAAAACTTCAAATTTGACTTTTAGGTACTTTAAAAAAATAATTTGTTAAAACACTTTTTTTCCGCCCAAAAAACTTTTCCGCGCAAAGTGAAAACTTTTGTTATAACAATTTTTACATTGGTTGTAGGAATAATCTTAAGCCTGAATTTTGTTAAATAAGAATTGGGGATTATTTTTCTTTTCCCAAAGTTAAAATATATTAATGACAGCCAAAGTTATAAGCTTTCAAAGTTGGGGGGCTAATGTGAACAGTGAATGGGGGCTATTGTGAACAGTACCACCTTCCGCTATGTCGCTTCAGTTTTAAAAACACTGGCTGACGGGGAGATCGAAGTGATGGGATTTAAATCCTGTGATGAGGAAAAAAAAATCATTCCTGAAAAAAGAAGATGATATATTTATTGTTTCTACCACTGACATTTTGGGGAAACTTCCAGCCCCTAATGTATGTGGAACCAGTGATAGACATAAGTATGTCTTCGACAAAATTGTCGAAGTTTTTGAGGCGTAAGTTCCTCAATAAACTTCTTTGAAGGCCTTACAGTGATAAAACAGTTTTAATTTTACAAAGACAACAGTTAAGGTGTTGAATAGGCCTAGCCTACATTTTTATATTTACCTAATAGGCCTAAAAGTGCAATAAACTGTCATTTGCCTAAACGAACAATTTGCATTGTCTTAAATTAGGCTATTGTTTTTTTAAGTGCTTTAAACAATTTGTATGTTGAAGAAATTTTTAATAAATACTCAGGTATGTTGACAGATAATTTTTTTCTTGTTTATATCTTATTATTAGCCCTGTATAATATTTATAAATGGTTTTAAAAAAAAAGGGTTACCGTAGGGCGACCCGCAGCTCTCCAAAGATACCTTCATATCTCAAAAACTATTTAAGATAAAATATTGAGACTTATTGCAACTGGTAGACTAGACCCTAGGCTTGTTCACAACAGCCCCCACATATGCCTAGTGTTGTAAATAACAGAGTTATTAAGAGTGTTCACATTAGCCCCATGGGCTGTTCACATTAGCCCCTTTTAGCGGGGCTAATGTGAACAGTGGTTTTTAATTTTTTTTTTAAATAATGGTTACATTTATGGTTTTTGTTAGTAAATAAATAGATTCAGCTAAAAGAGCTGTATACACTACTATTTTTTCTTTTCTACTGTCATTTACCATTTTTGAGTTAATGTCAAAAGTTTACTTTTTTTGTTCATATTAGCCCCGGTTGACCCTACCTATATTTGATTCATGCTCAAGTTAGACCTAACTTAATTAGGCCTATGCCTAGATAATAATTTGATTAACATTTCTGGAGACTTTTGATAAACATATCCCCCTTGTGTCAAAAATTGCAAAATTTATTCTAACTTACGCCTTGGTTTTATAACTTAACCTAGGTTACAGTAGGGCCTACCCACATCCACAGTCGGCATAAGACTACAGGGTTGCTTTGTTTAACAGCGCAACAACATTTGTGTGATGTAGGCCTAACTTATATTTTATTAACTTACAGTAGGCTACCGTAACTTTTAAGTTAATGGGTTCTGTTAAGTCGCAACAAATAAACGGAATGGGATGAACTCATTTATTTCATGCAGAACTACACACACCAACACAGTAGTCTAGGCCTAGTACTTATCTTAGTGTCTTGGGCCTACATGCTACGTTAATTTATTAACCCTTTCAGTGCTATGAAACGATTATTGTTGTTTTAAAAAACCTCTACGGTAAGGGATATAGAGAGGAAGTTAATAAAAAAAAAAAAAATTAAAATAGCAAAACGGCCATTGGTGACCTGCATGTTCATAGGATACACTAACAACCATTTAGCTAAAAGATTCGCCCAATCCGATGATTTCGAGGTGTATGTCTAAGCCAAGGATTATGAACACCTCACTATGCCCCAGTGGTTGTAGTATATCGCTACAAACACACAGGTCACCAATTAGCCTATTTGCCACACAGGACGAGATTCGAACCCGAGCAGACGAATGCGACTGGCCAAGTGACACACACCCTAGCCTTCTCGGCTATCTGTGCTTGAAGACTGAGGAGTCAAAAACTGGTATTTAAGCTGACGCCACCGATAGCGAACAGATAACTTAGCGCTAGGCCTACAGATGGTTGTTCAATGCGTTACTAGGTAGCAGCACCAGTTAGTCACGGACTATTTAAATAGATGACATTTTTTAGTCGAAACACAACAGTGATCATAAATGTGTTCCTGAGACTTAGCTGCAAAACAATAGTTTCCCTAAAATGGCTATATTACGATAACCTCGTCCATCTAAATCAAAGTTAAATTCAATAGGCCTATTACATTGTAAACTATATGTCTTTTGATTTTATGAGATTTTGGTTTCAAACAATGCTATCAGAACATAAAAATTGATAGGAAAACCAGGAAAATTACAACAAAAACTAAGTTTTATAAAATGTTTTCTACAAATACCAGGATTTATCTTTGTTATATTTTCTTATTGTGTTATTATTGAAAATTAGCCTAATTAATAAAATAGTGACAACATGACAGTTAAAATTCAACAACAGGTAATAGAATTAAAAGGCAAACAAAAAAGTCGAAATATGAATTATTGGCCTAGCACTGAAAGGGTTAAGAGACTGGAAAAACCGTAAGTTGGCTCAGTTGGCTGTTTTGCATAGCTTAACTTACGTAGGTATTCATTCAAAGCCTTTGAGGTAACACTGTTACGTTATCCGGACGGGAAAGTTGGCTTTATCAGTTGGACTCTCTGGTTTGGTGCTGGCTTGGCTCAAATTAATTCGTCCAGCTGTTTCAAAATCAGTGGGTCCAATAACTTAAATAACTTAAAAACAGGAAAAGTCGGCTCAACCCCCAAACTCATAAGTATGTACGATAGAAATTCTGCAAGGATCGGTCTTTGGACCAGACCTATTTTTGGTGAATACTGACCCTATAGGCGTTCATGCTTAGCAATGTACCTCTTCAGTCAGCGGATGATACAACTGTGAAGGTGTTGGACTGTAACAGTATGTCATTGTTATCTTTAAACATACTCAAAGTGAACAGTTAAAAACTAGATAACCTAATAATACCTTTCCATCCAAACTTCCCAGAGAGCAGAGACAAAATTCAAGGAAAAACGGGAACCCTGGACCTGTCCATATGAAAGTAACAAACTGATAAATATAGCTTACTTTCTGATTCTGAGATTGAATGATGGACTGGATTGGAATGATCAAATTAAACAACTGGATGGCAACTTGGCTCACGGTCTCTTTGGTCTGAGAAGGATGAGAGACTACAGCTGTACAGCAGTCTTCGGCTGTCCAAATTGGTGTATTTTGGTCTTATTGAGCAAAATATTGCTTACCTACCACCCAATAAGCTTGTGGGTTGCGTCGTATGTTAGGTTGGTCTAAGTTACAGCTTTTCAGCAGATTTTGTTCTGTTATACATGTAGGCTAGGCTATAGGTTATATAAGCTCTAGTTACAAGTTGGGATTTGGTTATGTTATTTATCATGGTCCAGTAAACCGCTGATAAACCAGCCTTTTAGGCTTCAAAGGAACCAATCGCTGATTTTGTGCCAATCAGCTGTTTTAAGTTTTTTAAGCATCATGATTATTTCAGGATAAAATGGCCACTAGAAAGAAAGTCCTCTTGAAAGTCATCATCCTTGGAGATTCTGGAGTTGGGAAGACTAGTTTGATGAACCAGTATGTCAATAAGAAGTTTTCAAACCAATACAAAGCAACAATTGGTGCAGATTTCCTCACAAAAGAAGTCATGGTTGATGATCGAATAGTCACTATGCAGGTAAGTTATTAAAACTCCTCAAAATGATTTTTTAAAGTTAAGTCCCTAACGGTGTCATTCAGATGCATTTGAAATGATAATAAATTACACAAATTGAAACGTAATATTTTACACTGGTTGATCAAACTCTAAGGTAGCCTAACATGAAATACGGGCCCGGCGGTAAGGTTAGTTTAGTTGCAACTGTTGATTAGCTAGCGCTTCCATCTCCCTTTTCTTCCCTGATTATCAATTTCTGAATAACAGGGTGTTTAAATTATATAAGACTGGAATAACATATTCATTTAATTAACCCTGACGGTCCAGAGGCCAACTCATCTTATTTATTGTAGCCTACGTGTCGATTAGAAAATGTGTCTAATTACTATACGTAACACATTGTTATTATTTGGTAGAACTTCGACTTTTGGCTCCAGACTCTATAGGTACCTATGTTGTTTCATTGCATGGTCAACTAAATATAAAAAAATCATCCGTCTTGTACCTATTTTATAATTTGTCACATGTACATTCTTGCTTACAGTGATTGTAATATTTGGCGATAGTCATTCTTAGCTAATACTTAGTCAAATTGTTATGTTGGCACAATACATTTCTGACTTCCAGCCATCAACAATGATAAAGTTGAACAAACTTGTCGTCTGACTCTTTTCTAATGTAAATATGTGACTTGTTATCTTGTGACCCGAATTCAGATAAATTGAAAGTGGTCAACTCCAACAATAAACAAACCATATTGGCTTCCATACAACAACAACTGATGATGCACACTTTTCAGAGAAAACTTTACTAAAAAAATAAATAAAATATCCTATCTTCATGTGAAACGTCGGACGGATGCCTCAAAAATCTAAATATTTGTTGCAAATTAATAGCATTGATGTAAACATCTAAATTATATAATTACACAACAAAAAGTTACTAACCTGTACAAGTAGCAATAGAGATCCCAATTAACAGTAGGCCTTTTTTGTTTTTTGTTTTTAATGAAATGAGAATGAGATTTTATTTGCCATTCAATATTCCATACAAATTCATTGGCACGTCAAATTAGCCAATACACCTAGAGAAGGTTCCACTTAGGCTAACTAAAAAATCTATCCTTTTTAATATCGCTTGGATTGTGTTAAACCACATCACGCCATTATCACATGTTATCTAATAGCCCAAGGTGATAGATAACCTGTAACTGTAGGTCCCTTAGTTGCCATTGGCTGTATGACAACCTGTTTTAATCTATGTATTAATAGGCAAGCATGTTTCTTTAAAAACCTTTTTCTCAGCTTATTTGCATTGCAGGGAAAATCTATGCATGCTATGTGCAGAATCCCTTTATAAATTAAAATACTGGGCTCAAAAATAAGCTCAATAAATTAATTTGAAATTTGAAAAACATTAACATGGGCCTCATGGGTTGCCATTTTCCTGTAGATGGGCAGAATCCCTTTATAAATAAAAATACCGAAGGCTAAAAAAACACAGCAAAATGAATTTAAAATGAAAATTATGAAAAATTACGTTATGGGTTGCCATGCTGATGACGAAATAACAACGAAATATAAACAGAACATCAAAACCAATGAAAGAAGTTCCAATCACATGTTTTATTACAGTGTGGGGTAAAAATTAAGAATTCTGTACATTACATAGCCTATTTTTGGTTGATTTTTCGACCACTGGACGACCTCTACTTGGTACTTGGAAGCGGTGCAGGGTAGCGCAGTCTGCTACCAACCCCGCGCCACACCAGACCAAATCAGTATCATGATAGCGCTATCAAAATGTTGATTGTATATTTTGTACCATTTAATTGTTTTTTGTGTTTATGTCGTCTGTGTTTTTAATGTGTTTTTGACGAGTTGCAAGCTTTGAAAATTTTGTGTTTTGCAACAAAACTTGTAAGTTGATGAGCAATAGTGATGTGTCAAAACCAAATCTCAAATCCATCAAAACTTTGGAAAAGTTTCGGTTTCGAGATTCAATAGGTGAGATTCGAAATTCAAAAGTTTCGAAATCTACGAAGTTTTGGCACTTATAATTTTGAAAATGATGACATTTTTTGTGTCATCATTATTGTTAATAACATTGTTTACACACAAGTTGGTAGCGATGGAGCAAACACAACTCCATTAACACTCTTTCAGTTTTTATCGCATAATCATAATTAAAATGTTATCATTACAATGTATGTATTTTTATTTCTTAGCAACCTTGACCAGGTTCCGTAACTAAAAAGTTTCGCGGTCAGGTTTTGAGTTTCGAGATTCGGGATTTGATTTTTTAAGTTTCGGTTTTGGTTTCGAGATTCAAAATTTCTGGTTTTGACCATCACTAATGAGCAATATTAATCGTTGGACTATTTGACGGAGATATGTAATAAACCTATTTTGTCTCAAAGAGGTAACTTGGGATGGTTTGAGATTTTTTACAAAATTCTTACGGATTTTCAAAATGAAACGTGATTTTCTCAACCCGAAAAGCGGAACTTTTGTTTTGGTTGTATGGATACACTAATATGATTCTGTTGTACAGATATGGGACACGGCAGGACAAGAGAGGTTCCAGTCACTGGGAGTTGCATTCTATAGAGGAGCCGACTGTTGTGTGCTGGTGTTTGATGTTACTTCAGCTCAGTCTTTCAAAGACTTAGACAGCTGGCGAGACGAGTTCCTGATCCAGGCGTCACCGAGAGACCCGGACAACTTCCCTTTTGTGGTGTTGGGCAACAAAGTTGACCTGGAAAACCGAGCTGTAAGTTGACTGTGTTATATACAAGACATTCTTTCAAAAACACTTGGGCGATTTCTACCCCTACATGTTTAGTTTTTATAACCACATGCGCTCTCTTGAAGAAATGTTCTTCCTTATGTTTAGCATGTGACCCTGTTGAAGGCCGAGTTGCACAACCCAAAACTGTGATTTCTGTTAGTTATAAGATGCCAAGTATAAGAAGTGTCAACTTCTAATATACCTGTGATGAAATTGTGTCATTGTTTATCAGTAATCTAAACGTTTTTATCGACTTGTATGTCAGTTGAATAACTTAGTTACTCAACTTAAGACTTAAGTTCCAGTAGGCCTAAGCCTCTAAAAATCTTAATATTGCCAAAACTCTTGAATAGGCGTGGTCGATTCACACTTTATTCTTACATTCACAAATTGTGAGTTACATAACCTAGGTCAACTTGTTTAGTAGGTTTTCATTTACATAATATGATACATTAACTACCTAACATTTCATTGGCTTCACTTGTTACATTTCCTCCCTAGACAAGTGACATAAGGAATTGTTCTTCTTCTGAGTAAATGTCCACTGATCGTTTTAGTGCAGTATTCTAATTTTAAAACCAGAACCTTGACTCTAAAAGAATTTAAAATGAATTAAAAGAATCAAATCAATATTCCATATATATATATATATATAAATTGTGTTAAGTTGGAAACCCTTTTAAGTTTATTTTTGACATAATTAGTCTTTCTAATTCTAAATGGTTGGTTCTCTGGTTGTTTATTTGGTTGTGATGATCAGGTGTCGGCCAAGCGGGCCCAGCAGTGGGGTCAGTTGAAGAACAACATCCCCTACTTTGAGACGAGCGCCAAAGAAGCCATCAATGTAGAGCAGGCGTTCCAGACGATCGCCAAGAACGCACTCGCCCAAGAGAACGAGATGGACCTGATTGATCAGTTCCCTGACCAGATCAAACTGGGCGAACAGAAGACCTCCCCATCGGACACCTGCTCTTGTTAACCGCCGCATCCAGGTGAGATAAGACAGAAGAAATTCATTGAGCCATGAAAATTTGAGCGAAACAGTCTAGTGGTAGATTGTGGGACTTTGGTCCTGGGTACAAGTCCCAGATCTAAAATGGATTTTATCCAAGTTATAATGCCGCGACCCTCTAAGCCTTGCCTAAAGTAATTTGAAAACGATTCCGAGTGAAGGTGGGCAAAAAACTACTCTAGTAATAGGTAATTTTAATAGGTTAAGCATTCACCCACTCCTAGATTCGTTAAATAAGTGTAGGCCTATTCTTTCTTTTATTAAAGCAGTTCATTATTCATAAGGTATGCTGGCTTATATACTGTAAACAAATAAAATATATTCACAGAGAAATTACAAACTTACACACTAGGCTTAATATTTTTAGTGTTCAAATTTCAATATATTTATATTTGAGATAGATTTTAATGCTGCCAATCAATGGAGCTTCGTTATAAGCTATTTACAATCATTCAAGATAACTCAGTCCTATACAGAATTCACAAAATTTCTCCGGTCATCAAAATTCACCTACAATCTCTTGTTTCCTGATATGCTCCACATCCAGGCCAATGAATACAAACCCTATAAGAAGCGCAATGCCTTTGTGGAAAAATGGATTTTTGATAGTTTTCGCGGCGGCCGCTAGGTAGACTTTTGCGAGCGTGCGGCCAAGTCAGCTGACTGAGTGACAGAGAGTGAGACAAAGAATCTGCTCAGAGAGAGAAATAGAGTAGCCCTGCTGCCATTTTGGTGTCAAATTTCCAGTCTGACTTTTCTTCATAAGCATGTCGCTTCTTAAAGGGTTTGTATTGATGGCCCAGGCTCTTGTTAATCACACAGGGTTTGTAATAAAAGCAAGTGGGGGAAGTAAAGACATTTTTTCTTGGGGTTATCAGTCTCTAGTTTACAGTTTACTCTTGTGGCCGAGTAATTGTGAATGATCAAAAAGCGCAGGAAAATTAACATTGACATCTATCGTATAGTTACGCTTTAACACATTTTTTGGTAATAATAAAACATTTAAAATGCAGTCTAGATGCCTTTTAACTTTGTTTCACACACATTTTACAATATAAATAATATTGAAGGGCCTATACATAGGCCTAGTACAAAAATTACAGTAAGCCACAAACATTGAAACCTATTAACTCATTGGTTGTACAGTAGACCCCCTCTTAACCGACCTTGTATTAACCGATAATCGGATTATCCGCCTTCGATTGTAAATTAATGCAGTTTTAACCGACCTTGCTTTGAGAGCAGTTCAGTTTAACCGCCGCTTTCTAGGAATCACGGCATTTCCGCTCCCACACTGGGCGATGAGAGCTGAACCATACGCTTATCTCCACAGGATATGACTAAGAATAAGTTAATTTGTATTGTAGCGCGAGCACATCTGATCTGATTTGTTATCTGTGCGGCAAATTCATAACATCATAATGTACTTACGATTTTGATTATCTTATCGCTGGAGTAAACAAACAAAGCAACTTTTAGGGAGGGCAGGTAAGGGGGGTTAGTTAACAACTCCAAGGTCAAGATAGTTTTTGTGCCTCGAGCCTCCAGTGAGAGGCTATAAATTAACATCCTGTTTTGTAACAAAATGGTTGCTTGTATCTTGTATCTTTAATTTTGACAAAAGGTTCTGCACTGTATTACAATGGATTTGGAAAGAAACAATTAGTACATTACAGTACTAAAGTTATTAAAATATGTATTTTTATTGACTCTTGCCTAGTATTATAATATACTAGTGCACCTGTTGCTCGAATTCGAGCAATTGCAAAGTATTACAGGCGTTATTTCAAAACGAACAATAACCCTAGTTATAATTTCCAATGTTCTAAAAGAGTCAACTCCAAGATAATGTAATCAACTAATCACTCCATTCCACTCCAGTTATCGAAACGGAAAACGAACGCTCTTGTGTGTATCATGTGTTTACTATGAACAGCTGTAATTAATACTAATTATTCGTCTGTTTAAAGTAAACAAAATCTGTTTATCATAAGAAATACATTGGGATTTTGATGGCCTGTCGAGGACTTTTACTACAGGAATTTGTGAAAGGGGGCGTCTACACAAAAAATACATAATTTTGACACATCGTTTGTAAAAATCCGTCCATTATTAACAGAGGAGTAGTGTTTCGTAGAAATCGCCTTCACGTATTATATATAAGGATTCCACTGAAAGTAGGCCTATTTGACCTAACCGTGTTTTGTGTTGCGACTTTTCTATCAATACAATAAAGGAGATAAGAGTAGTTTATTTTATAAATAATTCAAGTATGACTTCAAAATAGTGATTATATAATTCCAAATGAATAGCACTTCATTATGTTATGATTTTAGGGATTGCCCGTTTTAACCGACCTTTTGAGTTATCCGACCAAAGTCCGTTCCCATTAGGGTCGGTTAAGAGGGGGGGGGGTCTACTGTAATCGGTCCGCTCAAGTTAAGTTGGGAGTCTACTAACTGGACCTGTCTCCTCAGAATAGATAACAGGGTTTCTTCATGTTGGTATTTACTAAATCATATCCGACTCTACATCACAAACATGACAAGGCAAGTAATGTGTTGTATTGTTGCAGGTTTGACAAGCAGGCTCAGCAGGCATCCGTGTGAACAGCTGTTAAATAGCCTCCGTTCAGACACCAGATATAATCAATCACTCAGCCTTTGTTTTTAAAAATTATTTCATTACAAAATATTACTTTGAACGATTCTTATTTTGGTTTGTCAAACGAGCCGTAACTTAGTTACAACGCAACGCTCTCTCGTCTGTGGTCTGTTCACATTCCCTGCTTCAAGTGTGATATTTTTTCAGCACGAACTCGTTTCTTATTGATTATAATATATGTTATTAACAGAATATTACAGATTAAGGTTTTATATTGCAACTATAAATATATATATAGATAACATAAAGAAGAAGTATTTTTACCTCCAAGTTTAACGATAATCAAAAACTTGTGAGCATTGTTGTACTGCGGCTGGCCCATTTCTGTTGGTAAGCTGGAGGTAAGGGTACTTGTGGTTTTATATAACGCTAAAGATGTGTATTTTCTTTTACAATTTATTTTTGTAGTTAATTAATAATTTAATCAATAAACGTTAAATATTTTAGTTATCTTTCTATATTGTTCTATTACTACCAGTTTTGCGCCTATGTGATGTGTTGATACTAAGTTTTAGTATTTTAATGCCTCCGTTAAAACCCTTTGATTTTTCATACTGTTATATTGTTTAGCGACTGTAGATAATTTATATAAATATTGTTAGAGTTATTGTAAAATATTTCAATAGTAAAGAAATTATATTCCACCTTTCCTGTACTGCAAACATTGTATTTGTTTGTAGAAACAGCTTTGTGTATAGCAATACGTCTATTATTTCAATGTAATATTAAATAAATAAAAATTGTAAAATATATATTTTGTGGAATGTTTGGTTTATTTGTGTTAACCTCTATAAACCTGAAGCGGTGACAAAATATTATTTTTGGCAAAAATGAGCGAGGGTTAAAAAGACCCTTTTTGCCCGTCTATATAACTATATTTTTCATCATATTTCATCAATAATTAATTAACAAACTAATCTAGAAAACAAAATAATTTTTATGTAAGATAATCTCTCAAAACGACTCCCAGCTTGTTTTCAATTCTGCTAAAGCAAATAAGCAGTTGTTTAGAAAGTGATTCAATCATTTCGTCTATTACCATTGTGTTACAGTACATTATACCATCGATATGTCAGCAATCGATAAATAATTTCTATCGATACGATTGCACAATATGAATTTAAAACTGTTTACAACAGCTGATTATTTTTACTCCTTAGGGATTAAAAACGATTTTTACTCCCTAGAGAGTAAAAATGCTACTTTGGAGCCGCAATGCATTCATTAAAAACGGCTGTTTTTGCTCAGTATGTCAAACAGGGTTGCCACCAGCCATGAAAACCTTGAATTATGCATGAATTCTTGTGACCATGAAAAAAGGCATGGATTTCTTAAATGGACCATGAATTTCCAAAATCAGGAACAATCATTCAACCAGTACCATTACATTTTCCAAATAAAAAATATTTCATATTTAAAAACCGTTCATACAAACGAACACCATGAAAATACTGTGTCGAGATGATTATTTAACATGTTCCACGATCAGAAACAATTGATCATTTCATTCCAAGATGCTGATGTCAGCTGAGACTTCCCAAGGACTGTATATGGTTCAAAAAATCATTAGTAGGCCTACCCCCTCGTATGAAAAGGGGGTATGGGGACTTAAATCACAAAAACAGAAGTTTTAGACCATGCACAGAATTGAAACAAAACCGAATTTCCGACCGACACCTGATTTTTTTAGCTTTTTGGATAAAACCATCATATCTTAGTACGTAGTGGAATAAGATAAACCAGAATGCACATTTTATGACAATTATGTAGGGGGATAAAACCGAATGAAACAGGACTTTTGGCTGGGTGAGTGGGATTTTTGTTCTATTCCGGTGGAAAGATTGAATTAGACCTAGACTTAATATATTTTACAATTCTTCTCCAATATCTCATGTAGAATATAGCTGGACCAGTTTTGTTTTCAACTTTGTTTTGAATGTTTATAATTTACTCTAAAAAAGTTGTATATAAAGTATGAAAGGTTATTCAAAAGTAACATACAAAGAAACTGCCTCTTTAACGTCAGTTTATGAAATCAGCAAAACTCAATTGTGTTGAAATTGTATAAGCGCATCGACCATGAATTTTTTGTAAACTACCGATGAAAACCAGGAATTCTGCATGAATTTTATCATCCCACTGCGGTGGCAACCCTGTCAAACCAAAAATTGTGTGTGTGCAAAACATTCGTGGAATGCACAGTACAGTATTATTTAGTCCATTGCCTTGCTTTAATTTGAAAGCAACATTTATATAAAATAAAAGATGATACAATTTAGTCCAATACATTTCTTTTGGGGTTGACTTGGTTAAAGGTCAATATGCAGAAAATAAATTGGTTGTAATTGATAGCAGCAAGTTATGTTCAATTAACTATGTTCATTCAATTGGAATGGGATGTTTACGTTTGTTTACTATTCTCCTTAGTCTGGTACCTATCTAGAATGGCCTCAGCACCCAACTACACAAACTTAACCAGTCTTACCCTAGGCAATTATGGTTGTAATGAAATAAATAATGGAAAATGTCATATAAAATTTATTTTCAACAATGCCTTGTATAAAACATATAAAATACCCTAGGTACATAGGTTTATATCATGCATCCAAGTTTTAAATACAAGATAAGAGAAATATCTCCAATTATTAAAAAACTCCCGACTTAGATAAAATAAATAAAACCTCATTTAAATAACATATCAATATTAAAAATAGGCTATTCTTTTTAAAAACACAACCCAAATTAAAAGTACCATAAGAATCTTTTTTATGACAAAACAAACTTAACCAGTCTTATCCTAGGCACCTAGGCAATTGTGCAGTGTTGCCACACAGCTCCGGAAGAAATTCCTCCTCACAAGCATAAAAATCCCGCTTTTCCTTCACTAATCCTTGCACAATACGTTTAAAATATGTGTACTCTGTAAATTAACCTGAGTCTAATAATATGGGATGTGGAAAGCGAAAAAGGACCTCTTGTCGGCGATGCAAAATTTTCAGTACGGCCGATATAAGTAATTAAGGTCGAAAATATCGAAATTCGGGTTTTTATCGATTGTTATATCTCATTTATCATAGAACAGGACAGTATCGGTTAAAATATCGAATTGAAGACATAAAAGGTCGAAATAAATCATTTTGTAGCCTCTGCACGGTCTGAGAAAAGGTACCTCTTTTCGCTCAATGTTATTTCGCCATAACGACAAGAGGTCCCATTTCTAATATTCACTTTTTAAACAGATTTTAGGCCAAAAAATGAATTGTCCTGCATTCTGGAGGAAATTTAGAGAATTACAACAAAGTTCAGTTTATGGAGAACAAAATATCTCACAAATGTTGTGGTCCCGACAAGAGGTACATTTTCTTATCTTATGGAGGAATAACATAGGGCCGACCAGAGGTCCCTTTTCTGCTTTCCACATCACATATAGTGCTAGAAAACAAGTTTTCCATTATAATTTTTTCACCTATAACGAAATGTAACACGCAAAATATATAACAGGATATTTACACTTGATGCGTGCTTTCAGTACCTGCATGATAAGTTATTGAACAGATACAACAAAATATTCAGTAAAAAAATATAATACTATTAATAAAAATTTTTTAAAATTACATATTAAACTTAAGTTATTGTTCTGAACAAACTTTACCTATAGCAAGACAAGTCAAAAGAAGTTTCAGAAATCAATAAAATGCAATATATCTTTATTTAAAGGTTATGTTATGTTGGTGGTTTGTTTTGTTTCTGTTTGATTAGATAAGTAGTGTTGCCACCAACCAACGTCTAGAGGAAAATCACTAGAACGCCCAGTAAAATATCCCTAAAACAATTAAATCAAGTGACAAATTGAGTAGGCGTAGAAGTGAAGAGAACAATAAATGGTAAACAAAAAAACATCATCGATCATTCATGAATGCACTATATTATAATCATTAGCTCCTACTCATATAGTACTCCTCTTCGGTCACAAAGTACAAGGTGTCCCGATTTATCCTTGAAATTCCTAAATATGTTTAAAAACTATAATTGGGTGAAATCCGTGCAAAATCCGCTCACAACCCTAATCCGCGCAGAATTGTAACTACGTGCAAAACGGCAACACTGCAATTGCGGTTGTAATGAAAAAAGTACCTAATGGAAAATGTCATATAAAATTCATTTTCAACAATGCACTGTAAAAAACATATAAAATACCCTAGGTACATAGGTAAATATCATGCATCCAAGTTTTAAATACAAGATAAGAGAAATATCTCCAATCCTCAAAAACTCTTCATTTAGATAACATTAATATTAAAAATAGGCTATTCTTTAAAAAAAAGCAACCCAAATTTCAAGTACCGTAAGAATCTTTTTAATGACAAAACTCGGTATATCTGTTTTCTTTACTTCATGGACAATCAGCTAATAAATACGATTTGTTGAATGCTTTATGAGTTTTAGTGGTATTGGGAAATTATTATGAATTAAACTCAACATGGGGTTTTCACAAAATCATAGTATGTATTGTACATTAAAAGTAAATCATTGGTTTTACGTTAAGGTTTGAAATTAAGATTCCATGTGTGATTCCAGTACAAAACAAATAAACTACAGTATTCATAGAATTGTAAAAAACCCGAGGAAATTGGATCTGTAGGAAAAAGCCTGCATATTTACAATACATATTTTAGCTTACAAAAATGCCATGTTGAGTCTCATTTACAAAAAATTCTCAAAGGTATCTAAACACCAATACATATTAGCTGATTGGCAATGAGGTAAATAAATCAGGGATCAACATATAAGCTAGCAATGACGTTACAAAGTGTTTACTGTCTAACAGTGGTTGTAATTATTTGGATTGCGTTAAAAACTAAAAAAAAATGCCCTGTACAAACAAACATGTCTACATAAATCTATTTTAAACAGTAAGTAGATGGTTTGCATATAAATTAGGTAACGCCACAAAGATATTTAATAGAAACATCTATAGAAAGATATTAATTTTTGGATCGCATCCGCCTGAACATAAAACTGGAAATTCCCAAAATCAGCCGTTAAACACCCCAAATTACAACTCCAGTCCGAGAAAGAACCTCCATCCTCCACCAACCTGACTCTTTCACGTGTCCTTAGCTGAGTAAATAAATCAACCCGACCACAATAAACATGTCAAAATGACGTGTATAAATATATAAAATAGTGTTAGTGTGATAGCATAAGAAGACCCCTAAGAATGACACAAGCTGGCATAATGAGCATAGAGTAATTTTACAATTACTTTAAGAACAGAGGCAACAAAAAAGGGTTAAGAATTCTTTAACATAAATGTAAAGTCTTGAACCAGGAATACCTACAAAATATAAGTGCTAGAAAGCTTCAAAAGTGCAAATAAAAGTAAAAGAAATAATTAGGGATAGAGAAGAGAATAGCTTTTAATTTTTATAATTATGGGAAAGCAAAAACTACCTACTGAATAACTGCCATAAAAATTATCAGTGTTGAGTCTTCTACAACAGTTAAAACTTCAAACTAAGCGTCTTATCAGAGTTTCACTTGGAGTGTGAACATTTCAGGCAGTTGCAAGAGGCAAGAAGGCACTGATGGGCTACTATCACACAGTATCAAGACTTGGAGAGGTAACTATATTTCATAAGACCAAAGTTGAAGAAGAAATAATTTAACATTTTATCACAAGAGCTAAAGCACTAAACTGATGCTATTCTGCTGTTTTCAGACTTAAAAGAGCACAACAAACATGTGTTGTTTAATTACCCTGATATATCACTAATATGGCACAAGTAATAGAATATAAACATCACTAACTCATAGCACATTTTCCTGGATGAGGATTACTTAAGAACAGAATCAACAGTTTTAAATAGGCTTGGCTACATATCAATCTAAAACGAGTATGTCACAAATGTGACTTCGAGAAATTGTCGTTTGACCAAAATGTTGGAGACAGTTTGTCACAAAATATCTTAGGTGGTACAGAAAATATGCTATGATGGAGTTTTGTTCAGCATTTTGAACCGTACTATGAACCAATATTTAAAAACGACATCATATTTTCTATTTTGCTTAATGCTTCCTATTTTCACTGCGCCAGTCTGTTACTGTGACATCATATCTGTTGTTATTGTAGTTGTTGTACTGTCGGTCATTTCTACCCCGGTTGCTGAACCTACTGTTGGGTTCAGTTCTGTCTTTTGTACCTTGTGTCATACCTGAAGTTCTAGCAAAGCTCGTGCCAGGCTCTGACTCGCTGTTTCTCCTACGATCGTCCCCAAATCCTCTGTTTCTTCGGTCCTCATCTCCCACAGTGAAGCTGTTCCTCATGCCATACCTCCTATTATTTTCGCTGTTGTAAGGCCTCCTGTTTCCGTAGTGTTCGTGATTCTGTTGATCTTGATGAGGACCACTCCGCCAGTTCACTGGTTCTTCAGAAAGTGATTTTGTTTCTCTGCGTCTGTTATTGTATCCATAGCGCCATTTTCTTTTACTAGAGATTATTTCATCGACCTCTCTCTTCAGATGTTCCAACATATTTGGTCTAGGAGTTGTGTTGCAATCAGGATACTTCTCCAATAATTTCTGGAGGATACTTTCAAGTAATTTCATGTCTTGAGGTTTAAGAGATTGGCTTTGATTTTGCTCTTTAACTAGTAAAATCTCATTTACTGTAAGCTCTATTAGATTGATTGGTTTTCCAACACAAAATGCGTAGCTAATATAATTCTGAAACGTAAAAAATCAAATAATAACCATAAAATGTAAATTAGAAAAATAACAAAACTGAGCTAAGTAGCCCAAAAGAGTGTTTAACAGCTCATTATGAATACAATTTTAAATTTCGATCTAAAAAAAAATCACAGCATGCATTTCAGAATATATCTTTAACCTTAGCAGAATCTTTTATTCATTTGCGCTGAATGCTCCTTAACAAGCTTAACTTCAGATGAGACAAAAAAAAGATTAGACTAAAAGGTGTGTTGAGATAGCAATGGCAATTCAAACTTATCCCACAATATGTGTTAGCTAAATGTCTTGTAAAATTCGAATCTCGATTGAAGAACGAATAAAAATAAAGTTTTTCTAAACATTTACGTTCACAAAATTAATGACTCTCTTTTAACAAACACAAATCTGCATAAATGGTTTTAATAGAGGAACTTTTTCAATACAATTTGAAAACTTATATTTTTTAGCCTCATAGGAGTCTCAAAAATATTTTGTGGGACTTCAAAATCAATAGCAACACCTCTGGTGGAATCAAAGTGATCACATACATTATGAATGATTACGAAAATAAGATTTCATTACTTCACTGCTTACTGCTATGATAAGTCTATTGGACAAAAACCATTGTGTCTTTCATAATAGGTACTGAGTTAAATGTCAAAATCAGTTGTTTGTATTGCAATTAAGTGAGAGTGTATGGATGTACATTTTTATGTCATAAAAATACTTACTACAGCTCTTTTAGCTCTGATGAATTTATCATCCTCTTCCAAAACCCTCCACAAATAATTTGCAGCAGACAGCACATCTCTCTTGAAGGTTAAGTAATACCAAACAGCATCACAGAAAGATCTGTACTGCTTTACTGCATTGTCTGCTAATTTTAACCAGACTTGCATAATATCAAGTGGATCATAATTAGGATCTTTAATAAGGTTCAATCGAATTATTTCAGCAGTTCCAAAATCACCTGGGTGTGCTTTGGAAAACTGTTCTAATGCTTTTTCATCATCCTGTAAAAAGACATAATTTTACTTTTATTACAATACCCCGCAAACTAGCATAGCCTCCTCTATTATAAGGCCGCGGCGTTGGTGTGTGGCCACGTCACTCCGGAATCGCAACAGCTGTTTCAGTATGCCGGGTTGCCACTTGTGTCTTGCCACAGCCTTATGATTTATTTATATGCTACATTAAAAACCTCCCAAATGCATTGGCTGGGTCAGCCAGTACATTAAGTATATACGAGAGCACGCCCCGTGGTCGAAAAATCGACCAAAAGTATGTTTTGTACAACCTTCTCTATTTTCACCCCACACTGTAAATAAAACATGTGATTGGAATGTCTTCCATTTGTTTTGATTTTCTGTTTATATTGTGTTGTTATTTCGTCATCACCATAGCAACCCATAATACCCATGTTAATTTTTTTAAATTTCAAATTCATTTTTTGTGCTTATTTTTGAGCCTATTTTAATTTATAAAGGGATTCTGCACACCTACAGGAAAATAGCTTTCTAACGGTATGCGTAGATTTTTCCTACGATACACGCGAGCTGAGAAAAAAGGTTTTAAAGAAACATGCTTGCCTATTAATATATAGATAGATGCTGATGATATCAATCTTAAAACTTCGGGTAATTCCATTACTCATTTTAAAAATTCAACTAAATTGGAGCTCAAAAATATTGAACAATTCTTAACAAACAACAATTTAACACTAAATACAAACAAGACAAATGTTGTTCTCTTTCATACAAATAAGTTCAAAAAAGATCAAACCCCTAAAATTACTCTAAATAATAACCCGATCAATCAAGTAAAAACAACCAAATTTTTAGGCTTGATAATTGATTAACATAATTGATGAATAATTGAAATTGGAATGAACATATTAACATATTATATACATACAAGCTGTAACCCGCGGGCTTTGCACCGGATTTAACTTCTTAATTTTCAAGATGATCTCGTTCGCATTGCTCAATCACGTCCTGGTTGAAGTTCGTTCGCTACGCTCACCTTTAGGTTGGAGCTCGTTCGCTACGCCCACTTGCCTTCAGGTTAGCTCGTTTGCTACGCTCACTTGCCTTCAGGTTAGCTCGTTCGCTACGCTAACTCGCCTCCAGGTTAAAGTTCGTTCGCTACGCTAACTCGCCTCCAGGTTAAAGTTCGTTCGCTACGCTCACTCACCTTGTGGTTGCAAATTAGCTGTTGTCATAAATGTAAAAGAAATAATAGTGCTGCACCCTGTTGGTAATCCTTGTAACTTTAATGCTATTGAACATCATAGAACAGAACCAACTTGTTTAATTGAAACAGCTGTTAAGATTCATTAATTCCATTTCTCATAAGGTTAACATGGGAAACTCCAGAGCCACTGGGGCGGAGCCCAGAGGTCGGAGGGTAAAATCCTTTCTTAGTGAGCGTCTACTACCCAAAAGGAAGATGCCTGCCAAGTTTCAGGTTCCTAGGTCTTATGTTTTCTGAGATTTTGTGATGAGTGAGTGAATTAATGAATGAGTCAGTGGTATTTGAGCTTTATATATATATATAGATTTGGTTGGAAAAATTAATTTGGGTTTGTATGTTTTAAGATCAATGGCTTATCTCTATGAAAGCTGTGTTAAAATTGATATACCACTCGCTTATAGAATGTCATATTGGCTACGGAATCTAAATTTATGGTGGGACAGTACAAACAAATTTGAAAAAGGTTTCAAAACTACAAAAACAGGCCATTAGAGTTATTGAATTGATTGATTTGATTTGAAATATTTAAGGACAAGAAGTTGGTGAAAAAGTACTTTAAAGAAATGAATTTTTTTACAGTGTATGGTTTGTATATTTTTAAAACTATTCAGCATGTTTATAAAGATAAAAACACTGAAGTATTCCATAAATACAATACCCGGTGGAAAAATCTTACTGCAAAACGTCATCATCGGCTGAAACTTTAAAAAATAAAGCCTTCATATATCGGCAATTTATTCATTAGAAGTTTACCTGCCTCACTAAAAAGAACAAAACAAACCCAATTTTTGAAGAAATTAAAATCATTCTTAATTAATCTGGCTTCTTTTTTTATTTTATTTTCACAAACTACAAAGCTTGAAAACAATATAAGCTCACTTAAACGTTTACGTTTGGTTTTGCATACAAAACAAAAAGAGCCCAAATTTAATTACAGAAAGACTAGTCCTCGGAGAGAAGTATGAAGAGCTGTATCTGGCCACTGAATGGGATCAGTTGCTGAATCTAAATCCTGGAAGGTCTAAAACAGTATCAGAGGATGAGCTTTCTGCATTGACTATACTTTTAGACTTTCTGGGATTTAGGCCATCAGCTACTGCCCGTTTAGACTCTCAGCAACAAGTTAAAATGTAAATTGTATGCCGAAGGTCTAATTAGACCATCTGGGATTTATACCTTCAGCAACACTCCCCACTGAATTTATGTTAGCTTGAAAAACCTTAACTTTACACCAACAATAATTATATTATAACCATAGGACATAAATAAATTGGAGCATATATTTTAAAGTGCTATTGAAAAGGGATGTTTGCATTTACTTTGATTGATGATACACAAGTGTGATTGTCTAGCCGCTGAAAGTTGTTCTTTTCAGTACCACCATAGACAAAAAAAATTAAATATAGACCTACAGCAGTGCTGCGGTTAGCATGTTGTTAGCTGTAGCATGTTAGCTGTTGTCCACCGCTAGGAGTGCCGTGCAGTTAAGGCACACACCGCTGCAGCGTCTGCTGGTGGCATACAGCGAAGAGCCGACGACGGCAGCGAATAGAACACCTTGCACGATCTAGCGGCACATCTTGGAACATTCCTTTGACAGTCTATATTTATTCTATTTGTCTATGGTACCTCATAAGGGAACGTAGGTAGCTTAAGAACTTCATATTGATGCCTCAACACACAATAATTTTCCCTAACAGCAAAAGTAAGTGCAATTAATACAACCAACACAATTGCTTACCTTTTCATGATTGTAATAAAACTTTCCTAGGCTTATGTGTGTACAATTATTATGTGAGAGTTCAACTGCTTTCAATAAAGCTTGCTTTGCCACAGTAAGATCAGTTTGTTCTGTTCGCATTTTAAGCAACCCATTGCCAACCCGACGAGCTATTGCAGCAGAGTCACTCTTTAAACTCCAACATTCTCTGAAACAATCACAGTAAAGAAAAATAAGCGTTTTAATGTTAAGTAGAATGTATAAAAAGTTGGTAAAACACTATTAAGTCCTGCAAAAGCTTGATTTCAGCTAATATCAGCAACTGATGCTCATATGAATGTCCACGAGTGGTGCTAGCTAGAATTTTACTAATACAAAATTAGTACTGGTATCTCTATCCACCTATTTTATTGATGGTTAAGCAATGTTGTTGTCTATGTTTGATATACGAGTTAGTTTCAAGAAAATATGTTATGATACGAAATTGAAACAGGCAATGCATGCATGCAATCGAGTACAACGTAAACAATCCTGATACTTCAATATCAAATTTGTATGACTAGACATGAAGCGCTTTTGGGAGGCTAAATTTCTAGCTATTACTTTACCATTACTGTAGACTAGCTGTTACCCACGGGCTCCACCCCATTTTACTACATTAGTATTAATAAAACTATTGGTTAGTTAAGTTAAGATGAAATAAACAAAGCAGAATACAAACAAATAATAACAGCTGAGGTATTTTTAACATTAGGTAAATGGAAAGTTCCCTTTGGAAAGCAATTACGACCTTATAGGGCAACTTATGAAATAATGGATAATTTTGCGCAAGGTTTCTCGTCATGACGAACATTTTAAGTATATGGTTTATGGGGGTGTGACTTGTAGTTTTCTCAAAAGTTCATGGGTACTTTTGGCTTTATATATAGATTAGTGTAAACAAATTGGACTTTCCAAAAGAGAAATTCATCGTTAATATTTCTAATTGGTAGTTTTGAAACTTGTTACTCTTGAAATGAAAATTCTTCTTTATTGAGACGATTTCTTACAGTTAACCTCCAAAAAACTAACAATAATAATAAAACATTACCAAATACAACAATAAAGATTACAACAAACAAATAGGTGTAACAACATTACATAAATTTATTTCCCTAACACACAATCAGAGACACATACACCCTCTGCTGCACCCAGGCCTAATGCACGCCATCCCGCCATCCTGCCACGCCACGGCCATCCGGTCAAGGTATTATTCTTTCAGCGCCACTGTCAGTCGGGATCGGTTTCCTAAGGATTTAACGGGATAAGGTACAGATATCCAAAGGCGGCATGCTGTTACTACAAAAGTTTTGTTATAAACAGTCGTTCTGTGATGAGGAATACACAGCGTGGACGAGCCAGAGCAAGTACTCCTTGCGCCTCTTTCACGCAAAAGTTTTAACTTGTTGGCTAGATAATTTGGAGTTCTAGGGTTTTAGAGAGAGCAGGAAGAATGTTTATTGGTCTGTAGTCTTGGTCTCGATGGGGATGAGATCTTATTCAAGGGACGGACAAGCGCAGACTTCCAATTTTCTAGGAAAATTCCTAGTCTCAGTGAGGTGTTGAATATGAAAGTTATTGTTGGGAGGAGACCAAACAAGATACATTTAATTAAGGAAATTGGGATTCTGTCAGAACCAGTGGCATCAGACGTTATCCGTCTTAGAGCCTTCAAAAAATCAACCTGCTGGCTTAAAGTACTTTTTTCGGTAGGTTTAACATTTATTCAAAGCGAGAAGGCAATCGGTGTAATTTAAATACATTATCTAAAATGTGCACAAAAATAGGAAAACTTATTCTAATAGTGAATTATAATGTTCATTTTGCAAGGTAATAAAGGGTAAGGTAGGTCTTAGTCACAAACAGCAATCAGCATGAAATGATAAAGAGTTAATTTTAAGTTTTCAAGATGTAAAATAATAAATACAGGTATGATTAGACTAAAAGAGTTTGAGATCAATCAAGGTGTAAGACAAGGGTGTGGATTATCACCTACTTTATTTAATATTTATCTTGACTATATTCTCCGTAAATGGAGATGCCATGTAGATCCAGGGATAAGGATCAGCAATGACGACTATCTGAACACATTACTATTCGCAGACGATATGCTAATCATACAAGAGAATGAAAATAGGTTGCAGCAAGCAATCCATGAACTCAGCAATGTTTGTGAGGCTTACAACCTTCAAATTTCGACAAACAAAACTAAGGTGATGGCATTTCAAGGAAAATATCCTGTTAGGTCAAAAATTGTTGTTGATAATTCTATCCTGGAACAGGTCTCTCGGTTTACGTATCTTGGATGCAAAATTAGTTATAATCTAGATTTTGACATTGAGAACAAAGTCCAAAAGTTTCAGTTTATTTGTGGTACTATCAACAGAACTTTAAGCAACAAGGTGCAAAAAGAAACACTTCTGAAGTTTTACAAAGTCATGGCAGCTCCTACTATACTCTATGGTAGTGAGTCTTGGGTTACCACAAAAAAACAGGAAAGTAAAATTCAAGCAGCGGAAATGAGATTCTTAAGAAAAGTAAATGGATCAACAAGAAGAGACATGATAAGAAATGAAGAGATAAGAAGAGGACTGAATATATACAGTTTAAATGAAAAGATTGAAGAATACCGAGAGAACTGGAGACAACATCTTCAGAGAATGCCGGAGAGCAGGATTCCACGGAAGATTTTTAATTACAACCCTAGAGGGAAGAGGGATGTTGGAAGACCTCGGAAGAGATGGGAGTGAGGATATATATTTGTGAGATCGGAACAGGCGCTGCCTAATCCTTGAAGGAAAGAAGAAGAAGAAGAAGAAGATGTAAAATAGACTTAAAAATTGTTAAGAACTTACTTTTCTAGCTCAAATTTGTAAACACTTTCCAGGGGTGCGAACCTGGACCTTCCGGACGGTCTGGTGCTCTTTCTAAGACCCTGGATGCCATTTCTGGACGCCTATGCTGGTGGTAGCTGTTAGTACATGTATATTTTTGCTAGAACGCATCTGTGAGATATCTTAATAGTATATTACATTACTAGCCCGGTAAGTGGTGTTTTACTGTGCAGGCTTACCGGGCTAGTAACGTACGATACTTTACATCATACTAAAAAAATTTATATATTTTAAACTCTTAACACAATTTATTTAGGATATAAATTCAATTATATTTTTATATTACAGAAAATAAAATAGGCCGTAGCAATAAGCTGTTTATTTCGTCAGCTGACTAAGTGCACGGTGAAAGTACATAATGTTTCTTTTCCGGATATAGGCACGGCAAAGGGCACCTTTCCAGCCTATCAATACGGATGGAAAAGTACCTGTTTCTGTGTTGTATTATGTAATTTATATTGTCAGTAGGGGGAATCAAGATAATTTTCTACATCTGAAATATTCTGAGGATTAAAAAGAAAGTGTTATGTTTGCATTGCATCCCTTTTTAGACAACCTTTGCACAACTCATTCCACAAACAGTCCTAAACTTTATAATGTGGATATAATTAGCAGCCATAAAAGATGATTTTACCTGTATAACTCAACAGATTTGGCCAGTAAACGGTCTACAGAATCCCTCGGTCTGTTGGAATGTATTAAATCCAAAGCTACCTCCTGATATGCCTGGCCAAGAAAGACAAGGAATTTGGGGTTCCTTTCCAATGATACAGCTTTTTTAAAGTATCCAAACTCTTCTTCCAGCCTATCTTTATCAAACTCTCTTCTAGCTCTCCCTGGGATGGACAAATAATATTGAACCATAAATATAACCTTGGAAACCATTAGAACTGGGAACTTACATTGGAGGATGGGAGTTGTGGTTTGATTTCTTACAATATTAACTACACTTTTAATATTACAAGTAACTTTACAGCCTTCATTTGTAGTTAGTAAAAATTTTCAGATTCAGATCCATTTAGGGTAGGCCTACTTAGAGCTCTTAGGTTTAATAAATGTAAATTTTGAAAAATACGGTTATTTTAGCGGTGTTAACTAAAAAAAAATAACCATCATAAAAGGCCAATATTTTGCTAGCAAAACTACGGTACTCTAAACAAAATAAAATGTATTACAAAATGAGCTACGGTATCTATCTGAATGGAATAAAAACATTATGTGCTGCCCCTAACTTTAACTTTGGCTCTCCATTATCAAGCTCCTGCCACAGCCAAACTAGCTGTCATATGATGTTCCTTTGTTATACATTGTAACAGCTATACACAAAATGTTTGGACATTGTTTTTGTTTACTATGCTGTTTAGTTGTATTGTTGGTTTTATTTCAAGCTTGATCCTTTGTTCAATAAAGTCTATAGATAATTTGTATTATTCATTCAATCTACAACACTAGCTAGTTCAAATCTGAGACCAACGTTGTTTTCCTTGCTTCACCCATAACTATTCTAGTCACTTCTCAACTCCATGGAATGATTAGTCTTATAATCAATTATATCACTTACTAGCTGTTGTACCCGTGCTTTGCAACGGGAAGAGGACACAAAATAGAAACATTTTAATCTTTATCTCTTGCATATAATAGTTACACATCCGCCAACGCTTTTAGAAACAAAATTCAACTTTTATGGCCTTAATAGAAACGTTTTAAGTTATTACTTTTAAATCTGGTAAGTAGTGGATACCACCATTTTGGTTTTGATTAATTTTAAATCTTGTGTAGGCTGATATGAGAAAAACTGACCAAATCTTCGAGTAAAACTTTGACATACATGATTTACCAGATTTACCTTCATCTCCCTTAATTACACCTTTTTTAATTTATTATTGACATTTTAAATTTCAATTTTGAAGTTGCAAAAATACTAATTATTAAATTTAAATATCTTTATATTAAACTCTTCTTTATATTAAACTCTTCTTTATATTAAACTCTTCTTTATATTAAACTCTTCTTTATATTAAACTCTTCTTTATATTAAATCACAAATCCTTTCATCTTCAGTTTTTTCACTTACTATAAATCATTAGCAAAACTAAGTCAGCTGTTATAAACTTTTGAAATAAATATTGCTGTGCCTTATCAATACAGTCTTTTGAAATATTAAAGAAACTATATCTAGGTACTATCATAGATAAGGTACTATAAAAAATTGCCGGAGTTGATACAGCAACGGTTACAAATTTTTTTTTCTATAATCATTGACATAGTTTTAGAATAACTAATCCATGATAAAAGGTTAGATTAAAATAAACCTACCTCATATTTATGCTAAACATTATATTTAATTTCTTTGTATCAGCTGTCTGAAATTGTGAAATATCCAGTTTAGCAGTTCTTCTTGTTTATATTTAAATGTCAAAGCAAATGTAAACAAACATTGTTAGTGTTCTCATCACATCCATGGAGACCAATCAATATTTACTTTTAAAATGTTCACCTCAGAACTTTTAAAGCCAAAGGGACAAAGCCTACGGTCAATATCGAAATGTGAATAGTCCTATAATGGTCCTTGGTATGGTAGCTATATTTTTGTAAAATTTAAGCCCAGTTGGTTCAGTAGTTTTTGCACCTATTAGTAATACACATACAGACAGACACCATTAGATTTTTATATAATAGTATAGATTGAAGATAGGGACACCACTTTGTGTTATTAAAAGTCATGTCATAAAAAAAAGTTGTGAAAGAAAATTGCCGCTCCAATCAAGTAAGATTACAACTACTGTGTTCAAGATTCTATAGGGAGGGGGTCTATCCCTCCCTGTTGCAGGTAGACAGATGTCTATGCAGAAAAGTGTGTCAATATAGAAATGTGCTTAAATTACTCAGAGATGCACATAGGACCGATTGCTCAACAGATCTTTCAGCATCGAGACAGTGATTGAATTTGATGAATTTTCGCTTGCTGATTGGCATATTTCAGACTTCCAGTGCTTACTGTAGTCTTATAGAGGTGTCCTCTATTAGTCTGACTATTTCCCTTGTTCAGTCCCACTATGATTCACATGCAAAATTCCCTTAACCTTTCTTACAGCGACAAACGAGATTGATGAATCACAGCATTCGGCCTGAGCCACAGAAAACATTGTGAAAATGTATAAACCACCTCTGGAACTGCTTTCCACTCTTTGCACACATTTTATAGATCAAAACATTTACTCAATTCACGTCCGTCAACTGGAGTTGGTTTTTTAAAGCGGTTGACGACCAAGACCAAGGGATATCTAATCACAGAACTTGATTTTACTTGGCGGGAGTGACAATTTCCTTTCACTATATTTCTGAATAATATGACATGAATAATCGTATCTTAAAGGGGGAACTGGCTAGAAAAGTAGTGGATGAAGTAAAGAACAAGACGTTCTCAGATTTGAAGCTCGCTCGCCTACAACTCCATAGAGGGGACTTAACCCTTCCAGGGCTAAATTAAATAAATGGCTGAAGCTTAATTATTTTTTGCCATCATAATTTTAAAATGAAAGTGGTTATGTTTTGTATTTATTTTGCTTGAAATAACTCATGGATCATAAAAGGATTTTTCTTCACGCTGAACTAATTTTCATTCAAAGGTTATGAAGGAAATGACATTTTGATTTGATGGATATATCCATCGTAGGCCCAAAAGAAACATAAGGTATGAATACTGCCAATAATCTTGAGTATTCTTATGGGCGGCAGACGGATATATCCGTCAACCTTATTCCTTACCTTGTTTTATTTTTCATCTACAGTAGACTACCTCTTATCCGGACACCTTTTAACCGGACTAGATCGGCCGGAAGTGGGCGGTACCAAAACGACTGTTCTCGTGGGAAATATTAACTGAGACCAGTGATCACGTGTCAAAATACAATGCTCTTCTAAATTTAAGTCAAATACTGTATACAGTATGCATTAAAACGGTCCGTTTTAACGAGTTTTTTGGGACGTCAGTTTAACCGGTAAAACCTCGGTCCCGAGGAGTCCGGACAAGAGGGAATCTGTATCAAAATGTATCTAACATTACGAAGAAAATCTAAAACCCTCAGTTTGGCTCCCATGACCTCATCCCCATTCCCCACCAAGACTTCCACTACGTAGATGTTTATCATACACTTCATCCATACTATTATTTTCAATGCCTAGTATGAAATCCCCCTCAGACATACTTTTGTTTCTCATCTCAATAACATATCCTAAATTTTATTGTTTGGATTGGTAATTTTAGCTCAATAACATGCAAAAAAGTACAAAACAAAAATGTAAACATCACTCACTAACAAGCTAGTACGAACTGACAGTTTCGCAATATTCACACACACTAATGGCACCAACTAATAGCTGAAACATCTACGGCAATTCTTATTCCTAACCACAAAAATAAAATAACCCATTTATAATGCAGTATAATGTTTACTTTTGTATTATAAACACTGTATATGTCAGTAGGTTTTCTGGACGGATATATCGGTCTTTAGCCCAGAAAAGAAATTTCTCAGGACGGATACTTATCCATATCCCACCCGGAACGTAAACGGGGATTGACTAATATATCCGTCCAGGAAGGGTTAATATACGGACAACCCTTGTAAAAATCAATTTATAATGTAGTTTAAGGAGACATCATTGCTAAGGGATTTCTTAAACATTTTTTTTCTAGAAGTAGAAGTAGAATTATGAATGAAAACGTACTTAACACTTTCCCAGTAAGATAGGGCCAGTAGCCAAACCCTGGATCTAGCTCCATTGCTTTGTGCAAATACGGTAAGACGATTTCATAGTTTTGAACCATTGACATTATAAGTTTTGCTTTAAGGCCTTCAAATCCTGCTTTGCATTCTTGTGACATTTCCTCTGTTGGTTGAATGTTTCTAGCTAACTGAAATTGTAAAAAAGCATACTGAAATTAGTTAACCCATTGGCATACCAAAATTGAACTACCTAACTACACATACGAATTCCTATTTTTTGGTTCTTTTAGTTAATTACAAAAACAACTTTAACTTTCTTATTCATTATTATTTTGCATTATTATTACATGCATTGACATTGTCAGTGGAGCAGAAAAAAAAATCAATGTTCATTGTCTAAATTTGCTTGTTTTGCTAGTTGTCAATATTTTAACAAGATCTAGAACCTAAAGGCTCGTTGCACACACACCGATTTTGGAGTTCCAATAGTGAACCACAGGCGGGAACGGGACCTTGCACACACGCCGACCGCTGATCGGCGCCGGTAAAATGCCGATGAGCTGCCAGGCACTGCCACTGCATACCACCGACACAGTGGCGTACGTAGCTAAATACAAGCTTGCACACGCGCCGATTGTTAACCGACCGTTTTGGCAGTTCTCGCTACACCATCATCCATTTCAAGCCACTGCTCTTCTGACATTTCTAATTAGTTTTGGTAGTGCGTGTTTATAACGTTTTAAATGGGTGACTTAATAGATAAGGATGCTATTGACATTTTGAAATAGGTAGTTGAAAATGTTACTGCTATCAAGCCTTAGTTCTTAAAAAAGTGTGTGGAATGTTCCCGTTTTTTCTCTGCTTTGATTAATTGGATGAATCCAGAACATGCGTTTAATCATACGGCGCTTAATGAAATGAAATGAAATATGCTTTATTGTCTTTTGAATTTTAACAAATTATTGACAACGTCATGATACAGCTAAACAAACTTATAGCACAGTCAGTTAATAATTAATTAAATACTTATAGCTAACTAAAAAAGGAGACATATAGGCCTACAATACTTGTTAAAAAACAAAAAACAAATTACAACTGAAGAATCTTATTGTTAAAAAAATCTTCTAAACTATAAAATGGGTTATTGGTCAGCCAACAATAAAATTTATTCTTGAAATCCTTTATAGTATATAATTTAATTATGGATTCAAGAAAATTATACACTTTAAGTGACAAAACTATGTGACTATTTAGAGTTTTACTTAAACGATGGAATTCTATTGAGGTATGGTTCTTATTTCTGGTATTATGATTATGAGTATTGTGTCTAAATTTTAAAAGATGTTGATTTTCCAAGATATAAACTATTAAGTCCTAAATATACACGTTAATAATAGTAGGAATTTGAAGATTTTTAAAAAGTGGTTTGCTGTGGTCTCTCGAGCCTTTATTAGAGATAACTCTAACCGCTTTCTTTTGCCAAACAAGAATTTCCTCTACCCTAGCACAATTGCCCCAAAAAATCAGCCCATACCTGAAAATGGATTGAAAATATGAAAAATATGCTGTTCGGACATAATTTAGTGGAATGCATTTTTTCAGACGGCCTAGTAAAAATATTACATGAGGAAGTCTGGTATTTAAATAGTCTATATGTGAATCCCATGTTAGCTGACTATCTACATATATTCCCAAGAACTTTGCTGAAAAAACTGTATTAACCTTATCACTGTTCTCAAACAACTCTCTTGAATTATTATTTAAGGAAAATATTAATTTTTGTGATTTTTCTTTGTTAAGCAAAAGTCCATTACCATGAAACCATTTTCGTGCATTATTTAATGTTTCATCAGCCAATTTTTCAAGTTCTTTATAGTTTTTACTTGTACATAAAAAAGTAGAATCGTCTGCGTACAGAATGGTTTTACAATCAACAGAAGAGGGTAGATCATTTATATAGATTAAGAAAAGAAGGGGGCCAAGGACTGAACCTTGTGGTACTCCCCATTCAACTGACACTTCATCTGACCATCTTCCTTTTATACAAACTGCTTGTTTCCGATTTTGCAAGTAGCTTCTTAAAAAAGATAATGGAGGGCCATCAAATCCATAGTACTGTAATTTAGAGATGAGAATATAGCTGTCAACAGAGTCGAATGCTTTACTGAGGTCACAGAAGGTGGCCTGAGCATAAGTTTTATTTTCAAAAGAGAGATGAACTTGCCTGACTAGATCGTCCAATGCATTGAGAGTAGATTTTCCTTTTCTAAAACCGTATTGATTGTTGTTAAAGATGTTGTGTATTTCAAAATAATTTCTGATTTGATTGTAAATAATTATTTCCATTAGTTTTCCCAATACAGGTATAATTGAAACTGGTCTATAGCTCTGAGGTTGGTCCTTAGGGCCTTTATTGTAAATGGGACAGACTCGAGAGACTTTGAGTAAATCAGGAAAAACCCCTTCTGATAAAAGATTATTTATGCATATTGCCAATGGATTAGCCAAAGAGTCAATAATTACTTTTAATAGGTTTTTTGACATATTGTACACATCCACACTAGCTGATCTTTTCATCCTATTAGTGGCACTAAGAATATCACTAGGTGTGATGGCTGACCAACAAAATTTATTACAACTATCAATTTCATATCTTTTTAAAAATTCATTATAAGAAGTGATTATACCTGTAGTCTTAATACTTTCTTTGATCTTGTCTACACTGTCAAGAAAAAAACAATTGAAAGTATTTGGCTCAATTTGCAAATCAGCTGTTTTTTAATTTCACAGTTATTTTTTATTACCTCCCATGCGGCTTTACATCTGTTATTACTTTCTTCTATGTACTTAACATTGTTTTCTAGCTTTGCTTCATTTAAACAGTTTTTATATTGACATTTCAGTTTTAAATATTTACACCTTAGGCCAGTATTGTTCACATTTCCAGTATCTTTGAGCAAACCATACAAACACAATAGCCTTTCTTTCATTTGACCCAACTCCTTAGTATACCACCCCTTGTTCAGTTTGTTCAAATACTTAGGTTTGAATATAATACCTACGTCGATACAATAACTACATAGCAACAACTCTTTAAGGATTAAGTATTCAATAATCTCGTCTCGTCCTCGACACAACAACAAAGACTGATCGTTTCGCCGATAAAAATCCGGTATGTGTGCAAGCACCATGGTCCGATAAAATATCGACCGACTTATTACCGACCGTCCAAAATCAGTGTGTGTGCAAATAGCCAAAAACCTGAATCCTGCTAATTTAATTTTGGTTCATAGAATGAATTACAGTATACTATAGTTCGGCCACTTAGAAAGCGAACTTCTCTAGGATTGGCGCGCAGGTAGTTTTTAAAATGGCCGAACTATATTTTAATAAAATATAATTTATAATAAATAAATATTTATTTATATAATTTAGGTTGTAATTTTTCTAACTAACCTCTTGGGATTCAGCGATGTTTCTTTTGAAGAACAACATATGAGCTCTGGTTGCCTGCAGACAGTGTTGCAACGCAGGTCCAATGCGACTGTACATTACATCATCTTCACTCGCAGCCATTTCATCCACTGTTTGTTTACACATCTCAAATGCTTTTTCTGGTTCAAATGGATCTTCTTCTTCACTTTCCACATCTGAATTGCTTTCTTCTTCCTCTGAATCACTTTCCTCCTCTGATTTAGGCCTATCTGCCTTTTTCCAAATATACTCTAAAATATTTTCTGCTTCTTCTTCCTTGGTTTTACGAAATACAAATACCAACAAAAAGGCCAACCTTAAAAACAACTTGGATTAAAGTAAATCATGATTTACATGAAACAATACTAAACTGATAAATCTATATATCTAATTCCGTAAGCCCAAAATTTTACAATGAAATTGTGAGCGAACTGGAGGCCGTAGAAAGCTGGGAGAGGTCTCATTTTACAGGTCTGGGCATGGAATTTTGGGGAAAATTATTAATTTTTCTTAATTATGCACCAAAAGGTTGTTATGGAATAAAATAATTCACATTTAAATAGCATGGGAATCTTATTTTTATGTCTTTTTATATAGTGTAAACACAGCTGTGATTATATAAATTGAAAAAAATTATAACCACACCTGAATGTGCATTATTTTGTTATTTTAAAAACCTTAGTGAAGTAGTAAACAACACAAAGTGAAAATTAGATAAATCTTTTGAACAAACAATCTGATATTTTTAAACTTGATACTTTACAATGGGTTGTTCTTTCACAGTAATAATGTATAATGTCGGAAGACTACCACGCAGAGGGATTGTTCCTCAAAAAGAGAACAACAGGCGCCAGATTTGGCATGATATTAATGGAAGAAGAATAAATGAGCATCGGATGGATATGAAGGTATTCCTGTATATAGATTACCACTTTTAACCCTCCGAGTGTCCCTTGTTTTGGCCTTAATGTCTGCCTATTTTTTGCTCATTTGCAAGGTTTTATTAAAACGGATCTGAGAAGCTTGAAAACAATGTTAATTATAGCCTACTGTTCTATATACCATTTTGTTTGGAAAATCATGGGCTTCAATATTATACATAAAACATAAGGAACATTTGTTTCAAAAAATTTTTTAGGTAAAAAAAATTTTGGAAAATTTTCAAAAAAAAAAATAAGTTTGCGCTCAATGAAATTGTATAAATTATAGGCCTATAAATATTTGAATATAGCCACTTTGTTCTAAATTTTATGAGGATTACAAATATATAATAATATAAGGAAGTAGATTTGCAAATAAATAAGTTATGGGCAAAAAACAGATTTCAGTAGGCCTACATAGCGTTTAGCTAAGAATGCATAGCCTAACCAAAGCTAGGAATCTGGCTGATAATTTACATCAATATCACTACCTACTTCTTCAGGATCATCAAATCTTTCCTTGGAAAATAAATAAATAAATACCCTCTGTCACAAAAATATCAAACATTACGTCATTGCCGTCTTCTATCGTGACGTCATGCTTGACGAGCATTATGGCCTGTTTTTTTAGTGTAGCCTTGCCCATGGTCAACTTTATGATTCTTTTAGATGGGTAAAGAGACCAGATGATGTTAAAATAGTACTAGAACCAAATAAAGAACAAGGAATCGACCAAAATGGATACCATACAACAATAGTATATTACGTTACTAGTCCTGAAAATAAGTGTTTACCGGACGAGTGTGGTCGTTCCCGTGCGAGACGAAGTCGAGTACGGGATTACCATACGAGTCAGGTACACACATTTTGGACGAGTTACGTACGATGGTTTACGCCATACTACTAATTCTGTACAAATCCTTATATATTTCCACCAACTAAAGGACTAAAAATCACTAGTCATAACCTATAGAAGAGAGGTTATGTTTTTGTTTATAACCACTCATTGCCACCTAAATACAGTATAATCAGCTGATTGGTGTCCGGTAAAACTCATTACAGTACAGTAGTACGCAATGAAACCCCATTTAAATAAGCCGGCGGCAAACAGCTGTTCTCTGGACTGAATACTTGCGTGGGAAGTTCGTTGAAATAATGTAGTGTGGCGTAAATGTTTTATCAGATGGATTTTGTTATAGAATTAGCATTTTACAATTTGGATGATGACATTATCTCTATGTGTTTTTCTAAGTGAATTTGTCTATATTTCAAGAAATATATATATTAGATCTAATTAATAGTCATGAAGAAAAAGGAAAATGTTCTTTAGTTGTATTATGATTAGTACGTTTATATAATACACACCTCATGTGCTTGGGACTTTTTATTTCAAATGGAGCAGACATCAAAATTCATTATGCAGGTATGTAATAATTATTATACATACCATAATATACAAAAATGTTAAATGATAATCTAAGGTAGGGTAACCCCTGAGACTAATAATTTGTACAAAACAATTACTAGAATATAGGGGCTATTACCCCTACAAGCCACTAGTTAAATCTAAACTTTTGTGCCACAAAATACAATTAAATGGGTAATTTGGACCCTGAAGTTAATATTTGAAACAATGTATAGTGCAATGTGAGTGAATACAGGGTCAAAGAAACCTTGAATCTGGAATTCCAGTAGGTAATAGATCAACCAAAAAAGCTAGATAGTGAATCACAAAGTATTATCATTGACTTTTGGTATACAGAAGACTTCCATCTAGCCCTATATGGATCAGCTACAGCCCATTTTTGATGCTTACAGTGTGTGCTACAGTACAAAAAAAATTTCCTCTCTTTTTAGCAAATTTCCTTATACAGAAGTAATTCTTACCATAGGTGGCACGGTAAGACCTATGCCCAGGACCGATTTACTTTTTCATTTTGATGTCTCCAGAGACCAGAAACACCATTAGTTCAAATTTGTAAGGACGTGATTGAGTGCAAACAAGCTCATCTTGAAAGCAGCATTTGACAAAATCACATTAGGTCAGGACGACGTCTGTTGGACCAGATAGTATAGCATAAAAGTGCATTTTTTGGTTGGTTTAGAAATTTTTCCCAAGACCCTAAAATGGGTTATTTTGGAGGTAGTTTTGTAAAACTGCCTAAAATTGTACTAGCCTAAAATTGAACTTTTGACCCATATAAAAGTGTGCAGAGTGGTGTAACCCATTGAAAAGTTAGGAGGAGATCTGTACTTTTGCCCAACCTTTGATCAGGGGTGAAGTGGAAAGCGATCCCAAAGAACCTATAAATTAGTATGTGACCCGTATTTTTCCACGATAATGGTGAGGCAAAATTTAGAACAATACCACTGACCCTGAATAGTGAATATATGATCTGTGATTATATAAGGATTTACCAGAACAGTACCTTTACATTATAAGTAATGACCAATACAAACAAACTGAAAAAATGCAATAAAATGCGTGCAATATTGCACGAGTTGCCACTGGAACATACAATCAATCCTTTAAGACTTCACTTAAGTTTTTAAACACATGCACAGTTGTTAATGACTAGGCCTACTATTATACTGACCTCTCAAATCCATAGAAAGCTCCTTGGTTTGTATAATCACCCAGTTTATCGGGGATGTTCCAACGCACTAGTTCAAACCGTTCTTGAGAAAGGCCCCACTTAAATATAGACTCACAATCTTTCAACCATTCAGGCGGAGTCATAATAATCTTCCATATTTTTTCATTAAATGCTTTATCTTCTTTATAACCATCGTTTTCTGATTGGAATTTTAAATTTATAGGAATATCGTCTTCAGCCATTTTAACTAACCTAGAATAATTAAAGGGTTAACAAAAAACCAAATTAATTATGTAATAGATTAAAGATTTACACAGGTTATTTAATGAAACTAAGTAGGCCTAATTCTTTAAAAAAAAAATAGGTCTAGACTGCATTTAGGCTAGATGTCCTACCGGGACTGGTGAGGGTTGAGAGAAGGGGATGAAAAAATTGGTGTTCGAAAACTAAGATCAGGCCTAAGGAGTTTGTAATGGATAGGTTTAAAAGCAGGCTCACCTTACCAATACAAACGGATAACAATTTGCAAATAAAAACATGAGAACGTCTGACATTTCTGGATACATTTTGACAAAACTAACATTAAGTTTTTACCTTGCCAACTTTTTACTAGGTAAAACTTATTAGAGCATTAATGAATTTTTAATGGACAGCTCGATTCTGTAATTATTAATTCTATTATAAGACATTGTGGATGGTTTATAATTATTAGATTAATTTTTAATTCTAGCTATTCATATTTATATTTATTTTTTAATGTTATTATTACATAATTTGACAATGTCACCGGTTTTTTAGCTATGCTACAATAAAAAAATGTTGTGTGACAATAAAGAAATATTTATTTATTTATTTAGTTAGTTATATGATGGTTTTAAACTTTCGTATAAACCCATGTTGCAAACGACAATAGTTGCCATATAATTCATTATTGCACGGTACTTACTGCTCAGTATGTACTCGGTACGTACCATCACTGTTTGGATCCCATCACCTATCAAGAGGTTGATAAGAATCGGCGCTTCCTAAAAAACACCTCTCTTAGGCCTTGACAGCATCTCTATCCTCCCCCTCCGATCCTCATAACCCTTTACACTTTTGTGGCTACTCCCCTAGAGCGTGGAGGCACGCTCACGTCAGACCACCGCAACCCGTCAAACTACCGGCCCATCAGTCTCACTTCCACACTTTCCAAACTACCGTACAAGAAAGTCCTGTCCACGCGCACGTACACCTGAACACCAAAGCAGGCTTCCGTCTCGGAGTCAACAGGTACAATCAGCTTCTGCGGGTCATTAAATGCCTCCAAACAAACAATTCCCTTCACCGACCATGGACCCTTGCCTTCAATCCTTGCCATCATGGACGCCCAGAAGACCTTTGACACTGTCTGGCAAGAGGACTCGGGTAAAATTCCTGGACCTACAGTTCCCCGTCCCAGTCATCAGGTTGATTTCCCACTTCCTCAACGGCCACACTGCCCAAATCTGTCATTGTTGCACACTTCCCAGCCCATTTAGGCCTACTGTCTATGCCGGAGCTGCAATCAAACCCTTCTCCTCTACACTATCTAAGTGCAGGGCCTTCCGTCCCCAGTCAAAAACGGCCCTAACAATCCTGTGATCATGCTTAGTACACTGACAACATCACATTCTGTAACTCCCACCAACACCATGACACCCTTATCATGACCAATACGCCTAACAACCCTCCAGAACTACCTACCTTCCCTCAACACACAGCAAAAAACAAAAAACACCCAACTCTGTTTCTTCTCTGGGGCGGTGGGAGGGGGGAAGGTGGGCCATGTCCCGATTTATCCCTAACCAAAGGTGGCAGCCCTGGGTAGCATCCCCCGCCCACCACGGGTTACAGTTCCACAGAGAACCTGCAATATCGGATGAATAGACAATATTCTTTATTTAGGTACTGTAAATATTCGTAGAGAGAGTAGTACAAGCGCCAAACAAAAGATTTTACATTGTCAAAATTACAATGCACAAACTTTTTTATAACGATAAATGCCAATAACTTATCTATTGGATTTTATATACCGGTAAGTTATTGATTACAACATTTTTATTTTCCGCCAATCCCCCATTTTTGTTACCCCCATAGAATTGAGTTATGATTTGTTTATGTTTTTATTGATAACTCATACTTGGCTTAAAATACCTAAATTCGTATGGTCTCCATTACATAAGAAAGTACCAAGTACTGTATGGTAAATAAAACATTTAGGCCTAGCCAAAAACAAAATATAGGCCTAAACTTAGGGCTATTTTAAGAAAAGTCACAAAAAAAAAACACTGTAAGTTGTTATTTTAATATAACGAAAACAGTAAGGCCTAATTAATGATAGGCTAAAGAAACAATGAAATCAAAACCAGAAAAACTACAACCCAGGGTATAACATAGATCGCAGAGGATACGCGTCCAGTAACCGGTAGTAGAGTAGGCGTCTAGCAGTTAGGGGCCAACTGAGTTAACCAAACCTAATTAACCAAACTTGCTGTTAATGAAAAAAAAAAAACAAATGAAAGTTGAATTCTGTTCGTAAAATAAAATTATAAATGCATCAAAATCTAACAAAAGATGTACAGTTAAGAAGAAATCACATTCTAAGCAAACTCTTTGACAAAAACTGATTAGATTCGATCTGGTTAGGCCTACCTCTTGGACATCAACTGATTACCGGTACTCTATCCACTACACCACGAACCCCACTGGTTGCACTTCATATAGTTGCAGTAATGGTGTTCCGGGCTCCCACAACCCGGTGACGTCACTGCCAGACGCCTAATCCACGTCCGGTTACCGGATGCGTAAGTTATCCTCTGCGAATATCAATACCTACGAAATGGTAACCACATAGGCCCTAGATGGTTTCTTCAAAAATCGAAGAAAAAACTATGCGCATGAAATAATAAAAGCTGCTTTAATGTTATTATTTTATGTAAGTTAACTTATGACTTATGGTAAAACTGAAGTTATAATTCAAAGCAATATTAATATTGAAACGGATGCGTATTTATTTAGGTACGGTACGGTCGTTATTCATCCAAAATACCTAAGTTAATATGTCGCAGAATCTCTGCAAAACTGTAGGCCTAACCCCCTCCCCAAGCTTTACAAGAAATCTTCCACTGTAAGTTATTTAGGCCTAGTTGCCCAAATTTAATAGGCTAGGAGCAACTCTTAGTTGTAAACTTTTGGTTGTCAACTTCCTTGTAAACATGCCTTTGCTAATATTCATAGGCATTTATAGGCTAAAAACTAGATAATAATATGGGTACACTTCCAAATGTGATGGCACAAACAACCGAATGAAAATATCGATCGATATATCATTTGGTTAGGTAAGGTTAACATGACCTAACTAACCAAACAACATATCAAAATAAACAATCGAATACCTATTCAATAAGTTTATTCCCCGTAATATTGAATATTCGATTGTTTATTTAGATATATTGTTTGATTAGTTAGGTTAACCTTACCTAACCAAACAATTGATATATCGAATAATCGATATCACTTCCATATCTGTTGGCACAAACAACCGAATGAGTAATATTGAATATTCGATTGTTTATTTCGATATATCGTTTGGTTAGTTAGGTTAGGTTAAACTTACCTAACCAAGTGCCAACAGAATGGAAGTGTAACCTACCCTATTAAAATAATGAAGTACAAACTTTTCAATAGACCTACCTTGTTTACATCAGTTCATTGGCTCTAGACACAGTTACAAGCTTTTACACAAACTAGGCCTAGGCCTGTATCTTCTTCTACCTCAGTAATAAAATAGTTATAGATAGGCCTAGTCTAATTATTTCTACTCATTATTGAAAGTAGTCCTAGCAAACCGTCCAAAACATAGAATCCTACTAATCCTAGTTGTGTTTTATTGTCGTACACTAGTCTAATGTAAGCAAGAGCAAGAATATTAAGTAATTAATTGATTGATAATTGATAATTGAAATTGAGAAAAGAAGAAGAAGAAGAAGCATGACAGCAAGACCAACAAGACAGTGACAGAAACTTTTTCTAACCGAGGTGAATTAGATTAGATCTAGATCTGGATTGGGATTGGATTGGGCTGGAGTTTTTTTAGTGTGGCTTTGGCTGGATCCTTAATTTTTATTTCAGCTGTGGATTTTTAATACCGACAAAATGAGTGCATTCTATTGGCTGAGGGAACACCATTACCGCAACGATACGGAAGAGCTGACATATCAAATAAAAGAGCATGAAAAAAGAAAGTGTTTGGTGAAATTTGTTTTTCATTTGATATGTCATAAGGGGTACCTTGCTATTAAAAAAAGTTATGGGTAGGGGAAAAGGGGTGGGGGGATTATCTCACAAATTCATGAGCCAATTTTCAATTTGTTTCACCAAACATTTTCTTTTTTCATGCTCTTTCATTTGATGTCACAAGAGGTACCTTGCTATTGAAAAAAAATTAAGTTCGGGACAGGGGGGGAATGTGAATGTAACGTTGAATTCAATAAAATTGGGCCCCCTACGTCAATAGATGATTCCCGCAAACTGCATATTTCTTTCTATTGCGGTTTTTACATAGGTAAATAACGATGCAAGTTAAAAAAAAAAACACCCTGTATATTTAGACAATGATAGAGCACTAGAGACTGATATTTGATATCATAGATAAAACATACTCTTCAAGGAGTATGTTTTATCTATGCTGATATGCAGAAGGCATCGGTTTGGGGTTGTAATAATAGAGATCGATGGCAGAAGGTAACGAGATCGAATCCTAGCAAGGCCCTACTAGAAAAAACGATCCTACCCCCACCGGCGACAATAACTTTTTGTCAAAGATTTTGGTTAGAATGCGATTACATACTTTAATTAACTAAACCTTCATTCTTTTGTTTTCATTATCAGCGAGTTTGGTTAGTCAGGTTAGGTTATGGCAGTTAATTTAACATTTTTTTCATTTTTTAACTCTCATTTTGTCCGTATTAAAAATCCGCAGCTGAAATTAAAATTGTGCCCACGGCCAAGGTCCGGTCTGCGACCATGTCAACCTAACCTACCTACTGGAATGACTGAACTGAACTGAAAGTCTGAATTGACTGAACTGAACTCTGCTGAAAGAAAGACGAAAGACGAAAGACTGACAAAGTGTCAACGTCAACGTCAACTTTGCATTTATTTTGTACTTGCGAAACTATTACCGCTATCTTACAAAAAGTTACTGTTCCGATCAACTTTAGTTAAGAGTGCTGTTGCTGATAAATAAACCGCCGAACTCTATTTTCCGGGTCCTGTTCATCAAAATGGTATGAATCTAATGTGTTAACCACGAATATTGTTTTAGGTTAGTAGTAGGCCTAACTTACCGGTAGGCTTAATTGAAAAAGTGGTTGTACAACATCAATTTGATTTTAGTTTTGAGTATAGATTTTACAGTCTCATGGAGTTTTCTACTTTTGTTGTAAAATACATTGAATTCACCTTTCAATCATCATAACAATATTAACTTATAACCCACGGTCCAAGCACACAGGTAGATTCCAGACTAGGTGTAGGCCTGAATGCAGCATGAGCATGACTGATAAAGGTTGATTCACACACATAAAAAAAATTAAATTGAGTAGGCTGGGCTTTCTGCAGAATTTGCCGTCTTTCTGGGACAATTTCACACTGTTGCTGGTAGTTCTGTTTGGGGATTAGGTTCTGATTCAAGACCAGCTGTTTCATTAGCCAGTCCGAAAACCCAATGATCAAGGACAGCTGGAACCATCTCAGTATCAAACCAGCAACCTTTTCATCACTTGCCAAACATGATAACCACTCGACTACTCAGCATATAGTATAGCGCACAAACTTAGGTTTTGTAATACAGTAGGCTCCCTTATTCAGACCCCTCAGGACCAAGGTCAGTCCAGATTAATTGTTTTCCGGTTAAACCAACATCCCCTAACTTTAGTTTGATTAGGAATGTGTAATGCACAGATTACTATAGGCTATAGGTTTAAATTCAATAATAATTATCATTAACTACCGTAACCCAAATATTTTTCCTCAAATTTGGAAGAGCATTGTACTTAGACACATAATCACTGGTTTCGGATCTTGTAAAACATGGAAATTTTTTTTATTTCAGCCATTGTAAGTTATAGAGATTAAACAAATAAATAATTTTACAAATTGAAGTGGTCTTATTAAATTTAAGGTTGCTGAGAACATGCCCAAACAACCGCACATTTTAAATTTCCATGTTATGGAGAAAAAGAAAACTGTTGTAGATTGCTTGTTTATGGATATATGTTAATCAAATTTGGCAAATTTATTTATTTTATTTCATAGGCCTACTATTAACATTTCCAAAGTAAAAATCACTTTTTACCTTCAACGTAGCAGCAAACTATTGGGTGTAGGTAATTACTAAACTAGTTATTACTTTTTTGCTACACTATTGTGAAATAACCTGTTTTTGTTACATTTTTATCACCTGCAAAATGCATTACATCGTTTACTATGGCAAAAGAATATATTTATTATGCAAAAGTAATTTTTACAATCTTATTTGGACTTTGCCGACGTTAACAAAGATTTGTTATGTAGGTAACTATTTAAAATCTTCATCAACCAAAATAGTACAACCAAAGTAAATATTAACTTTAAAATGAAGGTTAAAAATGCTATAAGTGTTGTCATGTTTCTAATTGTAATGAAGGAAATATCTAATGTCTGTTTTAATTTAAGAAAATAATTAGTCTTTGTAGTGTTGTGAAAAGTAACGTTCAATACACAAGTGAAAGTGGGTACATATTCTCGACCATTTAAAGTGATAAATATTGTACATCAAACATGGTCTCAAATATGTAATGACTCACTTTCTACTCTCGTTATGAAATAGAAATATACTATTATGGTTTTACAGTGTGACTACTAACCTTGACCCTAACATTTTAGGTGCAGTTAGAAGCCATGTCGAGATACGTTTCCCCAGTAAACCCTGCAGTCTTTCCTCATCTGACCGTCATTCTGTTGGGTATCGGAATATTCTTCACTGCTTGGTTCTTCGTCTATGAAGTCACAAGCACAAAATTTACACGAGACCTCTTTAAAGAACTGCTTGTATCTCTTGTAGCAGCAATATTTTCAGGATTCGGCATTCTTTTTCTCCTGTTATGGGTGGGAATTTATGTGTGAAATGAGACTTATAGGCTATAAACATAGGTAAGTGTTATCAAGTTGTTCAAGTTTTTAAATTTCCCTTATTTAGACAAACCAACAATATTGGTGGTAAATGTATTACCAAGTATTGTTTATTGACTTCCAAGTTAGCTACGGTATGTTAATATTTACAATATTTTATTAAGAATAAAAAGAAGACAGTAGGTCATTGATTGTAGCCGAGGGGGCAAAATGGGGGGGGGGACTGGGAAGACCGGGTTATGTATTCTGTGGAGATGTGATAGACTGTATTTATTGAAAATTGAGTGAAATAAGTAGGTAATTGCCTGTCTGTTGTGCTAGGGCCAGGAGGACCCTAGCATGTTGGAATTAAGAACTTGCTATCCTCTGCTACCCTCATGAGATGACAATTTTTAATAGGAAACGTTGTTGGGGGACCAGATGGCGAAAGTCTTTACCCAGACCAGAAGCAGACCAAGCCAGCTTTGATTACTTATATAATTTAACTAGAACACAGAAATACAGCTAACCTTCTACAGCTAAACTGCTAAATAGCGTGAAAATTGACATGATAATGAAATAGGTCTGTAATTGGCAATTGTGTTCCCTAACTCCTTATTGAACAGATTTGGACTCTTAAGGCAGTTCCTGAATGATTTAATACTTAGGTTTCAACGTGGTGACTATTGTCTAGGAAGGATTACCTCGTTAAGCGAGGTAATCATAGGCCTAATTGTTGGAATTTACATTTCTGCAAATTGGGCAAAAGCTTCCCAGGCTTCCCCTTAAATTGTTAATCTAGCATGTCATCTTTATCTTAGATCTACTTAATATTTAAAGACTTATCCTGAGTTATGAAAGCCATGGAGTTCGGTTCGGCGAGGGTCGTGGCTAATCCTACCAAAGCCGGCGAGAGACAAGACGGAGGAATTCTCAATTCCGTAGCTCCTTGACCGTTTCCATGAAAAAACAAGCAGCCGACCGAAAGAGGCGCGCCGATTGGGAAGGCAGGCTATTTTGTTGTGCGGCACTATATAAAATAGTGGCGCTAAGCATCACATCATAATCTAGCTTCAACGGGTGGCCAGTAGGCCAAACTTACAAAATCTGACCCATCGAGAGATTATTTAAATTAGTGAATTAGGATGATTATTTTTAAATTTTAGACAGCTGAAGTTCCTGCAAAAAGCACTGACCTTAAAATTGTTCTATTGCTCATGATTAATTAAGTTTTTTTTTTCCAGGATCTAAGGAACACAGTTTTAAACCTTGTGAATAAAGACTTTATTGATTACTGCATGAAACCTGAAGAGAAGATGACAATTAGTTTGTATTGTTTTCGGTTTGCAGTTTTCCACGTTACTCTGTTTATGGCTATAATTTCATTATAACAATATTCCTTAACTGTTTGAAGTTTTTATATGTTAGTTGTAATAAATTAAAAATACATTAATTTGTAAAAGTTTTGACATAGTTATTTCATTACCGAGTAAATAAATTTCTCAAAATGTAGAATGACGACAGTCTTTTGGAATCCTAGGTTATAAAGGGATTTACTTTTGAATTTATACCCCACTTCATTCCGTTAAAGTAATTCCATAATAATGGAGAGTTATATAACCTAGTTATAAAAAATTGGCCTACAATATGCATTTTTTATCTTATTGTCTAAATCATATTTCTTTCTTTGAGCTGCAGGGATCTCAAAACGTTAACATAAAACACACACTAAACAGGGTTGAGATGTGACAACAGTATGATAAGTCTAAGATTACACCGCAAGACTGGTTAACCCACAACCCAAACTAGTAGAGAAGTGATAAATTGCACATTGGGCTGTAACCACCCTAAATTCAGCCTTTTATTAAGTTGCAAACTTTATAGGAGTCAAGTCATGTCTTGATGGTCGATTTATTGACCTTTGATGCTCAAAAGTGACACATGAAAATAACATTGCGAGTGATGATAAGGTATTAAGTGTGTTTGGTTAAAAATTTGAATTGTACTTAAAACTGGAAATACAAATATATAAGAAACATTTTTTAAGTCGAATATTAAGGGAGATATGGAAAGTAGTAAATTTGTCATATTTTGGTACCAATTCATAGAGTAAATAGGTAATGCGATTCTCACCAAAATTGGCATTAAGGTGTGGGAAAATAAGATAATGACTAGCTATTTAAAATTATAAATGTTTAAACTTTAAAAACAATTTTTGACTTATAAAATTAAAAAATATTAACTTTTTAAAAATCTTAAAAATAGCTGTTTGCTTTTGGGTAAAATTCATCTATCTGTTGGAATTAAAAACAATTCGATATGTTAACTCGTTTGGGCTGTAAATTCGTACCTTTAATGCCTTGCGCTGGTGGCGCACTACTCGGTAAGAGTATGTACATTCACGCCGGGGGTATTGAATACAACGATAAATGTACTCTGTTAATGTTAACTTACGTTAATAATTACATAATTTTAATGTATTCTATTCCAAATTACTAAATTCATCATTGGGAAAAATTACACTTTATTGTTCTTAAGAAATAAAAAAGTTACAATAAATAAACACAACACAAAACAAAAGTTTGAACCATCAGCTGGTCAGGCTGAGCAGCAAGGCTGTGCCTCGCTTGATCCAGTGATCCGCATCATCAGCTCCACTCTTGAGGTCAACTGCGACAACAAACGCTTCTCTGCCTTGAGTCCCGGCCCGCAGTGGATAGTAATATACCGGACATGTGTACAGTCCTGGAACATAAGTGTACTGTATTCCAATAAAATCAAGTACGGTAAAAAAAGGTGAGACAATGTGTAATACCTTAGTTGCATATTTAACCCTTCTCTTACGTGGTCACTCGGCCAACATGCAAAAATGATAACAATTTTTGTTTGTCCTAGGACGCTAGGCACAAGCCAGGGATTGTTTTGCACATTACTTCAGGCTAGACCTAGGGGTTGCGACATTACCACTTAGATAAAATCCATTGGTGATTTGGCGGGATTTAAACACGAGACCTCTTGGACCAAAATCTTGCGCTCTAACCACTAGACCAGCTCGCTTCCCCGAAAAAAAAAATGATTACAATGGAAGAAATCATTTAATTTTGTAAATGTAATTAAACCACCCTCCATTTTGTTGGGAAACAAAACTGAACAGATTCAAGAGATTTTTTTGTCCATTGTTTGCAAACATCATACTCCAGTGTGGATTGTTTCCAAATTGTTTTTAAAAAGTTTGCAAACATCAGACAAAAAATTATAAACAGTTAGCAAACCTGTTTCCACAAACAAATCTCCCAGTGTGGATCAGTACAAATAGGAAGCAGACCTAGTGTGTTTACGTATTGTAAGTCCTAATCTGAAGATGTTCTGGTCTAAATGCAAATCTACAAATTATGAGTATGAGTAACAAACAACACTCGATTATTAGCTCAACAGTTTTCAAAAACTTGACGGATTGCGAAAAGTTGAGCTACCTAGTCAAAATAATAAAATATTTGAACCTTTAGACTTTTTCTTGTTGACTTCACAAGGCTTGAACAGTACGACAGGCATGGGAGATACGAGCTGCAGAGGCGAAGGATCACACAGACACAACTTCTTCTGATCCCAACCAGCGCTCTCCAGGAACATACCCCGTACATAGACCCCTTCCTGTGTCAAATAAGCACAATTTGTTGGATGAAATATCAAGATACATAACAACAAACGGAAAATACTCTTATTAAAAGTCAATGGTCTTTTAAGCATATATTTAATTACAAGTACCGAAAGTTTATACGTTCCGGTGCACACTCAAGTTTCATGTATGTAAAGCTGAACACAGGAACACCAAATTTCACGTGTGTGGCAAAGCCGAGCAAATACGAGGATGGGAATAATTAGAGCAAGTCTTAAAAAAATCACTTTTGGTACAAGTTATGAAAAATACATTTGATCACAAGTGTCACAACACAACACAATTATGCATATTTCTGTTTGCAGTTAGATTTTTCAGCAATTAATTTTTAACAGCTACTGTACTGTAAATACAGTGCTCATATACAAAAGCCCAAGTTTTGTTTTAAGTAGTTTGCTGAAACATTTCCTGAAGCTAAGCTAAATGAAAGTGTTAGAAATTTTATCACAATTAGTTCATGCAAGATCATAGTAAAACAATGATTGTGTCCACTAAACTTTATTACTATTTCATTTAGCTCTTAGTATTTGATCATGCGGACAAATTCTTAATGTATAAATAAACCCCACAACCATGAGTCAGTACTTGACCTTATCAACTCAGTGCACCTACTTCGCCCCACCACTACCAGTCCTTACTTTACTTAATACTTACTTACTTACCTTCTATCCAGGTATGGCTCTTTGCTGGATCAGCTGCACTTTTTACAATAGGCTATGATAAAAACTAGTTGCTCTGCCCCTCGCTACAATGGCTTGAGAATAATGTGATTCTTTAAAAACCTAAGTCACACCATTAAATTATAGTGCCATAATCATAATCATTGTATATTTAAATGAAGATCTCACTTATGCACTTGCTACAAGTGTTTAAAGTGTATATTATGTTATCCAAGTGCTTAAACCACTCACAGTAGGAGCCAGTTGTATCTCTCTCTCAGACAAAGCCTGTGGTGTGAAGTCCCAGCCAAGTAGATCTATTGAGATGCCGAGCTGTCTCGCAGAAGTCTACAAACAACTCTCGTTTAATAATAATATGGATGTGGTTAGTCCTTATCATGAACAATTGTCTTCTAATAATGTAACCAAACAGTAATACACAAATCAATAAAATTACTTCAAAATAATACAAACAACATTATTTGAGACGCTAGCAATCAGTGTCACCGGACATGAACTAGACACGAAAAACGAGCTTCAAAATTTACAATGGGATGGGAAGTCTACTTGTGTTGGTTAGTCTATGATAATAATAGCTCCTTCCCTATAGGGAAATTCACTAAAAGCCAATGTCAGATGGCAACAAAAACAAGTCAAGACCAAGGTTTGGACCATTCCTTAAAAAAAAAAAAAATAATACCAATGACGTGGATAGACCCAAATTAAAAATAAAAGTTAAAAAAAGGATTTTATAACTCTACTTTTTGGTCCTGAATAAAGTAAATCCAAGTTTGACATGTGTATTTTTTTACCATGTGTGAACAATGTGTAATTAGAGTCGCACTGTCATTAAAATGTCAATGAAACGTGTAAGTTTGTACGGTAAGATGAAAATACAACAAGGTTGGGTTACAAAGCTTTGGTCTAAAAGTTATACCTGGAGTACTGCTGTTAGAAAGCCTGTAGGGAATGTGTATGCGGCTAACCAAAACAACAAAGGTGGATGAGTTGTAGCCGCCCATGTGGCAAAGTGTTCTACTCTCATCGCAAGATCCAGGGTCCAAGAGCCTAGAGGCTTTAGTGAGGGATAAGCTGAAAACATTTTGAATTCCTTATCAAATTGCAGCAATTATATTACACATATACAAAACACTACTACAAAATCTTTGCTCAACAGTAAAAATCAAAAGAGTGTATGTTGAGTGTTAGTAAAGCCATATCCACATGACGCCAGTGAGTGGGCAGATAACCTTCCTCAGGTAAATTCAAATACACTAAGAGGCAGGTAACCTGCCTGCCTACTGCCCTCAAGTAAACATGGCTTTAGCGAACACAAATTGATAAAGATAACAATTATAAAAATACATCGTGTAGCTTTAAGACCAGAAAAAAACTGTGTTCCTCCTAAAGATTTAAATTACCAATTTAAAATAAATTCAACTTCCTCACAGTATTTATTATATAATAATTTAGAATAAAACCTAATTGATATTTTGAATGTAAGTTGTTAAACAATATAATAATCATACCTTTGAGCCAAGCGGAAGGCACTCTTCCCTCAAACATACAGTTGAAGATCTCCTCCAGTGTAGAAGACATCACCACTAGACCCTGGATACCCTTCTGTAGTTCCTCCAGACTGTCTCTCATAGTCACCAACAGACTGTTGTATCTGCAGATCTGTCAAATGTTAAAAAATTGTTAATATCAGTTGTGTAGTCATCTGGAAATTTAAAAGAGCTGTAAACCGGTTTTCATTTAAATTTAATCAATATTCAGAACCAATTACCACCGAGTGTTATACCTAGTTTTGGAACTGACAATAAACTGTTAACCTAAAGGCAGAAACAATTCCGAATTAATGAACATCTTATGATAGTTACAGCAAAGTTCTGAAATTTCTCAGCGTTTTGTTCAAGAAACAAGCTTGGATATTATCAAACATTATTGTTCAGAATTGAGGGCTGCAGATGGTATAAAAGAGAATACCAGGTAAATTCTAATTAGATTGTTAACTATAAGAACATAAAAAACCAAACGTTCACCTTTAAAATGTATATACTGTAGTAAAACTTGATTTATCTTGCATGTTTGTTACCTCTAAATAACTGTTACTTCGGGACCGCCTTGATATATTTTTTTGTCAAGTGAAGTAAATCTAATCTAAACTGGAGAAACAGATTTGGTCCAATATAAGAGAAAGAATATCTTGAAACCCACAACTTTGTCAAATATAACACACTATGTTTATTATTTTATCAGCTTGCATCATGTTGAGTCTCATATATTTTTAATGTAAACAAATTAAGTACAAGTATACCTCTTGTAATAAAACAACATCCAAGGGGGTTTTCTTGGTTCCGATGAGCTTCTCTGTGGTTTCGTAGTCTATCGGCTCTGGTATTCTGGTCAGCACTTCAGTAGCTAATGTCATGACCTACAATACATAAAGGTTGTGTTGTAGCAAATTATAAAACAGTTGTTACAAAAATGATTGGATATTCTCAGTAATCTATTAGTATTACCAATGTGACTGTTAATGCTGAATTATATTCCCTCCTTCATACAACCAAAGTGACATGTATACAAAAATAAATTACAAAACAATAGTACAATTTAAAGTAGTCAGATTTTAACAATTATTAATAAAAAAAGAAAAGGTAACATAAAGTAAGACATTGGCAAAATGAAGTAATAAAGTAAGTGTAGATTAAATTTACTCTGAATTCTTATTTTAAACATTTACAAATCTGGCAAAACTTTCATTCTAGAAACATATGAAAGACAATGACATTTCAGTAATAGTGAAGTGAAGTGACTTTACAAATAACGCCCTCCTCTACCGTACTTACGCTGTTCTCCTTGTCTGCCTCCTGGGCCCCCGCAGCCTGTACCTGCAGTGACAGTAACGTCAGACACAACTGACGTGTCTCCGTGATAAGTGACGTGATGTCTGCGTTGGGATGTTGACCAAACACTTGTGGCTGGTCCACCCCAGGCAGTGTCACTATGTAGTCCTTGTACGACTGAAGACTTCCCTCACGCGGCACATAGTACTTGGGCAGACTGGACAACCTATAACAGACGACAGGCATTGCGTGCTTGATAGGTTTGAAAACTTTTCTCATTCAAAATGTTTCTACTTATAAAAACGTATTGTTGGGAATAACAAAGATGTAATAATTGTAATACTAGATATACAAAACCCAACAATTATTATCTTTGATTGAATATACTGCAATAAGGAAGGCACCCCATTGTCATGTCATAGGGGTTTGATTAAAAAGGACTGGAATTGAATTAAGCTCCATCAACGATTGTCGTAAAATATTGATTTGGGTCTATACAATTATTTTTCAGCATAATTTCGACCCGCTATCAAGGACAAATGCATGCAAACTATAAATAAATGGTTACGTTTTATTTATTAAACTATCATAGAAACAGTTATTGTAGTGAACTAAAACTATAGAATAAAACATTAACAATTGCCATATCTTTTGAATATTTCATAACTCTTGTATGTGCATAAGACAGTGTTACAAGCAAAGTTTTGGTTTCTAACCGATAGAACGGGGTCGTGAGCACTCCTTCGTTGAAGTACTGGTTGATGTAAGTGGTGAGCAGACGACGGTCCCAATCATCTGTCACGTGACCTCCATAGTTGACTCCTGCTATCAAATACTTGAGAGCGTCCCAAGGTGTTTCTGGGTACTCGTCCAAGTATACAGTCAGCAGATTCTCCGATACCTAAGTATAAAATAAATTCAGGGTTTGACCGTGTTACAGACATAAACTTACAACTAGGAGCTTGTAGGCCTCATTGCAGTAAACAATCATCTGAGTTTTTGTCTGTTTAGTAATTAAAAAAGTAAAAAAATTCTAGCATGTTTTTACACTTTCCGATTAATTTTTATGGGAATAAAACAAAAAACTAAGTACACATTACTTTCCATATCAGAGAGGTAAAAAAAGTGCTAAGTATTTTGGTGAAAACTTGTAACGAATATTCTTTCATAAATTGGTGTAATGCAGTTGTAAATTTTATTGAGTTGTAAAACATATTATACAGTCATTAATTTTGTTTTTGACAATGACATTCTAATTATTTAAAACCAAACATAGGAAATGCAGTGTCCAAACATTCCCCAGACCACCAGCTATAACTGACTTGTTTTATACTTATTTAAATCTAAAATCAACATTCATAAATTTGAGGGAAAAAAGAACCGTGTACATCTCAAACCATCTCGAGATTATAGCTAACATTGTACCTTCACAACTTACATCAAAGTCTGAGTCATTGAAACTGTAAATGACGTTCCACCCAAGCTGTTGGAACTTTTTGCGTTCCAGAAGGACAGAGTGGAAGAAACAGAGTGAGAAAAGCAACCGTTTGTACTTGACTTGGTTTTGACAGACAGCAAACTGTGGCTCAGTGATCAGATTGTACAACCGCTTCATGTTGGCTCTGATACCCTGAAAGTTGTACATTAATAACTTGTAAAAGAACATCAAACATATATTCTTGTTTACATGCAGTTTTGTAAATGTTAAGTTCTGGAATTCTTTGTAAAAAATTGACATTAATGTGAAAGCCTGGCGTAAACCTAACCTGTAATAGGATGTTTCATAAACATCCAAAATGTTTACTAATTGTAGAAAACCATTCTTCTCTTGGAAGTTTAATAGCATTTTGTTTTAGGAAGTTGTTTAAAAATCCCGTAAATAAGCTTATTTAGAATTTTTTTCTAACTTCATTAAAATTGTTTGGGGTTTATTAAAAAACAACCTTGTTAAATCTTCATTCCCAGGCTTTCCCGATTGCTATCATTAGAATCCACAGCGATTTTCTGCATCAACCGCAGTATCAGTTTGAAATTGATGCCAGTTGGATCCTCAGTGGTGTGAGGCCTTTGGGTTCCAAACCACAGGTTGTTTAGTAGAACAAGAGACAATCACTTGACAGTATAATGTAGTTTAACTTGCAGATTCAGAGACTAAACATGTTCGAATTATAGGCCTAAATTACCTTAGGTGGTTCTGTTGTCATTTTAATGGATGTTTGTAAAATGGAAATTGGAAAATCTGGATGAGGGCTGGAACTCAACCATAACCTGCAACATATGAAATTACAAAGTCAAAAAATCCATCAAAAAATAAAAAATAATAATACAATTTTTAATACTTATTTCCTGACTAATTAATTATGGTTTTTACTTGGATAATAAAAGCTGCCACATCACAACCTATAATAGCGTATTTTGATGAAGTGAAGAACAACTATGCAGCTGCCATCAAAATGGCGTCTCATCTTGTTGGGGTTTTTCTGGGAAGGATTAAAAAAGCTAAGTTTCTGATGAAACTCAATATGACAAAATAATATTGAGTTAACACTTGATAACTGTTATCTATTTGTACAGTTCATAATTAACTGTTTGTTGCCTTGACATGATTAACAGTTTACCTAAAGTCTTTATGAGGCTCTCCAGACTGCAAATTCTCCACAATCTTGTCCAGGGACGGCATCCACGACAGAGATAAATGACAGTTAGCCAGGAATATCCAGTCTCCATCCTCCATACCTTTCTCTATCAATCTGCAACATTTGTATGGTATTAGGCATTAGTGACAGTTAAGTAGCCAGGAATATCCAGTCTCCGTCCTCCATACCTTTCTCTATCAATCTGCAAAATTGGTATGATATAAGGCATTAGTGACAGTTAAGTAGCCAGGAATAACCAGTGCTCTGTCCTCCACCCTTTATCTATTAATTCACAACATTATGACAGTGTACAAGAACAGTTAGTTAGTACTATCATATATTAATATCTATGTATAGCAAACAGTGATAAAAAAGGTTGTTAATTGATTCTTTACGTGGCTCCAGACGAAGCTGTGTATGTTTGATTGCGCAAATTATATGCAGAGGGCCTTCCGATCCATCAGCAAAAGAGGGTGCCTGATGTACACATTTCACCAAATCCTAACAAACTAATATGTACCACTGATTTTAGATTGAAAAAATAAGGGTTTTTGGGTATCCTCTCTTTTTGGTAGTTTCTAGCTTAAAAATTTAAAATCGGAGCAAGCTCATTTTATTTGTTGCCTACATAACTAAAAATTATTCTAGGGTCTAACTTTTCTTCTCTTTGCTATTTAAAGTTGTTTATTTTTTATCTTACTTGGTGGCCACTGGTGCCTGTCCCTGTCCCAGAGAGAGGGAGAAGAACCTGTCGCTCATGCTGTTTGCCTCGGCCAGACTGATGAGTGCCCCGGTCGGGTCGACGCCTGGTGACAACACAAAGATGAGCGGCACACGAGCGGACGAGTCGTCCAACACTGTCTTGACGTCCAGCACCGGCGGCTCTGTGAACTTGGGCCCCAAGTAGCTCGTGATGAAAGATGATATGCAGAACGACAGACGATCCTCGCGTAAACACCTCACAAACAACATACGCTGGAACTCGTTACAGATGTCTTGCCACTCACCTGTGCGACATTCAATGTGTTTCCATAATTTTACTAACATTACAGTGAAGTTGAGAGAGAGGAAAACACAAGTAATTGACATTCATTCTGATTAAGGAATAGTTATTAAATAAATTCTCTGTTGGCATCTTAGATGTTGTACTAATAACATGAATGTGAATAAATATTTCATATAACTCTTCAGGATTCCATAACTTTTTGATTCTGTAGTACTGTGCCCAAAAATACACAGAAGATAAAAAATTTAAAATAAATTAGATTTTCTAGCCATAGGTCATCTATTGATAACACATACATGTTATGGTGTTAGCCTACGTTAAGTTACCAATTTCCTAAAATGTTAACCATGTACTGTTGACAGACATTAGTTTAGACTATTTTTAAATTTATCTATTGATAACACATACTTGTGTTTTATCAGACATTTTATGGTGTTAGCCTATGTTAAGTTACCAATAAGAGGTAGAGTCTCTGGCTCCTCAGCTAAATACCACTCTCGCCAGTCGCGAGGAAACTGTTCCAACGAGTCACAAACTCCGTGAAAACCTCCCAGCTTGTCTAACTCTGTTATATTGTCCCAAGCTGCATCTGGTAGCCAACCTGGTCATTCATTTCATAATTAGTATGATTTGATGCAGGTCACAGAGTAATTCTACTTCTTTTCAAGAGACTTGAAAAGAAGTTTTTTTTAACTGCAGCTTATAAATATTCTAAATCACGATTAATATTAAAAATTATAACATTGATAAGGTATATTATGTTTATTGTTTGGGCAGGTAAATCTTATTAATAAAACTATCTGGTAAAGGGTATGAATGCAAATTTTCTTAGTGAGGATAATTTTATTTTGTGCTTGAACAGAAGGGTAGGCAGAAATGGTTGTTGAAAACTTCTCTCCGTACCTCTAATTGTGTAAATCTGGCAATGGTAACATTACAACTATGAACTTACCAGGGCAAGGGTTGTCGGGCTGTTCGTCCCTGTTGAGCACAACACCTCCTTTGAGCATGAACAGATACTCCTGAAGGTTGATCTTACCGTCGGCGTCCAGTATCCTGATACACATGTGGAATGAAAACAGCAACTTGTGGTTCTCAAACAAGCCTCGGCAGGTGTTCCTGGACATCAATGTATATCAGACCAAGTTTGCTGCCTCTTATATTGAAAATAACACTGAGTGAATCCATGTGTCTTATGTCAAAAGTTAGCAAATCTTATAAGAAGTCGGCTAACTTATAACCATACCTTTGCCACTCCAAAACTGCCAAACATATCAAACAAACCAAAAGCAAGAGTTTTGGATGGTGACATTAAACTAATCAATTACCTACAGTTGGCTACAAAAGGAACTATATTGGTTTACATGACTAGTAAAACACTTTATTTAAAATTAACAAATATACATTCTCTTGAATTGTATGATACTGACCTATAGACGGCATAGGTGTGGTATTCATTGAGATTGATAATTCTATCTTCCAGCACTTCCGTCTTCTTGCTTTTGTCAATGGACATGAGGAAGATGTTGATGTAGGAATCAAGAGAAAACTGATACATTGGATCAATCCTGGCCATATCAGTCAACACAAAGAATAGGATAGAAGCCCTCTTGGCACAAGGTCTATAGCCCTGCAAATGAGTAAAAACAAAACCTGTAGAACCATAAACTGTGTGAAGCCTAGCCTACAGTACAGTCCCAATCATTCAAGACTACTTTGGTTACGGAGAATATTGGACAACACAGAGGTCGCTTAGATTTTGAGTTTAGGGGTTACAGTACCACATGATGTAGTTGAATAGTTTCAAAAGTATATGTTTTAACATTACATGGGGTAAACAGTTATCAAATTGGAATTTTCATACTTATATTTTTCAAGAAATCCAGAAGAGAAGAATATAATGAATATATGAATTACTAGATAAATTCATGGTGATAGAGAAAAACTTACAATTTATTGTATGATGAAGGAAGGAATGAAATGGCAGATCGCGGAAGAAAGGAACAGTGGAGGAAGTTAGGATAAGATGGAGAGGCCTAATCAATGTGCAGGGAATAACTCTAACAGTGGAAGATACAACTAAAGAAAGAACTCCCAATCAATTTTAGATAACTTCTTAAGTTCTGTCCTACATTTTATTCCACATTCACAATGCAGTAAAGGTTTTTGTGGAAGATGGTTGTGCTATTTATAATACTGAAAAAACCATATTTCTTGTCATGCAGGTTAGTTACATGTCATCTGTCCTCGCAACCCTTGAAAGGCAAAAAAAATATGTTTTACTTATCTTCATGCTTTTTTCAAAGATATATTGGTGTTTTCACATAATGATTTGGATTATATGGAAGTAAAAAACATGAGGAGAAATTTAAACTTGAAATGACATTTTTAAGATGACTAGTATCGCTGTAATTGCCATTTAAAATACATGTTCTACCGTATGAAGTATAAATTAATTGACTTAATATACAAGTATCATAGAAAGTTAAAGCCCACCTCCCTGGCAGAATCGATTTCTACTTCAGTGACAACAGATGTCTCTAGCTGCTCCTTGATGGCGGCCGATGTTGCCTGTGATGTCTGTAATGTTGTCAGAAGTTCAATGTTGTCCAGCAGAGAGCCCTTGCTCTCACTCAGCAACCTACAATCAGCAGTCAGTAGAGAGACAAACTCTCAAAACGAGAGAGCTGCCTCTAAATTGTACAGTTAAATTTAGGTTTCTTACTATCATTGTCACAAACGTGGTTCAGTCAAAAGTTCCCAGCGTGTATTTGCCTGTGGGAAGCTTTATTTCAAAGCAGAGTGTACGTTTACCAGGGATTTTATTACATGAAGCAAATCTATATATAGATAAGGGGCCATTTTTAACCAGTAAAAATTGTGTGAAGGTCAATATGTACATTGACAATATTTTTTATTGGCTGGCTACCAATCAACCAATTAAATTTATAAGTTCTGTTTGGTTTCGTTAGCTGTATACATTTAACAACCGTTAATTAGGGATTAAACCTCACATGGACAAAGACACATAGAGGGGTTAAACATTTACAAATGTCACAAGGTGTTTTAGTCACTGAACAGTGTATTTGAAAATTATCTTTCTTTACTCAAAAGATCAAACTTGAAACTTCTTTCATAGCATTGTACTAGGTTGCAGAACCTGGTAAAATTTACAATAATACTAAACTTGTCAAGTTGAGGAGATGAAGTAGAGGAGTATAAAATAATATTAAATCTATTGAAGGTATCTAAAAGCTGCTTAATAATAACAAGTGTAAAGTTAAAGTAACATAAACCTTTGGCAAGCAAATTCATAAGGTTCTTGTTTCTTAAGATTATTTTGAATTGTTTTTGTTCTATATCCAAAATATGGTTATGTTACGAAATAAGTCCAGTAACAGGATACAATATTGTCTTAAGTTCCATTTCTTTACAGATTATCTACTTTCACCACCTTCCTTTCCTAAAAGATTCTCAAGAAGTTATAGTTTGTCAAAAATCTCAAAGAAAATGAAAATATTTGAAAAATGGTTTCACTTTCAAAATGTAAAAATAAAAATACAACTCACACCTAAAGTAAGGATTTTGAATGATTGTAACCACCTGAGTAACTCATCCTCTAGGTTGATCAAAGTTCTTTTTCCTTCTGCAATGTTGAGGACAAGAGAGTCTTTTTGTTCCTCAAGCTGAGGTTTCTCTTTTCTCACAACGATTCCCAGCAGTTGAGCCTCCAGACCTAACACCAATGTTTATATTAAAAATAACACCCTAAAAGTCCTTCTTGCATAACTACAAAACTATCCTCTGGATCTATTATATTTGTGTTTTCAAGGAGTGTTTGGGAAAGCGATAGTAAGTAACAAGCTCCCCTCTTAAGTATAGCATGGTGAAAAGATTGGTGTATGGAAAGAGTATTTATTATTGATCAGCCTAATCTGACGGCATAGGAATCGAATGCCTGGTTTGGATGAGTGATATATTGAACATTTCTCGCTCTCCTCAAGTACTCGCATCTTACTTTTCATTAACTATCGAAGAAAAAAATAACGCCGTCGCAGCAAAACTGCAGATTAAGTGAATTTCTATTTGCATGATATGATTTTCAATTAAATCCATTTCAATAACATTACCTTTAAAGAGTACCTAGGTTTGCTGCTACAGGGAGGGTAAAAGTGTGCTTTTGAGAAAATATTAAAAGCTTATATAGTATAAAATAAATAAATTTGGCAAGTTTGATTAAAATATATCCATAAACAAGCAAACTATCACAGCTAACTTATTCTTCATAAGAATAACATGGGATTCGCAAACTCATTCAAATTAATGTAGGTTTACGTACTGAATTTAATCAAAATCGGATTCGTTTTGCTCGAGTTATTGTGCTAACTGACAAACACCTACATATATAAATGAATTTGAACGGGTAGTGGTTTTGGCCTCTGGGGACATCAAAACAAGAAAGTAAATCGGTTCTGCGTCCAGGTCTTACCATGAGACCTACGATAATAGCTTATTCCCTATACGAGAAATTCACTAATAACAATACTATTCATATTAAATGAGTGCTATGATGTACATGAAGCATTTCCTATTCCCTATCCATCACAAATGGCGATTAACAAATGAATGAATCCACCAACCTTCCTCTTTGATAGCAAAGTTGACCAGTGTGGTTTTCGTGGAGATCTCCGGTGGATAGTGGGGATTGTTGAGTTTGGTCGTGATGAAAAAGCGAAAGTTGCGATTGTACGGGACAGTACGATCAGCCAGCTTTATAAACCACTCTCCCGCTGTAACAAATCAAAGATGAATCATCACTGGTCATAGGTTAATTCAACAGTTTCTTCCTTCAGCAAAAAGATTACTATCTATAAAATTTGACATCTGTCATATCTGATATCTGTTGCCAGATTTAATTGTTATAAGTGCATTAAATGAATTAAACACCAATTTCAATGAAAAACTGTCAAAAAATGCTCCAAAATACTCTATTTGAAAAATAACAAAAAATGTGAAAGCTGTATGACAATACCTTGTTGGACTATAGCTTTGTTCAGTATAGGCATTACTGATGGGTCCAAAACTTCCATAACATTCTGCAACAACACTGGCCAACCTCCCTGTAGAGCCATTTCCACTACCTTCATGTACCCGGTCGTACCAAAGTCCACCAATTGTAGGTTCTGTCAACAGAAGGGATTAGGTCAGTATAATACTGTAACAAAATTTGTACTGTTCCCATTCGAAAGTGCTCAAATATACAAGAAAGAAAATATGATTAAATGTGTATATTCATTCAACTTATTTTAAAAACAAAATTTTACTATTGCATATATATTGGTCATACTAATATTGACGCATTTATATATGGAAAAATCCGCTCTTACCCAAACATGTAAAACTACTGCACCATATTAAAAAATATATATATATATATTCAAACTATTTTTATGCAAGTCGTGTTGTACGTTGTAAGAAATAAAATAAACACGTTATAATAAGAAAAAAATTGGAGTCAACGTTTTCTCGAGTTTACTCTCAGGGATACTGTGAACACACGGCGATAAAAACATGTTTTGCCGCAATTATAGGCTACTATACCCGCTGCTGAGAACGATCAGTTATGAGGGTCATACCTTCAAGATCATCATGTTTGTTAGTTTTAAGCTCAAAAGAAAGCCAATAATGATAAGTCAAACAATTGTCTTGTAGGGTGAGTCTTATTCAAATGACAGATTTAATGTTAGTATGAATCACATAATCTAAATGACATAAAAATACTTTTTGTAGAAGAAAGTGACAACTGAACTACATACTGATATGAGAGAGACACTAATTGCCGCAAAACCATTTCCTATGAACAAAAACATTTGGGGTTATTGAAAAGATATTCACGGAAATTAAAAAAGCTTGTACTAGTCTCATATTTAGTTCTCGCAAGATATACCTGCAAGCAATTCACCGTATACAATCTTCAACTCACATTAGGTCCCTCCATGTTACGTATCCACTTCCATGCCTGACATTGAGGGTCAATGATTAACGGCCAACGAGAGCCTCGACTGATGATGATTCCGTTCTCCGTGCTGAACGAGTCGGTCGGTAGTCCTTGGATGTTCCACTCTCGTATCGTCGTCGGGTCTGACAGAAACTCCACCACATTGAACCCAGGAGACACAGGCACTTCTGTTTCTGCCACCTACAAATTTTGAAATTCACAAATAAAGAGAAAAGAGAAAACCAAACAAATCTGTTTCCGTTAAGGTTTAATTTTTATCAGTATGTTCTGTGATTTTACAGCTGAAAGGGGAAACATGTTTACAATCAAGTTTTATACCAAATGCATTTGAAACCTTACATATAGTACCTTAGTATTAGTATTTTTTTACAGAATAATATTCTATACAGAAAAAAAAATCATTATAGTCTTAACTATAAATATTGATATGTATTCAAAATGTATGCATTTCCTATTCCTGTGTGAGAAGCCAACATTGAAACATTATTTTATTTAAACTATTCACTAGCAAAACTATATTTGGTGGTCATCAATCAACATATTTTAGGTTTTGTAGACAAAACAAAGTATATTTTTGGTGACAGGGTGTTCATATAATGAATATGTTTACACACAACCACAAAATAAACAATTACAGAGAATCATGAACCATAAAATTGATTATTAATTGAACAATCTATACTTAAGTTTTCATTCTCACTAAAAGAAAGATCTGTTAAAAGCTAATTACAGATTAGTTTGACTGTGACCTGTTTTTTGGACTAGAACTGTTTGTGAAACAGAAACAGTGTCTCCTTAACAAACAAGTTCCTCTCTTCTAACTTATTCATTTTAGCAGACTACAAGTGTAGCAACTATATACTAAATACTTGACTAAGCTGGGTACACACCGCGTCTGACCACACTTTGAGCAGCTGTTCGCGATACAAAGACACAAACGGCCCCATGTATGAGATGTAGGCAGTACCTAGCAGACAATCGCCCGGCAGATAATCAAACTGTTGGTCTAGTCTAGCCACAGTCTCCTCCCATCTCGTCCTGACATTGAACATTGCATAAAAATACAAGTGGGGAAAAAACTAACACAGCTAACAAACTAAGTTATATACATGGACAATGTAAAACATGACCAAATAACTTGATACGAGGGGGCCCAGAGGCATGAATCAGGCATTTTAATAGGGTTAAAAATTTGTCACCGAGCCACAAAAGATAATGCAGTACCCTTGTACCTTTTAGAGACTACTACTAATTTAAGAAAAAATATCATCTAAGAAAAACATTACCATAGAAAAAAATTGTTACAACAAACCTACTAATTACATCTATTCAATTTTGGACACGGCAAGTGCAAGAAGGACAATGTTTGACAATTGCCGAGAAAAGGATTTGAAAATGGGGTAATAACCCAAAATTAAGCCCTGTTCACACGGGGCGAGTTTACAAACTACACGCCGGCTTTTTTACACGCAGCTAGTAAAATAGCTCAGTGTGAACGAAGTACTCGCTCAAAAGCTGCTTGTAAAAAAGCTCTGGAAAAAGTTGACGCTGCCGCTACTTTACACGCCAACTCGCCAGCTTTTGAGCGAGTAGGCGTGTAAAGTAGCCCAGTGTGAACACAGTTGCTTGTGCTTGTGCGCATGTTATTCAAAGATGTCGGAGGATTTGGTTCAAGCTAGCTACTGAGCGAGTGGAAAAAGCATCGTGTGAATGACTACAAGCGCACTCGCCAACTCGCCGGCGTCTTTCTACGCGTCTGCGAGTTGGTGAGTGGACAATCTCCGTGTGAATGAATACAAGCACACTCGCCAACTCGCCGGCTTCTTAGATGCTGGCGAGTAGCTTGTAACCTTGCCCCGTGTGAACGAGGCTTTAGTCACCAACCACAAATATAGGATTGATTGAAGACAGGTTAGTATCTTTATTTTTGTTACTAATTTAAAATTGATTTTCAACAAATGTGAAATGTTTTGTCCCTTATTTACAATCTGACTGTGGTTAAAAATCCAACTGAAGTTAATTAAATGTTAAATTACAAGTTACATTTAAACCATTATAAAGAACGTTGTTCAGCAACGCTGGAACTTTGAAAGTGTTCTCTATATAAAAAACCCCAAGTCTAAAGAGGGAAGCTCTTCAGGGAATTTTCTTTTTATTACCATTTTCCCCCGGCTTCATAAGCTTTAAAATTACACCTCAAACAAAAAAATTAGTTAAGCAGCAAGGGTGAAAAAGGGATGTTACTAAGAAAACACTTATTGTATTATGTAGGCTATACACATAAAGCCAGTATTATTAGACTAATCCTTACCTTTCCCCAGACAGCCCTCCCACCAACTGGCCAGCTCTTTCTAATTTTAAAGCCAGGAGCTCAGCCTGGGGAAAAGAATATTAAATTTAACATTAGCTTAACTCTATGAAAATAGTAAATCTCTCAAGTTATAAAAAATATAGTTTGATGACAGTAAAAAAAGACAACAAAACAAAACAAAGAAACATATGCTAGGGTACACTTTTTTTAAATAATTCACATAGCTTCTAATTTTAATATTTGTGGTGAAAATCACAATACAATCTATAATATCTGAGAAGGTGGTATTAATTTAGCTTTGTCTGGAATTAAGTGTTCATTTAGTCAGATTTATCTACATCAAATTTATGTGAGGGGGCATGTCTTGACAAGCGTACTAAACTAGTCAATCTGAAATCAGCTGATCATCTACATCCTGTGATAAACATTTCAAATAAACAGAGACTGCTGCGGCATTGTGAATGTCCTGTAAGTGTTTTAGTGCCTATGTTTTCAGAGTAGAGCCATTGCCAAATAAGCAGGCCCGCTTTTTTAAACGGGCAGAATGGGCATATGCCCAGGAGCGCCCGTGGTTTAGGGGCGCCCGCCAGCACTATGAAAAAAAGGGGGGTGCTGCTCTTGGGTTTGCCCAGGGCTCCAATGAACCTTAATGCGGCCCTGAAATTAGGCAGCTAACCTGGCTGTACCTGACTCTTGTGTGATCACATTCTCACTTTTATATGTCTTTTACAGTATTAAATAAACAAATTGCTATTGCCAAAGATATTTTTACACTTATTTTTCAATGAAACAATTTAAAGACTATTTTACAAACAAATTAACCTTTTCCCGGAGTTCCTCCTTGACGAGTAGTTTCTCGTCGAAGTCAGCCTTCAGCTTGTCTAGAATGGCCTGTAGTTCGGCCACTTTGGCCTGAGCTGAGGCTAAAGCATTCTGCTTGGCTTTCAGAGAAGCCATTGCCTCATCTAGCCTTGCCTTCTTGGGAGCAACTACCCTGGAACGCATCAATAGTTCTATAATGGTAAAAAAAGTCAAAGTTTATACAATGAAGGTTATCAATTATTAAGTTAACCATGCATGACTCGCTGATTGGTGATAACCACATCAATACCAATTAGTTGCTATTTAGTATCAACTTGACAGTTGGTATAACATGGGATCGTTGAAAGCCTGTGTAACTGAGAACAATGGAGAAAACTGTGTCTCGAATATTTAAATTCATTCACTACTTGAGAAACGTACTATAAACATACGCTTTTGTTCATTCTAAGTAATAATCACACACAAAAATTGGCTTTTGGGATCCTGAAAACAAAAAACAAAAAACACACAGGTCCCTGACATTGGTATCATCATCAATACTAAGGTAATAACAAAGAAATGACAAAAAGAAAAGAGAGGCCACTAACTTGTAGACCTTGGCATATTTCTCGATGGCCAGCACCCACTGGCACAGGGACTTTGCCGCAGTAGACACCACACCCACTATCTCAGGCTTGAAGTCCTCATGAGTAGTGTAAGCTGCAATCTTCTTCAGTGTCTTCTCTGAGATGTGGTCTTTGTCAAAGTCTCTCAGCTTGATAAAAAACATATTACGGTAAACAATGATACAATGTTGTATTTTGTAATGTATTTACAACATTTCTGACGGGTTAGGTTATCCAAGTAAACAGATAATTTTTTGTATTCCCCCATTGTTATTACTTTTTTTTTGTTAAAAGAAACAAAATACTAGGTCAACTTTTTATTGATAAAAATGAGCATTGTATTGAATGCTTGGTTCATCATGAAAAAATTACGTGATTATGAAATTTCATAGATACAAATACAAATTCAACACCTTTTTTATCTCTTAAAACTAAGTAAACAGTTACAAGACTAGCTACAATCATACCTCTGATCCAGGGTGGCTACAGATCACATGGACAAAAAATCATGCATTTTTCCTGGTTCCAGCAAGACATTCATGATTTTGCTGTGACTGCAGAAGATGTTCTCGATTTGGCTGGGATCGCGGAATATGTTCATAATGTTTTTTCTATGCTAACAGAGTTCAATAAGTGTTTACGGAAGGAAAAACAGCAGGTTAGCACTTAAATTAGGTTTTCTCGGTGAAATTAAAAAGTTCACTCAGAATTAATTCCCTGTTTTTCCTGAAAATCCTTGTCCATAACCACCCTGAAGATCTCACCTGGTTGAGAAAGTTGACATCACCCAGCTGTCTCTTGGCCTCTGCCCAGGTAGGTTCCACCTGCTTCAGTATCATCACAGCCTCCATCACTAACTCTACCTTGGATGGAGGTCGTCCGTACGAGCGGACCTCTGTAATGTCCTTCTTGTTCAGGGCCTCCAGTGCCTGAAAAAAACATAGTTGTAGATGCAAAACAGTGTCTAAGGACTGGACACACGGTCAATTCTCATCTTAGGTACTCTGCATATGAAGTTTGATCTTTCTCAAATCTTCCAAGAAAAACTGGAGATTGAACCTCTCAAGCCTACTTCTTTTGGAAAGTAGAAAATGAATATGTGATTGAGGTTCAGTATCAGTCTTAAATTGATTTTTTTATAAATATTAAGATTCTGTCCTGACTTGGTAGTACATATCAACCTGTAACCATCCAATCCTTCGAGAGTTGTCTAAAAAGTGACCAGTTTCAAGATTAAAATCTCATCATCAGGCTACAATTCATATGCCACTTCACTCTAGTTGAGGTCGTTGGTAAACACACAAGCTCAAACAGAAAACATGCATATACTCCTGATACATCGTAATGTCTTGTACTGGTCAGTTGTATAAAGTTTGTGTCTGTTTGTTTTTTAAATTTTCTGTCACTGTGTGTTGTCACTGTGATGTGACAATTTCAATTAGCCTGATGATTAGAGTTTAATCTTAAAACCTGTTGCCATTTAGATGACAATTGGATCACCGAGGGACAGGTATATTTAAACCTTAACTCTATAAGTGATCCTGGTTTGCTAAGCACCATTTCAATATCAACCTGTGAACTTTTGTGGTTTGGGTTCTGAAATGACAAGGAGTAAGGTTGATTACTTACCTCCATGGCCTCCTGTAACGCAGGCATCGCCTCCTGCAGGTCAGCCTCAGCACTGTCCTTGATCTTGAGGCACTCTGCTTCCTCCTCACGTATCAACACAGTCGTGGCCGCCACCGACTTCTGCTGCTCATCCGCCTCCTTCTTCTGTGCTGTTATCTTCGTTAGAAACTCTTCACATTCTGCGTTCATCTTGTTCACTATGACAGGAGTGTTTTGTTGAGAATTTGTCATTTGAGAATTAGTGAAATTTGATATGTTAGGGTATTACAGTGATAAAACTCTGTTTCTTCTTAAGTAGCAAGAAATTAAAAAAAAAAAAATTATAGGTTGGAGGATTAACTATTAGTGGAAATCCTAGTCTCCAAAGAAATATTACTTTAGTGCACTGGAATAATCCTTGTTTTACTTATGTTCCACACATTATACACCATATGAAACATAATCACAACCTTTCCACTACAGACTTGGATATAACCACGTTGTTCGAACTGTATAACAAACAGAATTTAGAAACAATGAAAATACATAGTACTCATAAAAACTACTTCACGAAGCTATGACTACAATTACAATGTAACCAAAAGGTAAACACAAAAAACTGTGCTTCCTGTGCAAACAAAGTTCCTACACGGATAAAATGGTTAAGCTTATGGTGTTTTAAAATAATTCTACTGTTCTACTCAAAATCTAAATTTCATGATTGCTTCACACGAGTACTCAATCAAACCTTGCACTGTAGCTTTTTCTAGCTCAACAGACATTTCTTGCACTTTAACTTTTGTTTCGTCGATTTTGAAGAGGCCATTTCTTAACTTATTAGCAGCATTTGCCACTTCAACACGTTTATCAGCTAGTATTCTGTAAAGATATTTTTTATTAATTGCTATTTCTACTAATTGGTAGCTTCACTATATCTAAATTTGGTAAATTTGTTAGTATTTCCATTCCATTATAAATCATATGGTCAATACTCATCAATGCAGAAATTAATTCACTTTTTTTTACTATATGCAATATACTTTGTCAATGATTTAAACAATTAACATGTTTCTATATGGACAGAACTAAGTTTTTTTTTAGAATCACTGTTCTAAACCATTCCACTTTTTCTATAGAGAAATATTAATAATTGGAAGAGACAAACTTTTGTTCCATCATTAACTAACTGAAACATACAAGATAATGTGTTCAACTATGTAAAAGGATTCATTTTCTCATTTTGCGACATGGAATTAAAACATAGAAAATAATGATGTTCCTTAAAGCCCCTCTGGAGAAACAATTCCAACAGAAAATCAAAAATTACTTGTTGGACAAGAGAATTACACTTTTAAGGGAAAGCAATACAAAAACATTGTGTTCTCTCTGACTACAAACTTACTGCTTGTAGCCCGTGACCAGCTCCAGGTAGTTTGTGGGAGTGACATAGTTGTGACGTTTCATCTCCATCAACATTGTCTGCGAGAACTTGGTCACCGAGTCATGGATGGTGGAGAAAATCAGGGCGACTGACAGTTGCTGGACTTCCTGTCATCAACCGTTATAATCTGTCTTGTGGTTGTAATTGTTACAAACTTTCTTACAACTGTTACAACCCTCTGTCTTTCATTTTACCCATCACAAACTTGTTTACGACTGTACCGAACAATCTTAAAGACAACTACAAACTTTCTTAGCACTATTACAGAATATATTTAAACCCGTTACAAACTGCCTCCAAAAAAAAATTTATACAAACCATTTTAATATTTTTACAAACTGTCATTTAATTGTTACCAATTATCTTGAAATTTGTACAAATTGGCTTTCACACAATACAAACTTTCTCACAACAATTAGAAATTATAATACAAAGAATGTTGGAAAACAAATTATATTTGCAAAGGGTAGAGTTTGATATTAGTTACTAAACACAACACACGTTTATCTTTATGGCTAGAAGTAAAATAAGTAGTTAATCATTAAAAAAGAAGAGGTTGGAGTTTTTAACTACAGTATTTCCTTAAAGTTCTCTATCTCTTTTATAAATAAAGTAGTTTTTAAAGCCTGTTAATAAATGACTTTGTTACAGAAGGCTTGATCTACTTGTTATGGATGGAAAAACTTTTATAATTAGATGATCAGAAGTAACATGCCTTGTTTCTTAAAGAAGATAGCCTACATCACATGTTATTAGTAGTATAAATTCAATAATAATTGTAATAAATTCAAATATTTCTGTGTGAAGCAATAACAGCATTGACTTAAAATGTTTTAGGCCTATTGCTGTTTCACTGAACTATATTTTGTTTTCACTGAAGTATACTTTTGTTTTATACCTACTTGAGAGATGACTGTATTGTTTTGTTGTTTTGTTCTTGTGTATTGTATTTGTCTTTTATTTGTGTTTATATTTTATGTAATGATGAATTTGACACCATTCTTGTATATACAATATATACTAATGAATAAAGATGTTTTGAATTGAATTGAATAGTAATTAATCACTGATAAGAAAATGCAGAACATACATATGATAAATATAACAACTAACTGTTTTATTCTTTGAGTACCTATAGATTGGTCTTACCTGCTTTGTAGTACCAACATATTGCTTTTCATCATATTCCTAGAGAAAAAGAAACAATTTAGCTTTATATCACAATGTCGCAGTTCTAAAAATGTAAAAGTTCTTTATTGATAAGTTTGTATCATGGATATTATGTTAAGTTTCAATTTACGCTTGTTAGAAACTGAATCTGTGTATATTTCAAGCGCCTTCATACTAAGGTACGCCTTAGTCCCAGGTATAACATAAGAGGTACCTACATACTTCCAATTTTAGACATATTTTATCAACTTGCTTTATTTGCTCAATTTACTGAAGGTAGTGTCACTCAGTGGTAGCATATTAGGCTGGTAACTCAGACATCCTTTATTACATACTGTCCTCATGTATTTTCATAGCACGCAAGATAAATAATTGGGAAATGGACAATTTTCACTGTCGCCCCAATATCCTATACCCAATTTCCTAAGACAAAATCTTTCAATATCAAATTTTTAAAGATCATTCAGTCACTGTTTTTGAACCAAGTATTAGTTTCATAAGTCGGTTATATCTTTGGCTGTAGATAGAACTAAACAGTCCATCCCCATGTTGAAGGTATGGCTAGTTGTTTAGTCAATATGGATGTAGTTGAGTTAACCCAAGGCAAACTGACACTGATAGTAGATAATTTATTTTAAGCTACAAGGAATAAAAAAATCAAGGGAAGACACAGAACTTTTACAACAATTGATGATAAGGTTTCTCACCCTGGGCTCTCCAGTGATGGTGGCAAGCATGTCTACATCCAACAGAAACTTGGAGGCCACCTCCAGCAATGCTTCTTTGGGCCACTCCACAAACCAGTCTATAGTCATGTAGTTGATCAGGGCCGGGTACTGGCGCAGTCGCACCCTTCACAAAGTCACATTGTTTTATTGAAAAATCTTCTATTTGTATCAGTTTTTAAAGATGGTTCTCCTTAAAACTAACATTTTCCTGACCACACGATTCTCGGGGCTGTGCTCGGATCATAGATCCAGCAAAGCAAGTACTGAGCCAGTAAAGCACAATAGAGAACCAAACTTATAATGTTTGAACAATTCTTAGCCTCTGGATCACGTTTATACAAATAAAAACATTAAATAGATCCAGTTTTGATTGACAAACAAGGTTTTGAACATAAAGATTTATTTTCAGGCTAACCAAGTAGTAGAAAAAATACTCAATTAGTTGAGGATATATCCATCTGCGTAATGCTTGTACAATTTACGTACAGGAAGTGGATATTTCCACAGATAACAGACGTGTATGTACAATAATCAGCTTATTCACGTTATGGCTCTACTTTCCTGCCATGTGCTGCTAAGTGCTGAGTCCTTGTAAGTTCCATGCTAAACACTTCACCTTTTTATACGAAAATCTTTCTTTTGCAAAAAGTACAACTAAACCATAGGCCTGTGATATACTTTTTCAAGAAAAATCTTCTCCAAGGCAATAAATAACATTATCACTTTTTTAACTATATTTATAACCTGTTTAATTTTAAAGAAACTAAAATAAATATTTTTCATTTTAGAAATAATTGTTGCCCGCCCTAGGCCATTTGGGCCATCTAAGAAGGGCTGAGAAAGATTTAAAGGAATTCACCTTTCTAATATGTTTATTAACAGAAACCATTACATCTGGAGCAAAACACTACTATTATTTCAAATTGTTAAATAAGTGTGATGAAAATAATCTAACCTGAAAGCATCTCCAATTGGACTCATACAGAGTACAATGTGTAGATTGGATCTGACTCTTTCAATAAAAAAGCTGTAAATGGATTCAGCTGTCGGCACAATACCTTGCTTCTTGGCAATATCGTTTAGTGTATTACGTATCTGGAAATTCAAAACTTATATTTGACTAAACGCAACTGCTGATCTTAAGAGTAGAATATACTTGTGCGCTGTGTAAATGACCAGATTTTTATGTTTTTACACTATATACTATAATTTTAAAAGGCAGAAGATTTGACAATATATATATAAAAAATTTTCAAAAAACCAAATTTTTGACCAACATTTGTATTGATAAACATGTCAATTGGGTAGTTTATTTTAGTAATATTATACTATACATTATATCTCATTATGAATTATGTTTTCCACAATAATATCTGTGGAAGATACAAAAGTTTGGTAAATGTTATCCCATGAGCTCACCAATTTCCTGATGCAACAAACCAGCAAAAAACTACTGTACTAGTAAAGCTAAAGTTTATAAGAGTGACTTTTTCTATAAAAAATGGCTAAGTAGTATTATAGAATTATGAATGGTTACGAACCTCATCAAACTCTTCATTTTTAAACAAGTTAGCAATTTCTCCACTACTCAAAACGTTGTTGATGATTTCCAAGAAACTTTCTTCCGCAATCTGAAATGTAACCTCGATTATTTATAGGCCTAAATCAAAATATTTCAATACTAGAGAAAAAATCTCTTCAGCAAGATATATAGTGCATACAGTGCATACACGATAATCCGAACTTCGGTAATCCGGAAGTCTGCTTAATCCAAAACCAAAAATTATAAAAAAAATTTTTTTGTAAAAAAATTAGGACTAAAATTTTGAAAATTAAAAAAACTTTTTGCTAAACTTTTAACACAGTTAGCTGTACCTCGTCAAAGTATTCTGTAGCGGCCGGGCGAGATACACTTGTTTTTTAGAGTATTTTAGTAAATATTTCGCCACATTTCATAAAATTTTTCATTTGTTTACCTGCCAAATCACCAATGGATTTTATTTAAGTGGTAATGCTGCAACCCCTAGGTCTAGAATAAAGTAATGTGAAATAAATCCCGAGCTCGTGCCTAGCGTCCTAACACAAAAGATAAAAAAAAAATATTCTTTAAAATCTAAAAAAAACAAAAAAATTTTAATCCGAAATATTTGGTATTCCGAAATGGGTCCGGTCCCAACCATTTCGGACTATCAGGACTCTACTGTATCTTAATTTAACAACTAAGAGCAAAACTTAAAATCTTTTTATAAAAATTTGGTTAATTACAATGTTTGGTACCTAACAAAAAAGTAGACATAACAACAATATTTTATAAAAGAATTATTATAAAACATTAAATGTTTCTAGCTGGCTGAAATGCATACACAATAGTGTACCTGGGTGTCATTGAAGAGAAACGATGTAGGAGCGTCTCTGACTCCAGTGGCGTGATACAAACTCTTCAGATCCTCCTTGAACTCAGCTGTGCGATAGTTCTTGGTGATCTCCACCTGGTAGGTGGTTAACTGAGCCAACCAAGCAGCCAGGCGAGCCAGCGACTGTCTACCACTTCCTCCTACAACAACCATTTCTATGAGAGACAATCAAATCTCCAGGTGCCAGGATCCAAACTCACAAAACTGTTACCATGGATCTGAAGTTTGTCCTGCTACCGACTGAGCTACCAGCTTACCAAAGTCTATGAGATGCAATAACATTTCTATCTGGTATGAGATTGAATAAAACAAGCTCACCAACTCCCTAAGTTACACTAATTTAAATTAATATACATATATTACAGTGTATAATTCCATGACACTTCTGTATCTGTTTCTGTTCCTCACCCATTCCGACCAGCAGTACGTTGCCCCTGGGTTGTGATATGACTCGGACAATGCGACAGATGTGTTCCACGGCATCCCTGAACAGCACCAGATCTAGCCGGACCACTCCGGGCGAGGCGTTGTACTCCTTCATCTGCTTCTCAATAAATGTCCGGAGTACGTTCATATCCGGAACGTCCTCATACAAACCGTACTGGTTCATGAAGTCACCTGGAATGTATTTGAACTATGTAACACGTCTGTTTTGTTTAGCTTAATACTCTGTTTTGATTCACCTAAAAATATATTTTTTAATATTTGAAGTGAAATAAAAAGAAAAATTGAAAGAGTAAAAAATACAGTAAATAGTTATTGACAATACTCTTCCTTTGACAGTCATGATTGAGGTCAGGATTATAAGACCTAGTTTGTGTGGAGTCACAACCACAATAACAGTTGTCAGGGCTGATGAAAGCTCACATTGAACAGCCATCTTTATTACTTGTACACTTTAATGGTCAAAACATGAGCTTGTGCAGCAAAAAGTTGATTGCATCAATACAATTTGTATTTTTTTAATGACTAAGTTGAATAAATATAATGTACTTGTTTGTGTTTTTTTTTTTTGTTTCTGTGACTATATTCATGTATGTATGTACAGATTGAATAAAGATGATTTGGTTTGATACAAAATAATAGGTTGTCTTGATGTTATTAGTGTTGGTGAGAAAACTGAAATTTAACAGTAACGCTACTTGTAGTTAGGAAAATACTCACAAAATACAGGGGAGGACTTAGACGGACATATGTTGCTAAACGTTGTATCAAAATGTTTGCCAAGCTGATTATTTATTTCATTTTTGAACCAATCTCGATCTCTGAAATAATATCACTATTAAATTCATGTATTATGAATTCAACAAATCATTCTGTTGCCTCTTCATTGATTTTTCAAAGGCTTATGACTCCATAAATAGAAAGAAGTTGTGGATAAACATGGAGCATCTAGGTATACCAAAAAAACTTATCGAACTAGCAAAATTGAGTGTTTTAGGTTCTAAGTGCAAAATTAGAGTAAATGGAGACGTATCGGAAGACTTTGAGGTGAACACGGGTGTGAGGCAGGGAGACGGGGTATGTCCATTGCTGTTCAATTTAGCCATAGAAACAGCCCTTCAGGAGATAAGAAAGACAGAAGTAGGGATTAAGATAGGAACAAACATAAACTTGCTAGCTTTTGCAGATGACATAGTATTAATTACACATAATATAGAAGAAATGAAAGATGTAACAAAAATGCTTATTGAACATACAAGAAAAATGGGGCTATACATAAATGAAGAGAAAACCAAGTTTATGACATGTGGAAGAAAACAAGATGATGACCAACCAAGATACCAAAATAACAACTACATTGAAATTGAAGAGTATAAATTTAAGATAGTAACAAATTTCAAGTATTTGGGAGTCATCCTCACTAACGATAATGATGAAGAGCTAGAAATACAAAATAGATTAAACCTAGCACAAAAAAGTTTTTCGGCCTGTCACAAGTTACTAACTTCAAAAATAATATCCCACACCACCAAACTCAGGATTTATAAGACAATCATCAGACCAGTTCTCCTGTATGGTTCAGAAAATTGGATCTTAAGCAAGAAATCAGAAAGGAAAGCTATTGTATTTGAGAACAAGATTTTGAGGAAAGTGTACGGACCGATTTTTGAGGATGGACAATGGAGATCGAGACATAATTGGGAACTAAGAGAATTATTTAAGGATCCGGATATTGTCGCTGAGGTACGGAGCAGAAGACTGAGATGGGCAGGGCATATTCTAAGAAAAGATGACAACTCCCTATCAAAGAACATCTTGAGGAATAACCCAGAAGGTAGAAGACCTCTTGGAAGACCGAAACTTAGATGGTTCGACCAAGTGGAGAAAGACCTGAGGAAGCTAGGGAGAAGGAAGGAAGATGCAAGAAGCAGAGACCTATGGAGGCAGTGTGTTGGGGAGGCCAAGTACCATCTAGGGTACCAGTGGCCACAGCAGTAAGTAGTAAGTAAGTATTAAATTCAAGCCAATTGATTAATCAAACATAAACTTTGTGAACAATAAGGCTTTTATGTTTTAAGATTTAACCCCACATATTATATACCAAAATGTTCGTCTAGGTTTCTAGATGTGCATACTGGCTTTAGATTTTCGAAATATATCTTTTTAAGGGCGTGGGCTGCCCTCAAAGTTCCTTCCATAAGGATAACATTGTGACTCATCCTTCGCTCATATTTGGGTTAAAATACGCACATAGTGGCGTCCCCATCTTAAATAATTGATTGATTGATTTGAATGTTATTATATTCTGAATATTGACATCTCTCAATACATTAGTTTAAAAATATTAAATCCCAGCTGTTTTGTTTGGTTTTTAAATGTAAACAGTTTGCATGTTTTTAAAAATAATTAGAAACCCGGCAAAGAAATGTTACCCATAGGACATGACGGGAGAAAGGTTTTACATTATATTTTTGTTTAAACATGCCACCCGAGGACAAAGAAATACTGCCGGTCGGACACGGCGAGTCGTCAACATATGGCAAGCAGTGCAAAACGTAAGGAGCCCAGACGAGGAGCTGGAACAGTTAGTGGCAACGTGTACTTACAAAATTACACTGACAAATACAAGAATTCAGCAGCATTCACTTGGCGAGATGGCATTAAAATGTCAGAAATGTGGTGCGCTACATTTTAAAGAAGAACAAAGAGGACGAGGCGAAGGATTTTCATCCTGCTGCCATAAAGGAAAAGTGAATCTACCACCATACCGAGAAATATATTATATCCAGAGCCTACTTAATGGAGCAAATCATTTGAGCAGAAATTACAAAGAGAACATTAGATCGTACAACTCTGCGCTCGCAATGGTCAGCACTCGAGCTAAAATTGAAGAACATAACAGTGGAGGGCCTTTCATGTATAAGGTGCACGACACAATTTATCACCCAATTGCCACCTTTCAACTGTCAGAAGGGGAGCATCCCACGTATGCCCAAATTTATATGTAGATATAAATTTGGGCATACGTGGGATGCTCCCCACACAGCATGTAACAGCGGTTTCGACGTCCGTAGGGACGTCGAAACCGCTGTTCAATAAAGAATGCCAAACAAAGCTAATGGCTCTTGCAGCACTGAGCTCATGCACATTTTGACTCAACATTTGGTTGATATTAATCCATACGCGCAAGTTTTCAGCATGATGAGCTCTGTCCTGCAAAATACTCCTATTGAACAGCAAAAAGAACTTAGAATGCATATAGCCAACGATCGATCTCAAGACCAACGCCGATACAACGACGCAACTTCTAACGACGTTGCTATAATATCCTAATTTATTATTCAAGCAAATTCGCACGGGTTCACCTAGTATTTTATATTACAAAACGAAAGGGTACAAAAATTGGTATGGTAGTAGAGTCTGAAACTTCAACTAGTAATCTTCTTTTGCAACATGAACTGAATTTAATCTTCATGGTAATCTTGCGTGATTTGAATAGTGGTGACTTTTTTGCTGCATTTAGTTTTGAACTAGAGAGAAATTGAAACACGCCCTAAAAGTGAAATAAAGCATACTTTACAAAATAATATGAACAACAATTGTGCGGTATAATTATACTATTAGAGGAAAAAATCGAGGTTTTGGTACAAAAGAGAATAATTTATTAAGAGAAAAAAATGAGTATGTTGTTATGTGCGGTGATTCTAGACGAATGAATCCAACAATGGATAATGGTCATATGATGGGATGTTAAATACAAAGACATTTAAATTACTAGATGAAACAAAGACACTTGACGGAACAGGACCAAAAATGTGCGTGTCCGGAGGGAGACTTAACCTTGACAAGAGTCGTGGCTAGAAGTACTGTGGAGTTGCATTGGGAGAATTTATCACTTTCGCAAACCATGGATGTTGCACTTTGAGGGTATAAAACTTCATCAGGTTCACTTAGGCCTATATGTTGTTCTTCATTAGAACGATTTCTGACTTTAGTAATAGGCTTACCAGTAGTAGGTTTAGGTTTCAAAAAATGCAAAAGTGAGTGATGAGGTTTTGAACAAGTCTTACAAGTACGCTTAGACATACACTGCTTAACCAAATGATTGCCGAGGCAATTTTTAACACCGTTTTAAGTCATGTACCATTTGCAACCTTTCTTGAGGGGTTTTACTCTGAAATAATGTACAACTATATACATTGTGACTTTCATTGCAGCAAAAACATTTGAGATCATTTGAAGTGCTTACAAAAGCCAAAGGTCGACGTTGAAAAGATTTATCATTTTGAAATGAAACTTGATTAGGGTTGGAAAGTTTTAGAGGAGCTACTTGTGGAGCGTGACAGAGAGAGGCATCTTCACTGTTGTTACAAAAGTCTTTAAGAAATTTGATTAATTCACTTGCTTGAGGAAAATCAGAAGAATTTAGGCGTTTTGATTCGAAAACTTGACAGAGGTTGGAGTTCATTTTTCGTAAGATCAACATACTTAGTAGGTAGTTGTCTTCCATGACATTATAGTCAAGAACACTAAGAGCTTGTTCATTTTCGTTGAACTCATTTAAAAATGATCTGAGGTTTTTGATGGATTTGTCAGTAATATTGGGCAAATCGACAATTTTACTGAGGTGGACAGAGATTAGCCTACGCTTCGAGTGATATCTTTCCCGTAAGGCATTATAGGCTACTGTATAGTTGCCAGACGAGATTGGTAGGGATTTGATTAGGTGTAAGGCTTCGCCTTCAAGTGAACTTATCAAGTACTGGTGTTTTTCAACAAGGGATAAGCTACTGTTGTTGTGGATAGTAGTATCAAAAAGGTTAATGTAGGATATCCATGTTTTAGTGTCACCATTGAAGGACTTCAGTTCTAGCTTGGGCAATTTTACAACGCTATGAGTAGGCCTAGAGGTTGGGTTTGATGCTACAGAGTTATTTGACAAGTGTTCATCATTAAAGTTCTGAATTAAAAGAGAAATTTCAGTTTGAATGTTAATTGAGAGTTCTGATATGTCGTTCTGGAGCTTTGAAATAGCTTCTTCATTGTCAGAAAAAACGTTAGTATTGTCATCAACATCAAGAAGCTTATCAAGGTTAGCTTCAAAATTGGCAGAAATTGTTTTAGCTTCTTGCAAATAAAGGTTAAGTTTAGTGGTTTGAGCTTCTGTTATTTCTGATGGACACGATTGGATATACTCACTGATCGAATTTAATTTATTTAATTGCAATTTGCATCTATTAGAAAATGTTGAAAATCTCATTTTGAAAGTTAGGCCTAGGTCGTTCAATGAGTTTAGTAGCAGAGATATTAAAATCGGATGGAGTAATTAGAGGATGAGGACGAAGACTGAGGAATAAAATTAGGGTTTCTTTATTATTTTCATGTTGGTAATGCTTTATTTTGATAACTTACGATGAGATGCGGTGCGTTGTCTTCGAAGTACAAACATAACCTTATTTTTGATTTTCTTGACGTTTGACGTTGCGATGCGATGTAGACGAAATGAAGTCGAGTCGAGATGAGAATGCGGAGCGGAACTAGCAGAACGATGACGATGTTGAACACTTGGAATGAGAGGAGAGTGTGGACTGTATCGTGACGTAGATGAAAAGTTCAAAATGGCGATGCGGTTTTGTCCTTGGCGGCTTCACGTTGGATGAAATACGTTCAACCGAGACATTTAAATTAACTTGAAAAAAGTCGCACTAATGTATAATCCGCGGCTCGATAGGACCAAAAATGTGCGGTATAATTATACTATTAGAGGAAAAAATCGAGGTTTTGGTACAAAAGAGAATAATTTATTAAGAGAAGAAAATGAGTATGTTGTTATGTGCGGTGATTCTAGACGAATGAATCCAACAATGGATAATGGTCATATGATGGGATGTTAAATACAAAGACATTTAAATTACTAGATGAAACAAAGACACTTGACGGAACAACAATATTACCTTTCATCAATCAATCGATCGCTGAAGACTCTGAAACACTCATGAATCCAGAGACGGAAAAATGATACTTTGGTGTTGATGTTCTCTTTGTTACTACGTAACAGTCCTTGGAAAATCTGCAAACAGATAACAACTTGATGGCTAAACAAAAAGTCGTGGAGCATCATCTATTTACTTTTTATGTTTTTACAAAACAATAAAGTGACTAAACTGATTTTCTGGACCATGTGCTCTTGATGTAATGAGCAAAAATGGATTTCAGTAGTTCGGTAGGTTAGCATCTAGTTTTTAACTTTTTGAATATGGGATTATTTAGTTTTATTTTTATATTTCATTCTAAGATAAACTAACACAAGTACAGTAGAGTCCCGCAAACTCGGCGTAATGTGGACTGGAAGGGTGCCGAGTTTGTGAAATGCCGGGCTATCGGGAACTAGAGTTAAAAATAAGAACAATGCCATTTTTATTCCTTTTAGCTGCCTTATTTATTTACATTTATTTTATAAGTAGGAATTAAGTTGTCATATATAGTACAACAAATCCTTGGTACGAGTTGCAAATGCTTTGACTTGAGCCCATGTTTAACTCGGACTCAAAAAATCACTAATTGTCTGAGCCAGGTGATGGCCGAGTTATCCAGACTGCCGGGTTATCGAGTGCCGAGTTTGCGGGACTCTATTTGTACATTGTGTCACAGAGAAGATAAAGAGGATTCATTCAATGGTACACTTAAGTGGTGTCTAGCACCAGTCGCTGGTGTCTAGAGCAAATTCTATTTGTCGTCCCCTTCCGCTCTCTTTCCTCCTCACCCTGTAGGAAGTTCCTGTGGACTATAACTGCAGTACAAAAATGCTATGTGGCCATTGTCGTTCGGGCTATTCCTTGCTTGGCGCAAATACATTTCTGCCCCACCATACCAGAGCTAAAACCGGACGGTTTTTCCATAAGCTTTTATCCTCTGTATCTTACTTCTCTGTGATTGTACTGATGGAATTTTTTATATTCATTGTCTCTGGCAGCTCGTTAAAGAAAGGATACAAAAATCATATACATTTAACTGAAATAAAAACCTGGGTTTATTTATTTGATTTGCCAAAACATATTCATGTATGTACAAACCTAAATGCAATACTTGCATCTAGAAAAAAAATATAATGATGGCAGAACTGTAGTTTTATCACCAAATATATCACATTTGGTTAAAACTAAAACAGAACCAGAATAAATGTCTTCAAGGGTAGTTAATGGGGCCTTAAAATGCATTCGCGATTTGGCTTTACTTGTTTACAGTGTATACTTGTTCAAATAGTCCAAGATTTACTCCAAAAATAGTTGATACAGTCCAAAAATGGGCGGTATAGTGGATGTTATAGTTCTGATCAAAGTCAGCTCAAGTTTTGATCCTTTCTGTCTTTCTAGGTTTTGTCCAAGCCCAAAATATAAAAAAAACAAAAAAAAAACTATCGGGCCCATCAAATTACAACCTTAATAGTGAAAATATTTGATAATCTCTGTCAAATAACTATAAGGGTGACACTTGCCTTTGAGATGTCTCGGAGGTTGAACAGATAGTGCATCTTGGCAGGGGTTGGCAGCATCTTGTGTACTACGTTGTTGTAAAGATCAATAGTCATCAGGGTTAGCTCATCACCTGCGGATTGAAAATATAATAAATTGTTTTTAATAGGGTAGTCTTGTCAATAGAGTTAACATTTACAAGTTCTCCTTGCCAGACCTAATGATAGCTCTTTCCTATTTAAAAGTAAAGAGGAAGTATTTTGCGAGCAGGCTGGAAGTGTTAGAAAACTATGCTATGCTGACCTACAGAAGACTGCTTTCACACCAGTGCGGTGCAAGCCCGTCCTTTATTGGATGAAGCTGTTAACGTTATAAATATATAATATATATACACATAACGTTATCACGGGGGTACTTACATTCTTTCCGATACAACAAGTAAAGCATAGAGAGCCACTTTTCTTTTAATTCATTTCAATCTCAAACACATCCAAAATTCACAAAGTTTCACTCTGGAAACGCCTGGATCCGGACAGCTAGTGTGAAAGGGCCTTCCGAGCCAGTCCGCACCACACTGGTGTGATAGAGGACAAATATTAGTGTGTTGGAAGAATGAGTTTCATTGGACAGCCAGAGCACAGCACACAATAAATAGGGAGTATTATTAACCCTAGCCTTAAGGTAATTTAAGGTTACACTGAGGTACCTACCATCTTCTGTCTCTAGGTAGAGGTAGGTGGTCATAATATTGTACAGCTTAAGGAAACTCTGACCACCACAACAAGGTATTCTTATTTAACAGCAATTATTAATCTTTTTACATTTTGAAAACTGGTAAAACAAGAGTGATCATACCTTAAGACATGTAAGTTACCAGTAACAAGTTGTTTGGTACGAGTTCCACATACATGAGTGTTTGACGAGCTCATCAAAAAACTGAAGATGTTGACTGAGCATTGTGCCGTAGATGCGAACAATCTGTGACTCGGCAGGGAATGTGAGGTTGACTGTACAGAAGCGGCTCAACAACCGGTTGGTGATCTGGTTTCTACCACCACCTGGGGGGCCCATGGACCCTAGCAGCAACATGCCCTATGAACATGAGGATGTGGATCTATCATTTATGTAGATACAATATGTGACTCAGCAGGGAATGTCTGGTTGATAGTACAGGAGCGGCTCAACAACCGGTTGGTGATCTGGTTTCTACCACCACCTGGGGGGCCCATGGACCCTAGCAGCAACATGCCCTATGAACATGAGGATGTGGATCTATCATTTATGTAGATACAATATGTGACTCAGCAGGGAATATCAGGTTGATAGTACAGGAGCGGCTCAACAACCGGTTGGTGATCTGGTTTCTACCACCACCTGGGGGGCCCATGGACCCTAGCAGCAACATGCCCTATGAACATGAGGATGTGGATCTATCATCTATGTAGATACAATATGTGACTCAGCAGGGAATGTCAGGTTGATAGTACAGAAGCGGCACAACAACCGGTTGGTATAAATAAATAAAGTAAGACTTCTTTTATTTTATTTACTTCAGTATTAATAATACTGTCAATTGTATTGCCTCAAAATACACACTTATGAGCTAAAACTGACTTTTTGTCAGCTAAAAGACCTACCTGTTGCCCTCCATATGGACAGACACCTGATAAGGATTATAATATGAGAGGAGAGTTGAAAATAATAAATGTTTTTGCCATTGAAACAAAAATTTTCAAAATCGCTTCCACCCACCATAAGACATAGTTGTGCACCAAACAAAATTAATTTCAAACAATTTACCGATCCAGAAAGCTACTGGAAGTAAATAGGTCTTTCAAGCCTTAAGATAGATTTATTTTTATCTTAACAGAGCTTGGCAATGGGGAAAACCCATGATTATGTCCTACTTCTCTCTCTTGCAATTGAGAAAAAAAAATCTATTTACTCTTTTCAATCATACCTTAATGAATTTCTGAATTTGTTTCTGACGGTCGTACCAAAAGCCGTAATCTATCCACTGTCGTATGAGCTCTAAAGGAGGTTGAGATCCGTAAGTTTCTTTAGCTGGCATGTTGAAATCATCCATGTAAGTGATCATAGTCTTGCCTTGAAAAACGAGAAATCTATAAATATCTTGCTAAATAAACAGTTTTGGATATTTACTATAACAAAGGACTACTTTTTTATTTTTTTTATTTGAAAAATTACAAAATCTTACAACATTTTATAAACAAACTTGCTGCAAAAGCCAGAAAAATTTGGCTTGTCTGCAGCTCAAAGAGATAAACTTGTTCTAGATAACAATGAACTTTGTCCCTTGGTCAGTCCTTCTCCATATTACACTTAGGTTTTCCTTGTTTCTTGTCAAGATCTGCTATCATTGTTGTTTTTACTTATTCTCTACCTTTCTATCAAAAACTTAACTTGCTTTAAAACAACTTGAAACAATTAGGGTATCTTAAATAAATAAAATATATAACAATAAATAACATGCATTAAATACTTCTCAACTTTAACAATAATATAATGAAATAATTTATATAACATTACAACAATACATAACTAAATAAATAATAAATAACTAAACAATTTATAATAACAACAATATTAAACCAGTTTTAATGGATCCCTTGAGATGACAATACTAAAATAAATAACGTGCATTAAATGATTTTAACTTTAACAATAATATGACAAGTAAGTAATTTAATAAACAATATTTAAATGGATTCATTGAGATAACAATGCTTAAGCCTAGATTTCAAGACTCTAAAACTAGTTATATTTTCTATTTCAGTTGGCAATCTATTAAAAAACTTTGGAACTAGACATTTTCTAACTCTTTTTGAAAATTTGTTTGTGGTCTTAAGGACAATATAAAACTGTTTACGTGAATTGTATCTATGGTCATTTTTTATTTTAAATTCATTTGAGAAATAGTAATCTAGTAAAATTATATACTCAAATAATATATCCACTGGTAATACCTCAACTATCCTATATCCGAGCAGAGGGTTTTCTGACAAAACAGTAGAGTCAAGCTTAGTCATAGTTTTTATGATTCTATTTAGCATAGTTATTATTTGATTTTTGGCTGTGGGTAATGCTGATCCCCATAATCTTAAGGGCCGGTACACACACACCGACTTGGACGCATGTGAGTACGACTGTTCGTGTCGTGCTGGCATACGACAAAGTCGTGTTACCTCACGACAGTTGTATCGGTATACCACTCAGCAAACTCTACTGGCTTTAGGACTACTAACCCAGCTAACCCAGGCATACAGGCATACACTCATGTATAAACAGAATGAATGTGTATGGAAAGTTTAGTCGTTGCTATGTAAAAAAACTTGTTTTGAAACACTTTGCAAAAATAAACAAGAATTTATGTAATGCCATTTATGTACATTTCATTATACATCCTTAATTTGTCTAATTATATGTGTTATCAGTTAAGGTAATGTTAATTTTGGTTAATTTTTGTTGCCCTTTACAATAAGTTACCATTACAATAAGTTATTTTTGAAATGTACATACGGTAGACTCTCTCTAGAGTTTGGCCACCTCACGACTGGACCACCGGCCGGACTAGAAAATGGCCGGACTATCCGGCTGTACTGTCAAAATTTATAATACCCCATTTAATGCATCACCTATGGTTAAAAATCAACAAAGACGTTGTTTAATGTTGAACAGTATGAAAAAATACAATCATTCACTTATTTTGAAGTAGCCTACATTAATTTAATAATACTTGACTTAACCTCTCACAACCGTTGCCATAATAACATCTTGAAAACGTCTAAAATAGCAAAAAGTTGGGTTTTGAACGTTTGTAATTTAATAATTAAGTGTTCTTAGACCAGTTTTAAATAGCTAAAAAACCAGCGTGGCGCCCCACAGTCGTGTCCCGAGACGTACTAGTGTGTATACACCGACGCAACAGCCCTATAACGCCATGTCCCGCTATGACTCAAAACGGTCGTGAGCCCATACGACACGACTTTCCTGACGGACCCCCAGTCGGTGTAGGGCGCAACTCAAAATTTGTCGTCCACGACTTTGACACCTCCACGACTGATGTCGCACTAGTGTGTACACCCCCATGCGACTTCCATTGCCTGCTTTGTTTCTCTACTTGTCGTGCAGATATACGATTTCTTGAGTCGTACAGGGGCACGACAAAAGTCGGTGTGTGTGTACCGGCCCTAAGCCATATCTAATCACTGATTCACATATTCCTGAATACATGATTTTCATTGTGTGTTAATGGTAAAAAATCTTTTAAATAGAAAATCTTTGCTGCACAAACTTGTAGCCTGTTTGTTACTGTCTTAATTTGTTGATTGTTGTTGTCTTAATTAACTGAAAATGCTTGTTGAAAAATATATGCAGTTAATTTTCATTGTCTGCATGAAGGACCCTGTCTCCTAACCCTTGTCTATCTGGGACTGGTCCCGGGCCTTACACCATCCTGGCCAGTCCTCAGATAGACAAGAGGGAGAGGAAACAGGTTCCATTATGACTGTACCTACCTCCAAAAGGGACGTAAACTCCTTTTGTTCTTTTCTCAACTCGACTTTCAATAAAATCTTGTACATTGACTGAAGTCGTCTGTGGAAAAAAACTGTGATAATTTCTAATTCAAGACAATACCACACTATAAACAATAAAACAAGGTGGGGTAGGGTTAGAAATAAAAAGAGAAGTAATTAAAGAAAGCTTAGGGGAAAAGAGAGAGAGTAGAACATTTTGACATGTGAGAAGAATGTGATAGAGAGAATGACTAGGAGAGAATTGTTAGAAAAATTGAGTTACTGGCAGTAGAGAAAAGGAAAGAGAGATGAACTAGAAAAAAGTGAATGGATGAGGTTAAATCAGAAATAAGTGATTCTCTACCATTTTTACCATTTTTTGGAGAAATTGTGCAGTGTGAATAAACATTCTATAACTACATGTTTGGGACAGACCATACCATTATTCTAGTTCCACAACAATAAAAAATGGAAAGGAGTGGTAGAAAAAAACTTTAAAGGGATGAGGAAATGAAGAGACGTAGCTGACAGCCAGACCTGGGAACAACCCTAGGGGGAAGGAAATACTGGATGTATGTACGTAAAATATTGCACTAAAAAATAAACATTGAAAAGTATTACCAACCAATTTCAAAACACTTTAAATTTGTATATTTTTACAGTTTAATCTTAATAACACTGATAGAAATATCTATACTCCGTACTATTAAGTCAATTATATTATAAAGGAAAGCTAAGTGACAGAGTTTTTTTCAAGGGATAATGTTCAGCTTGCTTATCTGAGTTAAGAGTTCAGAGTCTGATAAATACACAACAAAAGGCTACAAACATAACACTAATAATTTGTCATGATATAGGACTACTTCAGAGAATATGTTTGGGGTTCGTAGTAACTATTGGACATGGATACTAATTTCCTCAGGTAAGCCAGCTGATCTCTATCTCACCTGGGCAGACATGTTGATTGACAGCAGTGAGTATCTGTCACAGTCCAGCTTGGCCAGTACAGACTGAGCAGTGGATGTCTTGCCTGTGCCTACGATGCCTGTGAGCATCACGGGGTGTCCGGCAGTCAACAACTTGGACGTCAAATACTCGTACCTCACAGAGTCCAGTGTCGGCACTAGGATCTTGAAAAACGGTAACCTGAGCACACAAATAAAGTTGAGATACCAACAAAACCCCTAACACCTTAACATCCTACGCATTACTTTAGGCTGGACTAACAGGGTTACAACATAAGCACTTAGATAAAATCCATTGGTGGGATTTGAACCAAGGACCTAGGGGACCGAAATCTCGCACTCACTAGACCAGCTTGCTCCCAAGCCCCATACTAGTAACAAAGTCTTATTCATGCCTGCTTTCAAAAAGAAGAGATTTGATCTCTGCCCAAAACCTTATAACACAGCTTAATACGTTTTTAACATGATTTGTGAACAAATTTACATTCAATTTGTTTGTTTTAGTTTGAATGTATTATTCTGCAGGAAAAATAGAAAGGAGATTGTGCAAATAAAATCCAGTGTTCACAATCTGCAACATTTAGCTAATTACTCACTCAGGATTGTATTTCCAGTTGGCAGGAAGATCTGTCTCCCAGCTGACGAATGACTGAGATCTGACATCTACGTAGTACTCGTACACAGTGTCCTTCAGCGGGAACACTCCCTCCAACTCACGTATGTATGTGTCCACCTTTCTGCGACCAGCTTCATTCACTCCAGCACACAGGGACCAGATCATACTGTAAAACAATCAGTATTGTAAGAAACATTGTTTTAATTCGGTTACCCACTTGGAATGCAAGTGACTAGCTAGGCTTTAACTGTGTTGTACTTACGTCAAGTCAAATAAACAGAAAATATAAGTTTTGAAAACACATCCTAGGACTAAAAATATATTATATTAGTAGCTCTATCCTAGCTTTATAACTTCAGATAACATAGGAGAGTGTATGTGTTTTTGAGAAATCACAGTTTTATAAACCTTACCTAATGGCTTACCTTTACCCCACTTTGATGTGAAAATTATAAAAAAAAAATCCAAAAACATTCTTTATCCAATTTGTTTATACAAGCATAGACCCAAAAGGAGGTTCAATTAAGTAAAGGCCCAACCAAGCATGTGGCAAAACCATAATAATATAACCCACAATTTGCCTTGTAGTAAAAGGCTCTACTCTAAACGCATAAGACCTAAATAAAAAAAAAATATAAATAATTGATAATGATTTTCCTATTTTGGTTTTTTTCATCATCCACTTGAGCTTTCAATATTTCAAAATCGAATCAAGTACAGTAGACTCTCAGTAATCCGGCAGATATAGGACCACCATACTGCCGGATAAGTGAAAATGCCGGGTTACTGGAATGTTATCATTAAAAACACTTAAAATGCAATTAAAGCACGTCTCCGAAGTTCGCATGATCGGAAACCGCTATTGCCACGATCGGGCATGACGATGATGACAATTACGTATTCGCGGGAGGCGATGATAACGTCTACACGTCCGCAGGAGATAATCGTGAATTTGCCGCCATCGCGCATGACGACGATGACGTTTTCGTGACCGCGGGAGATGTTTATGATTTTGCCGCGATTGTGCTTGACGACGATGACGTTTCCGTGACCGCGGGAGGCGATGATAACGTCTATATGTCTGCTGGCGATGTTCATGAATTTGCCGCGAATGCGCATGACGACGACAGAATTTTGCCGCGATCGTGGAAGACCTCCCGTCAAAAGACGCCGGATTACTGGAGTGCCGGAGTGGTGCAGTGCCGGATTAGAGAGGGTCTACTGTACATTTTATTCCAGAGAGAACAATAATAACTAAAACCAGTGCTAACTTTTGTAAAAAATGAGGTACCGGAACTCTAACATTTTTAATGTGATAAGTACCTATTTAACTAGGTACCTATTTAAAGCAATATTTTTATCTTTCCAAATGAGATGTACTGGAACTCTGTTCCGCCCCGTTCCCCCACCAATCTAGCCCTGACTAAATCTATCCAATTTTCCACCTGCCCTACCTTGCAACTACAGGCCTTAAATCTGTAACTTACTTTGATGTTTAAATTATTTGTAGCCTAAGTTATTGAATGTTATAGGCCCTAATTGATATGCTAACCACTGGACATTTTATCCTTGCAGATTACTGAGACTTCTTAGCCTAAGTTACTCTCATATTGACTTCAACTATACAAAATGTTCTTTTTGTAATTTGTTGCAATAAATTCTTGATTCTTGATTCTTAATTGACTACAAGATAATTAACTGCGTCACTTCTCACCAAAATAAGAACCACAGTTTGGAGTAAAACTCATAAGCGGGTATGTCCGTAGGTTCTTTCACAAAGCCATTCTGTTCCGTGGTGAGAACAGACAGCAGTTTACACAGGGATGCTACGGCACTCAGCTCGGGTATCGGCACTACTTGGTCACAATGCACCCTTACAAAGTCCAACATCGGCTGCACGTACATGTCAAAGTGCTTCCTCATCTGTGAAACACACTTGTAGTTTCTCTACACAATTTTCTTTGTATGTATATTATATAGTATTTCAATTTTTCTGATATTTCTTGACTAAAGATTAAGAGCGTCTAAGGCATTTCAATTACATTTAGGTGCAATATTATTTAGTTTCACAATTTAAGATACAAACATAATTTTGAAACCGTAAGAAGTTATTTGGTTTCAGGACACACTTAGGGCTTTTCAGACTACTCATTCTCAATTTTAAGTGAGAGAGAGAGAGAGAGAGAGAGAGAGAGAAAAATTCTATATTTACAACAAATTATTTTGCAGCATTACATAAAGGAAATAAAAAAATATCACATGGGTCACAATGACCTGTGCGTGATAAGTGTAAGTGTGTGTAAGTGAAATCAATGTCATTGGAAGATAATTATTCTGTTTTGTATGGTTAAAATCTTGCAATAAAAATGTTCATTTAATCATTACTTGACCAAGAATAACATGTACAACATTTCCTTTAATTAGGTTTGCTGGCTTAAAGCATCATAAAAGCACTTTTATACATAGTACTCCTTTTGTTATATATTTTCAAAGAAACAGCACACTTCTAAAAAAAGAATACAAATTTTCGGTTTGTTTTAATGCTTAAAGAACACTTTAAGTGTTTAAGTCATCCAAATATTTTGAATTTCTCAATAGAATTAAACTATCTTAAAATTAACAACCCTTAAATGTTTTTTATTTAACTTACAGTAGTTACATAGACTTTATTTGCGCAAGAGTTCAGCCAAGATGAGACATAAGGCTCCCAGCCAAAGTCCTTGTAGTCGTTAAAGATCATTCCACAACGGGAGACTGTGGCCGGAGAAGCAACAGCGAGATCTTCTACTTCAAACAACAAAGACACCTACGACATTCAAACAACATAGAGTGATGACTACGTCTGGAACCTCACCGAGAATAACAGCAAACCTTACACATTACTACTGATGACAGTAACCTACATATTTGTATCATCATCAAATAGTTGCCCCTTTGAGGGATGGACAAGAAAATCTGTAATAGGATCCTACGATCTACAACAAGAGTTTAAATACCTGGTTGCCTGAGAAATCTTAGTCGTCTGAGTGGCGACCGGTTTCAACACACTTAAGATGCTATTGTCAAGACTTACGAAGGAATATTATCGCTGCTAGTAGGTTGTCATAAAGTCTTTAAAACATATGAGATAATTAACCTATCAAAAATTAATTGTGAAGTACCATCATCCAGGAGGCAAGATATCATAAAATTAAACCTAAGATAAGCTGTTTACAAATTGAAAGGCCTTTTATTTAACAATGCAGGAAACCAAACATCAAAAGGTCAATTAAATAACTTGTTAAATAAATGTTGCCGTCCAACACACATAATTACTTCACTGTTTTGAAGAGTCGTAATAATTTTTTGTTTCATGTCTCCATGTTTGTATGTGTATGTAAGTGTTATGACGACTCATTGCAACCCAGTGATGAAAAGATTCAAAACACAGAGTTCAATTTTAAAATGAACCTTTGAATCCATAGCTTTTCAACAATACCCCCGCCGCAGCAAACCTGCAGACTAAGCGAATTTCCATTTCCCTGAATGGATTTACACTAAAATGTCTCCTTAAAATTATCACATTTATTCCCTATTTAAATAGAATCAGTTTAAAACATACTTAGGTTTGCTGCAACAGGGAGGGTAAAAGTGTTTTTTAAGTAAAATGTTAATAGTTAGTAAGAAATAAAAACATTTTCCAAATTTGGGCAAAATATGTTTATAAACAAGCAAACTACAACAGTTTACTTATTCTCCATAAGAATAACATGGGAATTTTAAATTTACAATTTTTTGGAATTTTCTCCGTAACCATTAGGCGCATTATAACGCTTCAATATACTAAATTATTTGTTTTTTTAAGCTCTACAAAATAGTTACAAAAGAAATTGCAAAATTTTATGTTTTTTGGGTCAAAAATGGGAAAAACCCATTTTTTCCCCATAAAAGCCCCCATAAACCCCCGTTCCCATGGTCCGATCATGCTGGTTCGCGAACTCGTTCGAATAAACGTAGGTTTACACGTTTGTACCAAATTTCATCAAAATCGGATCATTTTTGCTCGAGTTATCGCGCTAACGGACACATATATATATAAATATATATATATATATATATATATAAATATATATATATATATGAATTTGAACGGATGGTGTTTTTGACCTCTAGGGACCTCAAAACGAAAAAAAAAAATCGGTCCCGGGTCCAGGTCTTACCGTGAGTACTACGGTAATAGCTTATTCCCTATATGGGAAATTCGCTAAAACCAAAAGATAGTAATTGTTAAGTAATCAGGAGGGCAACACCTCAAAAATGAAATAAGTACACAACTGAAAATAGAATTATTGCACATGTCTGACGTTTGTACTCTTTGCAAAGTCAGTGTGGTGACAGAATTATTACGGCCAATAAGCCTGGATAATTGAGTGACAATCTAAAATCCCAATCTAAGTTTCCATCCCGTACTACAAGGCATGATGCCATGTTGGAATTGCCTCGTTTTTGACTAAAATTAGATTCAAATTCAAATAAACAATAAACTGCTTTTGGCCAGAGATGTGGATGGGACATTCAGTGACAAATCATCAATAAATGATTGGAAAACAGCTATGTTATTGTAGTGTTACATTTGATTATTGTGTTTTGATTATGGTTTTGCCTGCATTTATATATTTGTATGTTATTGAACCAGAGTTGTAAGAATAATAAACCAACTTTAAAATTGTTGAAAAACGTTCTACACTTACTAATACTATTACAATATAGATTATTTATAAGTTGTACCTGTTCGGGCATGGTGATGCGCTCACTGTTGATCAGTGTGAGCACTTTGTTGTCGTCCATTACACTGTTCATGTTCTCAATCCACACTGCGTCTACCGGTCCATCAAACAGTATCCACTTCTCATCACTGCTCTCGTCTGTCATGACATCAAGTTGGAAGAGTTACTAAATGATTTTTAAGTGATTATTTTGTTTGCCTATATTTTTTATAAGTGTAAAATTAGTAAATCGATAAGATTATGATTTAAGGAAAGCATATGCATTTCAACTCAAATCAACAAAGTTAAGAAAGGTAGTTAAATATTTTGCAAAAACTAACGTTAAGTTTGTTGGTCATACAGTGGTACAGTGGTAAAAGTATACAACTAGGACACTAGGACTATTGCACATTCGATAATTTAAATTTTGAATACCTGCACAAGTTTTCCTCATGATAGCAGATATAACACCATCTGACCATTCACTTGTAGCCAAGTTGTATTCACCATAAAGTTCTCCTAGAGAAAGAGCTTTTGGATTTATTGGATACTCCTGAAATCAAGTCGCATATGTTGTATTGGAGATTGGACTATATGTTATATTCAAATCAAATCACTTTGATTTGATTTGATATTATTTTTGTTGTTGTTGCCAGCTATCTATATTTTTTACCTTTAAAAAAAATGTGTCATCACTGTTAGTACTTTTAGGTTATGATACAAGAAATCACAGACTTTGGATAAGAAAGTTAATTTATTTTGAGTCATTAGCCTGCCTTCAACAAACTGCATTTCTGTATCATTTCACATTTCACATTATTTCATTAGTTGGAACCTAATTTTTCATACTTTCTTTTTTATGGACTATTTAAAAAACATTACTGAATTCTATATTACAAACATAACTTATTTAACCAAAATACACTATCAAGTATCAACATAGCAATAAAAAAACCCTCTCTTTGTTATTCTTTATCCCCAAATGTTTGATTTAGATGACAGACACTTGGTAGGTGCTTACAATTTTTGTAAACTAAATTTTGAACTCATCAAATCAGAAAGCACAACAAAGATATATATTTATTACAGTTTCCATCAAACCTTGAAATAACAACTCATTTATGAATGAAATGTTTGAGTGCCAACATGTTGAAATGTTACGATCAGAAAACGACTAACAGAATAAACAGCAACCAGAGTCAACTACCGAAATCATTGTGATTAATATTTTCACCATTAGTTTTACTCACCGAGACAGCCTCATAGCCAGGCACTCCCTGAGCCTTGAGTTTACCCATGGTGCCCTGCAGTACCTTCCATGTAGCACTCTTGGCTGCTCCGGTCCTACCTACGATCATCACAGAGTGACGAGATGTCTTGGTTTCATACAGCTGTATCACTTTGTTCACTCCGATCTCGATTGCCTGGCAAACAATTACAATAGTCAAATTACTAAATTGTTTCACAAACAACAATCAAACACAATAAGGCCAAATATAGGAGTCAGAGTAGGAATGTTGGTGAAAAACTCTGCAACTTTCGGTTTTAGACGGTAAGTGTAGCTCATAGCATGTAAATGTAGCTAAGGCTCTTGAACTCTATTATGCAGTGTGTCGAACATTTTAAGATTTTGGGGACATTTATTAAAAAATTAAAGATTATACAGTTTTCAACTTTCCCCTCCTCTCTCTCTCTCTTCATTCTCCTTCACTGAAACCATACATCAATAGAGACTTTCAAGTTTGACCATAAAAGTGATAAAATATCTGGTTTTACATTACCTTTATCAGTTCCAAAAGTAACTTTCGTCAACGTGTGTGTTACATGTTTCGGCGAGCTGCCATTGTCAAACACTTCAATACAGGAAGATGTAGATCCGCTTGAATAGCTTCGTTTTCACAACACATTACACGACATACAACATACACGACACGTACGACATAAAAACAATAAAAATGTAGTTTGATAGGCCTATCATGAATACGCAACACTGCCGGTACACGAGCGGGAACAGACTGTCGGTGGAGGGTTCAAGTCAGCGCTATCTGGTTGAATTATCTTCGTTATCTGTTTTGTGGTCAGCTGATCAGATTTGTTTCCTTGTTGTAGTAGCGTATTAAAAATTATATTTGACTTAAACTGGAGTTTGTCATTCAGGATATGGTTGTTGGAATCCAGATTTTTTATTGATTTGTATATTTCAAACTCCTCCAAGACGTCCATTTTATTTCCCTTTTGACAGTAATGTAGTATTTGCAGACCGGTGTTAATGTCATTCATATCGTGATTACAGTCAATAAGGTGTTGGGCAAATGTTGATTTTTGTGTGTCTGTTCTCGCCGAAACATGTAACACACACGTTGACGAAAGTTACTTTTGGAACTGATAAAGGTAATGTAAAACCAGATATTTTATATATTACAGTTCCGGGGCTACAACAATGAATTTTAATAAAAGTGATGTTTTTTTTTCCTAGGACGCTAGGCATGAGCCTGGGATTGTTTTTCACATTACTTCAGACTAGACCTAGTGATTTGACAGGATTTGAACCCGGGACCTCTTGGACCGAAGTCCCACACTCTAACCACTAGACCAGCTCGCTCCCCCACGCCACAAAGTGATGTAAGACTACAACTGGTGGGATTTTAACCTGGCCTTCACAGCTTAAGATATTCTAATCACTAGAACAGGCACTGCTGTAGGTCTCATCACATATTACAAAAATCACTCCAGAATTTTGAACCAAAATTATTTTGATTTTTTACAGATAATTTTCAAAATATTAGTCATAGCAAATATTGAAGCAAAACTGTAAAGACAGGTGGTCCTTTCTATCTTTGAATAACATCTGAGTTGTTAAAATAGGAGTGATTAAACGTAAATATAGGAGTGAGCAGAACGTGGGATTTTGGTCTCTGTGGTTCAAATCCCGCCAATCACCAATGGATTTTATATGACTGATAATCCAATGTCTCTCTTGGCCCTAGCCTGAAGTAATGTGAGAAATGATTCCGTGCTACAGCCTACCATAAAAAAGTAAATAAATAATAGATTTCTGCTTCGTCTAAGTGAAAGCTCTTACAAATTCAAATTCAACACATTATGGTTCTCTCAACACTAAAGCACTAACCTGGAGAGATTGCTCCTGCATCTCTTGTTTGATAGCTGTGATCATGACACTATAGTCGATGGGGAACAAAACAACACCGGGGAACAAATCTCCAGTGATTCTTTAACACTAAAGCACTAACCTGGAGAGATTGTTCCTGCATCTCTTGTTTGATAGCTGTGATCATGACACTATAGTCGATGGGGAACAAAACAACACCGGGGAACAAATCTCCAGTGATTCTTTAACACTAAAGCACTAACCTGGAGAGATTGCTCCTGCATCTCTTGTTTGATAGCTGTGATCATGACACTATAGTCGATGGGGAACAAAACAACACCGGGGAACAAATCTCCAGTGATTCTTTAACACTAAAGCACTAACCTGGAGAGATTGTTCCTGCATCTCTTGTTTGATAGCTGTGATCATGACACTATAGTCGATGGGGAACAAAACAACACCGGGGAACAAATCTCCAGTGATTCCGTTAAAGAGTGGCAAATCATCTGAAGTTAGTTTGGCCAGATTCATATCCTTCATGGCCAGAAGTACCACCTACAAAAATATGACATCCATTTATCATCACAGCAGGCTGCAAGAAAGGAGATCAGCTTTGGTTCCTTATATAAGTTTGAATTAGCTGTTGAAACTATTCTGCGTATCCTGTTAAATTATTTATAAAATATCTAGTATGTGTTTTCCTAATAGACTTTCCTCCAACAATGTAAAAGTTCTTTTAATGATGTAGAGAGGACGGTGTTGTGCCACTTTTTGTGACTGAATGCAAGTAAAATACAAAAAATTATAAAAATATCAGCTAAAAGACTGGCTTCTTTATGGTAGTTTTCAATTAATATTACTGTAGAAAAAAACCCAAATATTTGGGATTTTTTCTTAACCTTTGGGCAGCATTTTTTTGGGACATCTGTCATTAGCCCAGTAACTTAAGTTAAAAATCAAGGCCAACAAAGACATGAAAGATGTAAGGCTGATTTTTTGCATGGTGATAGTGTATGATAGGAAGGGTGTTTTCTGAAAGTTCCCCGAATTTCCCCCCCTTGCTTCCCCTTAAAACCCCCCCTCCCCCAAAACACCAGGTTGAAAGTGTAGTGTTTTACTAAATCACCTATATCTTTTGATGTAAACGAGCTATCAGCATAATTATTTTTTCTTTGAACTCCCCGTAAAATTTACTTTAATAAAATAACCTTACATGTAGCATTATCTCTATTGGGTGGGTTTATATCTGTGATATAACAAAAAATATTAATTTTTTTTACATAAAATTGTAGATTAGGTCAAACCCTGGTTTTTACAGTAAGTCGTACGTCAATGTGTTTGAAACAAAACTTTTTACCTATTTTATGAGCTTTCCAAAAATGTATAACAATATATATTTTAATTTAAGTTGTTACCGAATGAAGCTATTTAAATCCATGCTTCACTTAGCACATCATTCCAAATTGTTCAGTAAATATTACTAAATGATTACTTTTTATTTATTTATTGTTTACACACCCTGTGTGAATGTTTAACAAGCAAAATAAGAACACTGAATTACAAAAATAGTAAGAAAATAAGTACTCACAAGGATTAAAAATTAAGTAATCGGTAGTTATAAGAAAAGGCAAATATATGCTCAACAGGTTTAATTAGCCTACAGTTAAAAAACACTTAAGTAAGGCATAAACAATACAGTACATATCAACTTTCTTTTCCCTCATCATCGTCAGTTCCTTCGTCAATGAAGGGTGGGAGTGAATTTATACAATCAATGCTTTATACAATCATTTATACAATCAATTTAGTTGTACAAAGTTTAAAAAAAAAACAATTTAGTATTTTCTCACCACTTAAAATTTGTAGATCACTTAGCTTATTACCAATAACTTTTAAATGGAGGGAAAATCTACCAAAGTGGATGTGATATTCTGAAAGAGAATACAATTTACTACAAATAACTACCATGCATTTTTTGAAAATTCTTAATAAAGGCAGGCAAAAGCTGGCTACAAATAGAAACTTGAAAACAGAAACTTGAAAAAAGAAACTTTCACCACAAATATTTGATAAACTCACACTTTCATAATTATTTGCAAATCTACATGAATTAGGCTTTCCAATGACCCATTAATTAACAAAATCAGTCTAGTAGAAGTCTAGATTTAGTTGTACAAAGTTTAACGAAAATATCCCTTACTCAGTATTTTATCATTACTATAAATTCAGAGGTTGCTTAGCCTTTTAGCAAATAACTTTTAAATGGTGAGGAAATCCACCAGAGTGGAAGGTGATATTCTGAAAGAGAATAACATTTCCTACAAATTGGTACCATGCACTTTTTGGAAATACTCAAAATAAGTAGCCAAAAGTCGCACCCAAATAATACGTGTGAAAAACACAGTTTTCAATGTATTTCTTTTGGAAAACATTTTTTTTCAACATAAATCATAACAAAAACAAACTTTCATAATTATTTGCAAATTTACATGAATTAAGCTTTCCAACGACACAATATATATAAAATCGGTCCAGTAGAACTCTAGATTTAGTTGTACAAATATTTTTAAAACTGAATTATACAGGGTTAGTAAAAAGTGTGGAGACCCCCTGTTATTTTTTTAACGGCCCATACTAGAAAAAATAAACTGGGCACACCTTTATGGCATGTTATGAAGTACTTTTTGGGCATAACCACCACTTGGTGTACATCCCCAAAATGGGGGATTTTGGGGGAAACTCAAACAACCCTTTAAAAACCACATTTTAAATGTTAAGCCCCATTGAGTGGCCCCTCATTTTGAAGGTCCTGGTCAAAGAAAACTAACAACGCAAACTAGAGGTTTCTATCTCAATCCAGTAAAAAATGGAAGCTGATTGAAATCTTTAGAAATCAGAAATAACTTGCAATTTAATATTAAATTGGCTGCCATATTTTACTGTGTTAAGATAGAGACCTCTAGTTTGCTAGTTTTCTTTTATTATGATCTTCAAAATGAGGGGTCACTCGATGGGGCTTATCATTTAAAGTTTTTGAGTTTCCCCCCAAAATCCCCCATTTTGGGTTTGGTAACCAAGTGGCTATTAGGCTTCAAAAGTACTTCATAACATGCCAAAAAGGTGTGTAGAGTTTAGTTTTCCTAGTGTGAGCCGTTACAAAATTTACAGGGGGTCTCCAGACTTGAAAAGCTGTAAGTTAAATTTAACTTCTGAGAATTTCAATTGGCTGCCATTTTTTACTTTATTGAGGTAGATACCTCTAATTTGCGTTGTTGGCTTTCTTTTACCAGGACCTTCAAAATGAGGGGTCACTCAATGGGGCTTAAAATTTGAAATTTTAGAGTTTCCCCCAAAATCCCCCATTTTGGGGACGATCATCAAGTGGCGGTTATTCCCAAAAAGTACTTCATAACATGCCATAAAGGTGTGCCGAGTTTAGTGTTTTTAGTATGGGCCGTTAAAAAAATTTACAGGGGTCTCCACACTTTTTACTAACCCTGTATTGTATATAGAATAGATATTTACTGGACAAGTTGGAATGGTACGCTAAATGCGCTTTGTGGCTGTTTGAAGCATGGATTTAAATGGCTTCATTCGGTAACAATTTAAATTAAAATATATATTGTTATACATTTTTGGGAAGCTCATCAAACAGGTAAAAAGTGTTGTTACATTGACGTACTACCTACTGCGAAACCGACGTTTGGCTTAATCTACAACTTCACGTTTTAAATAAAATAATATTTATTTTGTATCACATATAAAATCCCACCCAATAGAGATAATGCTACGTGTAAGGTTAATTTATTAAAGTAAATTTAACGGGGAGTTCAAAGAAAAAACAATTATGCTGATAGCTCGTTTACATCAAAAGATATAGGTGATTTAGTTAAACACTACACTTTCAACCTGGTGTTTCGGGGGAGGGGGGGTTTTAAGGGGAAGCAAGGGGGGGAAATTCAGGGAACTTTCAGAAAACACCTTTCCTATTATATACTATCACCATGCAAAAAATCAGCTTTACATCTTTCATGTCTAGGTTCTTACCTAAAGTGACTGGGCTACATGTGCGCCTGATGTCTGCCAATCGTGCCCAATGTCTGCTGAGTATGCCATACTCTGCCCAAAAAAAGGCTTACAAAAAAGTGTTTATAGGTTTAGACCGATGCCGGATTATTAAATAAAAAGTGCCTTTTTTACCTTCGGATGCTAGATTAGCAGGTTCTCACTCTATTACTTATGTAGGTATTAATTATGTTTATGTGAACACTTTTCCCCCTTTTGATTTAATTGAATTTCTAAGCGGTATTGGATTTCATGTCATGGAGTCTAATCTGTTCTGTAACATTATAACTGTGCAGCAGTAGCACTAGCAAACGACAAACATCTTGATTTCGCCCCAAAAAATATAATTCCAATGTTAAATTTACTATAATTTCAAACTAGTTTTTGGTTGCAATTGACAGAAAGTTAAATGAGTTATTATTATTATTTTAGTGGTTTATCACCAAGTTTCTGCACAAAATTATTGCACTATTTAAAATTTTTAATCCGCTAATAGTGTAATCAATACAACAAACCTCCTCGTCAGGAAGGTTGGGGTGTTGACGTCGCTTTCTTCCAGCGTATCTCAGCAGCGCCACCATACCTCGCAGACCAAAGTCATAGTGATCCTGCTTACTCAACTGTTGACGAGCCAATGAGAACAGAGTATACACCTACAAAAGGGCAACACAAGTCATGTGATTTGATCCTTTACACTAGACGTCTCCAAGTTAAAGTTTAAGCCAGTTTAGAACATATTAAATCATTGTCACTACTTTCAAAACAGGAATGCCACCTTTGTGAGTATTTTAAGCTGAAAGAGAATTCTTTTAAAACTCCTATGGCAATAACTTTAATTTAAAGTTTTTCTTGTTTTTGAATCAACAAAAGGGAACATATTTGTAAAGTTCATAATTGTTGGGATGTTTCCAAATTTGAGTCTATTCATTAAGTGACTGTGACAATGTTTGTACAACTCTTCCAGGATTTACCTTCTTAGCCAAGTTGCGTGTGTCCCTAAAGCCTTCCCCAAACAGTAGAATGTCGGCAATCAGCATGCTGTCTGGGACCATCATAGATATCGGCCGAAACATGGACTTCAAGTTGTCAGGCAGCTCTGTTCTTCCAGCGTAACCTTGAACATTTATTGTCTGTTTAGTAAACCAACATGATTAATTAATTACACTTCATCACAAAGTTAATGAAACTAAATTCAACTTAAATTTAACAAAGATTTAACCGATTTTTCTCTAACACTGCAGTAAAATGGTAGTGACGAAAAAAAATTTTTAAATTAAATGTGTTTTTGAAGAAAAAAATATTTTGAAATTGAAAAAGTAATTACAGTAAAAGTTTCCATAAAAACTCTATAGACTAGTTAATATTCTAGGCATTTATTGTAGAGTTTGCATTACTTTATTTTATGATGCGAACACGTTTTCAAGACTTATGCCAAACATTATTATTTATGCTTGTGATAAAGAAAATAATTACAATATAAATTTTAAATAAAAACTTCAAATTTATATTCATTCCAATATTACCAGTTCTTCTTTAAGATAATTACAATGTTGTATTTAATTTTTTTCATTTCCCATGCATTAAATCAGCACACTAAAAAGAACACAGTGAAATGTATCCTACATCAAAAGAAATAGTTTACATCGACACACTGACATAAAACACACAAAAATGGTACATGAAGACTTCATGAACATAAGTCTATTTGCAATATTTACATACAACGAATGAGACTGGATTTTTTTGGGGTGTTTAAAATTCACACTTCTCACTTGTTGAAAAGATATTCTAGTACCTATGAAATGTGTACAACAAAAAATTGTCTTAGAGAGCGCTCACCTTAAAATCTGAAGGTCGCTAGTTTGATTCCAAGCAAGATCATTACAGACCCAGATGCCACACTCACACAACATAAACATGCAGTGGTCCACAATCAGCAAAACAACCATGATTTATTTATAATACCTGGATTCATGGTAATGAAGATTCCACAGGTAGGCACCAAGTTTATAAGGGTTCCCATAAAAGGGAATTTCTTCAGTCCCTGCTGCAAAGCTGACAAAATTGACAATATCTGCTGTGCGACGACTGACAGCACTTCAATGTTGATCCGGTTGAACTCGTCAAAACATCCCCAAGCCCCCGTCTGTGCGAAACCTGTGTACAGGGTATTATCTTGAATAGGTTCATAAACAGTATTGGTGTATTTTGGTTGATCAGCACTGGATGTGGGATACACAAAAGTTGATGAAGGATGTGGGGCGGATCTTTCACAGGGAACTACTTTGTAGATTAAAATAATTTATAAATAGAATATAATTTTGTAATTTACTACACATAGAATAGTCAATAGAATAGTCAATAGAATAGTCGAATAGTCAATAGTCAATAGAATAGTCATTTATTCAGTCTTTAAACAATACATTATTGTAATTGACATCGTCATTATTATTGTAAAAGATATAAGATGCAATACTTATAATTATTAAAATTTGACATGAAAATTCCAAAATATAGGCTGCCCTTATTGAACATTTAACAGGTTTAAAATAATTTTTTTTAAATAGGCAAACTTAACAAACTTAAATTATGAATAATAGTGGGTCTTTCTTAAAAAGGCTAATGGTTATCACAGGTGTACAATGAACATAGAGGGACAAAATTACTAACATTATCACAGATGGAATATGGTAAAAAACATATCAAAATAGTGAACATGAAAAATATGAAAATTAATTACAGTAATAAAAATCCTAGCCTAACTTAAAAGCATTTAACATTAGCAAAAAATGAGATCACCTTCAAAAAATTCCTCAATTTTGTAAAATGGGTGAGATGAAAGCCACATAGTTAATTTTCTTTTAAAGACACTTAACGGCAAGGACTTGACTTGGGGATGAAGCTTATTAAATAATTTAATACCTAAAACAAAATGACTGTTTGCAGTTTTCTGTAGCCTACAGTGAGGTACATCAACTAGACCCCTATTCCTTGTGTTATAACCATGAATGTCTTGGCGCAAATCATACTCTTTTTCCTTTTTCTTAACATTAATCAGACAATGCAGGATAAAAACATTAATGACAGTTAATATGCCAGTGCCCACAAATAACGGTTTACAATGTGCTCTTCGGCGAGATCTAGTTATGATTCTCACAGCCTTCTTTTGAATTAACAATACATTATTTACATGGGTACTATTACCCCATAACAAAATACCATAACTTAAAATTGAGTGAAAAAAAGCATAATACACAGACTTTAAATAATTCTGAGGCAGACTAGAGCTAAGACATTTAAGAAGATAAATACACCTAGACAACTTACCACTAATGAAATCAATGTGTTGAGACCAGGTCAAACAGTTGTCAATCACTAAACCTAAAATTTTTATGTCATTTGGTTCATTGTAATCATCGACTCTATTTCTAGTCTGACAGAGTAAGTGTTGAGTTTTATTCTCATTAATAATCAAACCATTAGCACTAAACCATTGCTTGGCTTCTAAAATAGTATTTTTGGCAATATTAGACAAGACATTTGTATCATTGCTTATACTAAGAAAGGTTGTGTCGTCTGCAAACATTGTAGTTGAAGAAAGGGACACATTGGCAGGTAGGTCATTAATTGATAAAAGGAATAATAAAGGCCCCAAGATAGAACCCTGTGGTACTCCCATTATTACATCCAGACATCTTGAACGATCACCCTTCAACTCTACAAACTGAGATCTTCCATGCAAGTATGATTCAAAAAACTTCAAACACGAACCCCTAATGCCGTAAAAACTTAATTTATCTAATAACACAGAGTGATCTACAAGATCGAATGCCTTGCTCAGATCACAAGCAGTAATCTGAGCAAAGCTCCCGTCTTCAAAAGCTTTAATAATTTTGAACAACATCGACTCAATTGCATCTATTGTGGATAACTTTTTACGAAAACCAAATTGAGTCTCGCTAAGAATATTATTACTTGCTAGGAAGAAACACATTTGGTTATAGATAATACGCTCCATAATTTTACCAAACAAAGGAACTAATGATACAGGCCTATAATTACTAACCTCAGATTTCTTGCCTTTTTTGAACACTGGAACTACCCGTGAAATCTTTTGGGATTCAGGAAAAACTCCATCGTTTAGGCAAACATTTACACAGTGAGTGAGTGGTACTACGATTGCACTTATCACAGACTTTAACACCGCGTTTGACACACCATAAGCATCTTTGCTTTTTGACATTTTCAGCTTTGACACCACACTTAACACTTCATCCTGAGAGACAGGCAACCACTGGTTCAACGAGGCTTGCTGATGGTACTCCGTGTTATGAAGTAGGTCGCTAGAAGAGACAGGAGGTGGGATGATGGATGCCTTCGCTGACTGCACTGACTCCAAGAAGAAGTTGTTATGCTGCTCTGCCGAGATCATAGAGTGCACCCTTTCCGCAGTCGAGGTTGTAGACTTACGAATCAGAGACCAGGCAGCCTGACACTTATTACTGGATGATTCAATAAAGTTCATGTTAGCAGACATCTTTGCTTCATTCACTGCATTTTTATAAAGGTTTCGTAGAGCTTTGTAGGCTTTAAAAGATAGTTCAGATTTAGTTGTTCTATGTACTGTAAGATAGGCCATAACTCTTTCTCTCATTATCTTTAATTCAGGAGTATACCACTTAAGAACTACTTTTCTCTGATTTTTTGAGTTAAAGGATTTTTTGCGAAGTGTCTTTAAAGGGCAACTTACATTATAAATTTCCATAAAACTATCAAAAAACAATTTAAATGTCCGTTCAGCAGACCCATTACCTTTTGAGAGCACTGGACACCAATTAATATCACATAAATGTGAATTTAATATCCTTTAGCCAGGTTTCGTTAAGACAAAGAAAATCGTAATTATTTATGTTACAATGTATGTTGAGCATATTTAATTTACCATCCAAACCTTGAACGTTTAAAAAAAGCAGTTTAATAGCCTTGAATATACTAGAAGCAGAGACAGTCATAGGCACTGTTAGGTTACGAGGTTTTCCGCAGAGCTTTGGGAGTTTAAATCCACATTAGGCTTAGGCTTACGCTTGTTATTGAACATAGATACAAATATGTTTTTAGGCCAGAAGTTGGAGTTAAAGACATCATCCAACACATTAGATGGGATGCCCACTTTGAATGAAGAATATTCCTCTGGATATTTAGAGTTCAACTTGACAACATCAGGTTCACTTTGTATTTTACTACGAATGTAACTTTCCATATCTTCAACCTTAGTAGCGGAATTCAGCCTTGATACAAATAAATAAACTTTCCTTTCTACTGAAGATAATGTACCAGTCTCGGACGACTGACCTGTGATGAACTTGTTTGTTTGAGCTTTAACAGATTTTCGCCCAGATCGATCAGGAATTGACACCATAGGCCTAGTCTTAGGATTGATCTTATCGAATTTTCCACTGTTAGGCCTATCAATGTTTTTATTTCTACGTTTGCTCACTAATTTTGCTAATTTTGCTCACTAATTTGCTCATATAATTTCAATAGCCATTTTTATTTGTCATCTCTTAAGCAATCACGTTTCAAGATTTGAGTTCATTTTCCTACTACTGGATATTGAAGATTGAAATTATTAAATAAACTGTAGTAAAATCTGTAAATAAAATCTAACAAAACCAAAGGATATTGAACAGTTAAAAGTTTATTTAATAATTTCAAGATTTGTTTATATTTATAGCTGATTTTAGGGTCTCAATAGTCTCTGATCGGGCCTGATGACGACTGGTGTGTGACTAATCAAACCTATAGCTAGTATATTTTGTATCGTTTTGTAAATAAATTGACACTATTGTAATTCTTAACGAATGAACAATAAAGAATATTGTATTGTATTGTATTGTAAAATTAAAAATTGTTACCGTGTTTGTAGCCTATTGAGGGGTATTGGAAGATGTTTTTTTATTTGACCTATATCACGTCATCAAACCATATAATGGTATATAATAAAGTAAATATTGAAAGAAATATTGGAGGGAGGACAAGGCAAACTAGGTTAGTGACCTTGCTATCTAGGAGGCGTGCTGGAGGAGTTCATGTAAACACAAAGAGCCCTGCAACCAGTAACTGTTCCAGGCCACCTGATGGGAATGGGGGTCATTCAGCCAGTGAAAGTTTGGGCAACTACTGGTGACTTTATTTTAGAGTAAGGCTCTTACAGTTAAGTTTTGTAAGGTTAAAAGGGGTTTTCAGTCAAAGAGTTCTATATTTGGTTCATAATTTAGTTTAAGGGATTATTGATTTGTTATGAATTAGAATAGTTAAGTTGTGTAGGGACATAAATCATTTGTGGACATTAAATTTGAAGCTTGAGCTGCCTCCAGGACACTATTACCTGAATTGTACCTATGGATTTGTACTTCTAGTTAAGCCAGAAGTAGATCGTTAATAATTAGCTACAGGAGACGCTCGCTAGTCCGGCTCGTTTGGAACATTGTCAAAGGAAATTGGAATAGTTTCATCCATTTCAAAGAACCGTTTGACAGTGTGAGTGTAACCTGAGAAGTTGCGGCCCATGCTCTTGTAGTCAAGACCCTCCGAGCAGTTGATGACGATGACGTAGTAAGCTAGAGCCTTGCCAAGGTCCTTCACAGTTTCCGTCTTGCCTGTACCTGCAGGGCCCTTGGGACTGCCCCCTCTGTACAGGCTCAGTGCTGTAGTCAGTGTTATGTAACACCTGTAATGAAGACAATATTTTGGTAAATCTTATATTATCAATATTTTAATTCTAAGGCTTAAACTTTTACCCTTTTAGTCACTTCAAGACGGTTCAACAAGTGTAGCTTGTCAGTGAACTCAAGTAGTCTGTTAGTTTGTTGTATCTTACCAGCAGCGTTGTATCTAATATCGTACCTTCTAATAGTTGCACTCTACTTGGCCAGCCAACCGTGGCATGGTAGATCAGTTGTTTAGGTGGTGCTAGCTTACTAATTATGTGGCTTAGCCTATTTTAGGCATTTTAAAATAGCTATTTAAGAGAAGGCCCACCTAAAATAAGCGAAGCATGGCTTAGGTGAAAGTTAGCGTTAATGTTAATAGTAATTACAGTGAGTTAAATAGGGATTGTAAACAACAAATGTTTTGTTATTTTACTCTAGTATATAGGAAGAGGAAACAGATTTTTATTTTTATTTGCTTGTATTTTGATTAAATATGGATATAAAATCACATTAAAATGCATATGCATGAAGAGTCGCAGGGTTAAATGGTGATATAGCCCCAAACATTTTCTACTAAGTTTAGGGCATAGGGACATGGGGTTTAAAAAAAAAAATGAACTACATTGATTACAAGTACAGTAGAGTCCCGCAAACTCGGCGTAATGTGGACTGGAAGGGTGCCGAGTTTGTGAAATGCCGGGTTATCAGGAACTAGGGTTAAAAATAAGAACAATACAATTTTTAAGCTTTTTAACCACCTTTTTTATTTATATTTATATTACAAGTCAGTATTAAGTCATCCGATATAGTACAACAAATCCTTGGTATGGGTTGCGAATGATTTGGCTCGAGTCCATTTTTAGCTAGGACTCAAAAAATCGCTAATTTTCTGACCCAGGTAATGGCCGAGTTATCCAGACTGCCGGGTTATCGAGAGCCGAGTTTGCGGGACTCTACTGTATTAATCAACGTTATATTTTTCAAGATTAACAAAGTTACAGTAGACTCCCTCTTATGCGGACTCCTCGGGATCAAAGCCAGTCCGGATAACCGTTTTTCCGGTTAAACCGACGTCCCAAAAACCTCATTAAAACGGACCGTTTAAATGCATACTGTATACATTATTTGACTTAAATTTAGGAGAGCATTGTATTTAGAAACGTGATCACTGGTCTCTAATCTTTCCCACGATAACAGTCGTTTCAGTACCGCCCACTTCCTGTCGATCTAGTCCGATTAAACAGATCTACTGATGAAAATGTTCCGGTTGAAGAGATGTCATTGTTGCTGAGTGTAGTCCAGTGAAACCGATGTCCGGTTAAAAGGTGTCCGGATAAGAAAGAGTCTACTGTACTATTAGAAAGGAACAGACTGATATCAGAGTTGTTTGTTTACCTATCAGTGAGAGGAGTGATAACAAGTCTACCGGAGTTGCCCAGATATTCATAGCCGTAGACAAACGACGTGTTGGTCTGTCTGACAATGCAATCATCGATGTCCTGGTGCCAGTAAAACCTCAACTGTGACATCCACTCAAAGGCGGACACGTCTGTGCAATCTGAGACAGAAACTGACAACGTTAGTCTTTAGTTTACATATAAGGGTAAAAACTAAGGGTTATTTTAGTAGAATTAGTCCCAGTCCTAAACAGGACAGTATTCACAAATTGACCAGATAAAAATCCTTTATAAATGTAGTAATTTCCACCACTGAGCCTCGACGATCACCAAAACTCTCGAGGTGAAGAAATTGAGGTGGATTATCCGAGCGGAGAGGCTAGAATGTCAGCACGGGAACCAGCTACACTCCTGGCCTCCACTATGTTTTGGCACGGGTATGTACATGAGCGGAGAGGCTAGAATGTCAGCAAGGGAACCAGCTACACTCCTCGCCTCCACTATGTTTTGGCACGGTTATCTACATGAGCGGAGAGGCTAGAATGTCAGCAAGGGAACCAGCTACACTCCTCGCCTCCACTATGTTTTGGCACGGTTATCTACATGAGCGGAGAGGCTAGAATGTCAGCACAGGAACCAGCTACACTCCTCGCCTCCACTATGTTTTGGCACGGGTATCTACATGAGCGGAGAGGCTAGAATGTCAGCACAGGAACCAGCTACACTCCTCGCCTCCACTATGTTTTGGCACGGCTATCTACATGAGCGGAGAGGCTAGAATGTCAGCACAGGAACCAGCTACACTCCTCGCCTCCACTATGTTTTGGCACGGTTATCTACATGAGCGGAGAGGCTAGAATGTCAGCACAGGAACCAGCTACACTCCTCGCCTCCACTATGTTTTGGCACGGCTATCTACATGAGCGGAGAGGCTAGAATGTCAGCACGGGTATCTACATGAGCGGAGAGGCTAGAATGTCAGCACGGGAACCAGCTACACTCATCGCCTCCACTATGTTTTGGCACGGGTATCTACATGAGCGGAGAGGCTAGAATGTCAGCAAGGGAACCAGCTACACTCCTCGCCTCCACTATGTTTTGGCACGGTTATCTACATGAGCGGAGAGGCTAGAATGTCAGCAAGGGAACCAGCTACACTCCTCGCCTCCACTATGTTTTGGCACGGCTATCTACATATATTATTTTATATCAGCTCAACTACGCTCTCCACTACACTCTAGCATCACCGCTCCACTATGTTTTTTTTTACTCAAATCAAGTGTAGTTCAGACCAATTATTAAATTAACAATGTTTACAGGTATTGCTGCCTAATCATTAAATTATTTTAAAGTAGGGTATAAAAATTAGTAGGGATGGACGGGTCCCGAAATTTCGGGAATTTTTCGGGAAAAAAATATTCCCGATTATCGGGACGGGATTACATTTGACTCGGGAATTTTTCGGGACGGGATTTGGTCCGATCGTCGGCGATTTTTCGCTTCGCGAGTGCCGATAACGCCGTTATTGCGAGCGATAGGTCCGCGAACGCAGAAGACGAAGTCATACCGACGATCGCGCCGTGACCGCGGAGTCCTACCGACGATCGTGCCGTGACCCCGGAGTCATGCTGACGATCGAGCCGTGATCGCGAGTCATACCGACGGTCGCGCCGTGACCGCAAGTCATACCGACGATCATGCCGTGACCGCGAGTCATGACGACGATCGCGCCGTGACCGCGGAGTCATACTGACGATCGAGCCGTGATCGCGAGTCATACCGACGATCGCGCCGTGACCGCGAGTCATACCGACGATAACCCCGTGACCGCGAGTCATACCGACGATAGCGCTGTGACCGCGAGTCATACCGACGATCGCGCCGTGACCGCGAGTCATGGCGACGAAAGCGCCGTGACCGCGGAGTCATGCTGACGATCGAGCCGTGTTCGCGAGTCATACCGACGATCATGCCGTGACCGCGAGTCATACCGACGATAACCCCGTGACCGCGGAGTCATACCGACGATCGCGCCGTGACCGCGGAGTCCTACCGACGATCGCGCCGTGACCGCGAGTCATGACGACGATCGCGTCGTGACCGCGAGTCATACCGACGATCGCGCCGTGATCGCGAGTCATGACGACGATCTCGCCGTGACCGTGAGTCATACAGACGATCACCCCGTGACCCACGAGTCACAAGTTACTATAGGTACCTGTAAATTGTTACCCATTTTTTGGTTTTTATAGATCAGTGCCACAAATGGTAAAAATTGATTTCGTATGTCTTTTTTTGGTAACTGCAATACAGTACTTTCTTTTTATGCACAGAAAAAAATCCCGTCCCGTCCCGTCCCGAAAATTGGGAAGGAAATAAAAATCCCGTCCCGTCCCGTCCCGAACTAAAAATTCAATCCCGTCCATCCCTAAAAATTAGTGAGGCTAAATGATTTCTAAATCTTACCTCACTCTCCAGCATTATAAAAAAAAATGAATTAACACTTAGGCAAAACTAACCTTGCACTTTGATAACATTACACTCCTGAAAAAAAGGTTTTAAGATTTACAGTGTGAAGATTTTTGAGGAGACTTCGTCAACCCTTAAATGTCTATAAAAGCTTATGGTATTATTTACAATACATACATCAAACATATCTTACATTCCTAGGTATTTACAACTACTTAAATTATTTTTCTGCCACATCTTGTACTATTGCATCTTATTGATGTTTGCTGTGCAATATAACAATGTACGAACCAATAAATACATTGATAATATAAAAGCATTATCTAAGTATTAATAGGTTTGCAAAGTTAAAATTTCTTGTAACCCACACTTCTGTTTGGGTGTGATAAATTAGACAAAATTAAAACTAAACTTTTAGATATTATAAGGAGCTTAGACACAATATGCATTTAAAAACTCACTCTTTTTATACATGCTCTCAATGACATCTCTTGCATGTATTTCGATAGTGACCAAAGCATTGACTTTGAGCCGTTGAATCTTGGTCAAGTTGCTCCTCACTGCATCTGAGAACTTTGCTAGAATCGCATTCTGCAATATATCAATAAAACAGTTAGACCAAGAAATGTAATAAAACATATTTGTGGAAAGTAAATAAAAGATGTCTAATAACTCTTAAAAGTAGTAATATTATAACATTTGGAGAACATCTTCAGTACACAAAAAATAATCAGTTACTAAATGCTTGTGTTTTCGATTCACTGTTTAATTTGACTACAATAAAACAACATTTACTTACACTTAGAATATAAATTACCAAACTTATACAAAACCTGTTTTTTCTTGAGTTTCTTCAGAGCAGATTTATTCTCCATGGCCTTACAAACACGTAGCGTACGAGTACAGTCCGATGTCCACTGAATCTGGAATCATACATTATTACATTTTATCTAATAAGCCACCAAATATCTTGAAACGACTATAGTACAACAGTCAATATTTGTTTATTTACACATTCGTTGAGAATAGTACGTATTAGGCATGGACTAACTGAAATTACTAAAATTTGAAGCATGCCTTGTGCTGTGCTGGTGTATATGTGTTGGTTGTTGTGAGGTTAAAGATATTGTTTTGTGGTGCTGTTTTATGATGTTAGGGTTTTACATCAAGTGTATGTAAAGTGAGTTTATAGTTTAAAGTCTCCTGGCTGCTTTCTTGGTGTTGTAAGCCTGCTAGGCATCTAAACTGCCATTTCTGTTGGTAAGTGTTACAGATAATGATTACAGTCCACCCAATTATCCACAACAATGAGTGGCTGAGGGATGGTGCATAATCAACTTTTGGATCATGTAGACCTAACGCAAATGCCTGGGGAAATAACTAAAATTGACTTTTAATTTATAGTTGAGCTTTAATACAGGACTAAGTGGTTATGAAACATTTGGAATACAGTTCAGACCTTTTAACCCTCCGAGTGTCACGCGTCATAAAAACGACGCACAACACACTTTGTGTAGGGTCACGCGTCGCTTTTAAGACGCACAAACATCGTTTACGGCGAAGGCTCTATGACTGACTGAATCGGATTGAACTGGATCGAGTTAGGTATCGTTCTTTCCGTAATATTCTAAGCTTTCTCCAGAGGTCTGTCTCTAAGCGCTATTCATTTTAGTTCCGAAAATATTGTAGCAGACAGCTGACGTGCGTGTATTTGTAAACAGCTAGGTTCCCCCGGACCGATGACTGATGTGTTTTATTAAGTTTATCATTGTTTTAGTGTTAAAAATCAAAAGTAGTGATATACGTGGTGCATTATAAGAAGATTTAAGTGGTTTTGAAGTGCTGGTTGATGATCCTGAAGAAGTAGGTAGTGATATTGATGTAAATTATCAGCCAGATTCCTAGCTATGGTTAGGCTATGCATTCTTAGCTAAACGCTATGTACTGAAATCCGTTTTTCGCTCATAACTTATTTATTTGATAACTTACCTCGCTATATGATTATATATTTGTAATCCTCATTAAATTTAGAACAAAGTGGCTATTTTCAAATATTTATAGGCCTATAATTTATACAATTTCATTGAGCGCGAACTTATTTTTTTTTGAAAATTTTCGAAATTATATTTTTTTTTTACCTAAAAATTTTTTTTTTGAAAAAATGTTCCTTATGTTTTATATATAATATTGAAGCCCATGATTTTCCAAACAAAATGGTATATAGAACATTAGAATTAACATTGTTTTAAGCTTCTCAGATCCGTTTTAATAAAACCTTGCAAAGGGGCCAAAAATAGGTGGACATTAAGGCCTAAACTATGGACACTCGGAGGGTTAAATTTCACACATATCGATTTACAACAAAACACAAAATGTGGTAACTCATCAGTGGTTGGTGAAGTACAAAGGCAACTGTATAGTGTATAGTCTCCCCTCCCCCGAGATGATGTGTCTCCTCTAAACATGTTGATTGTCACTGTACAATGTACACTTAAACTTGCATAGTATATTTCCTTTATTTTGATTTTCTTGCGATCGTGGTTAATTTACTAATGGATAATCAGGAGTCTAATGTGCAAACGTTACAAAAATGCTGTTCCAAGAAATAACAGTAAGTACCTGGCTGGCAGTGATGCACAGTTGGCCGCACCACTCCTTGATCCACTTGTCTCTGTCATTCAGGTTCTTCTTGAGTGAAAGACGGACGGTTTTCAACAACGACCGGAGCGACAACCTCATCGCCTCCTCTGTGCTCAACAAAAACACACTTAACTTTAACGTTTACTGTCCATACATTTGTATTATTGATAGCTTTCATCCAAACACTCTTTTAACACTATACGAGTAAAAAACCCTACAATTTTACGTCATATCTAAGTTTCCTTCACATTACGCGGTTTCTGCCCATATGGCAAGATAACTGTGTTAACAGTTCTCACTCTGCCTACAAGCAATGAACCGTCCAAACCACTTTTCAGTGTGGCTATTTCATCGACATAATAAAAAGGCCTCTTTAATGGGTTCACCTGATGACCAAGGGAAAGAAGAATCCAGGAACCCGCAGATTTATCTCATAGCAGTGGTATGGATTCAATTAGGTAAATCAATACTTAAGCGTCTATGTTCAACTTAGCAAACAATATAAGAAATAATGAAAGACACTGTAAATAATAATCTGATTTGATAGATTAACTAATGTTAATATGGTTATACATACAACAGTCACAATACACAAACACATAAACAGTGTCCAATCGAAAGGCCGGTCTACACTATATACAGAGTGCAAGCACACTCACTACATGAGCTACTGACACAATGCCATGGCACGGTAATCGTCCAGTTCAGTGGCAGTGGACTGCTGCACAACAGCAAAGTTCTCTGCCGCCGCCGTAATAGTGTTATATAAAAACTGCCACGCTCTTCTGCACACTGCTAAAAAAAAATGTTGTACCTATGGTTTGTAACCGGACAGCAAAACAATAAAGTGATTGAACAGTCACTCACCAATAGCACAAAGCCAAAGTTCTACAGCCCCCTCAAGACAGACAGGGGTGGTAAAGTCCACCACTTCCCCATCAGCTGACTGCATGGCTAGACCTTCTATCTTGCCTTGAGCCTGCAAACAGTGTACAATACATTACATTAAATTATTAAAGTGCTACATGTACACTGTTACAGCAAACTGTTATTTTCAAACACTTCAGTCCAGAAAGGTTAATATTGAAAAGAAATTGTGGAAAAATAATTGAAATAATTACAAGTTGAAAGTTTAAACTCGGAAAATGTTGGTATTATTGCATTCTATAAATCAATAACATATGGTCAACATTCAAAATTAAATATTTACAAATCTATAAATAGCCAATAACGTAGCTTTGTCCAACATTTTGGCTCAATCAGTCCAGTAGTTCTTGTGATGGAGTTTCTAATTTACACAAACATCCATACTTTTTCATTTATAATATTAGTAAGATAAATAATTACTTTTTTAGAATATACTTTCTTTAATTTAAAATGTACTTATTGTTTTTGTCAACCGAGACAGTATTAAACCAGTAATCGTTACTGTACACAACTAATAAGGTTATACTGTAGCTAACAAAAGCAGATAATTTAATGAACTTTAAAAAAGTGGTTGGTTTATGAATTTGAGTTGAATGAGGCGGTAACATCATTTTATAGAATCGTAGTGTTGTAATTGCTATGAGAATCTACTATCATGATTAGTGATTCTTAGTAATGAGGGTAGAGGGATTTTTCACCAAGTCCTTTACTGAAAAGTCAGCACAAAACAAGGTACAGTAGACTCCCTCTTATCCGGACTCCTCGGGACCGTGGCCAGTCCGGATAACGGTTTTTCCGGTTAAACCGACGTCCCCAAAATCTAATTAAAACAGACCGTTTAAATGCACACTCTATAAAGTATTTGACTGAAAATTAGAAGAACATTGTATTTATAATCTTTCACACGAGAAAAAGTTGTTTCAGTACCGCCCACTTCCTGCCGATCGAGTCCGTTTAAACCGATGTGCTGATAAAAATTATCCGGATAAAGAGATGTCACTTCTACTGAGTGTGGTCCGGTTAAACCAATGTCCGGTTAAAAGGGGTCCGGATAAGAGAGAGTCTACTGTATTTTGCAAACAAGTTAAGATAGTGATTGTCATACTAAGTTTCTGTGCATCATGAACTTATATAACGTAAAGAATATCAGATAAGAGAAAAACACTTACACTCTTATTCATGATGATTTTGTTGATGTTGTCAAAAAGTTTCTTGAAATGAGGCTGCACCATCTCTGGTTTTCTCGAGTTTCCAAGAATTTCCAGAAGGTCATCGTTGGAAATAAAGTAAAACCGAGGAAACAAATGTCTCTTGGTCTCCAAATATTGTTCAAGCGCTCGCTGAATGTTCTCCATCTTGTCGTTCATTTTGTTGACAACATCCAATAATTCTGAAATGGAAAATAAACTGTAAGCATCAGAGTAATTGAACATTGGAAATTGGAATAGATGCTGCATTAAAAAAATGGTTAAATGTACAGGATTTTTTATTAACACAACCCAAATTACAAGTACAGAGACTAACTGTTTAGGGAGAAAACAAGTTCATAACTGTGCAGCCCTACTTATTTGCTTCATTACCGATCAGCTGATATGCATTGTTCTTTATTGTCTGTACTGTTTATTGTTATTAGACAATAGACAATTTCCTTTATTTGTAATTTTGTTAAGAAATACAATGGCGTCAAAAAAATCCAGAATGAATGTTTAACATTTAGATTGTTTTACAGTTTACATTTTCTTTGTATTGAAAGTTCATTATTGGTCAAAAAATTCCTTAACGGAGTACACCAGTCGGTCCACAAGCCAGTCCCAGAATTGCTGTTTGATTTGGTTTCCTGTTGCGTTCTTGAGCTTGTTTGGAAGAGAGTTGATGATTTTGCAGCCAATATAAGAGGGTTTTCTGGTGTATTGTGTAGTGTGGTGGATCGGAAGGCTGTAGTCGGCTGCTCTTCAGGTGTGGTAGAAGTGAAAATTCTCATTTCTGGGAAGGTTCAGTTTTTTTGTGTACAGGACAACTCCATGGATGTAGAGTGCTGTCACTGTTAGGAGCTTAAGGGATTTAAATGCTTCCCTGCAGCTGTCTAATCGCTCAAGGCTGAAGAGTGCCCTGACGGCTTTTTTCTGGAGCACCAGGACTTTTTTGAGGCTACATTGTTGGGAATTTATTGAGCATAAGATCTAACACAATTTTTGCAAGCTCACAAAGAGTATGTATAGTAAGAGAATAAGCCTACATTAAAAGTATATCATTAATTTTATGCCAAGAAAAATTGTCAATTAAATTTCCAGGTGAGATTCTAGTAATAATAAATCAACCACAGTTTACATCAAATGTGAAATTTAATGATATGATACATCTTAAACATGAGTTGGGTTTTGTAGAGACATACGGAGTAATGTGGAACACTAATTCCAGTAGACAACAATGAACCGATCTATGTCAACCAATCAGTAATAAAGTAAAGGAATCAGGGTTGCCAACTTTTGAGCTGGTTTCATCCCTAAATAACAACTCTCTGTACTAGTACTTGTAATTTGGGTTGGATAAAAAAAAAACAGCCAGTATAAATGCAAACCTATCATAGCTTCTCAACTCACTTGGTTTAGCCGCAGCCGTGAGAGCTTTGCCATCAGCAGCCATTGCGTTGGTGATGGTAATCCATTCTGATGTCAACAAGTCAAACTCGCTGGTTTCAAACGGCATCTGCTTTCGGATGTCTTCACCGGTAAATATATTCTGAAAAGCAGATGTAAATCTGTAAATAGATCTGTAAATGTACAAACAATCTATTTGCAAACTGTTTGAGTTTGATTTGTTACTAAGTGTATACTCATAGCTACCTATTATTGTACCTGCCAACTAAATTTGCTTATGATTTAATGTGGAAAAGTCTCTATGATTTGAGATGTGCAATATAGAAGCTCGACACAGCTGTTGTAATTTTGCTTCAAATTTGTGATTAGATAATAAGTCAGCTGATTTACATGAGTGTGTACACTGGGCCATGACATTTTGGCTTGAAGGCAGCAGAGTAAATGTTTTAAAAACACCGCCTTATTTATTTCAAAGCAAGCAGCAAATTTACAGGAAGTCAACTTAATCTGTATAAGTTGGCAATATTATATATTATTTAAACAAAAATCTCAAATATAAAATGGTGATATGGGCCTGCTACTCATAGTCTAATTTTACTTATCCATTTAAGAACCTGTAATACCAGTTATATTTTTTTAACTAGAAAGGATACTACTGTACTGTAGAACCTCAATAAGAATAATTTAAAAGGGATTAGTTAAACAATCTTGTTATAGAGGTACTCTCCTTGTTGAGAGTCGCTTTACCAAGTTTAACAAAAACACTTATTAATAGTGTATTTCGGACAATGTTGCTAACAAGTTTATTTCCTAAGTTATAATTTATAGTCCAGTACTGTAAATAATGTGTACTGAGTATGACACCAACACAAAAAAAGGTGCTTTTAAGATAATGGGAAATTTATAGAAAGAATACTTTTATTTTGCTAGCATATTGTTGTCATTTTGAATTTTAAAATTTATGTTTTTTTTTTGTTAGAAGAGTTTTTCTTAGTTGACAAATCCCAACCTTGTACTCATTTTATATAATGGTGTTATAATTGATTAAATAAGTTCAGAACAGGCTAGTAGTTTGAATGAATGTTTGATAAAAAAAAACACTAGCATTTTATTTTGCATTATGGAGATGGATGGAGTAGGGGTACCTGAATCTGATTTGTTTTCCAAACCATCTGTTCTAGAGATTTCTCATGGGAACCGTCCAATACAGTTATATGTATATGATTGACTTGTCAAAATGACTTTTTATAGAGGTTCTGGGTTAAAATGTATTTTGGAAAAAGATGTGTTGTTTTGATAGAAATAGTCCAAAGATTAATTTAACATTAAGTGCTATTGAATTTTAAAGGTGTTACGAAAAATTCACTTGTATTTTAAATTGTTGTTATTAAGTGAGGGTCATGTTTAAACGAGGTTTTTTTGTATTAACTCCAAATCTAAAATATTGAAAGAAAGTAGTTAACAAGAACTGTACTGTACCTCTAAGTACAGATATTGTCTCTGAACTGTAAGTATTCCCTCCAGCACTTCCATGATAATTGACAGAGTTCTTTCCCAATAGTCCACCTCCTGTATGAAGGGCTGAACATATCTGCAACCAATAGAAAATCAACCTGTTTAGAAGAGAAATTTTTAAACACATTTCTCTATGTTATGAAACATTCTGATCTCATGGTGTGATATAAAAATTATAAAATGTATTGATGTTTTTGTTTGTGAAACGTAATTATTTAAACTATAATACAGTAGAACCCCACAAATCCGACCATGGCTAGTCTGACTTTTCGCTTAATCCAACCTTGATATCCCCTATTGATTATCACACTAATATCAGGACCATTTTCAATGGTTATGTACATCATCATTATGAGAATTATGAAGAAAGTAAGAAAAACATGTGTCTGCCGCAGTAGAAACAAAGCATTGAGGGAAGCAACTGCAGTGTTATCAACACCAACTTCACCTACGCAGCCCACTATCATAACTTATGGTTAGTTGGTCTAAAGGTGGCACCTTAGTGGGGCGGAATATATTAACATATACTGTGTTTTATGTGAGTTTAAAGGTTGCAACTGTACCTTGTTGACTTCATAGCACTTAGCAGGACCTGGTTTTCCTCCAGAGTTTGTAACAGATCGTCCACAGCCTTGAGCCGGTAAACTCCTCTGTCCTTGTGAGCAACCATGTCCAGAGGCATCTTCTCCCACGTTTCTCTGATACCTTTTAGTCCCTGTGATCGGAATAACAACTCTTAGTAAAGATAACTTTGTATTTTTGTTTTTATTCCTCATTTCTCTTAAAAAAATACATCTTTGGAAATCACAACATGTCCCCAATAACTTATGATATTCTCCCAAACTTAATAGATGATAAAAAAAAAACTTGTTTTGTTGTTTAAGTGTAAAAGTGAATATGTTTTTGAAAATGTAGGTTAACAATTTCTATATATTTTAATTTTAGTGGTAAATCATCTTGCAAGTGCATGCCATATTTTTTTGCAGTTTTTAGATTTGTCAAATAATTTACTACTTCAACTCAACTTTATTACTTTAACATTTTCAGTATTTAAAGCATTTCAGGTTTATAGCATGCAACAACATGTTTTAGATAACAGTCATGTAAAACTATGATTAAAATTTTAAATTTAAACTAAAAACTCATTATAAAAGAAACAAGATAAAAAGAAGATCAACTGTTTACAAGGGGATATTTTGCCTCTACAATAAAGGTGATCGATGAAATCATTCAGATAGTGACATTATTGGCAAAGTAAAATATTGTAGGTAACACTTTAAATAATATGAAATCGTCAATTAATTTTAAGTACTGTAAAATATCTTACATTTTCAATATTCAACTCTGCCGAGGCAGCAACTGAAATCTCTCTAATGGCATCAGCAAAGTCTTGCATCTTTATATCTATGATGAGCTCCAGTGTAAACTCTGCCGAGTTCTCATCAAACTCCCGGCCCATCGCAGCCCTCACCCTGTCCCAGTGTCTAGGTCTCATTGCCGGGTTCTTCAGGTCGGTGATGAGGGGAAGCACTCGCCGGAAAGCGTCAACTCGTCTCCGTGAATGCTCCACAATCTCCCAGTTTTTCTCTCTCAACTCCTTCACCAAGTTGGTAAATCTTTTGTAGAGTGTTTGAGCTGTTATTTCCATATCCTCCACCTTGATGTCCCAGAATACTCCGGTCTTGTAGCTCGCCCACGCTGTGTCCCACTCATCAGTCAGTTCCCAAACGTTTGTCAACAGTTGCAAGTTGTTCTCCAACTTTCTCAGGTCGTCGTTCGGTGGCAAGGATATGTTGAACACGCCCAAGTCAGCTGTCAGCTGTTCCTGCTTCTTCTTCATCTCTTCCAGCTGAGCTTTGATCCCGGACAACATAGAGAGCGCACCTTTAGCGTCAAAGTCTGAAGTGAACGGTCCATGCAGAAGGAACTTTTCATTCAGTTCTGCAGCTTGTGTTTTGAAATTTTCTGCATCGTCTATCAGGCCGATACGAAAATTATCTTGACTGATGTTCAGCATTTCCTCAGCCTCCTCTAATGTCTTCAAGTACTTCTTCCACTGGTCAGATATTCCATCGTACCTGATAACAAAATAATTTATTGAAATAGAAAAAAGTAGATTTTTTAACCGTGTTAACATTAGGTAAAAAAATCAAAGTACACTTAAAAACATACCAGCTAAGTTAATTTCCTGTATTTTTCTGCCTAACAAGTATTCAGATTTTGTTTACAGGAATCTATTTTTACATATGAAATAATAATGAGGCAACTGCAGTAAATACATTCATTAACTTTCCATACCGAAGCAAAATTGAAAGTGATTTTTTTTACTCAAACGGTTAGTTAAAATCATATCAATGTTATTTTTAAAAATGTTCATTGTTATGAACTGAATGATATTACATCTACGTCCATCAATGTTACCTGTATTGCATGACAGGAGGGGCTGCGTCTCCAATGTATTGCCATACCACAAACATAGCCTCCTTCAGTTGAGGGAACTCTGCCTCCTTGTCAGGCACTTCTGCCTTCATCTGTCTGTGACGAGCTGTGTACTCCACCATCTCATGCAACGTCTTGGGAGGAATCATCACCCTGCGAACAAACCAACAGCGACGTTGTAGGTATACATTTCAACATAGGTGGCATGGTTCCAACCCTGAAGTGATTTACTTTTTTTGTTTTGATGTCCCAAGAGCCCAAAAACACTATCCGTTGAAATTCATGTAGAACTGTAAGCACGATAACTTAAGTATAAATTAAAGATTTTTATGAAAATTTTTACAAACATGTAAATCTACATAAATGATCGAGATCAATCGGACGTTTCTGCGATACTAGTGACTGTGCGTGTGTACATATTTTTGTAAATATAGACTACGGTATTAGTGATAAGAAGATCCCTGAAGATGCCACACAACCTGGTAAAATGCATACGGTGACACCAACATCTTACCTACTCAAGAACACAGGCAGCAAAAACAAAGGTAATATATTATAATATAATACAAGTTCTTGAAACTGGGATGGGGAGAATGTAGAGTATAAGATACACATTCTTATACCTATTTATTATTCCAACTAGAATAATTTGCACACTGTTCACCTTTTACGTCATATTATTTAGGTTTATAGATAGATTTATATTCAGATTCAAAAACTCCAGTGTCCAATGCATCATCTTTGTATGACTTGACTTACTCTTTGCTGTTCTCAATTGTGTACTTGTAGAAGGTCTCTATCTGGTCACACACGATGTTGAACAGCAGTTCACACAGCCTTGTCTGCCATTGGTCGCAATGTCCCGTCACGTCGTCCTTCAGAAACTGCGAGTTGATTACAAAGAAGCGAGCGTTTGTCTCCGTATCCATCTGGCTTATCTTTACTGAAAATTCCTCATACCTGAAATAATGGGATGTGTTTATAAATGAAGATTTTCAAATAAAGAAGGGTGGAGATTTTGCAAGTTCCTATCGTTTTGCTTACAATTTGTAAGAAAAAGGCTAAATCGTTATCACCGAGCTCTAAGTTTTTAACTTTTTGAAATTATGGATCTAAGCTATGTAAATAAATAAATAAAAAGGCCTTTATTTACGAGCGAGTTTCATAATACATGGTTTTCAAACTAACTCAAGTCACTAAATCTAAACTATCCTAATATATTTACATAAGTATATACAAACAAATTACAACAGAATAATTACAATATACATTTTACATTTGTTTTTTTCATTGCGGCCCTGAATGTGTTGTACGATTTCGAACACTTGATCTCTTGAGGGAGGCCATTGTACAACTGCGGGCCGAAATAAGAATAAGACTTTCTTCCAGCCTCAAGCCTCACTTTAGGAAAGTGAAGCCTGCGGTCGGAGCGAGTACTACGCAGACAGATCTCCCTCCTGTACTTCAGCCTCTCGCTGAGGTAATGAGGCTCTCCCAGCGTGAGCACTTTGTGGACCAGGCAGCTGTATGTAAATACACTATCATGGCTATTGGTTTCCACAAGTAAAAATTGTAACTTTAACTGCTTTCAACAGACTTAATTTATCTACAAACCAATCAAACCATCAAAAAGCAACAAACTTCGCTCATGATTGAACTGGCGACCTTTTGAATACTAGGCAAGCACAATAACCACTTACACAATTCACATGAACAGGAAAATTAACTAAGAATAGATTCTGTAACAGCTACCACGTAGAGGCTTCAACCTGAAACTAACTCTGTCACAGGTCCTCAGTATGTAGATTATCACATAGTATGAGGATCTATGGACCCATCTACAGGGTGATTGATATAAGTGTGCCAGCCGTTTTATTCGAAAACCATAAGAGATATAAAAAAACGTTAAATGGTAAGTGCCTTGGATTTTTTATTTAAAAAATTATAGTCAAATCAAAAAAATTATTTTAGCTGCCATTTTTCCAATATGGCCGCCAACTTTGATTTTTCTTATGGAACACCCTGTATTTCATGATGTATTCTGGTAGAAAATGTAATTTTAAGACGATTTTATTCTTGTAATTTTTTTCATAAACCTAACCGTTTCAAAGATAATAATGGTTTAAGTTGTGAAATTTTGAATGGTTTTGGAATAAAACAGCTGGCATGCTTGCTAAGGCCTTTATCAAAACTCTTTCTCATGCAGAAATTTCAAAACGAATTTTTACGAATTTTTTTTAACGAAATTTTAAAGATTTTATTGTTATTATATTTACAGATTTTATTTTTGATCATTGACATGTAAATTGTTAATTTATTTATTTTAGAATTAATTATGTTTAACTGTTATTTTTTAAAGAGTGATTGCTACTCACTTGGTGCATTCTTGCTGTTAGGCCTACTCTAACAGGAAATTAACTGTATGTATTATTAGAAAAAAAAAAGAAAAAAACTTTGACGATGTCTATTGTAATACTTGTATTGCTTAATGACAAATAAAGATCTTGAATCTTGAAAAAAAAAAAAAAAAAAAACTTTAACCATTATTATCTTTGAAACGGTTAGGTTTATGAAAAAAATTACAATAATAAAATCGTCTTAAAATTACATTTTTTACCAGAATACATCATAAAATACAGGGTGTTCCATAAGAAAAATCAAAGTTGGCGCCCATATTGGAAAAATGGCGGCTAAAATAATTTTTTTGACTTGACTACAATTTTTTAAATAAAAAATCCAAGGCACTTACCATTTAACTTTTTTTGATATCTCTTATAGTTTTTGAATAAAACGGCTGGCACACTTATATTAATCACCCTGTATGTGCAAACAGATTGGGTGGCCAAGTTTGTTGGATACTCACTTGCCAATGTCGTTGTTGAAGGCCTCAGGGCTAGGTTTGGCTTTCTCGTATCTAGCCATGAACATGTCTCTATCAGTCTCCCATATTTCTCTCAGAGGATCCCACTGCTTCAGATATTGTCTCAATTCACTCATGGCAACCTCTACCTCTACACATAAATACAAAAGGTGTTACATTTAAATTAGTAACCAGGTATCCTTCTACTTTATGGTGTGAAACTCATACATTTGTCAAAGTTTTAAATATCAATATCAATGTGCAATAAGTTTTAGACATCAAACAAATAATTCATTTTATAAGTGAGCCTCTGGCTTTTTGTATTAGTAAATGTTTGAAAATTGGTTATTTCTATGACCTTCTCAAAATTTCTAAAATTATTCCAGTATATAAAAAAGGTGATAAAAATCTTCCTAGTAATTATCGCCCTATTTCAATAGTGCCGATCTTTTCCAAAATTTTTGAGTGTCTCATGCATAAACAAATGAATGAATATTTTGAAAATAACAATTTATTGACAAATTCACAGTTTGGATTTCGAGAGGGTAAATCAACAACTGCAGCTGCCTTAGAAGTAATTAATAAATCTTTAAATGCATTTGAAAATAAAGAAACTGTTTCATTAACTTTATTTGATCTTACAAAAGCTTTTGACTCTGTACCTTTTGATATTTTATTCAAAAAACTTGAATTTTATGGTATTAAAGGTGAAACTTTAAAAATTTTAAAATCCTATTTAACTAATAGAAAGCAGTATGTATCTGTTGGAGGCAGTCAGTCTAGCTTAAGATTGGTTGAAGTAGGTGTTCCACAGGGCTCGGTTTTGGGACCCTTCTTGTTTTTAATCTCGATAAATGACCTGCCGAGGAATGTTGATGTAGACACTGTTGTATATGCTGATGACACAACTTTGATTGCAACAAATAGAGATATCCATGAGCTTGATTTAATTACTAATGAATCAATAACATCAGCACTAAATTGGTTTTCTTCAAATAAATTGACGTGTAATCAAGAAAAAACACAGAAAAGTCTTTTGAGTCTATCCCCACTTGACAATGAATTAAAATCTGTAAAATTATTAGGATTTCAAATTGATTCAAAATTAAATTGGCAAGAGCACATAGAAATCACTTGTAAAAAAATTTCCAGAGTAAATGATCTAATTTGGAAACTCAGAGATTTTGTTAGTAATGAATACCTTCGGATTACTTATTTTGGTTTTTTTCAATCTCATATTTCTTACGGGATTATACTATGGGGACACTCCCCCCACACCCATGAAATTCTTTTACTACAAAAAAAAGTCATACGAACAATCTGTGGGGCTGGCCCTGTGGATAGCTGTCGACTTCTTTTTATAGACCTTAAAATTATGACCGTTGTAAATTTGTATATTTTTCACATACTCCTCTACACTAAAGCCAATCTTCATCAATTCACTTGTAGAGAGAGTATACACTCTTACAATACAAGAGGCAAATCCAATCTAGATATCCCTGCCCATAGATTGGCCAAAACAGATAACTGCCATAAAATAAATTGCATACGGTTTTTTAACAAATTAGGTCTGGCAGCAAAACAGGTTCCGTTTAATAGGTTTAAGTCTAAAATGTTTGAGTGGCTCATCCAAAATCCATATTACTGTATAACAGAGTACTTAGTTTCTGATGTTAATATTAATTTTTAATTTAGAACCCACTGTATTTTATAGCTTTAGTTTTTATTTCTATTGTTGACTATGTCTATTCCTTGTAAAAGGTCAATGACAATAAAGATCTTGATTCTTGATTCTAGACATTTTGTTAATTTTCAGAATAATAAGAATATCAAACCACGTTTGCCACATATGGATTAATTTAACTTTGATGTACAAAAATACAAATTGGGTTTGATAAAGCATTTTATGAAGATCAACTTGATTGGGAAACAACCAAATAACTATTTTGACTGTTCTTAAAAGAACCTTGAACTACAAAAACCGCCTATGTTTCATAACTCTCATCTATTTAACAAAAGAGCTTAGCAATCTCAACCTATTCAGTTTTTCCTGGCTGCAAGAGCTTGCTTCTGATCCTCTTGGAAATGCAGCAAAGCAAAGCATGAGCTAAATGAAGGAAATACCCCATATTTTAATTATTGCAATATATCAGTTTACAACAAAATTATGATTGCAAAAAAATTGTTTTTAACTATTCAAAACTTCTTTATTTGTTTCAAGTACAGCAATGCAATAAATAGGGTCATAGTTCCTTAATCTAACTCAGTAAATTGCATTGAATTGTTAAGTTATGCAATTGACAGTTATCTACATACATCAGCATTCACATCAGTTAAATCGTACAACCCTTCGAGAGAGTAAAATGCATTTCTGATCAAAAAACTTTTAGTTCACTTTTGAACTTGTTTTGATTTTCTATGTTCAATATTTCTTTTGGAATATGTTTTAAAAATACTACATACCTTTTTCAATGTCTGATTGCAGTTTGCGACACTCATAGTCAGTGTCAATGACCACAGCATAGGGGATCTTCTTGTTACGCTGGTGTAGATGGAACTTGTCAATCAGTCTGGGGAAAGGCTTCAAACACACCATCAGTTCAGGCAAGATGTTCTTGCTCATGGCAAAGATCTGCTCCAATGTGGGGCTGAATACAATCTGAGGACAAACACAAGCAAGCTTATACAACTTATTAATAGCATTTATACTTTTTAATTGTTAGGATAAAAGACATGAGACTGTTGAACCCTTATAGCAAAAATTAAAACGACTAAGTCTATTATACAGTCTTTACCTTCAGATATTTTTTGTTGATGCAGATTATGATGTACAATGAAACCCTTGACATATAGGTAGCAATATAGTCTATTTGAATAGCTTTATGTAGCAGGATCAAATGGACTTAAATACCTATTGGCATTTGAAACATCAGTCTGTTAGCTAGTAGATGAGATGCTAAAAAAGATCTCTTTGGGTTTCCGAGTAAAAGTAAAAAAATATATATAACCAAGGTATAAAGTTCTGACATTATATTCATATTTTAGCCTAAGTAAACATTTATTAAAAAAATTGTATACTGAGCCGGTAAGTTAATATTTGCAAAGAATTATGAGGAGTAGAACTAATTGTTTCCAAACTATCAAGTGACTTGCACTAGTACACAACAATATTACACTGGTACATTACATAGCAAGCATATTGTGTTATGCACAGAATAATATACATAAGAACATGATGACTCTCAAACATAATTGCTGACCAATCATAGGCCTATCAAGCACACTTGGCAAGGTTTAATCTACCAATGTGAACTAACCTAACAGACACAAACAATCTGTATGGCTTGGGCTTGAACAACGCTAATGTTTATTTACCTTATTATTCTTGAGGAACGTGGACACCACCACCAAAGGCGTCGGCCCAGTAGACCCGTCTCCCATCAGATGTTCCAGCAACCTCTTTAACGAGTGTTTCACACACAAACGGAACGCCTCTTCGACCAGTGTGTCCATCTTCTCCACATACAGCAGCCAGTGTGTCTTCATTGACCCCATGTAAGACTCAAACCCCTCGTAAACGACAACTAAGTACTTGAAAATCTCGTTGTAATAATCGACCAGCTGCCTGGTAGCCGAATGTCTATAGTCGGCCATGACACGCACCAGTTCCTTCAGCATGAACGGGTCGTGGAGTGGGATGTTGATGAGAGGAGTATCACAGATCTTCTCACACAGCTTGACCACTTCTACGTTGCAGCTTTTGTAGTCGTCCACAAACTTCTGTAGAAACTCGAGGTGGACACAGCACTCGGAAACGTAAACATCGGCCATGTCAGTGTTCCAGGTGAGCTTGGTGATGCCGGGGATTATCTTGCGATTGCACTCTTTGATCAGCTCCCGGAACAGCATTCTCTCTTGGTCTGACAGCGCTGAGACAGTTTGGAATCATATTAAAAAGACACTTTATGAAAAACATACAATTTTGTAAGTGAAATTTGTTAAAATAACTTTTGAGCTTGGATTAAATAGGAAGTTTTAATACTTAAAGTGGTTTAGATATCTGTATTTAATTTATATAAACAGTCAAGAGGGAAAATTGAAATAACCACATGTTACATAAATGTTGGCTGATGTAATATACAAGGTGAATAAAAAGTCAAGATCCCCCCCCCCCCCACCAAAGTAAATATACAGAGATATCCTTTTGCTAGTCGTGGAAACTTAGCAGGAAGTTTCATTTTATGATTTTTGATAATTTTAAGTGTATTTTCGAGGAAACTCAAAATGTTTAAAAGTAAACCCTCTTCACGTGACACCTCATTTTGAAGCATTTACAAACATTTAGAATGGTGAAAACTAGAGTTTGCTATCTCTTCTCTATCCAAAGTTGTAGCCCGTCAAATGTAATGAAAGTTACACATTAAAAAGATAAGAAATATCAATGTAATGGTGAAATTAGCTACCATTTTGGTTAGAGAAACGATTGGAAATTCTGGTTTTCACCATTTGTTAAGTTTTTGTAAGCACTTCAAAATGAGGTGTCACTTGAAGGGGATTTGCATTTAACATTTTTAAGTTGGCCCCAGAATCCTCCTTTTTTTGGGAACACTCAACATTTCCAAAAATTATAAAATGCAACTTCCTATGACCACCCAAAGGATACCTCTGTAATATTTACTTGAGAGCAAATTGGAGGGAAGAGAAATTTACTTTCATACACAAGAAAATTAATGTAGCAAAAGTGATCATTAAACTTGAGTATAGAGTTAGAAAAAACAACTTACCTAACCACATTCCACTAGTGGTAGTGAATTAACGGAAAAGGTCCAGATTTTGATTTTGTTTTGATTTTGAATATGTTGGTGGGGGGGGGGATGGTTAATGACTTTTAGCTCTCACCAGATATGATCCTATTGTAGTCCATCATCACAGCCTCCACACTCCTGTAGAGCAGCAGAAGTTCGTTGTGTTTCTCCAAAACCATGTCTACATGAGCAGGAACACGAAATTCCATTTGAATCCACAACTTGGCTTCCTCAAGAGTCTTCAGTAGTTTCCTGGAAACAATTAAATAATTTTAATGGTAAAATTCTTAAAGTTAAATGCGTCATAGTAGCAACTCTTGTCCCGTTGCTAACTAGGTAATTGCGACCCATTTTGTAGCATGTCACTAAAATCGCTTGAAATAAAAAAATTACTCATCACATTTTATTATACATTAATGGGAAGAGTTTGTATATATATATATATATATATATAGCAAACTCTTCTTGGAAAACTTAAGGCATTTCTTATGGCGGAAAATAAACTTTAACCGTTCATATCTCCTTAACCATTGGTTTTATGAAAAAATACCTAAGAACAAAAATGTCTTAAAATAACCTGTAGTATCCAAAAACACCATAAAATACAGGTACAGGTTTGTGTTCCATAAGAAAAAACAAAGTTGTCCGCCATATTGGAAAATGGCGGCCATTTAGAAAAATTTCGAAATCACCCCAAAATGCAGAATAAAAAATAAAGGGAAGTCCCCCATAAGAAGTTGTTTGTCAGATTTAAAATTAAAAAGTTAGCTATTGGAAAACTTTAGGCTGGACACCCGGTATATTGATTGCAAGGGTTTCAGTAACATAAGTTACATGTTAACTAAGATTAAGTTAATTAAGACCAGGCCTAAATTTATCCAAAAACCAATGGAAAATTATGTCAAACACTATTACGAAGGCCATAGGGTTTACAACTAAATTGTTTGTCAGCTCAAATAAAATATTGACATTTTTAACATTTTTTATATAAAAAATATGTTTACTCTGATTAAAATTAAACAAACCTGTCAATATTGACTTCCAGCAGTCCTGGACGTTTGGTGGACCAGGTGAGAAGCGATCTCATGAATCTGCGAGATATGTTGGGAGAAGTGAAACTCATCCAGCGTCTGCAACCAACACATACATAGGTATCGAACACTTACTCTATACAAGCTCAATTTGTCTGATTAGTAAATTAACAAGGAAATTGTCAGCAAAATTTTACAATTTTTATCCAAAACACGAAATACAAATGTCTGACATATTAGGTGAATAGGTAAGAATTGATATGCTCATTTCTGAATTCTTCTGAAAACTAAACACAAAAATACATCTTCACAAAAGCTAAAGAGATTGATTGTTAATTATTTTAAATAATAATACAGGAGACCCCTCAACCAATAATCGGATTATCCACCCTCGATCCTAAAATATTATGGTTTGTTTTAACCGACCTTGCTTTGACACAGTTCAGTTTAACCGCTGCTTTCTAGGAATCTCGGCATTTCTACTCCCATGTTTGGGGATGGGAACCATACGCCTTTCCCACAAGATGTGACTAAGAATAAGTTATTTTGCATGTTTCTGAAACAGCAGCTATTTTTGTAATATAATCTAGAATTATCTTTTCGCTAGAGTAAAAACAATGCAACTTGTAGGGAGGGCAGGGGAGGGGGGTTGACGATGACTCCAAGGTGAAGATAGTTTTTGTGACTCGAGCCTCCAGTGAGAGGCTATAAATAAACATCCTGTCTCGTAACAAAATGGTTGATAATATCTTTAATTTCGACGAAAAGTTCTGTACTGTATTACGATAGATTTGGAAAGCATCAATTAATATTACGGTAATAAAGTTATTAAAATAAGAATTTTTATTGACTCCTGCCTACAACTATAATTTATTCCACTTAAAGAATTTGACTTAACAGTGATTCGTGCTCATTTGTGATTTTTCTATCAATACGAAAAAATTTTACAAAAAAAACAATACAAGTACTACTTCAAAATAATGATGTGATTATATAATCAATTACAAGCAATTAATTTTGTTATGTTAGGGATTGCCCGTTTTAACCGATCTTTTGAGTTATCCGACCTAGGTCCGGTCCCGGGTCTACTGTATGGAGATGGAATTCATTACTAAGTGTGTGTCAAAGGTTGTAGGATACCTGTGGTGGGAGAGGACAGTTTCCTTTAGAGAAGCCATCAGTTTCTTATATTGGTTCCTTACATCTTCCTCGATCTGGCAATATTTGAGCCACTGTGCTTCATTGACCGTCTGAAAAACATATATACTAATTTGAATGAATACTGTTTTTGTCCTCCGAAGCCATCAAAACAAAAAAGTAAACTGGTCCTTGGTCTAGGTGTTTACCGTGCCACCTACAACAATAGCTTCTTTTCTTTCCTACAGGAGGAAATTTTTCACAATGAGGTAAGGTACGTTTATTTATCTTTAATATTGAGACTTAACACATTCTAAAAGTGGTGATTCTCTCTATTGTAACTTCTACTACTATAAATTGTCTAGTTGATCACTGGTTTGATCCTAAGCTAGATTGTTACCAGACCAACATGCTATTTGTCATCTGGCTGTCAATGGGGTTAGACAGTAACCAGACCAGGATTTGGAACCTCCCCTTACCAAAAACTTACAAATGTACTAGAGGTGTGCGGATATCCGAAAAATCGGGTCGGATTCGGTTCGGTTCGGATATCCGTATCCGAACCGAGCCCAAATTCGATATCCGACACTATCCGTTATATATCCGACTTTTTCGGATAGACAATATATTTTGACGTTTTGGACAGAAAACCTCCATAACCACCATTAGTTTCCCAGGACAAAATTACAGCAATACGTTTCCAACGACCTAACAGCAAACGGCAAAGAAGCCGTATGATGCAATACTGATAACTAGTTTAGTCGTTATCGGCTGTTTTGCTTTACGATTAGATTCGTCTGGAACGAACAGACATAAAGCAGAAAAGAACTACCATGGTCAAATGAAAGTCAACTCGTACTTGTCTTGCTCCTGATACTAGGGGCGCTGCGTAATAGTTTTTTTACAGTACCGGTACTGTTTCAAAGTAGAAAAATCTAGCCTACTACTGTGATGTTACGTAAACAATAGATTAAATGTTTCCCGAAAAAAAGTCAGAATAGAAACAATAGAAAGGCAACACAATAGAAGGGTGGGAGGGGTTGGGCAATAACCTCGAAAGGAGCGCGGGTAGTGAGTCAAGTAGGACCGGAGGGGGAAGGGGTGGGTAAGACCTTGAAGCTATATATAGACTTGCACTACTTCCCTAAACCGAAAGGACTGGCCGGCGAGTGGTATTCCAATCACAGGACAAGATACGTTGTTTTTTGGGCATTCATTGCCCGGTTTGACTTTGGATTGTCTTACTGTGTAGAAACTTTGAATAATAAAAAATAAAGTTAGAACTAACCACGATTATTTAGCATTTATTGTGTACATATTAAATTATTAAACGATAGGGACCATGGATATATACAAACTTTTGTCGTGATTTTAATTTCAACATCAAAATACAATATTGCACAATCGTGATATTTTAGGTCATTGACCTTTATTATGCATCCGGCATTGCTGTTTCAGAAGAGAAGCACGTTGATAAATTATAAATTTATATTCCCGTAGTTAAAAAGAATTATTTTATAAACCTATAAAACAAAATCATAAAATCTTACATAAAGATAACAAAAAATAACGGAAATTGTAAAAAGGGAATAAAGATAACAACGTCATTATTCTTTCTCTTTGTTCTTCTATTTCTTGGGTTTCCCTTATCACGCATTCAACGTCGTTATCAGCTTTTATGACATAGCGCACAGCAGGGGGTAAAACACTTGAGTGCAGCCGAGCGGCACTAATGAGGGTCGGACCTTCTTGGGGGTGAACAATAGACGGCTTATCAGACCCTCCCCTCCCCTCCCCCGTGGTCTGGAGAAAGCTTGTAAACAAACTATTGCACAAGCGCGCGTGACTTGACATTGGGCTGATTCAATTATAATTTTGTCAAATGAACTGTGATGTTTCAAAATCGGGACCATACTGCTTAACAATAATGGACTGCAATTATTGTTGAACATACAATCCATTTTTAACAAACTAAGATTATACGATTCAAATACAATTATAAAGATTATCTTGGTATTTTACTTGGGGTAATGAAGTTATGTCTAGGCTAGTGTAATTCTCGGTTCATCAAGGTTCTACTGAATTATGTTTGGCAGTGAATATGTGTAGAATGCAATTTATAAATTCAGGGATACACACCTTTTACACAGTTATAAAGTCTAATTGCCCAACATCAAATCGTGAGCTAGAGCCAATTTAGTGCATTAGTGATTCTACACTTGGCAAAACCCACAAAATGCCACTTAAGCCCAATAATCCGTTCCAAAAACGTAAGGAAATACAATGTGAAAATAAACTTGAGATCGAACTCCTTGGCTTGTGAGAACCAGGAAACAAGATAAATCATAACCTCAAGTAAACAAGCCCAAACGTTTGACACCAGTCCTGCTGAGCTAAGGTGTTTGTGAAGATTTCGGCTGCTAGTGTACTTAATTCAAGCAACCAACTTTTGAAAATAAATGTTGTGAATTGTGATTTTCAAGAGAGAGAAAACTGTGGACTTGGCTAATTTGAAATTCTATAGTTCAAAATCGTCATTTAAGTTTATTTACACAGCTTTACATTGTTTTGTAGGTTAAAAATACATATGCAGCTTATTATTAACCGCGCCGAACTATCCGAATGCGAAAATATCCGAATCCGAACCTCCCAATATCCGATCCGATCCGAACCGAGCCTCAACTATCCGATCCGAATCCGATCCGAAATGAAATTTCACTATCCGCACACCTCTAAAATGTACGATTTAAATAACACCAAAATAATTTGACAGTCTGGCTCCAACTCACTCTCATGATGGACTTGAGTCGTTTCTTCTTGAGGACGGCCGTGAGTGCTCGGCCAGCGTACCTCGGCAGGCCCATTGGATGTTGACGCTTATCTTCCACCAGTTCCTTGCGCGTTTCTTGTATCTCGGTGGCAAACAGCTTGAACACCTACCACCGTCACAAACATATGGTACTAAATACCAACCAATGATGTCTCAGGCCAAGCAACTTTCTCCTAGTTGGGTCTGATGATGGAGTATCCAATCAAAATCGATCACCACTTACTAGTACCTATCTTATGAATATGTCTACCGTCTTGAATTGAACAGTATCAGTGTAGTTATATTCTATGCTTTGAAGTGTTTTTAGATGTCTTTTTGTTTACATTTCCAAAAACTTGTACAATGGTGATTAAGGCAGTCGTAAACAACTTTTTTTTGTAAAAATATTTATTATTCAAACCCGTAATACACACTCATTAACATAAAACAAAAGTGTCACAGAATATTTGTCCAATCATTGTTGTGTTTTAAAAGTGATTTACATTTTAAAACTGTCTATGAAACTAATCAACTCTTGAGATAAAGTTTGGCAAAGTAATTTTCAAAATTCAAATAACTGATAGTACTGCAGTACCTTGATCGTTCTCTTTTCAAACTCGGTGGCAAGATCTTTGCGTTTTGAGTACTGATACATATTCTGCAGCACGTCAATACCTTCTGTAACGCTGGTAATAGTCTCAAACACTTCTGCCAGGAGATTTTCTACCATCACTTCCAACTCTTTCATTTCTCTTCGGAATCTTAAAAATAATATGTTTTTTAGATTATTATTCTATTTAAAGTTTGGGCTGTTGACAAAGGTAAAAAAGCACCTATTTTTAGATAGTATTCAATGTTTACTGATTCAAAAATTTGAATAATCAATTACTTATTGACCCAGTTTCAACAACAATATTAAAGGCTATTAAGGTGAATAATCACCAGCAGACACTATCAGTATTTTAAGTTTAATAAAACACAATAGTACTTACTGCAAGATACTCTCATACCAATTTGACGAGTTTACGTCAAAAATAGAGTCTTGGTCATTCTCTATTTTCTGCAAACTGGATTTGAACTTTGATTCAATAGCGTCGCAAACTGCTTCAAACTCAGCACCTCGAGTCAAAGCAAACGATGGTTTGGGAATCTCAATGGTTTCATCCATCCTGAAATTAGTTTTTCATTAGAGCTATTTGGTTTGGGCGCTGATAAACAAGAAGTACAAAATGTGATTTTATTAAAGAAAAATAATATTTAATATTTAAAAAAATAATCACTTGAAAATCCATAATCGTAAAAATGAAGCAAGTGTTCCTAAATACTGTACAAATAATTAGAAAATTGTTTGATTGATACATATAGGCCCAATTAGAAATATTCAGGAAGTAAGGAAATGTTTTGATTGAAATAAAAATTTTATACAAGAAAAACTATCAGAATAGAAAAACTTCAATCATGGGAATAATCGTCTTCAAAGGGGAAACAAAGGTGTTAAGATGCCACCAATGAGCTTGTTCCCCATTGGGGGAAAACATGAAAGATTAAGATTGAATTTTTTCAGTGAAAGGCATGTAGCTGTAGATGTGCTTTACCTTCCAAACACTGCCATAGCTTCACACACCTCAACCATGTCTTGACACCTCTGCACAAAAGTATCCACTTTGTTGAAAACTTGTGGATTATCTTTTATCTGTTCACTGGTTTTTGAACCTCCGGTGTTCTCCATACAAGTGCTCGCCTAAAAGTAGAAAATCAAAACATAAAACCATGATAAGTGAAAAGCAGAACTCACAAGTAGTTTAAGTAATCCTTTTTTGTACATGTTTAAACTTCTTATCGTACTTGACTAGTAGCTAAAAACCATACAAAATTCAGGTTTTTAGCTACAGTGTGTTGGTAACACTAGAACATCTTAGGTCTTGGCAGAAAACTTGCATTTTCGTTAACATTTCTTTTAAAGTATACAGCTAAAATAAACATACATTTCCACTGTAGTTTTAGTTATATCTGAACAAATTAATGTACATTAACGGACATCAGAACAATCAGTCTTCATCAGCATTAGTAACTCAAAAGATTATTAGCGCATTTAATTATTTAATTTTTTTCTTAAGTTATGTGGTTTTTGGATACTGTGAATAGCAAACTACAGTGGCAATTCAATAATTATATTGGTTTGGGACTAAATATGGTTTGGAATAGCTAGAACAACATTTAAATTCCTAGATGTGACAAGAGCTGCCATTAGAATTGGGAAATATTCAGTAGCGGCTAGCCCATAAGGACTCTCGGACGCCGCCCTCCCAACAATACAGAAATCAATATTTTTTTTATTTATGTAATAAAAAAATAATATGTCGTAATTAAAATTAAATTACAATTACTTACGACTACTTAATCAATATGATAATAATATGAAATGAAATAGTTTTAAATTTTGAATCCAGTAATGACTGTTTTGCGATAGTCGCTTTCATAATGTGGATTGCGGACGGCGGCAACCTCCGTCCCAAACTCAATGCATGTAGTCTTATGGTAGAAACACCTAACAGCGCTGAGGGTGCCGTGACGTCATTCCAATGCTTTACAATAGGGACTCTGGGGCAGAGTCCAAAGCTGCGCGCGCATCCATAAATCAGGGCAGCCACCCTAAACTGGATAATTCTGCATCACACACGATTAGGATAGGAAGAACCATGTTGGCAGCGCTGGAGCCATCATCCACACTGTCACTACCATAAACATTAACTAACCTCACTTCTTTCCATGTCCATGACCACAGTTCAGTTATAGTTTAGTGCCAAACGACCTGTTGTTTTGTGATCAATAGTGTTTAGTGATAGTGATGGAGGCGTAAGGCAGCGGTAGTTTGTTGAAGATTGAAAGAGCTAAGTAGAAATTATTAATAGTTATACTTAATTGATTGAGTTAGTTAGTTGGTATCTTTGAGTCAATAAGTTACGTCTGTAGTTTTAGTATAGGCTAACCTAATCAACCCGAAAACTAAGTAAACTAACCATAGGTAAAGTGACTCGGACAATTTTAGTTATAGATACTTATTATTAGTCTTAATAAGTTATTACGGGTAAATTTGCCGTGGGTTGAAGGCCTAAATCTAAATAATAATGGACGGCGGCATTTCGTTGTCGTCGACGGCTAACGTCACTAACGAAGTTAGCCTGATTATCAATGAAGGGATCAAAAATATTGACCACAGAATTTCTTTGAAAAAATTAGGACCTCCTAGACCTTTCATGAACATAAACCAAATTCAAAACAGTTCAAAGAATAAGAATAGCTTCACACGAAAATTTTCGCCACATATGTACAATCATGCAGATTGGCTATGTGGTTGTTCTATTAAAAATTCATTTTTCTGCTACACTTGTTTGGTCATGGGGTTTCAAGATAGAGCATGGACTGTAGACGGCATTTCAGACCTTAAACATCTACTGGAAAAAGTAAAAAAACACAAAACAAGTGAAAAACACATAAATGCGTCAATAGAATATGCTGTTTTAGGTAAAGTTGATATTAGATGCCAATTGGACAATGCATATAGGTTAAAAATACAAAAACAAAATGAAGATGTTTCGAAAAATCGATACATTCTAAGTAAGCTAATTGATGCAATTAAATTTTGTGGAGCGTTTGAATTAGCATTACGAGGACATGATGAACGCGAAAATTCAAAAAATCCTGGCATATTTCGTGGTTTGGTTAACCTTATGGCGGAGCTGGATGTAACATTGCAACAGCACATAAATCAAACAAATAACCGAGTGTTTTTGGGTCTGTCTAAAACCATACAGAACGAGTTATTGGACTCAATATATTACGTTTGTCTGCAAATGATTCGTGACGAATTGACACAAACCGACTATGTTGCTATTGAAGCCGACGAAACAACAGACTGTGCCACTTTATCCCAACTAGTATTTGTTATTAGGTACGAGCTGAATGGCACGATTCACGAGCGATTTATCACTTTTATTAGACCAAAAAGCCATGATGCAGAATCAGTTAGCGAAACAATTTTTGAAGTATTAGAGCAATTAAACCTCGACAAAACTCCTGATAAAGTCATTGCCCAGAGCTACGATGGGGCTTCCGTAATGAGTGGCCAACACACGGGAGTACAAGCTCGTGTAAAATCTAAATATAAGAATACAAATTTTGTCCACTGTTACGCACATCAATTAAACTTAATCATTGAACGCAGTGCTACACAAATTAAGCAGGTTAAGATATTCTTCAGTAATATCGAGGGGTTTTCATCATTCTTTTCCCAGTCAACAAAGAGAACTGCAGTTCTCGATGAGATAGTAAAACGTCGTATTCCAAAAAGCTCAGGTACTCGGTGGAATTTTAAATCCAGAATTGTAAGCACAATTTTTAATTATCAAAGAGAGTTGGAGGAATGTTTAAGTTACATACTCGACGATGACACCAATGACTATGCCACAATAAATAAAGCTGTTGGCCTAAGAAGTATTCTAAAAGACGAAGACTTTATTTTCTGGCTGGACTTTTTCAATCAAATACTGCCCCACAGTGACATTCTGTACAACCAACTGCAGCAAACAACAATTGATTGCGTCAAGGCGTTTAAGTTTGTCGGCGATTTCAAAACTGTGGTAGATCGCGTAAGAAACTCGACCATGTTAGATCAACCGAGAGATAGTGAACCCGAATCGAGCAAAAAGCGGAGAAGACACGACGATCAAAAACGCGTCGTCGCAAAGGAAGTGTGTGACATAATTACGTCGGGAATTGATGACCGTTTTACGTTTGTAAATCATTTGTCCGCGGCAAAACTGTTTCAGCCAAGTTTGTTTGGGGAGTTTAAAACCAAGTTTCCCGAAAAAGAGTTACACGCTGCTGCGGAACTATTTAGCCTAAATAAAACTGAATTGAAACAGGAGTTAAATGTTATTTACAATAGGGATGATTTTTCAACGGCCACAGGGTCATTAAGACTACTCAACTTTGTCTATGACAACAACCTCAAAGATGTGCTTCCAGAGTCAATCAAACTTTTAAAAATCATAAGCACAATACCTATGACTACTTCGGAAAGTGAACGTTGTTTCTCTACTTTGAAACGAATTAAAACGTTTACCTGGAGTACCATGAAACAAGACAGATTAAGTGCGCTTGCTATGTGTTCTATCGAAAAAAAGCTGTTGTCAACTTTAAACTTCAACGAAAAAGTAATAGATCACTTCGCCGGGCAGAAAGAAAGGAGGATGGATTTCACATTCAAACAGTACAATTAAAGTTAGGCCTTATCCTCATGGTATGGTTTTCTACTCATATTGCCGTGGATGTTTTAATATACAATACAATTAGTCAAGCCTTACCCTCATGGTTTGGTTTTCTATTCGTTATTGCCGTGGGTGTTTAAATTATACAATTCAATCAATGTCAGGCCTTACCGTTTGGTTATCTACTCATTATTGCCGTGGATTTTTTACTATTAAATTATCAATTGTTAGTTATATTTTCAATACAGTGTAGTCCCATTTTACAAGGCCGTAGGCAGGGAGGGGGGTTAGAGGGTCAAACCCCTCCCCCAAAATTCCGAAATTGAGCAGTACAAATTAAAACTAGGTTTAAAAAGTTGAATTATGAAATAGAAACCACAATAGAGGATTAATTGTTATGTTTTGCAATATCTATTCATATTTAATATAGGCCTAGTTCTATTAGGATAATAAATCTGATCTATTAAATAAATTGGTAAAAACTATTTAAAAAATATACTTTACTTTACTCTACTTATGTCTATTTGCTCATGCATGACAAACAACAGGTGAAATGGGAGTTTTTGGACTATTATTGGACACAGTTTTAGGCGTTAAAATTGCTTCAGAAAGTCACCAAACGGCTTTAAAAATTTAAAATTTTTTCCCGGACCCCCCTCTTTTGTTGGGGGGTGCTCCACACCCCCAAAACCCCCCGGAGCCCCCCTCTAGACTAGGTCCTAGAGCCGCCACTGGAAATATTGTAAACCTATCAGTAATATTGATAATAAATGGTATGGAGGAAAAACTGACCATAAAACTAAATGTGGATAGTTGGAACAAGCAAATTATAAACTTTGTGAGTCGGTTACCCTGTGATAAATCATCTTGTAGACCTGACAAGCTGTGATGCAAGTCCTGAACATAGCAATGGCTGCCCGAGACCGGCCACTGAACACAACATTCATGTCCACGTATTTTGTACACAGAGCTATCAGCTGATTGCTAAGACCCATGCAGAGTGCCACCATCTTTTTGCTGCAATACAAAGACAGTTTTTATTTGAAACATTAAATTACCTTATCATGAATATTTTATCATTTTATCTAAGCCAATATAAGTATAATGAATCACATTAGAAGACTACAGTAAACCTCTGTTTTGGGGCCCAAATTGTCTAGCTTTTGGTGTCTATATCCCACCTTGTGTAGTTTAAATTAGAAACAAATTGAAAAATTATGTTTTCCAGTTTCTTCTGGTGTAGAAAACACTTTAATACAGTAGATGTAAAGAAATATGATATTCTCTTCTGCTGACACTTCCCGTTGCAAAGGAAGATACAACAGCTATTTGTATATACAACTATATACAGATTAGTTGCATGGGTTAATGGTGATTGGAGAAGTACTTAGTACTTAAGAAAAAATACAGAGGTAGTGGCCCAAAACTTCTTGGCTGAGGTTAATGAGTGTTGGGGTTGGGGGACTGGCAGGAAGTTCCCATGAACTCCTGAATTTGGACTAAAAGCCCCTGTCACGCGGAGCTGGTTCCAGAAGCTAGTTCTCGCTGCGAGAACCAGCAGCTTTAGTTGCTAGTTCTCCAGTGCGCTAGAAGTCCTGTCAGACGAAGCTAGAGAACTAGCGCTACAACTTACAAGTCTGGGGTTGTAATTGGATGTAACAACACACTCCGTAGGTAACAAAAAAAGTTGGTATTAGTGATTAGTGGAAACAAGTGGTGTTTTGTCAATGATTAGCCATCATAGAAGTAAAAAGTGCCACAAAAAAATAAAATATTAATAGGCAAATATAAAAACACTATTATTTTGTATCTACTACGGGCATGGAAATTAACTAATTAAAATCAAATAAGTTGTGGTAGGCGTATAACAAAAGGACTGTATCTTTCATAACAAAAAAAAATCACATTCATTTAATTCATATGTGATATGTAGCAATAGTAACAACGAGAAAATTATGACAATGCGTGAAAAGATTTCATTGAAAGTTTAAATTTATTCTTGATTAGTTTAAATGTGTTCAATTAATTTTAATTTCAATTTCTTAATGCGAGAACTAGCACGATACTGTCAGACAGAGCTGGAATGGTGCTAGAGACTACAGCTGGGTGGTCACATGACCTGCTAGTGACTCTTCAAGCGCTTGTAATATTAAACTGTTTAAAACCTCCAGCGGCTGGAGATACCAGCTCATGCGAGTGTTTCTAGCAACTAGAGAATCAGTCACACGATGCTGGTTTTCTGCTGGTTCTAGCTGCTAGTTACTAGCGGCGAGAAAACCAGCTCCGTGTGACAGGAGCTTAAAGGACTACCTCTTGTTGTTCAAACTATCCAAATTTTACACAAAAATAAATAGTTTCACATACACATACGTAATGTGTGCAAAAGTAGTAGAGCTACAGTGCTAAACTAAACAATCAAGAAATCGGGCCATAAAACTCGTTTCTGTCATTAGTTTGTTTCATTTAGGCTAGGATAAACCTTATGCGTTCAGATTTTTATGGCATTGCATTCTCCTCTAAGAGACCTATAATTACCACTTGACCAATGTTCTCATTTAAGACTTTCTTTTTATTCGTTTTGGACTGTCGACAATATGATGGAGGAAATTATATTTACTACAAAAAGTACATTACCGATACTTGTTTGTAATGATTTGTTGCATTACCTTTTGAGTTATAAACACTTTTTAGTAACTTTTTTAATTTTAAATGTTATAAGATGTTGTTCCCAGAACTTTTGTGTGGAACCTATACATTATATATGCAAATATCAAATAGTTTATTTACTACTTGACTTACTCAGAACCATAGTAGGGAGAAAGGTTATGAACCACCCTGATCAGAAAGAGTATCTTCGGGATTAGTTCTACAGCTTTGGTTGGAGTTTCGACCAGCTCGAGCTCCTTACACGGCTCTTCAAGAATCTGAAGGTATTCCACGTTGCTCTTGGCTTCAGTCAACGCTTGCTGTAATCAAATTTTAATTAATTTATGCCAAGTTTTAACTGATTAGTGCAGAGTTTCAGTGGGGTTCAATAGTTTGATAACAAGGGTTACATGATAAAGATTGTATGTATCAATGTGGCCAGTACTAATATTACTCTGGTTAAAGACATACGTTTGACAGCTTATTTCAGCCTTTATGTTGCACAACATTTCCTTAGGAACAGTTATTATATTATTTTTTGTACCTAACCTAACCTAAAAAACCAAGAGTTAATTGGCGAAAGTAAACAACTGCTTTTAAATTATATTTATTCGTAAACATTGTAGTTTCCAAAGTCTGACATTGGACCCCTTAAAACCCTCTGGGACAGAGCCCTTTTGATGGATCTGCTCCTAACTTCACATAAACCATCCTTGAATAATGCTTAATAATGCCTGAAAGTTTCATTACAATCTGTCGAGCGGTTTCCGAGTTCATAAGGTACATACATAGTTCTTCTTTATAGATATAGATATAGTGACCACTCATCTGTAGCCTGTCCCAAACTGTGAGTTTTTCAAACATTGCCCAGTGTCTGCTTTCTGATAAGCATTAAAAAAAAAAACATTATGTAATGACCACCTTTAAACACATTACCACCTTTTAATCCCATTCTCTGATGCTCATGTTAACCTAAACGAGTTATTATTAAATAGTCTCACTTTGGTTGATTTGGGTAGAATAAAGGCTTCAGATTTTTACATTTTGGAAAAGTAATACTTTGTGTAGAGACACAAAAACAGCTTATCAAAATAAATACAATAGGCCTGCTATTCAGACCAATTACCTCGATGTTGCTCACAACTTGTTGGAATCTCTCAATGTGAGCAGATTGGTTGGCCTTCAAGATGTTAGTGATTGCGATCAAGTCCTCGCTCTCCATTTGGGCTTTGATACACCACAAGTTCTCATCTGGCAAAGACAAACCATGATAAACGACAATTTAGGATATTATTATCCTACTCAATAAATGCATTCTGGTAAAGTGCTAATTTATACGCTAACAATAATAGCTTCGATGATGCTTCTATTTCATATCGATTTGATAAACAAATAAAACAAGTTCAAGCAGAGTTGACTATATTTTGCAAATTACACTCTCCATTAACTTTGTTAGTCCTAGCTGAAATTACGAATAGCAGAGATTACCTACAGCTATCAGGTACAAGTAAAGAAAACAAAATAAATAATATCACTTGCAAGGAAATTCAAAACAGAAAAATTAATATAAAAAATCATTGGAGCTGATAAACATGTGGGTCATTCCATATCAAATCAACAAGGCTCTCAACCTGACCATCTTGGATTTTGATGAAATTTTGCTTACTTGTAGTATTTTGAGTCCTGAATCCAAATATGCTTTTTAAAAAAATCTATCTTTTATAGTTTTTATGATATAAATATTTGAAAATGGTAAAAATTGGCGTTTTTTACCGTGCGCGCAAATCTAAAATGTTGTCTAGGATGAGTTCTATTGGTCCTATCAAGTTGTACAATGGCTCATTTTAAAGAGGATTCAAATGGCTTTAATCTGATACCAAACTCAACCTACTTTGGTAAAAATTAATTTTTTTTGAAAATTTCAAAATATGTTTTTGAAAAAAAATTTAAGATAGTGTTTTTTGAAAAATTTGAAAATTACATATGTTAAAGAATGTAATCTAGTAAGTACATTATAAAAATTTCAAAATGGGATGATAATGGGATCAGCAGTTATGATAAAAATACTTGACTATGGTTCACTGTTTCCAAGCGTTTTGGTGCATACAGCGTGTACGTACTAACGTAAATGTATCATTTAATAAGAGTCTATTAACTGTATGATTAAAATTAAAAATATCTGCCTATATTTGAACTATGTATGTCATATTTTGCTCTAATATAAACTAAATCTAGCAAATTAACAACATTATTCAAGTTAACAGAGTTTCCGTCAACCTTTGAACATGGGGGCTACTTTGAACAAACTTTCCAATTTTCATATTTTATTTTTTTTCATATTAATTTTATCTTTAAATGATAATGTTTATTATAATTTTCTATTCCCAGATAAATACTCTACCTAAAAAAAAATATTTAATAGTGCATACTATGGTTCTGCAAAAAATTAAAAATACTTATTTTTCACTGAAATTTTTTAGTAAAAAAAAGTCGTCCAAACTTCCATGTCTACAGCAAACCCAGTAAGTTTATGATTTATGACTTAAAACCATAATTGAATAGCCCATTTATCTGGGATTAAGAAAATACCTGCTTTAATTACTTTGTAAGCAGTAATAACTTTAAAAAAAAAGAAAGAAAAAATTACCCAATTGGCTGACCCTTACTTATGGCGTCGCGACCCTTAGTTCTGGAGCAAAATTTCCCGGACATGAAAAAAAAAATACTTGGGTTTTAAGTTTTAAGTGTTATTTTTTTAAATGATTTTTCTAATGAAAACAGATGTTTTGAGCTTTAGTTATTATTAGCAGTCATAATCCAATTCCTTTATTTGACTGCTATGATATTTAAAAAATACCCTTGCAAAGTTAAAAAATAACCGGATGGACATTTTGAAAATTCTCCTTAACTTTTTTTAATTTTTGACATATAAAAATAGAAGTTATACAGAAATGTGGTATGTGGGTTGTGGTATTTAAATCCACAAATCAGTTTTCACTAAAAAAATTTTAATTGTTAAAGTGAGAATACATTATTTATAGGTACTTATGAGCAGACATTTCCCCAAAACTAAATAATTAGGCTACCATGGAATATTATATATGTATCAATAATAAGGTTACTACAGGATTTAAATAGATTGATCACAGTATATTGTGTGACAAAATTATCAATGCTTGTTTGTCTCTCTCTCTTGTCACCAGAGGAAAGACAGACAAACATGGACCTATAGGTTTTGGCTCAGGTTCCTCAGTATTTTCCAGTTGTGTTGCAACGATTTACTGTAATCAATCTTTAAGTCTGCCTTTTCACTAGGCTGGAGACACTAGTCAGCCACTAGATCTGTGCAAAATCACATTGTGAAGCACTTTACGTTTACACTATCAGGTCGCAGCGACCCACCTCGGCAGTAGCGACCCCGTCTTGAGAAGTTGTAATTTGTTTGACAGGTACACAGGTCTAACTTATGTTTGTCAGTCTTTCCTCTTGTCTCAAGACCGAGTCGCTACAGTCGAGATGGGTCGCTGCAACCTGATAGTGTAAACGTAAAGTGCTTCACAATGTGATTTTGCACAGATCTAGTGGCTGACTAGAGTCTCCAGCCTAGTGAAAAGGCAGACTTAAAGATTGATTACAGTAAATCGTTGCAACACAACTAACTGGAAAAGACTGAGGAACCTGAACCAAAATCCATTGGTCCATATTTGTTCAAAGGTTGACGGAAATTCTGTTAACTTGAATAATGTTGTTTACTTGCTAGATTTAGCTTATATACGGTATAGCAAAATATGACATACATAATTCAAATATAGGCAGATATTTTTAATTTTAATCATATAATTAATAGACTCTTATTTAATGATACATTTAGGTTAGTACTTACACGCTGTATGCGCCGAAATGCTTGGAAACAGTGAACCATAGTCAAGTATTTTTATCATAACTGCTGATCCCATTATCATCCCATTTTGAAATTTTTATAATGTACTTACTAGATTACATTCTTTAATATATGTAATTTTCAAATTTTTCAAAAAACACTATCTTAAATTTTTTTTCAAAAACATATTTTGAAATTTTCAAAAAAAATTAATTTTTACCAAAGTAGGTTGAGTTTGGTATCAGATTAAAGCCATTTGAATCCTCTTTAAAATGAGCCATTGTACAACTTGATAGGATTAATAGAACTCATCCTAGACAACATTTTAGATTTGCGCGCACGGTAAAAAACGCCAATTTTTACCATTTTCAAATATTTATATCATAAAAACTATAAAAGATAGATTTTTTTAAAAAGCATATTTGGATTCAGGACTCAAAATACTACAAGTATGCAAAATTTCATCAAAATCTAAGATGGTCAGGTTGAAAATAATTTTTTATTGGTTGATTTCATATGGAATGACCCATGTTTGTGTTGAAACTTACATCGGTATTTCCAGAATTCGAATTCATCAATCGGTGTGAACATGTTGTAAGGTCGAGACTGGTCTTGATCATTGAGAGCCACTTGGATTTGGCAGGTCCATTCAATGACGATGTCTAGAATCAAAACCCAATTAAAATTAACTAATTAATTACTCAGAATACATATACATTATTCCATCCCATCCAATAATCTACTAACTTTTACAAACTATCTGGTATTCACCATTACTAACAAATTTCACCTCACAATATTGCCAGTACTTAAATACTTTATTTTAATACTTTTTTCTGAAATGGCGATCATCCGAATGTAGATATTTTAAGCCAAATATAAATGGAGATGAGTGTAGGATGAGTGGTGCGATCTTGTAGTCTTTTTATTGACTAAGGCCGACATGTTCCTTAGATACAGCTGCTAATTAATAGTACAAATAGCCAATGGCAACAAAGGGACCTACAGTGTTCAAGTGCAATCCGAACCTCATTTTTGCCTTGTAATTAACCTAATTATCAGGATAGTACTGCGGATAGTCGTAGTACTCACTAGTGCAAATTTTAATTCACACCAGGGAGTATCACATCCACAGTAGCTGGATTACAGGACAGTGGCACAGCCCAAATGAGCATGTGAAAAATTGTTCATTCTACAAAATAACCAGTTTAAATTTATTTTATTTTGCAAAATAAAATTACCATCAAAAACAAAAGCAGGGGGGGCAGCCACCATTTGCTTTTAGAGATATGAGATATACAGGGTGTTTTAAAAAGAATGCCGGGATTTTAAATGATCATTGCTTGGGTACTATTCAAGGCAACTAAATGTTTTATATGTCAAATTGAAGCTAAAATAACTAAGTTTTGTTTCCCGTGTAGCAAGGGAGGAAGTTATGTTATTGGCATGCGCAAAACAGGTGCGGGGTGATAGGCCGCTATTGTGACTCATATGCTTGACGCCAGTTGCCAGTATGATGTTTACGGCGCAACAGAAGGCACAGATTGTAATCTGTGGTTCGCAGAGTTTATATCCATTGCTAAATTAAACTAAATTTAAATCTACTTGATGATAAAGAAACTTGAAGCTGGTTTAACGAGTTTTGTGGCACCGTAGTGTTTTTAAAAGACATTCACCTAGCCGGCTAAAAGCAAATGATCACATAGTCGAAGAAATCCGACAATTCTGCACCAGAAGTCCGAAAAAATCGATTGCCCGACGAAGTCCTCAGTTGAACAAACCTAAATTGGTCACTTGATGATGTTATCTGTAAAAGATCGTCTTTGTGCCTAAAAAGATTCAGTTAAGACATCAGATAAACCCGCCAATCGTCCTTACTTTGCCAGTTTTAGGCCTACGCTCATATAAGATTGGTAAAAATCTTAACTTTATCAAATCATTCCGAATTGTATCAAAGAGTGAGAAAAAAACTTTGTTCTTTTCCCTTCAATTTGACGTTTAAATCGTTTAATTATCTTGAATAGTCCCCGAGCAACGACCGTTTAAAATCCCGGCATTCTTTTAAAAACACCCTGTATTTAGAAGACTTAATTCAATGTTTATTTATAACACATACCTTGTGGATAGTTTTTCATCTTCTAATTCTAATGGTTAATCACTAACAGTATTTGGCTGAACCACTTGCCTTCAATACGTTTGATGAACCGCCTGTCTCTTATAGCCACAGACAGGGACATACGAGTGGCGATTTTCGGAATGTAGAGAGCCGTCAAACCTGCTATCTTGTACCTCGTGTCAGTCAGGTGACTCAGGAACGAGTTCAGATTTGAACAGAAGTCATTCTTCACACCTAGGTAGCGGTTTAGGAAAAAAAATTTTCAAACACTACTTATTCAAAAATTACTTTAGCACATAGCAGCATTTTTCTATGAACTTAAATTACATTTCAGTTCCAGTCCCCTAACAAACTAATCCAAATAAAATATTTAATTTGATTTATTTACTAATGATAAATGTAGCATTTAATAGAGTTTGATATTTTCTAATGCAAATAGATGTTTCATTACAAGTTACATTGGTAATTTTTGAGGCAGTGTGTTGGCGAGGCAAAGTACCTCCTTGGGTACCAAGAGCTTGGCAGTAAGTAAGTAAGTATTGGTAATTTTACTTCGACATCTGATTATTGTATGGTTAGGATAGTTTCATTTTAGGAACAATAACCGATGAAAGTAGTCTAACAGAAAAGTGGGCTTGTATAACACAATATTTATTGGGTTGCATTATGAACATTTCTCATACAAATATAAAAAGTTCTGTAGTAGTAAAAAAATACTACAGAGTTTTTGCTCTGATTTTCATTTACAGTGCTAATAGGGATATAAGAGTAATTAATTGTTACCTTACTCAAAAGTATTATCTCACTAACGTCGATTTGATCAGGCATTTAATCGTTAAATCGTTTTATATAGCCATTAAGTAATTTCCGTGTACAACAAGCCTCTTAAAATAGGAATCTTTTCTATTTTAAATAATAATTTTTGATCAATCATAGGATAAATAATGGGTATTAAAGGATACTATCAGGCCAAGATGTTGTGTTGATGAAAAGTGGACAAAAAACCGTTTCCAAGACCCTCAAAAGCGACCCCTCTACTGGGGAGTCCATCGTTCCAAATATAATAGATGATGAAAACGTTTCTGGTGTAAGCTGTTTCAAACCTCCATTCTCGTCTTCTTCTTTTAAAAAATACATAATGTCATCAACTTCTACGTCCGGAAAAGTCAGACCCGCTTGAAGTGTATCCTCATCGTAGTAGATTGTCAATAAATCTTCTGGAGTTGTCAAGAATGTTTTAATTACTTCCACAACATCTGCATCAAAGTCTTCCATTCTCAAGTCATACAGTGTGGTATACTTTTTGATCTTTTCAACCTAGAACATTTCTTATGATAATTCTTTCTAAATGTTACAGAAGATGAGGGGTTTCTTATACAAGAGAGGCAGATGAGAGAAATTGGAAAATATCACACACAATTAAATATGTTGTGTGTAATAATGATTGAAAAGCATCTAGATAGAAAGTTCTCTACCCTAGGATATAAAATCCTGAAAATGACTAGCATTTAGTAGCCAGATCCCTCAATCTCAATACTGCTTAAGTCTTTACACTGCAAGATTTAAAACTTTCCACTGCAAAAGCATTTTGTTGGGGAAGAAGAAAATAAAACGCTTCTAAGAGAAAACGATCGAAACAGAAAACTGTTTGTAGATATTCCAAGTATTGAACCCATCTTGTTACTCTTGCACTAACTACTAGTCTGGAATTACAACCAAGTTACTTTTGAAAACTATGTAAAATGTAGGCCTATAATCATAAGACCTAGGGGCGCAGAACAGCAAAATGCGGCCCTGACAGGAGAAGATCTAGTTCCTAGAGGTCAAGGGCATAGTAATAGTTGATAAATCCAGTAAAAAATTGAGTGAAACCGCTTTTAAACTGCAACTGGGTCTATCTATTATTACATCTTTGATGAATCCATTTGTATAGTCAAAGACAAAAAGATATTTATGATTTATAAAGATTATTATCTCACCATGGTGTGAATATCCTCTTCCTTAAGTTTTTCAGGCTCTTCTGAGTGGTCTTCAGAATATCCTGCTTCCTCACCTGCAAAAAATGTCATAAGAAAGGATATATACTTCTTCTAACCAAGATTAGATGTTACATTTATAAAATATCTACCAAACAAAATACTTTAATGTATAGTTGTATAGAGGATAAGTTTAAAATAATGGTACAATAGTGTTGTTAATGAATAAGATCAGCTGGTTCCTCAGCCTAGCCCGGATTGCATATTAAACCCTCAATGATCAAAGACAAGAAAAAACCCTATACAGGAGATGGACTTTCACCGTATCGCAATATTGTAATAGAAGAAACCTTAAAAAGCACCAAAAATATAGAAGCTGGAGTAAACCTTTGGTCTAAAATAAGCACACAGCTTTTGCCGATGACGTTGCATTACTTGTAGAATCAAAAGAGGGCATACAGTAGACCCCCTCTTAACCGACCTCGTATTAACCGATAATCGGATTATCCGCCTACGATTGTAAAATAATACAGTTTGTTTTAACCGACTTTGCTTTGAGAGCAGCTCGGTTTAACCGCCGCTTTCTAGGAATCTCGGCATTTCCGCTCCCACGCTGGGCGATGAGAACTGAACCATACGCTTATCTCCACAGGATATGACTAACAATAAGTTATTTTGTGTTGATCACAAAAGATATAGCATAGCCTGTTGTCAGTTTGTCATCATAGTTCGTAGCTCGAGCACATCTGATCTGATTTGTTATCTGTGCGGCAAACTTATAACATCATAATAGAACTGATTATCTTATCGCCGGAGTAAACAAACAATGCAACTTGTAGGGAAGGGGGGTTAACAACTCCAAGGTCAAGATAGTTTTTGTGCTTGAGCCTCCAGTGAGAGGCTACAAATAAACGTCCTGTCTTGTAACAAAATGGTCGCTTGTATCTTTAATGTCGTCAAAAGGTTCTGTACTGTATTACGATGTATTTGGAAAGCATAAATTAATACATTACAGTACTAAAGTTATTGAAATAGGAATTTTGTTGACTCTTGCGTAGTATTATAATATATTCCACTGAAAGTAGGCCTATTTGACTTAACCGTGCTTTGTGTTTATTTGTGACTTTTCTATCAATATGAAACAGGAGATAAGAGTAGTTTATTTGATAAATAATGCAAGTATGATTTCAAAATAATGATTATATAATTCCAAATGAATAGCACTTCATTATGTTATGATTTTAGGGATTGCCCGTTTTATCCGACCTTTTGAGTTATCCGACCTAGGTCCGGTCCCATAAGGGTCGATTAAGAGGGGGTCTACTGTACCTAGTCTAGCTATAACTAACTGATATTATAATAAAGGAAGCAAATAGGATTGGACTTAAAATAGGTGAAGAGAAGTTGGAATACCTACTTGGAAGTTGGAAGGACCCAAATTGAGAGAGTTGGACCTTTGAGGGTCAACAACTATATGATTTGGAAAGAGTTCTCGAATTTTAATATCTAGAACTCTCGGTCAACTGGGATAACAAAAGAGGAATCGGAATAGAAGACTGATTGCAGCAACCAAAATGTTTTTGGAGTTCAAAAATTATATCTAAAAATACCAAATGAGAATTTATAAATCTATTTATCAACCAGTCCTTGTATGTGGTTCCAAAACCTGTACATTGACAAATAACAAATCATGAAAACAAACATCAAACTTATCATGAAACAAACAAACTTGGAACTGTTTGACGTGACATGAATGCACACAAAGTGTGTCCGAACTGGTCCGTGGCCAGAGGGTAGTTTGTTAACATACAAACTGATCCAGAAATCTGGCTAGTAGAAAATGGGGTCACTTGAAACATCCAAATGACCACAAGGCGTGGGAGTGGCCTCTTCTACTCCCCGTAGCCTACAAGTAGCCTTAAACACAACAATTCCGTAGCATTTCATTATTACTGCTCATTATAAATTCAAAACGTCAACAAACTATGAGCTTTTTTAGTGAATTTCCCATATAGGGAATAAGCTATTACAGTACCGTAGTACTCATGGTAAGGCCTGGACCCGGGACGGATTTAATTTTTCATTTTGACTTTTAAGGTCCCTAGAGGCCAAAAACACCATCCGTTCAAATTCATATATATAGGCTTATGTGTCCGTTAGGGCGATAACTCAAGCAAAAATGATACAATTTTGATGAAATTTGGTACAAATGAGTAAACCTACGTTTATTCCAACGAGTTTGCGATCCAACATAATCGGACCATGGGAACAGGAGTTTATGGGGGGTTTTATGGGGTAAAAATGGGGGTTTTCCCATTTTTTACCCTAAAACAAAAAATTTTGCAATTTCTTTTCAAACCGTTTTTGTAGAGCTTAAAAAAATAAATAATTTAGTATATTGGAGCGCTGTTATATATCTAACAGTCAAGGAGAAAACTAAAAAATAGTGTAATTTAAAGTTCCCATGTTATTCTTATGGAGAAAATGAAAATTCTTGTAGTTTACTTGTTTATGGACATACATTGATAAAATTTGGAAAATTGATTTTTTTCATCCTATAGTACTATTGACGTATGGTCAAAAAACACTTATACAAAACACTTGTTAAAAAATCTAATGTTATTTCAATAGGGAATAGCCTAGATGTCTTATTTATGGAAATATTTGAGTAAAAATGTAATCAGACGAGTTGAAGTTCACTTAGTCTGTAGGATTGCTACGGCGGGGGTATTTTGTTTTTGGTTTGTAATAAAACTATTTTTTAAATGATAATATCTGTCTGATCATGATATTATTTTAACAACAATTAACCACAACCGAGCAAGACTCGGTCCCCTGTACTTTTATTAAAAGGAATAGTAATAATAAACCAACCAGATATTTTCCACATTGGTTTTTTTTTTACTGTAATAGGTGATATGATACAACTATCCTTAACCATGTTTAATTCAAAATGCATTGTTCTCCCATTTGGCTTGGTCATAAGTTGGTGTTTTCAACAGGAATAAGTCATCTAGATCAGCGTGTTTGGTAGCTCAAATAACTTAATATTTGTTATCTTTATATTCTATAATAATACTGGCTAAAACTTGATGGACAGGCCATGAAGAAAGGAGGGAAGATGGAAGTATACTGAAGAAGACCAGCAATGAACAACCAAGAGAGGTATTTGCCCGCTAGGAAGACCGAAGCGGCAGTGGAAAGACAAAATACACAGAATAGGGGCATCTCTCGACCTAGCGGCAGACTGGCAGCAGTGGAGGCATCTTGTAGGCGAGGCCAAAAACCTTCTTAGGTTTGGAGGTAAGGTAAGGTATGATCAACGACAGCTTTGGTAGCATCAAAAGGCTACAATGTCTTTGTTTAGGATTGAACTAAAAACATTCTGTTTACTGTGCGAGCATTACACCCATATATTCACTAGACTAAATTCATAAACCACAGAAAAGCTAGAAGTCCCAATATATACTATTCTGTAAACTTAGTCTTTTACAAACTATAAATATAATAGATCCTAACGTTTTACTGAGGATATTTGTTAGGTGTGCTTATCTCCAAAACATTTATGTTTAAGGTACAAAAAACCAGTTTAGGCTAGGCCTACTATAAATAGGTAGGCTACCTGAACTAGGTGTAAAATGACGACCTTCTCACCGCAGTATTTCACCTTCCTTTTTTTGAACTTTTGGAACAGTTACACGGAACTGTTTGGAATAGATTTGTTAAAACCGTTACATTACAAACAAAGAGTTCCATTCCATTTCCTTTTTAGGCGTTCATTTTGTTTTTCGTGGATCTCTGTCTTTAACCTCCATTTTGTCAAGTGATTGGAAACTTTATCTCAAATCGATGGTGTTATTTCAAGTTAAAGAGTTACTGGATCAGTATGTCTGATATTAATACAAAAAAGTTTGAATGTTCATTTTGTGACAAACACTTTTGCTAGTAAATTTAATTTAACGCGCCATACACGTAATGTGCATGATAGTTGTTGTAGTGAACAATCTGACTGTTCAAACAACCCGAAAAGGCTTATTTGCCCAAAGGCCCAGAGGGTGATTGCTCTCATCAATTTTCGTGGTTTGAAAACTTGATCCAGCATCTGGAAGAAGCCCATGCCATTGAAATAATAGTTGGGGAGCTGAATTTTGAAACAGAAGAAGGTAAGTTAAATTTATTATAATTATGAACTTCACAATACTGTATCCAAAATATAACTATAAATATAATAGTAAAACTTTTGATTTTAATTTGGATGTGCTTTTTCATTGTGACTCCTGCTCCATCAACAATACCTTATACCTTATAACCTTTCTCATTGTTAGCAAATTTAACAAAACTGTGCAATTTCTTTGAATAGTTTTCCTTAATATGCTATTATATCATTGTCTTTTAAGAATAAGCCGGTTTTCGTGATGTAATGTAAGAATAATTAAATAAACGAAACCAGTTAACTAACTTACAGGTTATGTCCATGTCTATAAAAGACTTGTTATTATTATGAGGAGGAGGAAAAAAGGTATATCATAATAATTAAATTTTTATGCAGGAAAAATAATAAAGTTGAAAAGGAACGGAGCTATTTGTAATATAACGGTTTCGCCTAACCTATTCTATACTTTTTGTCACAGTTGTATTGAACATTATCCCAAACAGTTCCGTGTAACTGTTCCAAAGGTTCTAAAAAAAGGGAGGTGAAATACTGCGGTGAGAAGGTCGTGTAAAATGTAGTTGTCTGCTTGCAATAATGAGCGGAGCTGGCATATTAATCCAATACTTTTCTAAAGTTTATGCTACATCTGTTTCTCGAAAATGAGATATATACTTGCAGTATCTAAAGTCAATGATATATTTGGTTCGCATGAATAAAATGCTTAAGTTATTTGCAGTATCCAAAGTCAATAGTAAGCCTGGTTCACTTAAATGGAATGTCTATTTACAGGGTCTAAAGTCAATGGTAAGTTACGTTTGGTTCACGTAAACGATTTGTTTACTTGCAGTATCCAAACTTAATGGTACATTTGTTCATGTAAATGAATTGTCTACTTGCAGTATCCTAAATCAATGGTACACCTGCTTCACATAAATGAGATAGGTATCTACTGGAAGTATCTAAAGTCAATGGTCTATTTAGTTCACATATATAAGATTCCTATTTGCAGTATCCAAAGTCAATGGTAGGCTTACTATCAAATGTCTATTTAGCAGTATTCTTATTTAAGTGACTTATTGACTTAAGTCGATGATTGGGTTCACGTCAATGGAATGTCTCCTTGCAGTTTCCAAACACTCACAATGGTATGTTTGGTTTTCCTACTTGCAGTAGCCTACCTATCCAATCCAAAGTTTGCATTAATGGTACGTCTAGTTCACAAAATGGAAAGTCTACCTGCATTATCCAAACTCAATGGTAGGCCTATGTTTTGTTCACATAAATGGAATGGCTATTTGACGTATTTCAAGTCAATGGTGCATCAGCCTAATTCCGGCAACCTTAATCATTATTGTTTATTCATCTTGTAAATTATGTCCAATGATATTAATCCGATTGTTCTTGCCTTTTCCTCTGGTATTTGTAATGTGCTATTTTAGATGATTTTTTGACTAACATAGATGTGACTCTTGTTTACCTTTTTATTGTTATCTCGAAAATATTGTCACAGCGACTAATAAACCCATAAGGCCCATTTTAAATTTCTAAAAGTTTAAATTTGTGTAGGGAAAAGCCCTGTAGTCCGATTTGTACCATTTCACATTTATAAATTCCCATGGTTGGTTACTATGACTGTGCTGAATTTCGTGCAGATCGCTTCAGCCGTTCAGGAGGAGTATTTGTAAAACAAAAGCAGGAGTGTAGCCTAGTATAAGAGCTTCGCTTCGATCCGCTTGAAATTAAAATTAGGCTACGGTATTAATTTTTTTTCGTTCACTATAGAAAGTGTAGTTTAAATGGACAATTCCAAATAAGGAAATAAATTTAAATATTAGAAACTTTAGTCTGAGGTACACCACTGAAAGAAAAACCGGTAACAAGAAAAACTGAGAAGAGGCAGGAAAATATTCTATTCACAACAATAACCTCAGCTGTGGTTTAAGAAGGAGTGGCCATATTTGCTGCTAAATCTTCCACATGAAAAAGACTTCTGCATCGAACCTGTTTATGAAATGTCTGCGGTGGAAATTTCAGACACTTCACTTCTAGTAACTTAACTGTATATCAATTCCCTGATGGTAATTTTGATATTCTTAAACCAAAATGGACCTATACCTAAGTCAAAAAATTATTAAATAGTATGTGGGGACTTAAAAGACTTTAGAAAGGCCTTCAACTGATGAACCCTTGTTTGTGAACATTTTTTTCAGCTTTGGACTATAGGCCTACTTCATCCCAAAACCTCCAACAAGAAGAGAAGCCTGCCTGGACACCGCGGCAACAAATATTGACTCTTGGGAACTGATGTCAGAGGTTGTCTCATCGCATGTCAGTAATCAGAACAGAGGATTAGTCCTTACGCTTAGAACAACTAGGGTAAGCATTAACCCTAACTAGTTAGATCTATATATGTTAGATAAAGAACAATAACCCGGATAGGCCTAATGTTCAAGCTCTGTGCATTATCTTAAAGGCTGTAAATTGGGAGATGATCTACTCCACAAATGCCTTCACTCTCTTCTCAGATCTCTTTCAAATGACGTTTGACTCAGTTTTCCCTGTTAGAACATTCAAAAATAAGTCTACCTATATATAAAGACACTAAACCTAATGCCAAGGACAGTCAATGCCTAAGTTATGACTACTACAACTTGACCCACAACCCTGCTTTGAAAACCAAACATTTTTCACTAAGTTATATACAAAAATAAAGAAAGAAAATAGCTCCAAAAGTTAAAACTGCGGTTCCAAACACTCTCCAATGCTCAAACCATTTTGAACTACCCTAATTCTTGCAAAGCTGCTGGGGGCATAATATATAAAATAAACGTAGCCTAGTAAAAAACTTAGCAAGACCCAGGTGTAAAGTTTCCTTACAAAATCTGTAGGTGTAAAAATTTACAATGAATACTCAATGTATGGTACTGGTACGTAAAATTTTAAGTACACTATTTTTTCATCAATCAAATTGTTTGAATAAACTTAAAATACCTTCATGGCCACGAACTTTTCCTACAGAGCCTGAGACTGAAGTGCCAGGTTCAGAAGTACCAGATTGTGCCTCGGACAAAGTTTCCTGTTCCATTATATTGTTTATAAAAATAAACTGTAGTTATATTCAAACAAATAGTTATTTATGGTATATAATGGCAAATTGAAAGTGAATTATTGTATTCATTGTTAGTATGCAATACGTTTTATAGGAATAGCATAAAATCGAACCAAACCAAATCATCTTTCTGCTTCCTCTTCCTCAGAACTCAGATGACAAGGTTGTCATGGCAACAGTTTATGGACATGAAGTTCAGTTTTAGAGAAATTATTAAGCTTCGAAACTATCAACATTCGGGCATAGATTAAATATACTTTATAAGTGTACGATTTGATTAAGGTAAAATGAGCATAGGCACTAGACAGGGGTCTGACTTAGGGGAGGTACGATAGAGGCATTAGTTCAAAATTCCTCCGTGAACAGCGCTGTAGTAGAGAGCACTTTGGCAATGAAGGTTTACTAATCGCAAAAATAGTTCTGTTCATCAAATAAAATTATAAATGCCTAAAATTCAATTTTATTATTTTTTAATTATAAAATTAAACTATCATAACCTAACCAAACTAACCAAACTTGCTGATAATGAAATAATATAACTAAAGTTTAGTAATATAAAAAATAATTCTGTTTATTAAATAAAACTAGAAATTGTTCAATTAAAATTTTATAATGACTTAATAATAAAAATTAAACTGTCATAACCGAACCAAACCAACCAAACTTGCTGTTAATGATAAAATCTTGGACAAAAAGTTAAAGATACCAGCGGGATTCGAACCCGGGACCTTCAGCATATCAGCCCGGCACGCTAACCACTAGACCACCGAGGTCGATGACTGAAAATCGTATTGTTACGGTAATGGCGTTCCCTCAGCTAATAAGAAGCCCACAGCTGTCATCGTAGCCTCTTCTATACCTCCCCTGAGTAAATACCCACTAGACAGTGATAGAAGGAAGAAGTTAACTTTTATTTTTGACATATATCTATCCAGAAAAGAAATCCTGGTCATCATCGACTGGCTGGGTAGCTGAGTGGTTATAGTGCTCGCCTAGTAATTAAAAGGTCGCCGGTTCGATCCTGAGAAAAGTTAGTAGCTTTTTGATGGTTCGAAACTGGACTCAGCTGTTCCTGATCATTGGGCTTTAAATAAATGATCGTGACTAATGAAACCGCTGATCTTAGTCAGTAACAAAGCTACACAGGTCATCACACCACTAAGGCATAGATAAAACCAAAACATACTCCCTTAGCTAACATATCTTGTAGTGTCAGCGTTCGCCGCTAGAACCGCTAAGTTGAACAAATTTATTTTTTTTTTTAATTTTTAGTTGAAAATTAACTTTTTAATTATAAAATAAATTTTAATAAATTATAAAATAAATTTTTAAAATTAAACTGTCATAACATAACCTAACCAACCAGACTTGCTGATAATATAAAAACTATATGAAATAAAAATCTAATTAATAACAACTTATAATTTTTAATTATAAAATTAATTTTAAAATTTAGTATTATAAAATTAAACTGTCATAACCTAACCTAACCAACCAAACTTGCTGATACTATAAAAAAAAATATAGGCTAAAAATCGAATAAAGGTTTAATATATAACACAAGTTCTCTGTTCATAAATAAAATTATAAATGCATCAAATTCTAACAAAAGATGTACAGTTAAGAAGTATTCGCATTCCAAGCAAAAATCGTTGACAAAATGTTAATGTCCCCGGATGGTATCGAACCCGGGACCACCAGTACATCAATCCGAAACGCCTGTGCCACGAACGCCGCTGAAAAATGAAATCACATCGTCTCGTTACGGTAATCGTGTTGCCTCAAGAGAAGACATTAGCCACGAGATATGACGTCACTACACCTTTAGCCTTAGTCCCTCCCGTGTGCCATTCCGTCATCACACACCATCATTCTACACTCATCCTTCATCTAAGTTATGGACTTAGGAAAAAGATTGTGCACTTTTACCTGATGCGAGTTCCTATCAACCATATACATTTTGCCATATAACTTGGTAATTTAGGGGACTGGCTCAATCATACTCATACTGATTATTCTACACATTGTATATTACCATTAGAATACGTCAAAGTTGATGTGATGGACTTAGGAAAAAGATTGTGCACTTTTTCCTGAAGCGAGTTCCTATCAGCCATATACATTTTGCCATATAACTTCGTAATTTAGGGGACTGCATCAATCATACTCATACTGATTATTCTACACATTGTATATTACCAATAGAATACCTCAAATTTGATGTGATGGGCTTAGGGTCAACATTGTGCACTTTTTCCTGATGCAAGTTCCTATCAACCATATACATTTTGCCATATAACTTGGTAATTTAGGGGACTGCCTCAATCATACTCATACTGATTATTCTACACATTGTATATTACCATTAGAATACCTCAAAAATGATGTGATGGGCTTAGGAAAAAGATTGTGGACATTTTAGTTTTTCCTGACGCAAATTCCAATCAACCATATAGATTTTGCCGATGGGTGGGTTGTGGGTTACATATGACCGACAGCCATGATCGATCCTTCAGAGCTGAAATCTCCTTCACTGTCGGCTATATGGGAATATTTCAGTTTTGAAATATGAAATGTCGACCATATGGGACCCCACTGGTTGTATCCAATTCAACTTTACTCCACAGCCTCATGACAAAAAACCAGGCCACTTTTGTTGTCTTAAGAAGAAGAACACACCATGCCCTTTTTTCTCTTTGCTGTTTGCGTTTTTCCTTATCTAAATCTAAACTTTAAACTTTCATAACTAACCTCAAACAAAACTTAATATCATTATCCCATTTATTTTTATTTATTATTTGATTCCACATAAATTCTGAACCTTCAGTTTAGTTCAAACAGTTTTGGGGATATTCTTATAGGATGAGTACAGCTCACTAGCTCAATTTTAAAGGTAATATTTACTAACTAGGCATAAAACCCTCCACTTAAGCCATTTGAATGCGTTCGTTCTCAGTATGATTAGGTAGCCTGTTTAACTAGATCTACAGTATTAAATCCTTTACTGTTGGCCTTGGCAAGACTAGGATTTGTGTGTTTACCAAAATACTTGGCCCATTTATTTCAAACAATTTTCAAAGCAGTAGGCCTACCGGTACTTAGGCATATGAAGGCCTAAGTTATTAGTGCCGGCTTACAACTGCCGGATTTGCAGATTTAGGAATGGATTACCGTAACCCTGCTGAAGAACGCAATCTTGTCCAACCATAACATTAACATGGGATGGGTCAGATTATCTGTACGTAACTTACGTTACTCTATTTTATCATAGGCTCCAACTTGAGATGATCATCGATAAGTTTAAGTCAACCATCGATGTATTGATAACTTAAAACGTTGTGAAAACATCAAGGCTGCACTTTACTTTAGGTCCTATCCGCATCCGAATAAAAATATTGATTGTTCGATTGTTTCATTCGATATATCGTTTGGTTAGTTAGGTTAGGTTAACCTTACCTAACTAACCAAACGGTATATCGAATGAAGCAATCGATTAATCGATCGATATTTTCATTCGAATGAGTGTAGGACTTAAAGTAAAGAGTGCAGCCAACATCAACGTTATCGGGGCAATTTTTTTCAGTTTTTTGTCTGCTCTCTGTGCTTTAATAGGCCTAGCTAATTAATGCAATTCAGTCATGGAAAACATCAATATTTCAATAACTTACCTAGGTAGGCCTACTTGGTCAAAAACATCGATGTTCGACAAAAACATTGGTAGGGTAAGTTAAACTCTAAGTTACTATCAAAGTAAATAACATGGAACATTAACAGAAAACATTGATGTTTTGAAAACATCTACTGTCGATGCTCATCCCTAGCTCTAGGCTAAACAGTTAAAAGTTATCCAAACAAAAATTCTTTTAAGAGATTGAGCGATGATAAACTTAAGTTAACTTAAGCCTATCCTAGTCACTACTGATAGCCTTTCATTGCCTGTTATTGCTTGCCGTATTTATAGCTTGTATTTATAGCCTGTATTTATAGCCTTTCATTGCCTGTTATTAATTGTTTTTTTTTTGTCAGCATTGCCTGTTATTATTGTCTGTTGTTTTTCCTTGAATAACATCTAGGCCTACTTACTCAAAGTTTTTTTCAAGTTCAGTTTTGTTTATTATTAATTGCATTAGTAATGTAGTGTCGTTGTAAATTATGCCATCTTGTAATTGATTATGCTAACCACTATTGTAAATGGTGTTACCGTGTATTAAATAAATAAATAAGAAATACTTGTAGAATTGACGGTCGACCATCCTACATAGACTGTGACTTTGTACAGTGAGTTCGACTAACAATTAAGTTATTAAAACTGAAGATTCAACTTCAGAAACACTGGTTATTACAAAATTAAAATGAGCCATATTTAGCTAAATTTTCATTGAATCTTTGAAGACCACTTAAAATAATATTTTCAATCCTTCCTTAGGCCAAAAAGTAGACCTAATTCAAGTAAGTTGTGAGGGTACTTACTTGATACTTGATACTTGATACTTACTTAGGCCTACTTGATAGGTAACTGGTTTCTTCTTTGACCAACAAAAACTAAAGAAAGACTACAGTGCTAAAGTTAAGGAAGCGAAGGAAGTCAGCAATGTAAACAAAATATTGAAGGCGTCCAATACTTGTTTTGGCTGCGTTGGATGTCGTAAATGAGCACAGGAGGTCCAACCCTGGCCCTAAGATAACTGCATCCCCTGATGTTTTTAATGACTATTTTGTCAGGATAGCTGATGATATCATCAACAACCTTTCCTTGTTGCAGCATGAAGATTCGGTTGCTGCAGTCACTGATCATGCCACTAACCACACACTAACAAGTTGGACTGAGGTGAGTGAATGTTATATTATAAGTTTAGTGAAGGGCTTTAAAAACTCTAACAGCCAAGATGTAAATGGTATATCTCCTGTTCTGTACTAAAAGGTATCATACATCTGATATGTGCACCGCTAACTAAGCTAATTAACTTGTACTTATTAAAAGGGTCCTTTCCTGTCGTCCTAAAAGTAGCTAGGATCATCCCAATCTTAAAAAAGGGAGATCCCTCAGATCCGTCTAACTACCGCCCCATCTATCTTGCCGGTGTTCTCTAAGGTACTTGAGACTGAGATGAAGAGGCAGCTGATTAAATATTTTGAAGGTACTGTAAAAACTTGCTTTCGGATGCCCAGTACGGCTTCCGAAGCGGGCGCTCAACTACTACAGCCCTAATGAATCTGACTGACCTCATCTCAGATGCCCTCGAGTGCAATGACTCAGTCATGCTGAGGTTATGGGATCTGAGTAAGGCGTTCGATGTTGTTTCCCATAACATCCTTCTAGGGAAACTGAAAAAAATATGGTATTGGTGGTGCAGTGTTGTGCTCTCTGCAGAATTATTTAGAAAATCGTAGGCAATTTGTGAGGTTCAGGTTAGGCAATTTGTGCAATCAGTGAACGGAGTATCCTCAAATGTCCAAGTTGTTTCCCATGGCGTTCCTCAAGGCTTGGTGTTAGGCCTCTACTGTTTAGCATTATGATAAACAACCTTTGGCAAAACGGCTGCACGACGTCCAAATCTCCTTATGTTCAAAAGGTACAGTAACTGCAATAAACATAGTATTTCTTCAAGCTCTGGACATCATTAAATTGGTTGTCGTGAAACAGGGCACATTCCACTCTTTAAAAAGTATTAGTTGCATCCTCGTACAAAGCCACTGCCAGTTGCACGATGTCCAATACCTCAGCGCTGTCCCATGACGTACAAAGACCCTGCACACTGTAAACTGTTTTACCAACTATCGTTTATACTAACCTAGCCTAACCGACCCTAACATAAACTAACCAAACTTGACCTAATTTACTTCCGTATGCAGGAGCTCTGAATGTTGTGCGACAGGGTTGAGCTATTAGACGTCATGCAACTAGCAGCGGCTTTGGACGTGGTCCACTGCTAATTTTTAAGAACATGACGACCAATCCCATGACGTCCAAAGCTTGTAGAAAGACTATGTTTCTTGCAGTAACTGTACATTTGGACATGATGAGATTTGGACATTGTGCAACAGTCAAATAGTTTATACTGGACGTTGTCAAAAATTATATTTTGTACGTTGTGAAATTGACTAATATCATAGGACAACGTGCAACACTCCCAAAAAAGAGGGTCGTCTGTTTGATCCTGAGAGATGTCAGAAGCTATAATGGTTTGAAACTGGTCCTTGTTCATTTGGTCTTTAAACATCTTGTCTAAAGAAACGACTGATCTTAGTCAGTAACATAGACTGCATTTTACACTCACCCTACATTCATATTCAGCTTAAAGTAAGTAGGCCTAGATGAAGTGTCTACGCATATTACTGCTTAGCTTATTCCATATGTTATTATTCCTTATTATGTGCTTGTTCCACAACCATATTCCATCTGTGATAATGTTAGAAATTTTGTCCCTCTATGTTCTATGTTACACCTGTGTTAACCATTAGCCTTTTTTAAGAAAGACCCACCGTCATTCATAATTTATATTTGTTAAGTTTGCCTATTTTAAAATTATTTTAAACTTGTTAAATGTTAAACCAAGGGCAGCCTATATTTTGGATTTTTCATGTCTAATTTTAATATTAGTATTGCATCTTATATCTTTTTACAATAATAATGACGATGTCAATTACAATAATGTATTGTTTAAAGACTGAATAAATTACTATTCTTAGTAAAGTGATTATTAATTCTCTGTGTTTCCCCAGGCCCAAATTCCGGAGTTACGTTCCTGAGGATGAATCACTGAAAGAGAACGTTGTTCCTGCAGCTAAACCTGGAGATGTAGAAAGTGAAGTCAAGTCCCAACTAGAGGCAGCTAACTCCAAAGTGGTCATTGAAGAACTGGTCAGTGTTTAGTTATGTAATGTTTATGAAGGTTCTTTCTTAGTCATTATTGCTACGATTGAGAGCTGATTAACACGTTCGCTGCGGGCCACTCACTGGTGACTGCTCTAGTTCCTTTCTGCTACGCTTAACGCTCACCGGTGAGTGCCGGTATCGCCTACATTCCATTCAATTTTTGTGCAGCAGCACACCAGGAAGAACGGGTATTTTTATGTCTGCGTTTAGCTAGGAATGGGTGCTTTCCTGTGGTCTAGGTTAGTAGTAAATTTCCCTGTAAAATCTGTAATAAAATAAAATAGAAGAAAAAATTATTGGCACAGTTTAAAATATTTCTGTTTATTAAACACATTTTGGGTAATTTTGTATTTGTATCCAACACATATTTAGTAAAAAATAACAATGAGGACAATGGAGACATTGTTTAGTCGTATTATGCTCTGAGCCGTATTTCCCTAAGGGTGTACACGACAGTTGCCAGGGGCCTCTCTGGGGGCCTGCAAGGATTTTTTTTATTTAAGAAAATGAACTTCACAAATCTGTTAGTGGGTTAAAATTTTGTGCCGAGCTTTTACCTACGTGATTGCTGAATGCACCCTATCTCAGTACTATTGGACACGTAGTTTTCACGTGATGGAACAACAGACATACACATACAATAATTCTTTCCCATTATAATTGTATTACATTATTTGGATTAATTAGATTGTACTTTAAATATGCCTTAGACTACTTCATTGATCAGTATGTGCAGTATTAGTAACTGAGTGGTTATAGGGACTAACAAGTAAAAGGTCGCCAGTTCCACCTTGTGAAACCCAGTAGCTTTAAGATGGTTTTAAACTGGGCCCAGCTGTCCCTGATCATTGGGCTTTAAGTAAATGATCCTGGCTACTGAAACAGCTGATCTTAGTCAGTAAAAAGCTACACAGATCATCTCACTCCATTCTACACTCATCTTTCGCTCATACTTGGGTTAAAATACGCACCTAGGTGGCGTCCCCCTCTCAATTAATTGATAATTAATTGAGTAAAAACCCCAAAGTACTTGTTTCCAATCAAAGAGTTCTATTATTGGCTAGATACTGAAGAAGACATCCCATCTATATAGACCACCTGTTGCCAATTATTTATTGAAAAAGAACATAGTTGTTGTGTGAGCCAGTTATAGAATGCGCTAGTGTCTAAAATTCTATTTTGTACGTTAAACTTTGTCGCTAACACAGTTTATGGGTCATGACAGTTGCTATAGCTCACAATAAGTCGTTAAATCAGTCTGACTTGGAAAACAGTTCTTGTACTCAAAAGAAATCAATAAATTAGATCAGCGCAATCTATAGGTGGCTCACATCAACTACAACAATTTTGTTTAAACAACTGGCGACAACTTTAACATGGGGATGGAATGTCTAATAGTCAAAGGTTCTATTGAAAGAGTTTGTTTCTAAACCAAAATAATAAACCCAGCTCTCCAACATTGTAGTCCTAAGCTTGACTTCTAGGTAGCAGCTCATGTCAACTGTTTTTGTTGAGATTAACTTGCAGAAATAGTTGTATAACAATGTTTGTCATGGTAGCCTACTTGTGATGGTCCAAATATCAACCTTTGATATTTTAAGATCCTTGTTAAACAATTAAAGGTAAAAATTAAAAAGGAACGTCAAAAATTAATAATTAAAAATGCCTTTATTTCTGAGTCTCCCAGTAAAAACACTGCTGATAGATTTACTCTTGTCAAAATAATAATAACATAACATATGCAGTAGGCCTAATTATGATCAAAACAACGAGTATAATAAAATAAGAACCATACATAGAATTATTTTACAATTTTTTCATGTATCTTTTGAAAGCTAGGACCCCCAGCTGTTTGAGATGCTTGGCGATATCATTGTAGAGCTTTGGGCCAAATTCAAACTTTCACCCTCTTTTAGCTGGACTTTTAGTGGGCCAAGGCGTTTGCTGGGTCTCGCGTTTAGTCACATCCCCTTGTGCCACAAGCTTTCGCACCAAGTAGGCTCTTGTTGTACTAAGACCCGGTGGCTGAGGCACCCTGTACACAGCATCAATTCAAATTAATCTTTAATCAAATCATGCAAAGCATAGATTAATGTGTCATTGTTATTTTAAACTACTTGAGTCTAATAATAAAACAAATATATACAAAAATATTTACATTCATTGACAACAACCCCATAGCATCCTTAAAAGGAGATACCCGATCACGCTTATGGATAGTGTAACCGAAACACATTGCAGAGTTCTGCATGTTTTGCAAATGGGACATCTCTTGCCCAGAGATGCTGTTGCCGTTTGTAAAAAAACTGTATTTGAGCGCTATCAACGCTATTGACTGTTTCAGCTTGGCTGTTTCTGATATTTTTGTATTGATACAGACCACACAATCTTTATTTAATTATTTTAATATTTAATTATATTTACATTGTTGTGTTGCTATGTTTCAGGATCTTTCAAATTTGGCTCCTGGCAAACGAGACTGGGAATTGGAGCGAGACGTTGCGAAGAAACTCGAGAGGTTAGAGAAGAGAACTCAGCGGGCCATCGCAGAATTAATTAGAAATCGGCTCAAGACAGGACAAACGAACCTTGCCACCAGCGTCAACATAGGAGCTCGTGCAACGCAGGAAGATGTTGACGAGGACTAGACTCTTGTAGATCTTAGGTTGTAAATATCCATGTAAATAATACCAATACATTTTTGTACTGAACCTAAGTAATTTATATTTTGTGAAACACCTTGGTGGTAACCTATTTAGTGTTTAACTAACTAGTGTCATTTTGATCAGGAGAAAAGGGGAATGGTGTGGTTCCTTTGAAGGTAGTGTAGGAAATTGATCATAATTCTACCATTATATAATCAAAACATTTCCACCCATACAAAATATTATTATTACATTATTTCAGTCAGCTGTCGGTTAAAATAAAATTGAATGTTTTTGAAATTGCAAATAGGATGCTGAATTTTTATTTCAGGATTAGTGTTGCCTTCAGTATTATTTTGAGGCTTCTGATTGGCTGAGGGAACATCATTACCGCGACGATACGGTTATTGCCAACGGCTTCGGTGGTGTAGTGGATAGCGTGCTGGGCTAATGCTCTGAAGGCCCGGGTTCGAATCCCATCCATAACACAATTTTTTTGTATTGGATTTTTTCATTATCAACAAGTTTGGTTGGTCCGGTTAGGCTATGACGGTTTAATTTTATAATTAAAACAATATGAAATTGAATTTGACCCATTTATAGTTTTATTTTATGAACAGAAATATTTTTTTCGGTTAAACCTTCATTTGATTTTTCATTATTAGTCTGGTTAGTTTGGTTAGGTTATGATAGTTTAATTTTATAATAAAAAAATTATTAAAATAGGATTTGAGGCATTTATAATTTTATTTTATGAACAGAACTATTTTTTCGATTAATACACCTTCATTAGATTTTTTCATTGTCAGCACGTTTGGTTGGTTTGGTTAGGTTATGACGGTTTAATTTCATAATAAAAAAATATATAATTGAATTTGAGGCATTTATAATTTTATTCTATGAACAAAAATAATTTTTCAATTACTAAACCTTCGTTATAGTCAATCAGAAGCCTCTAAATGACACTGTTGGCAAAATTAATCCTGAAAAACAAATTGTGCAAATAGGATAAAGTTAGGTACATTTTAGTTATTTTTGTTGGTTTGATTTGATTTGGTAATGAACAAATTACCTTTTTAATACATTATATTCAAATATGTTTGGGCCTATGTTACTGTACCTAGCTCTACAGAACCACTAATCTCAAACATAAATATAGCTAAAAGATTTAAATCTCAAAGGACAAATTTCATAAGCTTTGTGATACGTCTTAAATAATGTTATACGTTAGGACACAAAAATACCTTTTATCAAAAGGAAAAATGAAAGAACTAAGTGAAAAATATAAAAAAAATTAGGTGACTATACAAATTTTCTGGTAGTAAACCCACTTGGTACTTGCGAAGCTACTTATAGACTTAAAATAAGTCATCCAATCAACCTTAGTTGTTTGTTAAATTCTTTTGTATTTGTTGGTTAATGCACTCATTGGGCATGTAAATAACGGATGCATTGCACAACGTCCAAATCTCATCATGTCCAAAAGTACAGTAACTGCAATAAACATTGTCTTTCTACAAGCGCTGGACGTCATTAGTTTGGTCGTTGTTAAACAGCACACTTTACACTCTTAAAAAAGTAGCAGTTGCACCTCGTCCAAAACCTAACCAACCTAACCTAACCTAATATAGTCCAGCTAACCGTCCAGCAGCTTTGGACATGGTGCTACTGCTAACTTTTGAAGAGTATAAAGTGCGCTGTTGCACTACGACCAATCCCATGACGTCCAAAGCTTGTAGAAAGACTATGTTTTGTGCAGCTACCTTTGGACATAATGAGATTTGGACGTGGAGCAACAGACAAATAGTTTAGATTGGACGTCGTGAGACAGCTAAAAAATTATATTTTGAAAATCGTGAGACAGCTAAAAATTATATTTTGGACTTTGTGACGTTTGGACACTGTGCAACACTACCTAAATAACTCATATTGAATTTCCATCAAATTTACCTAATGTTGCTGTTAGTAAAAACAGATTGTAAATAAAAATTTTTTAAAAAACCTGCAAGTCATCTCTATAACTTGCAGTAATAAATGTTTTTTTAAAACTACAATGTTTCATTGAAGTTTGATTATTATCTAGGCCTACTAGCTGTACCCGCGGGCTTTGCCCCCTTCACAAGTGAGCTCGTTCGCATGGCTCAATCACGTCCTGGTTGAAGTTTGTTCGCTACGCTCACTCACCTTTAGGTTGGAGCTCGTTCGCTCCGCTCACTTGCCTTCAGGTTAGCTCGTTTGCTACGCCAACTCGCTTCCAGGTTGAAGTTCGTTTGCTACGCTCACTCACCTTTTGGTTGCAAATTGGCTGTAGTCATAAATTTAAAAAATAATAGTGCTGCACCCTGTTGGTAATCCTTGTAAATTTAATACTATGAACATCATAGAACAGAACCAACTTGTTTAATTGAAACAGCTGTTAAGAAATTCCTTTTAAATATGAAAAATCATAAGATTAACATGGGAAACTCCAGAGCCACTGAGGCGGAGCCCGAAAGCCCGTTCAGAATAAAAACTACTTAGTTTTCCTATTTAATGTCTAAAGAATCGGTGTGCCGAATTTCAGCCTCCTAGGTAAATGGGAAGTGGGAGAATTAGTGATGAGTGAGTGAGTCAGTCAGTCAGTGAGGGCTTTGCCTTTTATATATTTAGATTATATTATTAAAGTGATACAATCAAATTTTATGTAAACGTTTAAGGTCATTTACCAAATAAAAATATAGGCATATGGCACCTCAAAATGAAGCTTAGAGTGTAGAGATGCCAAAAAGTATTGATATGGACGAATTTCCTAAGGGCTCTGCCCCACAGGCTGATTTCCAAAGGGCCTCGCATGCTTCCAATGTTTAAATGATATATTTAATTTAGTTAATAAAACAGCTGGTCAGTGCAATGAACTGGTGTTTGTTTATTTACTCGAAAAAGATGTTTGTTATGCTTTATGTAGATTGAGGAGGGTTATGTTTGGTTTTAAAGTGAGGTTGTATACGTTTTGTAATGGCTCAAAGTTTCATTTTTTAATTTATATAGTAAGCTACATGAGAAGAGGCTTGACTATTGAAGAATTATGGTAAACATGTCATTCATGAATCATCAATATTAAACAATTGATACTATTGCTACACTAAGGTATGTTGTCATATTCTTATGGATCTATTAACATCAAAAGTAGGGGTTTGAAAGTAAGTAGGTTTACGCTTTTAAATCAGTTTGTATTTTCAAACTAAATCATAGAGTTGCTGTATTTTAAAACGCACATCAGCACCACTTTAATAGCTCTCTAGGTCACATTTTCTTCCTGTTGCAAAGCATGGGTATAGTAGCTTGTTTTTTTTAATGCATTACTATTATGTAAAGGCAAGTTGTTGCATTTTATTGGGTAAGACACTCTATTTAGCTTCGGACCTTTTTTTGTGTCTTATAAACTTGAACTTTGAGACTTTTTTTGCTGTCAACACTGCAGATAACTTTTCCCAATTTTTCTTCACATAATGGAAAATTTTGACAAGGTTTAAGTTAAATTTGGTTGGTAAAAGGTGACTTGTGATTGACACTGTCAAGGTATGGGTTAAACGGATTTTATGTATAATAGCTGATGTGAGAACAAAACGTTTTCCAGATCCTAACCTTGAATTCAACCAACAGTTTAAGAAAATGTATGTTATTAAGTGTTTGGCAAACAAACCAGCATCCCTGCAGCACCATACGATTCCTAGATGCCACTCACGCTCCTTTTACAGGCAGAAACACTGCTCTTCTCAACATTTACGATTTTAAGGGGTAAGTTAATTAAGGTAAAAAATGTGCTATGTGAAAGGGCGAATCCCTTACCAAGCTGGCAAGCTGATGATGTAGGAGGCATGCTATAACAAAAATTAAATATTTTTTTTATAACTGTGCCGTTAGTAAAAAACTTCTTTATCAGAGATCTTGGTGAAATGTTCAGCGGCTAAATTACACTCAATGAGGCCCTACCCCATGCCAAGTAAAGGTATTGTATTACCAATTGCACATAAGCTGTAGTAAACAGTTAAATATATCTACATCTATAATACTGTAATGTAGTACCAACTGCACTCAAACAAATAAACTTATGGGAACAGAAAATTAAGATTTTAGGTAACTTGCAAACTATTCGACAGGAACTTAAATCAATATATTAATAGTGTGTCAATAATTGATTATTCTTTTCAAAATTGGTAACCAATAGGGCCTACACTTGAGCAAATTTTAAAGTAGGATTCACACGAGCGACACATCTAGCTGACTGACATAGACTAGCATTCCTCGCGACACACCAGTTCACACGAGCGACGAGTCCACCAACTAGATCCCAAGCTTGACGTGAATGAATGTGCAATTAAATATGATATAAGAGTTTAATATGGTTGGTGGAGGGGGGGGGGGCTGAGAGGTGAAAAATGCAGGGTTATAGAAGTTTGTGGAGCGACAAAGGTTGAGAACCCCTGCTCATACTGGAGTTAAATTTCTGAATTATATATTTAAATATCTTTCTTTATAATAGGTATACAAGATTTAATGGAAACCAATTTTTATCTGAGAATCTGGAGATCATCTACCTTCTATATATATAAAATCCAATGTATGTTTTTTTGACCTTTATGGACTCTGAAACCCCTCGGATGTTAGGTTTATTTTTAGGTTTAAGTGGGATGATCATGTCACTCAATATTATCATAGACTGGGTTGGTTAAAGATTAAGGAGAGGATTGAATATGGTATCTTACGACTGACATGTAAAGTATTTAAAAGTGGAGAACCTGATTATATAATGGAAAAATATAATAGATTAGCAGATGTACACCAAAAACAGACTCGTTTTGGTAATGTCTTACTTCAATTTCCTATACACCGTACTGTAACATATAATAAATCGTATCATGTTACTTCTATTAGGCTTATGAATGAGTTAGACAATGACATAATATAAGAACTAGTGATAGTTATAATATATTTAGCAAGAAGTTAAAAAGCTAATTGTTAAGAAGATATTTAAGTTAGTTAATGATAAAACCAATGTAAATTTGGACCAAGAGTGAAACAAAGTTATGTGTGCAAGTGTGCTTTTAACAAAGGACAATTTTAAGTTTTAGTTAGAACCACAACTGATTTGTAATATTTATAAATATTCTGCCTGTCACAGTGGAAGAGTGGACCATAGGTCCAAACTGTGGCAGGAAAAATACAAATTATCCCTGATTTTTTTTGTATTTTAAACACCTAGTTGGTTCCACAATTTTAGTATGTGTGTTATGTTAAAACAAAATGCAATTCTTGATGGTAAGTTCAATCCATAATATAGAAGCATCCTTCTATTTAACAATTTTGATAATCCAAATATACATATGTATTTACACTATTTACTCGTGTAATGTACGTACAAATTTTGAAAATTAATATTAAAATCTAAAATGTGAGTAACCACACGGAAAAGCATTATTTACTGTGCAAATAACTTTAAAAATCACCATATTGTTTGACAAAAGCTGCACAACAAACTGGCATCTTGCATATTTGAAGCGCCTGCATTTTGTCCACGCAACACCCTCTTTTTACTCAAACATTGCGGGTTGCGTTGCGCAGATGAAGGAACCAACAGAAGTCCATCATGGACTACGATATCTACTGAATATCGATTAGATATTTGAGTTTTATCATTTAAGTCCAATAAACCTGTAGTATGGTATACTAACCTAATTGTTTTTACATTAATCACCATTGCAAATCAAAATATAAAAAAATGTTTATAGAAAGGTAAATAAAAGTAAAAAAAGGAGTACATAGTTTTAAAACGTACACAGTTTACATTATAAAAATGTTCTCAACACATTGTTTACATCATTTTGGATCATTCTGTATACGGTAATTTTAAATAAAGAGATACACTCGTTTAATAATGTATTCATATTTATTTCATTTATATGGCCACGTTTAATGTATTATATTGTTAACGACATTATTTCTGGTGTTGAGAAAAATGTTACATGAGAAATATAAGATTAAACACCTACAAAAAACTACAACTTGTACTACTTTTGTACCACGGGAAACATTATTTTTTCCTATATATTTAATGAGTGTGATTAAATACATCTAACCTCTAAAAACGAACATTAATAATATAACATTAACAAAAAATATAACTAAAAATCAAATAACTAAATAACGTAAAGCAGACTTAATAGTTGGGATAAAATATATAATTAGCCATTCATTATAGTCCACATTTTGTTCATTAGTAATGACAAGTTTTGTCTAATTGATATATTAGGCCCCTGAATATATGGTTTGACCTAGAAATAATTAGAACACAGATGAAACCATTGTTGTTCGATAGTGAAATGTATTGTGAATAACATATCAAAAGTCTCCAAAAATATCTTTGGTGGAACACCGCTATTTTTCCAAAATGGCGGCCAAATCCAGTAGTTTTTTGCTTTTTATTCAAATTCTGACTTTCCAGTCAATATTGGTGAAAAGTCGTCAATACATTTAATGTTCCTCCTGAAATTACCTTTAAAATGATACCAAATACATGTACCTTCAACAAAAATAATCCCCGTAGAAATAATAAAATATTTAAAATAACAATATTTGTTATAAATTAATGTAATAGTCCAAGCAAACTAAAAAAAAAAAAAAAAAAAAAACAGACACAGGGACCGTGTAAAAATTTGCAAGTAAACATTTTATGGTTTTATTTTTATTGTTGTGGTGTGCAGAGTGACATACCAAAAGTTGCAAAAAATCAGTCCACGGGAAACCCCTAAATTAAGGAAGAAATGGTGGCTTTTCCCAATATTGGAAAAATTTTGCAATAAAAGATAGGCCTACCACATGTGTTTTTGCACATTTTTCGAGATATTGACTTGGAACCATGACCGATATTTATTGGATGGTCCGTACATTTCAATAGGGGATGCTTTTGGGCCGCCATCTTGGATCAGCCATATTGGATCTGCCATATTGGATATAAATATTTTTTAATGTAATTATAGTGTTGTGACACATCATTATGAACTAGATTTCCACGCTGATTTCAATGCTGAAATCCGTTTTTAAATAAGTCGTTTTGTTGCTTAAGATATATTAAAACGAAAACTCTCCCCGGCTATACATCAGTTATGGACGTATCGTACTTTGAAAATGTGTTTGGATTATTTTTCTCTAGGTATTATTAATGCTTGCAGTTCGTTCTAGCCTTACAATATTCGGTGATAAAAGAGCTTTCATTTTAGTTAGCTTTCATTTTGTTTTATTTATAGTTAAAACAGACTAGTTATAGACGAGGTACAAACCCCAACAAAAAATTAAATTAAACTTTTTTTATCAGTTTTTGTTAAAAGATTTATATCTTGGGTTGTTAATATGTTAACAAGTTCGTTCTGGTATCAAAGTACTCAGTAACTGTTTGGCTTTAATTTAATTGATTATTAAATTACACATGACAATTTTAAAACGAATCATGTAGGCCTACCTTCAATGAACTATTGAATGAATTATTGTTATTTTGAAATTTGTCTTTAGTTTAAGACATTTATCCCCAATTCTAAATAACTCCCAATAAGGAATCCATAGCTAAAATAAAAGTCAATACTTGAACGAATAGCTATGACGAGTTTTTTCCGTTTTCACTCTGCACAACACTACAAAATAAAACCATAAAACGTTTTGTTGAAATTTTTTAAAGGCCATATCCTATATTTATCTAAATATAATTTCCAAGTTACACAGTTACAGTTATTTATAAGTACACTTGTTTATAAGTAAGTTAGTCATATGTACCATCAGTCAAACACCACTCCCAATCTGTTGGATCTGCTGGTGAACTATTTCCACGCCATACTTGAACCAGATAGTACAAACCTAGACTGTGGTAGTTTTCAATGTGTTTTTAAATTGTCAAAGTACGAAACATCCATAAGAAATGTATGGGGGAGAGTTTTAGTTTTTATATATCTTAAAATCGTAAAACGCTATGTAAAAAACTGATTTCAGCAGTGAAATCAGCGTGGAAATCTAGTTCATAATGATGTGTCACAACACTATAATTACATTAAAAAATATTTATATCCAATAAGTTATGGCAGATCCAATATGGCTGATCTAAGATGGCGGCTCAAAAAGCGTCTCCTATTGAAATTAAGTACGGACCATCCAAAAAATATCGGCCGTGGTTCCAAGTCAATATCTCGAAAAATGTGCAAAAAAAAACATGTGATATCTTTTTTTTCAAAATTTTTCCAATATTGGGAAAAGCCGCCATTTTTTCTTTAATTTAGGGGTTTTCCGTGGACTGATTTTTTGCAACTTTTGGTATGTCACTCTGCATTTCACAACAATAAAAATAGGACCATAAAATGTTTACTTGCAAATTTTTATACAATCCCTGTGTACGTTATTTTTAGTTTGCTTGGAATAATACATTAATTTATAAAAAATATTTTTATTTGAAATATTTTATTATTTTTACGGGGTTTATTTTTTGTTGTAGGTACATGTATTTGGTATTATTTTAAAGGTAATTTCAGGAGGAACATTAAATGTATTGACGACTTTTTACCAATATTGACGGGAAAGTCAGAATTTGAATAAAAAGCAAAAAACTACTGGATTTGGCCGCCATTTTGGAAAAATAGTGGTGTTCCACCAAAGATATTTTTGGAGACTTTTGATATGTTATTCACAATACTTTTCACTATCGAACAACAATGGTTTCATCTGTGTTCTAATTATTTCTAGGTTTTGCTATTTATTTTCTTATTTTAAGGCGCCTATATGGCATGCTGGTAAACTTGAGAATCAGCTGTTCTTGAGTTCATAGATGCTGATTATTGCTGAGTCAGAGTAGTTCGTAAGAGTTACGTTCTTTTCCAGTTAAGTCATGAAACGAACAGCATCTCTTCGATGTAGTGATATTAAGTGTGGTTTCGTAATCTTTATAAAGTAAATGAAGCTAAATGTCTAAAAATTCATTACATACTACGATAAAGGCTGTATCACTATTTGCTCCCTAGGTAAGAATATATTTAGTACATCATTTTAGATTATGCAACTTTTAGAGTTTTTAGTACAATTAATACAAGAAGTAGAAATCGCCAGAGTAATTTTACACAATTCGAAGAAAAAAACGTTTTTGTTCGTGTATACCATGAGTAATACAGGTACAGAAGGAAATTATCCACTTTTAGCATTTAATAAATCAATTAAAATATAACGGTGAAGTGAAAACTAACAAAAACTTGAAACCTTTATAGCAAAGATTGGGTTTGGACATATCTATGAACAAGTCTCTTGTTTATAATGGATTTACATTCAAAACTCATAATGAGTATGGATTGTCGCAGATTGCCAATTATTTTTAGAGTGTAACTAAACTCTTATTCTGTGATTTATTACTTTGATGATTAGAATATAATGTACACCGATAAATATCCTGAACACGGCTTGAGTATCAGCCTAAAAGTGTTGGGTAAATCCTTATCTTACAATATGCAATGTTTACTCTAATTGCCATGGCACATTTTTTATTACGCCAATATGTCCATATCTAAAACTCCTTTTGACTGTGCATTTCAAGGCCACAGTAGAGCATTGTGTGATGATCTAATTTGAGGCAACATTCGAGCCAACTGGTTTAGATCTATTTTTGTCTAACGAAAACAATCAACACAGCAAGAACCAACGAATTTTCTTCACCATATTTAGTGTTATAGTAGTTATATTCTTACAGTTTAATAAACAGTATGAGTAGTCAAAATATTGCAAAGGTAAAATATTTAAACATAAGATAAGCTTAACATGCAATGATATAGATCATGAATACAGTACTACAGAAAATTAGGAGTTACAACAAAATCTTAAATCAAGTTCACAGAAATTTTCCTAATTTTGTAGGAGTCGTTTTAGTAGGTTGATATACTTGAGCGTCAGCAGCTGTTGCTGATTCATTGTCTGCGAATTCGAAGAATGTTCCAGATGCATATAGATTTTGAGTCTAAATTAAGGTATCTCTTCTCTTTCGGTTGGTTTGCAGTACAGGATTAAAACTAAATATGATTGTGTAAAGGGTTTATTAAATAATTCAAAGAAGTTTTTGTATTTATTAGAAAGAGGTAAACAGAATATACAGAAATGTTACAATTTTTGCTTTTAAGGTGAGGAGTTAAATGTTTTAGGCCGATGTAAGGTAAATTAGTAACGTTTACGAATGTTGCTTGATTTGATTATAACTTTTGACCAATTTTTAAGAACATAGCCTATATCGAAAAACGACAATTCTGAAATGTCTGATGTTGCAAGTCTTAAAAAAGGGTTTTAGTTTTAAATTTTGGTTTTTAACTCATGAACACGGGAAGTAATTTAAAAACTTAATTGCATTTTTATTCAGTCCATATTTCACTTTAAGATCAATTAAGTTAACTGATTACTTTTACAGTGACACCAAACTCAAAGTATTACATTGATTATCGTACTAATAATTTACAGACGCTTATCGACTTAACATTTTTTTAACAAAACTGTTCTGTATAACAACTAAATAAGTAATTTACAGGTATAATCGGAAACTTGAGTGGGATTACAAAAAAAAATAATCGCGTGGAAGCGTTGTTTATCTGTCTACCAGCTGATCGGTGAATTTGACCTAGTTTAACCTCATCCTTTGGGGGGGGGGGTGGGGGGGAAGTCAGCTGTTGCATTGTTTCTAACTGTATCCAAATCCACTTGTTTTGTAACACTCTTATATCTTTTCCCTTTTGTATTGTAATATTTTTCTCATTGAAATCAAAATTTTAAAATCAGATCTGTCGATGGATGTCGACTAGCGAATGTTTTATTTGTTACCGTATTTTCTGAATTCAAAGAGATGAACACTGAACAGATTGTAAATAGAATCGTGATTACCGGGCAAAGTATTGGACGTAAAACACTTTTGTTCAGATATATCAACTACCTTTTCATACCACACTTATAGGCCCTATGGCCTATACGACGACGGAATTTTAATTCTCTTTATTCTAATCCACGTGACTAAAATTATCATCTGAAAATCTGCATGGAATTTTTTTGTTATGGTGTTACCTAGTTTCAAGAACTTATCATAATTAAGTTAGGTACCTGTTTGTATTTGTTATTGTTGTTGATTGATGTGGCATTTATTTGGTTGTTGGTTAAAGTGACATTGTCTCGCAGCAGCAAACCTGCAGACTAAGCGAATTTCCATTTACTTGGCTGGATGTCTACTAAAATATTCCCTAACAATAAGATTTATTTCCTTTTTGATTAAAATTAATTTTAGTGAGTACTTAGGTTTGCTGTTACAGTGAATATATTGAGATGTGTTTTTATTGCAATGTATATAGCTTAGTATTAAATAAAGAAAATTTCCATATTTGGTTTAAATATATCCATAAACAAGCAAACTACAATAGTTTATTTATTCTCCATAAGAATAACATGGGAATTTTAAATTTACAATTTTGTAAATTATCTCCGTAACCATTGGGCATACAACAACACTTCATTATACAAAGTTATTTCTTTTTTAAGCTCTACAAAATGGGTTGGAGAGAAACTATGAAATGTTGAACCCCATAAACCCCCGTTCCCATAGTCCGATTATGCTGGTTGTCCTGCAGGTTTGCTGCAGCGGGGGTATTTTTTACGTTGAGTGAGAGAACAGTAATTCGTTTTCCACACCTCCATAAAAGTAACATTACATTTTAAAACGAGTAGGATAAAGCAGAAAGTGTTTCAACTCATTTTGTGAAACCTGTAAGGGAGTTTAACATGCTATTTTACTAGGTAATTGAAGTAAAGTTCAAGTTTTAAGTCAAAGTAATTTTACGCGGAAATTAACATTTTAGCTGGTAATTGCAGAGAAACATCAGTTTGTATATATGCCGTAATTTACATGACAATATTTAAAGATACTAATATTTACTATTTATTTAATAATTGCTTTAAGTGTAAACGACAAGCTCACTGTTAGGTCAAGACATTAGAGATACGACCTGAAGAATGTAATTAAAAATAACAATTAACAGATCGGTGAGAAGAACTCTAAAAACGTGTGTGATGAAAGGGATTTGTTCCGAAATTGACGCAGAGAAAGCTAATCAATCAATAAGATATTGCTTAAAACAAATCACGTATATTCAAACAAAAACAAGTCACTTTTACAATACTTTAGACGTAACCTCAATCATAGATAACTGTTTCCCGCCCAGTTGCGTTGTTTTCACTCCACTCGCGAATCTGAGTTAATCTACTTGCAGGTGTTAGTTATCTCGAGCGATAAGATAACAAACGCCACAGAGCTCAGCGCTGATTATTTATTTGCGACACCTTTTTAGCTAGTAACTATTCGGCGTTTTCGAACTGTCCATAAACGTAATTATTACCACGGTGATAAATAATTATAATGGCATTTAGATTGAGTGGAAATATGTGTGCTTATACGTTACTGAACAGTATTGTCTGATGTATATAGTTTATTTTTATTAATTGAATGCGATAAGTTTGGATGTAGTAACGCGCTAATCTACTACCATAGATAAAACGTTGGTTAGTCTATGCTACTACTGATGGTGTTGTCTTGGAATAAAGCAACCTTATTAACATCTATGGCAAAACTATACAAATCAAAACTTCATATAACCTTATGTGCATTCATTATTATTGAGTAATCATGACAATAACATCTGAATTATTTAATAAATATTTCTAACACTATATACCTTTGTGGGAGTAAGAGAAAAATTGATAAATAGTGTTCGAATGAAGTTTATCAAACATTTAGTGAATAAGTTATTTGTATCATCAAAATTAAACTGAAGCCATTTTGAGTATGCATCGCCTAAAAACATTGACTCTAGATACAAGGGGGAGGGGGTGTGTATCTCTGGGGACTATTTTGTAGTGTATTTTAGTTAAAATGAAGCAGCCAGAATATTTATTCAAAACTATCGACAGTAAGATTTATTTCAAGGGAAGTAAGTAAAATGTTGCACGCCAAGAGCTATCATGAGTAAGTCAGACACAATAACACATTTATGTTACTCCCACTTAATATTTGGGTTTAAAACTAGTGTCACAAATACATAATTAACGCGTCCCCGCTAAAATACAGTTCAAATTCACGCTTTGGCCTGATCGGAATAGGTCGGCTATCATCGGGTCCACTCGGTTCCGGAACATCGTATCCCGATGCGATTATCACTGTGCAACAACTTAATTGAATATTCTATGAAAGGTGACTGGCTAGTTTTTATCGCCAGAGGTTGGCACACCCGACTTGGCGCACCTTTCTTTCTTGCTCTTCCGGATGAATTATGATTTTCCGGCTTCACTTTCCTTTTCGCTGACGCCATGTTCGTAGATCTAAAAAGTGATGCGTTATCAGTGACGCATAAAATTGAATTATAAAGTTAGTTCGCGTTATAAGATTAAATTGTGTATCAAAACTATTAAATAATGTACCAAGTAAGTAATTTTCAACTGATTGTAATTGTTTACTTGGTTTTTGTTGTTAATTTCAACTGAATAAGTCTAGGTACCTCAGAAGCAATTGGACTAGGCCTAGGACTAGGCCTATAGCATTAATATTCGGATCGGTTTTTGTCGTTTTTATTAATATTGCGTTATTTGTTAGCAGCTAGCGTGCGTAATTACACTATTAATGTAAGGGATAATGTTGGTGGGCTATGTGTATAAAATATTAATAAAGCATTTATGAGAAATTATAATTTTCACTTTCAGCTTTAGACTTGATTGTCGGCAATTTTGAAGGCCGCCATGTTGAATTAAGTTAATTAGGCTTACTGATTTTTAGTGATACATTTTTCGAGAGGTTTTATGATTGATTAGGTTAATCATGTCGTAGCCTATGTTATATTTGATATAAATAAAACGGTTTGCAATTATATAGTGTTTTTATCAAATAATAGTTATATTTATCGTGAATTTTATCACTGAAATTATTAATTGTATCCATGGTAAGCCTACGCTATCTTAAAGCTCTCTTAATTCTTACTGATTGAAAGACAGTTGGCGGATTATTTCAACGTTTTTATCAGCTTTTAATGACTTTTTTTATTATTATTAGCCAACTATTTTGATAATAATCTATTGTAAAATGGGTTCTTTATGTATTTAATTCTTATTTTATGCTATTTCTGTACATGATATGTTATTTTCTTCATTTTTTGAGGCAAGTAACCGAGCCTAAAATCTTCAACCTAGGTTTGGGAATTGGGATATTATTACATGAAGATTGGGATTTTAGAGTTTTATTTTTGTAATTAACGTCAGTTATTGGTAATAATCTTTTAGTTTATTGGTTAATGCAACTGCAACACTAATTATATATTATGTCCTACTTGTATTTGGCAGCTAACCTATGTCTGAGGGTCAGACCTATTCTAGCCTAGATTTCAGACAATCTGATATAGGCCTGAACTGTTTTATCTGGTGTTTATTTCAACTAAGCCTACTTTCTTTCCTAACCTAGGTGAACGGGTGTTGTAGGACTAGTTGACTTCAAAATTAATTTATTAAAACGGTTTATAATTAATTTTTGAGACACCCATTACAGTTAACAGTTTTTTGTATGTAAAATGTTATGAGATCAGACCACAACTATTTAACTAACCAGTAATTAACTGGTTGTTATAAAACGGCTACCTTGTCACAAATTGAGAAAAAGTTTAAATTTTATTTTCATACTTTTGGATTCTTTTGATGGATTTAAGTTAACAACAGACCCCTCTGACTTTATTGGGATTGAAATTCAATAAATACATTAAATGCTTACTTACTTAGCACCTATATTTTAGCGCCCCTGGCCCTTAGGTTTATGAAAGCTTTTAAAGGAAGTTGAAGGGTTGTTTTGACAATTTGTATGGCCTAATATAGGCTCAAGTCTTAGATAGGTTAAGACAGGTTTATGCTATTAACTGGTTAATTGTTGTGGGCATTACCATCATTTAGCCTTTTTAGTTTCCAACGCGTTCACATGTTTTGTCCTAACTGACCCTTCACCCCTTCAAATGAAATCTGTTATGTGCATGCGGTTGTTTTAAGAACTTTATTGAAAGGTTTCCTATTTGATAATTTATATTACAACAGTTATTTATTAACACTAGACTATTATTTTAACCTATAGACTTTTATTAGACTTTTATTTTTAGACTTTTATTTTATTATTTTTGTTGTTTTTTGAAATTTTATTTGTCAGCATCATCGTCTCAATGATTGTACATTAACCTCAATAAATCAAATTATCACCCCCTCCCCTCCTTTCCACAAAGATGCTTTAATTTAAGCATAAATACACATGAAACTTTTTATTGTTTTTTTAGTGTACCTTAAAAGCTTTGCTATACTATTTTATCAATGATTACAACCCCCCCCCCCCCCAACCCGCGGATGGGTCCTAGGACAATCTGAAATTATGTTTCCTCCCCTAAACTTCTTGTTTGTTGCCGCATTCCCTTTAACCGGTTGGAGATCAATTTTCTGGTTATCACTTCTCTATTGGCCTCACTCCTAAACTGAATTTTACCTATTACTTTTCAAAACTCCTCCACCCCCTTCAAATACTAAAAATCCAGTACTCCAATAGAATTAATGTCCAGTGTCATAAAAGACTTAAGTATGTACACCAAATTTTATCCTTTAGAACTACTTCCATACAAGGGGGCTTGGATTTTTTTCCTTCTTTTTGAGCCATAATGATATTTTAGTAAACGTGCAACGTCCATCAGTGAATTAGTTTATACAAAAACATCTGTTCAAGAATGCAAGGTTGAATGATTACTTACATATACTTGTAATAAAATTTAATGATCGTTAAAAAAATGTTGTACCTATGTAAAGGGATTAAAGTTAATTCGCACAATGATTTATCCGACCTATTATCGGTACTCACCTTGTAATGGTATCCGTTTTTACACAACACAAACACTTATACACAAACAAATGACTTATTTCACATTACGGCTACACACCAACACACTCGCGATCTCAGAGACTTTAACGCGTGTACGTGACCGGTTACGCGAAGCGATCATCGGTGTTACAAAAAATCGACGATGGTATTTGAGATTCATACGAAACTGTTGCTCGTCCTAAATGCATCGCGTAAAATAAGTGCGAGTTTACGTCTGTCGTCCGAGTTCGCGGTTCGATCACAGCCTCAACGCAAAACTTTTCACTTCCCTTCATCGCCGCAAGAACTCAAGATTAACACATCGTTTTCCGTAAATGTTACTCGTTTGTTATAAATCAACCCGCGTATTATTACGTAACAAAAATTCGATCAGAGCATCACTCCGACAAATAAAATACAAGCGTCGCAGACGGTTACTAAACCCCGACTGACTACTAACACTTTTAACACATGTGTATTGTGTACTGTTTTGTCAGCAATCGATTTGATTTTTTTCCTCGAACGTAGGAGCGATAAGATAAACAAGTAACGGTGCTTCTATCAGAGATAAAAGGAATATAGACATGCTTCTATCGCATAAAACGATGCCAAGTGGTCTATGTTTGATTTTCCATGTAGGTAAATAACACGTCTCTCACATGATCGGACTATGGAAACGAGGTTTGGGGTAAAATTGTTTTTCCTGTTTTCTACCCTCGACATATAAAGTTTAGCCGTATAGAATTTGACAATAATGAACAATTTTACATTATATTGTACTTTATAAAATACATTGCACTAATTGCGGTTCCTACTATACAAAATATTCTAAATTGATCTTCATTGAAGTTCTGCAAGGTTCTACAGAGCAGTCTTATTAGGCCTAATCACACGGAACGCCAAACTGTCTAAATTAAAATCTTTAAAACTTTATTATGGTTTGCTAAAGACAGTTTTATCTTGTATAAATTTCAATTTATATGAAATCCTGTACATAATCTAATACTGTTGACTTCAAAATTAATTTATTAAAATGGTTTATATTTAATTTTTGAGATACCCATCGCAGTTACTCTAGATTCTAACTATGTAAAGTGTTATGAAATCAGACCATAGTAATCAACTTGATGTAAAGCTATTTATACAAAACGGCTATCACAAATTGAGAATACATGTTAAGTTATTTTTTGTAACGAATTTCCCATATAGGGAATAAGCTATTACCGTAGGTCTCATGGTAAGACTTGGATCCGGGACCGATTTACTTCCCTAGAAGCCAAAAACACCATCCGTTCAAATTCATAAGTGTCCGTTTCCGTTAGCACGATAACTCGAGCAAACATTATCCGATTTTGATGAAATTTGGTACAAACGTGTAAACCTACGTTTATTCGAACGAGTTCGCGAACCAGCATGATCGGACCCCATGGTTTTTGGGGGGATTTATGGGGTAAAAATTGGGTTTTCTCGTTTTTGACCTTCAAGACTTAAAATTCCACTAATTTTCTCTAGACCTTTTTGAAGAGCTTAAAAAAATAATTTAGTATATTGAAGTTTTTCTGTAAGATTTTTAGTTGCGGAGAAAATTTTAAATTACAAATTCCCATGTTATTCTTATGGAGAATAAGTAAACTGTTGTAGTTTGCTTGCTTATGGATACATTTGGATCAAACCTGGTAAATCTATTTATTTTATACTAACCTATTAATATTTTATTAAAAAACACACTTTATTGACCTCCCTGTAGGCAGCAAACCTAGGTACTCGTTTAACCTCATGTTATTTTAATAGATTTAATTGAAAATCTAATCAGACAAATGGAAATCACTTAGTCTGCAGGTTTGCTGCGGCGGGGGTATTTTAATTTCCCTATAGGGGTAGCTATTACCAAAGGTGGCATGGCAAAACCTAGACCCAGGACCGATTTACTTTTTTATTGTAATTTCCCCAGAGGCCAAAAACACAATTCGTTCAAATTTGAATACATTTATATATATACAGAATATATACTGTATACGCATATATTTAAATATACACGACAGAGAACGCGACAACTTGAGTAGTTTTGGCCCGATTTTAATGAGATTTGGCAAGGTATACTACTAAATAATCTTGAATAAGTTCGCGAATTAATAAGACCGAGGTCATGGGAACGGGATTTTATGGGGGTTTGAAGTTTTCAAAAATAGTTTTTTTAAATGTTTACTTAAAAAATGAACATTTTCATTTTTCATTACAGCCATCTAGCTTGACAAACAAATAATTTTGTATATTGAGGCGTTGTTGTACAATTATGTTATAGAGATAACCCCCCAAAACTGTACATTGGATTCACATGTTATTTTAATGGAGAAAAAGGGAACTGCTGTAGTTTATGATTGTATGTTTTCCAAATTTGGCAAATTTATTTATTCAATCTGCTATTCAATTGGTAAAACACCTTTTACCATCCCCGTAGCAGAAAAAACCTAGGTAATCGTTAAATCTAATGCTATTTAAATGGGGAATAAATATGGCTTGTTTAGGGAAATAGCATTTAGTGAGAATTCCACCAGAAACATTGCAATTGACCTAGTCTACAGGTTTGCTGCACCGGGGGTATACACACTATTGGATTAAGTAGATTAGGTTTACGACATACCCCTCTGATTGCTATTGCTATTAAATTAAAATTTAATAAAAGCTTTAAATTTCATTAAGTGCTCTCTTACTTACAACCTATAACTTAGTTTCCCTTTGAGTTTATCACAGTTTTCAAAAGGAAATTAAAGGGTTGTTTTGGAAATTTGTATGGACTCTTATTGGTTTAAGTAAGATTGCTTCAGCTATGAAGTGGTCAATTGTTTTGAACATTACTGAACACACCATTTAATAATGTATTTAGTTCACAACAATGTTGATAAAGTGAGACCCCAACTTTATATCATGATTTATCTTGAGAAATTTGAATTCCCTCCTCATTATTTTACTATTAAATATAAAACTTGAAAATCCGTAAGACTGGTCTATTAGTGCGATGACTCGATTAAAAATTATCTGATTTCAATGAAATTTTGTACAAACGTGTGAACCTATACGTTTATTCGAACGAGCATGATCGGACAATGGGGACGGGGTTGTAAGGGGTTTATTGGGTAAACATTTCGACCCCCTAAACATAAAACATTGCAATTTATTTCCAAACCATTTCGTAGAGACTAAAAAGAGCTAATTTAGTATTTTGAAGCTAAGAAGAAAACCCCCAAAAAGTGTATATTAAAAATGCTGAAGTTATTCATATGGAGAATAATTAATAAACTGTTTTAGTTTGCTTGTTATGGGATATATAATCAAATTCGGCAAATTTGTCTATTTCATACAAAGCTATCAACATTTCAATAAGAATTTATTCAAATTGATGTTATTTAGATAGGGAATAAGTCCTTAGAATTTCAAGCGAATGTTTAAAGGGGTGATCCAGCCAGGTAAATGGGAGGTAGGTTCGCTGTGGTAGGGGTATTTATGTAATCCATCGCCCAGTTTGGCGTTCAGTCACAGCACTGAGCTTTTCGTCTCCCCTTCACCCATCAACTGTTTTATATAGCGAATTTCCCTATTAAAATACGTGGGGAATTTGTTATCTGCTTGCTAAAAAACCAAATTGAATTTATTTATCAACAAATATTCATTCGATTATCGTTCAAACGATCATCACATGCGTCGCAAAAGTTAGCTATACAAACCTGACTGTTTTATCAACACTCGCGTTATCGGGCTTCTTAAAAAAAACAAAAAAAAAACAGATAACACAATATAGAGTCCATTTTACTGAAAATATTGATCGTAACTTCTCTATTCCTCCAAATCCAAGGCGATAAGATTAAACTACATGATGCTTCTATTGTGTAGAACCAAATAGAACTATCGCAGTAGATAACGTCACAAAACGGGCTCGGTCTTTCTTTTTCTAGTGTTCCTTTTTGCTTTCGATACTTTTGCATCTCGTGGACTTCTTGTGCAATCCTATGCTGATGATTCTGTTTGAAAAATCACAAATATCTTACGATTTTTTATAACAATTTACCAAAATAAAACAAATTTTAAACCGTAATAACAGCTATAACACATCCACATCCAGCATCACAGTGTTGTAAACAAACGGATTTAGATTTTTGGACAGTAGCTCATCATTAAAAAAAATTATAACCACGTTGTAGGCATATTTAATAAATGATTAGCTACAGCCAAGAATACTTGAACAGAACCTACCTGCAGTTTTCAATTTATCTGTGGGTTCTTCGGGTAGTCTTGTGACAAGGCATATACAGTAAAACCTCAGTAACTCTTGAGAGCCCAAGAATTGTCGAGTTTGGGGGTTGATGAGTTATCCAGAACATTTAAATTTTAATGGGACTTAACAAAAAGATAACAGACAACATTTTACACAAAAGCTTACGTGCATGAATATTTTTACATATTGGGTAAACAATCTTTAAAGACATTTTTAATATTCAACAATTAAAACTAAATGTTCTGAAAAGCGTTTTTTGCGTACATCCAGTCAGCCTTTCGAGTTACCCCTATTATTCACCCTAAATTCAATCGAAATTCAAATTGACTCTACTGTTTCCAAGTTAACTGTAGGTATAAGATGCAAGAGTCGACATACAGTGTATTATTTGACACCAAGAATACTTTAGACCTATCACTTTGTTTTAAATAGGCCTACTTATGACACAGACAACTTTTTTTATATTTTTAATTCGCTTTTTATTTTCAGGTTTATCAAATAAGTTGTGTTTAGAAACGATTGCAGAGAGTCAATAAAGCAGCGAAGATTCAAATTACTGTTTCTCACCATCAACCGACTGTTGTAACTAAATCTATGGTAAGAATTCAACCTAAACCAATTTCTGGCAGTTTTATTTTGTGTATGTTATTTTATAAATTAATCGGGCATAGAATATACATGAGTCCGTGACGATAACTCGGCTAGCCACTCACGACAATTCTATAATCTACTGAGGTAATTAAAATTCGGTTATAATTAAGCGTTATTGTTAGCCGTGTAGGCCTCTATTCACCGGTTTATAACAAAGTCGTCTTCTTCTAACAACTTCTCCTGTTTCTTTTCCGAGGGTGTATTCGCAGCTGGTCTAATTTTCGCGACCGCGGCTTAGTCATTAACTATGGTCTCCTTCATTTGATGTGATGCAGGTTTGCAGTGCAGCGCTGTCATGCAGGCAGTCCACGATATCTTGAAGGCGCTATTGGCTGTGTTGGTTATCGTAAAGCATTTGTTATTACTCCACCGTTCATGTCTCCAAGAGGCTAGGCCCCAGTGATTCAAAAGATTCAAAGATCCAAATGCTTTATTCACCATTCAGTACAAGAATTACAATAGGCTTTGTCCCCTACATTAACAAATAACTGCTGAAATAAAATAATTACACCAAATAATCTCACACGATTATTTAACAAAATTCAAATTCACACAGGAAACCTGGCAGAAAAAATAACTAACAAATCACAACACATGATTTTTTTAGACGAAATTCGACACAACAGGCAAAATAAACAGTACGGTACAGAAATGGTAACAGCTGCATTTGAACAGAACAGTTTATAAATTGAGTTCAATCCCGACAAACAACACTGATGGTATAGAATATTCTATACACTGTACACCAAGTTTATGATCCATACAGTCTCTGTTCTACTAATATCTGCATTAACGGTTTTGATAATTAAATCAGCTGTTTCCCGGTGTACTGCATTTAAGTCAACAGTTATCTTATGCCATTTTTAAAGTGTCAAACACTGCTTCCACAAGGATTAGTTACCTACAATGAAACTTTGAGACTCGTGTAGCGGATACCTGGGAGAATTTTTCAATGTCATTATAGATGTGGCACTCTTTGATATGGTCTTCTATCACCACACAAATTTTAAAAACCATTTCCTCAGCCGTCCAAGAGGATTTCCGTGTTGACAAACACATAAGAGACCTATAAGATCTTCTCTCCTTTTGCTCGCTCTGCTCTATACATGGTTTTACAAGGAAATTGAACTATTTAAAATATAAACCAAAATCGGAAGGCTTTTACTAGAAGAGCTATTAAATAGAAATCTATCTTCCACATACTCATATATTATATCCTTATATATAATACGTGAAGGAAATTTCTACGAAACACTACTCCTCTGTTAATAATGGATGGATTTTTACAAACAATGTGTCAAAATTAAGTATTTTTTGTCCAGACACCACCTTTCACCAATTCCTACAATAAAAGTCCTCGGGATTTGCCCCACAGGCCATCAAAATCACAATGTATTTTTTATGATGAAAAGTTTTTGTTTACTTAAATAGACAAATAATCCCATATATAATACGAGTAAAGTTTGAATACTTGTCAACTCGATCTGGGAATCGGCTCTAACAAAAACGTTTATATTTACGGAATAACTAAGTTCTGTGTCAAAAATAAGTTCTAGACTAGTGGTATAGCCAGGAAAAATCTATTTTCGCCATAATATGAGTACAAACTTTTGAAAATTTAACATGGGCCTTATGAGAAAACATTCCGCCATTATTGTCATTTTGTTTACATTTTTAAGACATAACGTGACGTTCTGTACCCACGGGCACCTCAGCTTGCGCATGCACATATGGCCTATTTACAAAAGACAGTACAAAAGAAAAGGAGTCCGATGAATACAATTAAGCGTTGATTAACAATACACCGATTCGCATAATTTCTGGTGGCCTTACTGAATTATTCCAAGCAGATTATTTCGTTTAATTGTTGTTATTAGTTTTGTGGTAAATATTAGTCCGGAGTGTGGTAACTGTTTATGACGATTAGATTAAGGTTTCTACAATCCTAAAATGCTATGGGAAGGGAGGGAAACAGGTCCGCGACGTAGGAAATGGTGAAGGAAGTAGTAAAGGTAAGTAGTCCGGAGTGTGGGAAATGTTTATGACGATTAGATTAAGGTATATACAATCCTAAAATGCTATGGGAAGGGAGGAAAACAGGTCCGCGGCGTAGGAAGTGGTGAAGGAAGTAGTAAAGGCGAGTAGTCCGGAGTGTAAGAACTATTAATGACGATTAGATTAAGGTATCTGTTATTCTAAAATGCTATGGGAAGGGAGGGAAACATGGTCCGCGACGAAGGAAGCGGCGCAGGTCCGCGGCGTAGAAAGTGGTGAAGGAAGTAGTAAAGGCGAGTAGTCCGGAGTGTGGGAACTATTAATGATGTTTAGATTAAGGTATCTGTTATCCTAAAATGCTAAGGGAAGGGAGGGAAACATGGTCCGCGACGAAGGAAGCGGTGAAGGAAGTAGTAAAGGTGAGTAGTCCGGAGTGTGGGAACTGTTTATGACGATTAGATTAAGGTATCTGTTATTCTAAAATGCTATGGGAAGGGAGGGAAACAGGTCCGTGACGTAGGAAGTCGTGATGGAAGCAGTAAAGGTGAGCGGTCCGGAGTGTGGGAACTGTTTATGACGATTAGATTAAAGGATCCACAATCTTAAAATGCTATGGGAAGGGAGGGAAATAGGTCCGTGGCGTAGGAAGTGGCGAAGGAAGTAGTAAAGGCGAGTAGTCCGGAGTGTGGGAACTGTTAACGACGATTAGATTAAGGTATCTACAATCTTAAAATGCTATGGGAAGGTAGGAAAACAGGTCCGAAACGTAGGAAGTGGTAAAGGAAGTAGTCAAGGCGAGCAGTCCGGAGTGTGGGAACTGTTTATAAGGATTAGATTAAGGTATCTGCAATCTTAAAATGCAATGGGAAAGGAGGGAAACAGGTCCACGACGTAGGAAGAGGTGAATGAAGTAGTAAAGGCACTGTGGAGTCTTGGAACTGGAAACCAATTGTAACAGTTCGATTTCTGTATCTAAAAGTGAAATACTGAAATGCTATGAGATGGGATGGAAAGATGTTCAAGACATAGGAATTAGTAAATGCTAGCAGTGGGGAGTGTGGGAAATGTTGTTGGCAATTAGATTAATGTATTTAAAATACTAAAATGCAATGGAAAGAGATGACAACATGTCCACGACGTAGGAAGTAGTAAAGTTTAGCATTGCAGAGTGTAGGAACCGTTTGTGTCAGTTAGATTAATGCATCTCTAATACTTAAATGCTATGAGAAGGGAGGGAAACAATGACGTAGGAAATGGTGAAGGAAGTAGTAAAGGCTGGCATCGCAGAGTGGGGGAATGATTTTCCCCGAGCAAAGCTCGGTACTTTGTATTAATTGCATACTAAAACAGCTGTTCATAGTAAACTCATGATACACACAAGAGCGTTCGTTTTCAGAGTGAATTCGTTTTCAATTTCAATAACTGGAGTGATTGATTATATTTTCTTTGAGTTGACTTCAAGTCGTCAGAAATTATCACTTTTATTCGTTTTGAAACTAACGCCAGTAATACTTCGCAATTGCTCGAATTCGAGCAAAACAGGTGCACTAGTATACATTTAATAGGCAAACATGACTTTTTATGATAATTGTTTTGAAGTTGTCACAAAACCGATCGCCATGTTCAAGGTGTCGTTGGATAGGTTGATTTGCCACCAAACACAAAATTTTGAAATTCCTAAGGAGCTCTGCCCCAATTGTCTTCTAAATTTCAATGTTATCCTTGTGGAGAAAATGTTTGATTACATTTAAACAGATAAATAGGCCAACTTCCAAATTTCTACTAATATTTTTAACAGTTGATTATATTCCTGTTAATCTTAATAGCCTACATAGGCTATTAAGATTAATTTAATTATACTTCGTTCACAATATTTTAGGCAATTAAAGAAAGAAATCCATCCCCTCCACTTGACCATTTCCTTGAAAATAATAGCTCAACTGCTGATTAAGCAACAATGTATGTAAATACAAAAAAGTGGTGGGGGAGCTTCCCCTCAAACGGCCTTAATTGTGGACAAATTATAATTAAAAATCAAGAGATTTACTGCACTAATTGTTGTGTTTTAGCTAATTTCCCTATAGGGAAGTAGCTATTACTGTAGGTGGCACGGTAAGACCTAGTCCCGGGACCGATTTATTTTTTCATTTTGATGTCTCCAGAGGCCAAAAACACCATTCGTTCAAATTTTTATATATATATACGTCCGTGAACGCGATAACTTGAGTAATTTTTGTCCGATTTTGATGAAATTTGGTTTAAAGGTGTAAAGCGGGATAAACTTGAATGAGTTCGCGAACCAGCATGATCGGACCATGGGAACGGGGCTTTACGGGGGGTTTTATGGGGTAAAAATTGGTTTTTCTCACATTTGACCCTCAAAACACAAAATTTCTCAATTTCTCTTTAGACCTTTTTAAAGAGCTTAAAAAACAATTAATTTAGTATATAAAAGTATTTTTGTTCGGTTATTAGTAACGAAGAAAATTAAAAAAATTGTAAATTTAAAATTCCCATGTTATTCTTATGGAGAATATTGTCAAATGTTGTAGTTTGCTTGTTTATGGATATATTTCGTATTTTGATCAAATTTATTTATTTTGTACTAAGCTATCAATATTTTATAAAAAACACACTTTATTAGTTTCCTTGTAGCAGCAAACCTAGGTACTCGTTAAACCTAATGTTATTAAAATATATTTAATTGAAAATCAATTAAGACAAATGGAAATTCGCTTAGTCGGCAGGTTTGCTGCGGCGGGGTATTTAAGATATGTGTTTTACAGCAGCATGACTAGCATGATCTAATTTGTTGAGGATACAATGTCAAAAAACTTATGGCTTTTCATCTATTGTAAGGGATGGCACCTGCAGTCTCCTGTGTGATTATTTATGATAGGTGCTCCAGAAACATGATCAGAAGTTCTTGATATTAGTATATTACAATATTATCCATCATTGAAAAGAATATTTCATGGAATCATATAAGTAGCGATGAATGGGTGACAAAATTGTAGGAAGTTTTCAGGGAAAATGTATTTTCAATCTTCAAAGGGGATTACATTTAGTTTGGGATTTTCTCGGGACGGGATTTGTTCCAACCATCAGCGATTTTGCGGCGTCGTGATTAATAATATGATAATGCAATAGTGGAGTATGTTCACGATTTTGACATGCTGGAATTACATGTTCACGGTGGTCCCAAGATCGAGGGGGAGGGGTTCACACATTTGCTGTGATCCTGGGAGATGTCCAAGATTTTACTAATGTTATTGGAACACGATGATGATGTCCTCTGTGGTTGTGGGAGCTATATAAGGTACAAAATAGGATTTAGACACTAGCAGTATTACATCTGTTACTGGCTCACACAATTAATTAACTACTAGTTGCACTGCCCGTGCTTCGCTACGGGGTGAGAATGCAGAACAGAATAATTCGGTTTTACTTTAAGATACTATAATATACTAAGATAAACAGTTACAACACACTTACCAGGAAACATATAGGCAAAGGCTCAATCCTGCTTATTGATTATTTAGATTAAGATATCTTAATGTATTACAGTACTATAATTTTATATAGTGTATAGCATTTAAAATACATGCAAAAGTATAATTCATTGACCACATGGCACCAAGAAACAATTCTCCTTGTAAACAAATTAAATTAAATAGCAGAATAACAGCATTTCTGACAACAGCTGGAGTTTCATAACAATGTTTGTTTCCCATGATAATCTTATGGAGAAATACGAAACTTTAAAGGGCCCCAGGGCCTCACTCTCTAATTATTTCACTATAAAAAAAGTTTCCTGCACAACTTCACGTTACGCTCTTTCCAATGACACCAAAAACATGTCAATCGGTTCAGTAGTTTCGAGGAGTAATTGTCACAAAAAATCTGCTTGCGTATTAAATAAGTAATAGATGTTATTTTTCAATAAATAAATGGCAACAGCTGATTTATAGATGGGAAGTCTACTTCAGTATCAAATAGTCAATGGTGTAGCAATGTATGCTACAACTTTTGGAATCACATTAACTGTTTTTTATATCGTCCAAATAATTGGTTTTCTTGATGTCATTGGACATGGAAAAACTAAAGAAAAAGACAATCCCTCTGTGGATCCACGAATCCTTTCTGTTACTTCAGGATGGTTTCTCAACTTCCTGTACAAATGATGAAAATCACTGTAAATTTCCCTTCCAAAGTTCACAGGATTACCTACTCATGGCCATCATAAAAAGTCTTTGAAGAATAACATTTTATCATTGCTCCTCGTTAAGACTTAATTATCATGAGGTGCTTCCATATTGAATGATATCACAACACAAAGCGAGTAAGCATAGAGCGAGGATGTGTCCATTCCAGTTGTACTCATCTTGATATAGTAATTGAGTAAGCTACCATCCTAGCTATCTGTGTACAGCCAGGCACAGCTGTTTACATATCCTAAGGCTATACACCCACTAGAGTTATCTATAAGTATAAAAGAGGATGTTTGTATATATATTTATTTGGCAGTGATAAACTCATAGACACCGCTGAACGGATTGCCAAGAAACTTGGTACATACGTGTAGAATTTCATGGAATAGGTTTATACACCATCAATTTCGTGATCCGTCCAATCCGCTCCGCCCCAGTGGCTCTGGAGTTTCCCATGTTAACCTTATGAGAAATGGAATTAATGAATCTTAACAGCTGTTTCAATTAAACAAGTTGGTTCTGTTCAATGATGTTCAATAGCATTAAAGTTACAAGGATTACCAACAGGGTGCAGCACTATTATTTCTTTTACATTTATGACAACAGCTAATTTGCAACCAAAAGGTGAGTGAGCATAGCGAACGAACTTCAACCTGGAGGCGAGTTAGCGTAGTGAACGAGCTAACCTGAAGGCAAGTGAGCGTAGCGAACGAGCTAACCTGAAGGCAAGTGAGCGCAGCGAACGAGCTCCAACCTAAAGGTAAGTGAGCGTAGCGAACGAACTTCAACCAGGACGTAATTGAGCCATGCGAACGAGATCATCTTGAAAATTAAGAAGTTAAATGGGGCAAAGCCCGCGGGTTACAGCTAGTCTGTATATAAATTATTATTATAACTGCAACGATGTATTTTGTTTCTAGAACCAAACGCACACTGTCTGATGTCTTTAGAGAGAGAGCAGGGGATTTAACAAATACTGCCAGTTCAGCATATACAAGTTTCCGATGCATGTACAGCTATGCCGCCTAAAGAAGGTACAGTTATTTGCTTAAATATTGTATTAATAATCGAAATACTGTAAAGTTTACAAAAGGTATATTTAACACTAATTAAAAAAAAAAAAAATTAAACAAATAATCAAATAAACTAATAATAACATTTTGCTTTGTGATTATGGGACCTCTACTTTAAAAAATTCATCTCTTAGAAATTAGTTTGAATTCAAGCGATAACTATTCATTGGTAATGTAATATATCCCTTTTCTACCAAGCCTAATTATGAATAGTAAGTAAAACAGTATTAAGAAGATGAGTGGACAAAACCACTAAACTGAGGTAATTAGATTAGGCATGTGTGGATTTTCTTAGACATATCTTTGTCTAGACATTTTACTGAGCCGTACTATACTTACTTACTTACTCCTGTGGCCATAATTTTCTTACATTGTGAGGTGTTTATTTCGGGTAGGGGCACCTATCCTAAACTTACCTCCGATTTGCTCGGACAGCTCGAGTAGTCCAGGGTTCTCGCTAACAGTATCCGTCGCTCGCTAACCGCTTCTCGATCTTCGTAGATGGTACCTTCGTCGTCCTACACGCACGAGTATACTATGGTTGTATGTCACCACAACGACGCACTGACTAAGAATATATCGGCACTAAATACGATACTTCGATGTGAACTAAATTACTTGACCAGCATCTAGGCCTAACAAAAGGAATCAGTTCTCAAAATAAAACTAAAATAATTTTCTCGTAATAAAAACTCTTGATCTGAAATAAAACAAAACCGCTGTGGATACCTAAAAGAAGGCATAGGCTACTGCGACACTACACTCGCAGCGTCGGTCGATAAACTACGATATTCTATAATAAACTATGATAAACGGCCTAGAATAGCCTAATAAATAATGTAATTTCCCTCGCCAAAGTGGATACGAGGAGGGATACAACGTATACGCTAGCTATATACAGTGTACTTACGTAACACGATACTTCCAGATTTGCATCCAGGTTACTCACGCCTTCGTCCGGATACTTTATTAGGTTCGCTCGCACAGCCTAAGGAGGGTTGGTGTGCGCGAACCTATCGCTCGCCGCCGACTGCCTGCTCTTGAGGGAGGGTGTTTGGCGAACAAGCGCTCGCCATCGACTGTCTCAAGAAAAGACCACTGTCCGCTGGTCTCGGCTTCTCCCCACCAGGTCTACGTCAGCGCCCCGAGGTCGCGGCGGCCAAGTCACGAACTATGTAAGACACTGACCAAGTGTATCATTGTTGCCGTCGTGACGAATCACCGCGCTCGAATTGTTCGCGTATATAAAACAAAAAAATTTACCCCTAACACAATTTGACCATTAGAACCCCCTTTCCACTTTGGCGAGAAAAAAAAAACAAACAAAAAAAACTACCTGTCTGCAGGTGTCAACTCATCGGACTCTTGGGCGGGGAGAAGACTCTCCTCCTGCCTCCTTAACAAAACGCAAAACAACTCTTGAAAACAAATCTAACATAATAGCTTCTCGCTTTAGAAGGATACATCGCTTTAATTCCGGCTGTACTCGTCCTTCAAGAACTTTCGCCGCTAGGTGGTCCCATCTTCTAGTTGGAAGCGCACCAGGTACGTCTTGCGAACTCGTTTCCGACTTCGGTTCCTCCATGGGTTTCGGAACCACTGAAGAGATTCTCGTGGATCAGTAGCGGTCGTGGGCCCTTGGGCAGACATCGCTGGTCCCATTTCCGCCGATACGCACTCCTCTCGATAAGGTCGGGGTTGGCCCCGTGCCACCGGGTCAAAATCCTCGCATTGATCGGGACTGGACAGTATCGTTGGATCGCGTTTACCGAGATTGTCACTTGAAATCCCCCCTCACGAGAAACCGCAACCACAAGCAGTACACAGACACGCAAGTTTGGTGAACTAAATGAAGCTACTATGAGTCGAAATGCACCTCACTAAGCGATAAACAATAAAACTGGATTAGAACTCTGACCTACTTATCATCCGCATGGAAAGGTTTAAGGTCCTTTACATGGGCCACGGTGGTTTTCCCCGTTGCCACGTTCTTTATCACGTACAAATTATACCCTCTGCTTTTGCTCACTACAAAAGGACCCTCGAATTTTGGCGCGAGTTTGCTCGCGATCGCGTCAACAGCTGACGACAGTACATGGGTCCGGTTTAAAACCTGTTGACCGATTTCGTATCGAACGTCACGCCTTCGTAGATTATAAGATCTAGCCTGTTGGTCAAAGGCGGCTTTAAGATTTTTCTGAGTGGTGTCATACAACCTCCGGAAACGGTCCATACGTTCCATATGTATGTCAGCCGGCGTCGGCTGTTCACCTCTCCGACTTGCGATGAACAGTAAGCCTCGAAGTGCTGCAGGGAGCCTAAGTTCACGCCCATAACACAACATCGCGGGGGTACACTTTGTCGAGTCGTGGCACGCTGTGTTTACGGCGAACGCGATCTCTTCAGATTCGCGTCCCGCGTTTGGTGATCGCCTTTCACGGACTGAGCGATAAGAGTCTTAAGAACGCGGTTACGTCGCTCGATGGGATTAGATTGCGGGCTATAGGGCGCAGTCTTCTGAAACTCGATATCCCATTCCTTCGCCATAACTTTAATTATCTTCGAGGTAAACTGAGTACCGTTGTCTGTGATGAGTACATCAGGCGCGCCAAATCGATACAAGAAGAGGTCCTTGAACTTAAGCACCACCTGAGACGCAGTCGCGTCCTTCAAAGGGGCTAGTTCAGTCCACTTACTGTATTGGTCCTGAAATGCGACAACAAAGCGATTACCCTTCTTTGAACGCGGGAGGGGACCTAATAGATCCTCGGAGACAGTATGCCACGGCCCACCAGGTGGGCGAAAGTGCATTTGGCCAGCGGGTTTCGTCTGTTCAACCTTGTAACGTTGACATACGGGACAGTTCCTTACATACTTACGCACATCACGTCTCCAACCGGGCCAGTAGTACTGTTTGCTTACTTTTCTAGCGGTCTTCTTAACACGTTCGCGGCGGCACGTCAAATGGCGGGCGTATCCCAGGTCCGGCGCAGCCCTCAGCATCGAACAAACCCGATTGCCGCGTGTGATTGGCTTTCCAATTTCGGGCTGACAAATAGCAAATAACGTGCGAGGATGTCCTGCTTTACAACGAACGTCGACGTAGTTCGCTTAACACCAACAGATTGCAGCACTGCTTGTAACGTAGCCGGTCCCATTGGAATTGTATTGCCAAATGGAGGGAAAAAGACGGGACAAAAGTAGAATTTTGAGATTGCCAGACGGGGATTTACGGGAAGATTTACTACCAACCAACACCACAACAAAATACAGTATACTATTGAGCAGTGCTGTGCGAGGTTTCAAGTTTCTAGCTCTAATCCTGGCTTAAAAATAAATCATTTCGTACTGCATTGCAGCTTGGGAGCGATCGCACCCACCAGGATGGCATTAGGGTTCCGTATGGGAGCGATTGCTCCCATGCCGCCGCGAACGTGTTAACGCCGAAATGTCCAGCCGCAGGGGAGTCGTGCACCTCTCTCATAACCACCGCCCATTCGTCTTTAGGAACACACATTTTCCATCTCTGTTCCCGGCCATCTCCTTCCGTAGCTTGCCGACCAATCGATCGATATAACTTGCCTTCCCGAATGACATATTTGTCGTTCATTCCGGGATTGACGCTCATTTTATCCCAGAGTTTCTCGTACCACTTGTCCGACTGATTACTCGGCCTTTCTGGACCGTCTCCTGCGTCGGGACCTCCATCCAATTGAAGTGGACAGACCGCTGTCTCAATGGACGTATGCTCGGCTACACCTACGGGGTGCCGCGATAACGCATCCGCCACCCGGTTGGCGATGCCTTTCCTGTGCTGCACCTCGAACTCATGCTGCTGGAGTTCTAACACCCAGCGTGCTAACCGGCCTGTCGGCTCCTTGAGTCGTAACAACCATTTCAAAGCTATATGGTCTGTGACGGCGATGAAGTGGTACCCCTCAATATAAGGTCGGAACTTCCTCACGGCCCACACCAACGCCAAACACTCCTTCTCTGTCACGGTAAATTTACGTTCTGAGTCAGAGAGAAGTCTACTCGCCGTCGTCCGACGCATCAACTTGCAGTACGAACGGCTTACCGAAATCGGGAGAAGCTAATATCGGTGTCGTGGTTAACTTCCGTTTCAGCCCGAGAAACGCCTCCTCTTGGCTTTCAGTCCAGCTCCATCTCGACGATTTCTTTAGTAGACACGTCAGTGGAGTAGTAAGTCGCACGAACTGGTCTATAAAGCGTCGATACCATGACGCGAGTCCTAGGAAGCTACTGAGGCTCTTTACGTTAGTTTGACGAGGAAATTTGGCGATTGCTTTAACCTTTTCCGGGTCTGTGCCAATACCGTTCGCACGACGTGGCCGAGATACTTCAGTTCGGTCCGACAGAACTGGCACTTCTCAACATTGAGCTTTAGCCCCGCCTTTCTGAGTCTACCCAGCACTTTGCATAACAAATCGAGATGCTCCTCGAAGGTTTCAGAGATCATAACGAGGTCGTCCAGGTACGCGAACGCCCTATGCTCCAATTCCGGACCGACTACCTTATCCAACAACCTTTGAAAGGTCACGCCAACCGAATGAAGACCGAATGGCATCAATGTGAACTGATACAGCCCGCGCCCAGGAACCGTAAAGGCAGTGAGAGGCTGGCTCGCTGCCGCCAATATCCATTAGCCAAGTCAAGTGTGGAAATAAATCGTGCCTTTCGCAACTTTTCAAGTTTGGCAGATATTCTTAGCATTGGTGTTCATGGAAGTGGAAAAGAAATCGGTGTGAGTGAGGGGGGTGAAAAGCAGAGTAACGGGGTTGTGAGTGAGGGGGGTGAAAAGCAGAGTAACGGGGTTGTGAGTGAGGGGGGGGATAAGCAAAGTAATCAAATGGTAAATTTTATAGAAAGCCAGTGTACAAGTAGTCTTAAGGAGCAGAGAAGAACACCTGCTTTGGCTTTAAACTTAGGTTTGGGGGGGGGGGGGGGGGCTTCTCAGGGAACTTAAGGCGTAGAGATGTTCATTTAGGTGAGAACAATAAGCACAATTCAGTCATGGTAAAAAATAAAAAAATTACAATTTTTCACCAAAACATTCAGAATTTGGTATCAAGAGTAGAGGGGTTAGAGATAGTTCTAGATGAGATTAAACCTGGCATTTTAGTCTTATCAGAACATAACATGAAATCTGATGAGCTGAGCAGATTTAATTTAAACGGTTTTATGATAAATTCAGATTACTCTCGGGAAAAATTTAAAAGTGGAGGTGTTTTGATACTATCTAAACTTGGTTTAAAGTGGAAGCAGGAGAATTATGCTAATATTGAAATGTTAAGGGAAGAAAAAGTGTTTGAGTTCTGTTGTTCAAAATATTTTTTTGTAGGGGATGAAATTCTTTTGGTTGGTATATATAGATCACCTGCCAGTAGTGTTAATGAATTTTTAAGTCGATTAGGTATTCTATGTGACTATGTGTTATCAAAAAACAAAAAGGTGGTAATAGTAGGAGATTTTAATATAAATGTTTTAGTACACAGCAAACAAAGCAAGGATTTTAATAATTTGTTAAAATCTCATGGTTTAAAATTTGTAGTAAATTTTCCAACAAGGGTCACAGCTAACTCAGTAACGGCTATTGATAACATTCTAACAAACATTCCAACCCATGACTTAAAGACCACAGGAGTCATAACTGAGCTTTCAGATCACGATGGACAAATCTTAGAAATAAATATTTTAGATAAATGTATAAAAAACAATTACATTTTTAAAAAATCCCGACAATTCTCAGAAGAAAATAAGCTTCAATTTTATAAAATGCTGGAAAAAGAAAACTGGAATAATGTTTATTTAGCACCGGTAACAGAAAAGTACAATATTTTTCACAAAACGTTAATTTACTATTTTAATTTATGTTTTGAAAATAAACTTGTCAAAATTTACAACACAAAGAAATCGTGGATAAATCCAGAAATTAAACAAGAAAAACAGGAAATTATAAAAATGAGTAGAATAGCTAGAAAAGTACAAAATAAATGTACTTTCTCTAAATTAAATAAAAGAAAAAAAATATTAAATAAAAAAAATACTGAGAGTAAAAAGAAGTTTTTTGATTTCCAAATTCATAATTCAAGTAACATTAACAAAACCACATGGAGAATAATTAATAATGAAGTTTCAAACAAAAAAAAACACTTACTTGGAGAATATTAGTCTTCCACTGAATGATGAACTAATTGAAAATCCTACTTATGTTGCAAACATGTTTAATAATTACTTTATAGATGTTGTAGATAGCTTTAGTGTTAGGCAACCTCTAGATAAAAGTGGAGGAACAACTAAGAAAGTTAACGATGTAAATAAAGCAAAAGGGCTTTTTGAAAGTAGGATATTTAAGTGCACTCCTGTAGATGATAAGGAAATGGAAAGAATTATTGGTTCACTTAAGAAGAAAATGTCTATTGCTTATGATGATATACCAACTAAATTATTAAAATATGTAGGGAACCTTTTAGTAAAGCCACTTGTACATTTGGTGAATTCCTCTTTTGTGTCTGGCTTATTTCCACATCAACTAAAAATTGCAAAGGTAATTACATTACATAAAAAAAACGAGGTTACTGAAATATCTAACTATAGACCTGTTTCATTGCTCCCTGCTGTATCAAAAGTATATGAGAAAGCAATGTACATTAGATTGGTAGATTATCTTGAAGCAAATAAGTTATTTGATAATGCTCAACATGGTTTCAGAAATGGAAGATCAGTAATAACAGCAGCTACTGACTTCATTGAGTCCATCGTAGAATCAATTTGAAAACGGTGAAAATGTTCTAGGGATATACATGGATCTCTCTAAAGCATTTGATAGTGTTTGTCATTCAATTTTGCTAGAGAAACTGGAAAGTCTTGGAATAATGGGAGTCCCCTTAAAATGGTTTCAATCTTATTTGGATGGTCGGATGCAATTTGTTGAAATAAAATCAAACAAAAACAATTATTTAACTACATTTAACTCTCATAAACGTAGAATTAAGTGGGGGGTGCCACAGGGTTCAATTTTGGGACCAATTTTGTTTTTATGTTATATAAAAGAATTGCCTAAAAGTATTGTTAATCCTCAAAAGAGTAAGATTTGTTTATATGCAGATGACTCAAATTTAACAGTGGCGGGGAAAAGTAAAGATGAGTTGGAAATTTCGGCCTTTGTAGAATTGTATAATATACAACAATTTCTAAAAAATAATAATTTGAATCTTAATACAACAAAAACAAACTTTATGTCCTTTTCGACTAAACAAAGTAAACAGAAACTTGAACCCAATTTGATCATTGATTCAGAATCAATAGAACAACTTTCTGAAGCCAAACTTTTAGGTCTCTATGTAGATGAACATCTAAGTTGGAATAAACACGTTGAAAAATTATTAAAAAAGCTTAAGTCTGGAGTGTACGCATTGAAAAGAATGTCTTATTTGTGCAATTTAGATGCACTAAAAAAAAATATATTTTGCCCATATTCATTCTCATATAAACTATGGCATTGGACTATATGGGGCAACTACGATTAAAAATTTAAATAAAATTCTAATCATGCAAGAAAAGGCCATTAGAACTATGTTACACCTTAAAAAAGATGAATCAGTTAAATCTCACTTTAAAAATCTAAATATTTTAACAGTTTTTGCACCGTATACTTTTGAAATAGCATGTATAGCTAAAAGAGACAGCCTAAAATATGAGCCAGTTGTGCCACATAGCTACAATACAAGACATAAAAAGGATATTATAACTTCAACCTATAAAAACTGGAATTCTAAAAAAAAACGACTTTTGCTGGATCACAAATTCTAAGGAAATTACCTGCCTCTATAAGGGAGGAATCAAATTATAAATTATTTAAATCTAAATTAAAAAAACATTTAATAGGAAAGGCACCTTATACAATGGAGGAACTCATTGAATAAATATTCATACTTAAAATGTATTTATATCTAAGCTAGTTTAGTACTTTATACTTGACACTATTTTTGTACCCATGTACATGTAAGGAAAATAAAGATGTTTTGATTTGATTTGATTTGGAGGGGGTAAGCATCCTTCTCTGAACAATCATTCAGACGTCGAAAGTCTATACAGAAACGATATTTTCCACTGGGTTTCTTAATAAGAACTACAGGGGAACTCCACCCACTAGTAGATGTTTCGATTACCCCGTCACTCAGCATACGATCCACTTCAGCGTTTATCACTTCCTGCATAGCGGGATTTCGCGGGTAATACCGCTGCTTGATTGGAGTAACTCCTTTCTCTAAACGGATTTTGTGTTGGATCAGTTCCGTGCGGCCAGAAACGATTTCAAATAAAGGCAATTCGGCCTTTAGAAATTCGCCTAATCGTTTCTTTTGGCCCTCAGTCAAGTCCGATACTGCGCTTAATTCGACAATCTCGCCGGCGACGTTCGTCCTACTAGTTTCTAATGCGACGTTATACGTCACCAAGTCCAGTCGTTTGAGAGTGTCGATACCGAGAACCACGTCACTATTGAGAGTGGGGAGTTACAATGTATAGAACTCCTCATCACGACCTTGAATCGAACCCTTAAAACGATAGGATTGGTCCGATTTCAAACAGCTACCGTTTGCGAGTCTCACTACCGTGGGAGTCGAAACTAAATTAACAAAAAATAATGAAACTGTTTATTCAACTTGGGGGAAAGTACCATGTGGTGTGCCTCAGGGGTCGATACTGGGCCCTAGTATGTTCATAATCTATGTTAATGACCTACCTCAAGTCTCCAATATGGAACTCTTTCAGTATGCAGACGATACAATGGTGCTATGTACGGCACCCAGTATCGACTCCCTGCGACACACACTCGACAGGGAGGTGCAAGCGCTCAGAGACTGGTTCCAGGTTATTTATGCAGCGTATACTTATTACTTATTACTTACTAGCAACAGAGCCCGTTGTAGTTAAATACAACGGTCCCTAGAAAGTACAGTAGTACATAATATATGCCCTTGTAAGTACCTGAACATTTTTTAAAGAATGAGATTGTTTATAAAATAAACAGATTTTTTAAAAGAGTAAAATAATGAAAAACACAAACAATTTTACAAAAATATTTTATTTACAGTATTTCTTTGTAAACAACATTCTTTGAAAAGACTTCATCTGATTGTTTTAATAATCTTCCTTGTTCTTTTCTAGGGATAATTTTAATTTTTATGTCTTCAAACCTTAACCCTTGATATTGCAACATACAATTGTCCATGGCTGAATACTGGTGCTGGAAGGTATATCCCAACTTTATCCAATGTCTGGCCTTGCGCTTTGTTTATTGTAATAGCAAACGCTAATTTTAAAGGAAATTGCCGTCTTTTTAAAACAAATGGTAAATCTGTGTATCTACTTCATACATCATTTTGCAGGCTTCTGCAAATGGATTATACTTTGACATGAATAAGCCTAATGTTTGTAATAAATGTTCATTGCATCCAGAGTTTTCTTTGATTTTCATTCTTTGAGCAGTAGCCTCATCAGGATCGAGTATGTACCACTGAGCATATTTACGCTGCTCTCCATTTTCAGGATGTAATGTACCAGCTCTATGATAAATAGCGCCATTTATTCTAAAACAATAAGGACCATAACTTGAAGGGGGGACTATTTGTGCTCCCATCGAAGCAAAAGACAGGGAGCTGTTAATTGAACGGATATTGGACTTAAAGTTATCGGAATAAATATTGTTATTAGTCATAAGCTGTTCAAGTAATAATGCAGTTTGAATCCGTTCTAATGTAAATTTTCCTTTTGAGCAGCATCTAGAAAACATTTTATCACCAGGTCTTTCTCCGACAAAGTGTTTAGCACCACAGAATTCACACACTTCACTAAGACTACCACATGAGTGTAACTTTATTTCACTTTCATCGTTTATATCTTTTAAGGCTTCAGGCACAAAAGTAATAGGTAGCTGTAAACTATTATTTACATCACTATTATTTCCCCCTCCTATTCTTGTGTGATGAGCTGTTGATTCACGTCTGCCAGAACATGTTATCCTTTTTCTATTCTTTGCTGGACGTCCTTGTTTGCAGGTTGAGGAAGTTGCATCATCTCTGAGTGAAGTGTTGGTCAGACTATCTTGTTCTGTTTCCTTTTCATTATCTGGGTCTCCATCCTTTTGATTGCTTGATAAACACTTTTTTACCCCTTGGAGTAAATCTTTATCTATACTATAAATTGGTTTCTTCAATTTATTTTTATGAGCTGTTGATTCACGTCTGCCAGAACATGTTTTACTTTTTCTATTGTTTGATGCACGGCCACGTTTTGATTTTGGTAAGATTACATCTTCTTGATTCTCAGGCATACTATCGTAATGCCCAGCATCCACATTTCCTGAGAATCGTAGTTTATAGATTGTTGTGCCTTCACCAACCGTTACAAAATAATCCAATTTCTCAGCATATATTTTGAATTGGCAGTCAAAAACTCTTGCTGCAGCTTCGATTTCGACATTACCGGCGTATTCCCCATCTTTGGTCATCAAATTTCTGTATCCCGTCGCGTTTTTTACTTCTAGTCTAAATGTCTTATCCCCTACAATAAAAGGAGAATAGTAGTCCCAGTTATTGACGACTTCATCAACTACTGTGGATCGTATATCACTGTATCTGGATTAAGATTTATGGCATAAAAATGAGACACTTCTAAAGAAACAGTTTCCATCACCAACCATGTAGTGAAGAGTAAAGTTATTCATTTTTCAACTAATGTAAAATATTGAGTTTATAATTAACAGTTCAAAATAACGAATATTAAATACTATTTTAAACTGTGAATTATAAATTAAATTTGAACAATTTATAATTGACAGTTTAAAATAATAATTTTTGGTTATGAAATCCATGCATCACTTAACTTCCCAATACTTATTAATGGTACAGATTAAAAACATCACTTTAGAAACACACTTTACGGACCTCAACCACCAATTCAAATAGTAAACAACTAAATGTAAACAAAGAAAAATCAAGGAAATAACAATAAAACAATCAGCTGTTAAACTGTAGGTTAATACATGTGTTCCATATGATCAGATGATGCTTACTGGCTAACCCATTATTACTACCATAAAAATTTTAGATTATTCATACCGGCAAACGTATTACTACCATAAATAAATAAAACTCAAACTTTACTAATTATTTGGAAATCTACACAGATTTTATTGACCTATTAATTAATAAAATCAGTCCAATACAACTGTAGATTTAGTTGTAGAAAGTTAACAAAAATCTCTCCAATTCAATATTTTCTCACCACAATAAATTAGGAGGTTGCTAAGCTTTTTTGCAAATAACTCTTAAACGGTGAGGAAATCGACCAAAGTGGAAGGTGAAATTCTGAAAGAGAATAAATTTGGTACAAAGTACTCTTTGGCGTTTTTTGAAAACATTCAAAAAAAGCAACCTAAAGTTAACTATAAATAGAAATTTTAAAATATAAACTAAAAAAAAACCAGTTTTTAATGTATTTTTGCTTTTTATTCTTTATTTACCACAAATATTTAATAAAATCAAACTTTCATAATTATTTGCAAATCTACACAAATTAGGCTTTCCAACAATACATTAGTTAACAAAATCGGTCCAGTAGAAGTCTAGATTTAGTTGTACAAAGTTTAACAAAAATATCCCTAATTCAGTATTTTTAACAACTAAAAATTTGGAGGTCACTTATCTAATTTGACAATAACTTTTAAATGGTGAGTAAATCGTAGAAAATGCACGTGATATTCTGAAAGAAGATAAAATTTCCTACAAATTACTTCTGTGTATTTCTTGAAATTATTTAATAAAGGCAGCCAAAAGCTGACTACAAATATAAACTTGAAAATAAAAACCTGAAAAAACAGTTTTTAATGTATTTTTGTTATTTTTATTTTTCCACCACAAATATTAAATAAAATCAAACTTTCATAATTATTTGCAAATCTACATGAGTAAGGCTTTCCAATGATTCATTAATTAACAAAATCGGTCCGGTAGAAGTCTAGATTTAGTTGTACAAAGTTAAACAAAAATATCCCAAACTCAATATTTTCTCATTATTATAAATTCTGAGGTTGGTTAGCTTTTTTGCAAATAACTTTTAAATGGCGAGGAAATCGACCAAAGTGGAAGGTGATATTCTGAAAGAGAATAAAATTTCCTACAAAGTGATACCATACACTTCTTGAAAACACTAAAAAAAGGCAGCTAAAAGTCGCACCCAAATAAAAAGTGTGAAAAACACCATTTTCTATGTATTTCTTATGGAAAACATGTTTTTTTTGAAATTTTTCACTATAAATCATAATAAAAACAAACTTTCATAATTATTTGCAAATCTACACGACCTAAGCTTTCCAACGACCCATTAATTAATAAAATCGGTCCAGTAGAACTCTAGATTTAGTTGTACAAAGATTTTTAAAACTGAATTATATATAGAATAGATTACTTATTGAGGATGCAGCGTATTTCCTGGGTTGGTTATGTTATGAATGATGATAAAACTCAGCTTATAGAGTTTAGTTCTAATAATAATCAATATAAAACAGGTAAAATTACAACATCAAAATCTAAAATGCCACTGCAGCAAAATGTGAATTTTTTAGGTATAACTGTCAATGAAAATCTTAACTGGAAATCACAAGTTGTTAATTTGATCAAACGATTAAACCGCTGTATTTTCTCTCTTCGTGCAATCAGACAAGCTGTTGACTTGAAGACTCAGCTTATAGTTTATCATGCTTATTTTTCTTCAATAATGACATATGGTATTCTGGTTTGGGGAAACTCATGCCACTCCAACAAAATATTCAAACTTCAACAAAAAGCAATTAGAATTATTGGGCGAGTTCCTCGTAGAACTCCTTGTAAAAGTCTTTTTCAAACATTTTCGGTTTTAACATTTTATGATCACTATATTTTAGAAATTTCAAATTGGGTTAAAGACAATCTCTCCTCATTCATGAACCAACCCATTCATTCCCACCACACTGGATTTAAGAGTTATATTAAGCCTGAAACCCATAGATTAGAGAAATTTCATTTATCTCCCCAATATATAGGCCCACAAGTTTACAATAAGTTACCACTCCGCATAAAAAATATTGATAGTAAAACACAGTTCAGATCCACCCTGAAGACCTGGTTAAAAACAAAAAATTTTTTTTCTATCGAATGTTATTTAAATAGGGACGTTAAGTTAGATTAATAAAATAATTTTGTCACAATTTAGTAAGACATTTTTGTTATTTCTTAGTTTTAGTATTATCCTGTATATGACTTTATGTCCTGTCAAATGATTTAATGACATGTAGTGAATAAATAAATAAATAAATAACAGACATAATTCCAGACTGTTCCAAGTGACGTGCCACCGCCGTGCCGATCAACGTGACTACGGCACCTGTATCTATTAGCGCGGCGAACTCTCGCCCTGCTATTGTCAGGGCGAGAGTCCGGGGGTCCGGAGAGTTCTCTCGTGACCTACGTGGTCTTGCTTCTGACCGGAAGCCTACGCGCTTCTCGGTTAATCGTCCCGTCACGCCGTTTGACGACTGACACTCGCCAATCGTCGAAACTCCGAAATTATCTCCTGATTTATTATCGCGTCCTCGTCTCGGGTGATAAGCCATTTCGGGGACCAACGCTGCCGACGGAGGGGGACGGAAAAGAGATTTTTCCCTAAAATAGCTCTCAACGTGTTCCGCTTGTCTGAGCATTTTGTAGACCGAGAAAAAGTCGTGTCTCCTCATCGTCAACTTATATTCGGGTCTCATATTCGTATACAAAATATTCAATTGTTCGTGGAGACTGAGGGTTCCCTTGCGTCGCATGAGAGTAGTTAAAGCCACAACAAAGTTTCTAAAAGCTTCGTTGTCACCTTGAGTCCGACGCCGAATTTCTTCGTCTAGATTTCGCTGGTACCCCGGTGGTAGGAATTGTAGCTCAAAACTCGATCTAAATGACTCATAATTGTGCCAGGAGTCTTTATAGTTTTGATACCACAACAGTGCATTACTATGGAGTAGTTCAGGGAGTGCTCGTATAATGTTCTTATTAATTTTGTAGGCTTCCATAAGCTCTTCCAGGCGTTCCAAGAAAGAAACGGGGTCTTTAGAGCCGTCAAAACGAACGTTCCACTTTCGAACTAGATTACACAACGCCGAGACGTCAACACCAACCTTACGAACTACGTTAGGATTTTCGTGACACGAAGGCAAACCACTACTGAATCCGTGATTCACGCTTGCTTGTGTAGGAATACCTAGTTGTTCGCTCGCGAACCCACCGTACGGTCGCTGACCGGTACCGGACACCGTAGGTCGATGAATCGAATCTGTAGGGTGGGAAGTGTCGAAAGCATAGTTGACACCTGGTCTGGTTAGTGTACTATACACTAACCCCTCGGAATTTTTAAAACGATCTGATTGTGTTATATTGACTGGATAATTACTAGCCTGATTGTTGGCCTTATCAGCGTGCATCGTTAGGCTTGATAACGAACGACAAATCTCGTACTTTGTCTGTCACCCGTTTGCGAGTCGACATATCCCGTGTCATAGCCGAGTGGAAGTGCAGACACACCGTCCACGCTAACATTCACGTCCTTACCGTACACTGCTCGGGGAATGCTATGTTTCCAAAATTTACAAAAAGATTTTCGAAGTTCCTCGACTGTCCCCATATTAGGCAAACCGTATCGACTCATTTCGTAACGAAGTTCATCCTTGGTTAACGGGTGAATCCACCCAATTCGCAGGTCATCCTCTGAGGGACTCTTAGACGTCAACGTACGATCAGTCATAGTAAGTAAATTTAAAGTTGTTGGTACCATTAACTGTGACGTAGTTGTAGCTACTTGAGGCTGAGTAGCCTCTGCGGTCGTAGTGGGAAAACTTAAATTCGATGGCACAGCACAGTTGGTTGTGAAATAGTTTGTGCTACTTGAACTTGTGAAGACCCGGCAGTCGTAGTCGTGGTTGTCGCTGTCGATTCAGTCACCGCTCTGACCGTTTTAGGCGTAGTTTTCGCGCTCACACTCGATCCTACCATTTTCGCTTTTTCTTATATTCCAAAGAAAAATCACTACAAGAATCGATTCTACCGTTCGGGCGCCAATACGTGAAGTACGTATGAATATTACAATAATAAAGAAAATTTCAATGTCCCTGTTCGGAGGCGCCACTTTGTGAGGTGTTTATTTCGGGTAGGGGCACCTATCCTAAACTTACCTCCGATTTGCTCAGACAGCTCGAGTAGTCCAGGGTTCTCGCTAACAGTATCCGTCGCTTGCTAACCGCTTCTCGATCTTCGTAGATGGTACCTTCATCGTCCTACACGCACGAGTATACTATGGTTGTATGTCACCACAACGACGCACTGACTAAGAATATATCGGCACTAAATACGATACTTCGATGTGAACTAAATTACTTGACCAGCTTCTAGGCCTAACAAAAGGAATCAGTTCTCAAAATAAAACTAAAATAATTTTCTCGTAATTAAAAGAAAACGACGCTAACTCGCGATAAGTAAATAATGAAATAAAATAAAACATAGAAAGCTTATATGCCAATTCTTCTTGGCTTTAAGGAAAATAAATAAAAACTCTTGATCTGAAATAAAACAAAACCGCTGTGGATACCTAAAAGAAGGCGTAGGCTACTGCGACACTACACTCGCAGCGTTGGTCGATAAACTACGATATTCTATAATAAACTACGATAAACGGCCTAGAATAGCCTAATAAATACCGTAATTTCCCTCGCCAAAGTGGATACGAGGAGGGATACAACGTATACGCTAGCTATATACAGTGTACTTACGTAACACGATACTTCCAGATTTGCATCCAGGTTACTCACGCCTTCGTCCGGATACTTTATTAGGTTCGCTCGCACAGCCTAAGGAGGGTTGGTGTGCGCGAACCTATCGCTCGCCGCCGACTGCCTGCTCTTGAGGGAGGGTGTTTGGCGAACAAGCGATCGCCATCGACTGTCTCAAGAAAAGACCACTGTCCGCTGGTCTCGGCTTCTCCCCACCAGGTCTACGTCAGCGCCCCGAGGTCGCGGCGGCCAAGTCACGAACTATGTAAGACACTGACCAAGTGGATCATTGTTGCCGTCGTGACAAATCGCCGCGCTCGAATCGTTCGCGTATATAAAACAACAAAATTTACCCCTAACACAATTTGACCATTACAACATCTTTCAAGACTTGGTCTCTCCAACGCAGTCTTGGCCTTCTTTTAGGTCTTCTACCATTTGGTCTACCCGTGTATACCTGTTTAACTAGACTCTTCCTTTCTTAAAACGTGGCCTAGCCACCTCAATCGTTTACTCTTTATTAAAGCAATTAGGTCTGGCTCATGATATAAGTCTCTCAGTTCACTATTTTTCCTTATCCTCCACACTCCTGCTTCATGAATAGGTCTGTATATTTTCCTTAATACTTTGTTTTCAAAAGTAATTAGCTTTCTTTCTGAATACTTTGTTAAAGCCCAGATTTCACGGCCATATAGTATTATTGGTTGAAGTATCGTCTTGTAAATCCTTATTTTAGTTTTCTTACTCAATAATTTGCTGCTTAATACCTTATTCAGGCCCCAGTACCACCTTTCCGCAGATCTTATTCTACTAATAATTTCATTATCTCCTCTATTATTACTGACTACTGTTACTCCTAAGTATTAAAATTCATTAGTTAGTTTAAAGCTATGGTTCAATACTTCTAAAGGTGCTTCATCAATATCAATTTCTCTACATATTTTCATATAATGTGTTTTGTCTTCATTAACTAACAGACCAAATTTTTTAGCTTCCACTAATAAATTTTCTGCTTGATTTATTAGGTCCTGACTATTTTCTGCAATGGGAGACGTACTATAGACAAAAATAATTAAATATAGACCGAAAGCAGTACTGCGGTTAGCATATGTTCTGGCATCCACTGCTAGGAGTTCCATGTAGCTACGGTGCACACCACTGCAGTGTCTGCTGGTAGCATACAGCGAGGAGACAATGACGTCAGCGAATCGAACACAGAGCATGCTTTAGGGGTACATCGCGGAACCTTCTTTCAAGAAGTCAAATCATTTATAACAATCAAGCCTTTGTTTTAATTGAGCTCTAAAACAAACAGCAACCCTACAAATAAGACTATTATAACTACAATGTGAGAGCCGACTACAGAACTGATCTGGAGGCAGCGCATTCGATAATCTAGGTTCCCTGTTTTACGTTAAACCTTTGAAACCTAAATAAGAGAATGAACTTCTCCTTTTTTACTCAAAAATGACGACTAAACGACAACCCCTTTGACTCCCAAGTTATTCTGATAGAACAAAACTGAACTCTACTCATTCTCTCAAAAACATGACTTAACTTTTAAAACTCCCCGTCGGAGCTGAGCTGACCCCAACAATAGTAATTACTACATACATACGTAATTACTACTTTTGTAATCATTTCAAAACATTGGTTTGAGTATGTCAATTATTCGGAAATAATAGTTAAAAACATTGTTTGTTGCAGATATCTCACTGTTAATACCTCACCTGGACGAGTTATGAACCGTAAATAAAGATCAACCGTACCATCTCAACACTAAGGTGATTCAAGACTCGATAGTGTGAAGGAAGCAGCAATCTGGATTCCCCTGTTTGCAGGTTTTTGGTTACTGTCATACTAAAAGTATTACCTTTATTTTTATATAAGGTGGGTCTTTGACAATCATCCTTTGGATTGAATCTCAGCACTTTTACTGAAGAAAGACAGGTTAACCAGCACTGGTTTTTATTACCACAATGTTTGAATAACTGTTAAGCAAGCCCATAAAATATGAACATCAAACAAAGTGATGGTGTTGAATAAACAAAAAATACAGAAGCATTTTAGCCTGGAAAGGTTGTGAACAAAAGACCTAAAAGGGAAAGCTTGTTGACAAGTAGTCAACAACGTCTTCTTTCCCAAAAACAGTCCGACATATGGGGTTGGGATATATGCAGTTCTTTAATGCTGCAGTTTTACAAAGTATGTAATTGACCATACTTTACTACAAATGTTTATGATGAGCAACACAATTGTTCAATGGCAGAGAAAAATTGATAAAGTATTTTGGCCTGGAAAAGTTATGAAATACTACAAGTGGTCAACAATTCCTTCTTTTCCCTGGAACGAACCGACACATGGGACTGTGATTTATATAGTTCTATGATTCTGCAGTTTGCAAGTTTTCTGGGTCCTGTCCTATCAAACTTTAACGTGCATGCTTGTGGATTTGTTACGAGGGGAACCGATGACCTGTAATCTTGTGGACTCGTAGCACTACATTTATTTCAGACTCTAAAGTCAGTTCATCCCAGAGTTCAGAAGGTCTTGTGCACCCTGTGTTTGTGTCCTGTATTATTGTCCATATTTATTTATTGCATGTTATTGCCTGTTATTTTTTGCATGTATATATTGCCTGTTTTTTTTGCATGTATATATTGCTTGCCATATTTATAGCTTGCATTTATAGCCTTGTCTACCCTGGAACAGACCGATACACGGGACTGTTATTTATGCAGTTCTATGATTCTGCAGTTTGCAAGTTTTCTGGGTCCTGTCCTATCAAACTTTAACGTGCATGCTTGTGGATTTGTTACGAGGGGAACCGATGACCTGTAATCTTGTGGACTCGTAGCACTACATTTATTTCAGACTCTAAAGTCAGTTCATCCCAGAGTTTAGAAGGTCTTGAGCACCGTGTGTTTGTGTCCTGTATTATTGTCTGTATTTATTTATTGCATGTTATTGCCTATTTTTTTTTTGCATGTACATATTGCTTGCCTGTAGCTTGTCGTATTTATAGCTTGCATTTATAGCCTTGTCTACCCTGGAACGGACCGATACACGGGACTGTTATTTATGCAGTTCTATGATTCTGCAGTTTGCAAGTTTTCTGGGTCCTGTCCTATCAAACTTTAACGTGCATGCTTGTGGATTTGTTACGAGGGGAACCGATGACCTGTAATCTTGTGGACTCGTAGCACTACATTTATTTCAGACTCTAAAGTCAGTTCATCTCAGAGTTCAGAAGGTTTTGAGCACCGTGTGTTTGTGTCCATTTATTGCATGTATTGCTTGTTATTTTTTGCATGTATATATTGCCTGTTTTTTTTTGCATGTATATATTGCTTGCCATATTTATAGCTTGCATTTATAGCCTTGTCTACCCTGGAACAGACCGATACACGGGACTGTTATTTATGCAGTTCTATGATTCTGCAGTTTGCAAGTTTTCTGGGTCCTGTCCTATCAAACTTTAACGTGCATGCTTGTGGATTTGTTACGAGGGGAACCGATGACCTGTAATCTTGTGGACTCGTAGCACTACATTTATTTCAGACTCTAAAGTCAGTTCATCCCAGAGTTTAGAAGGTCTTGAGCACCGTGTGTTTGTGTCCTGTATTATTGTCTGTATTTATTTATTGCATGTTATTGCCTATTTTTTTTTGCATGTACATATTGCTTGCCTGTAGCTTGCCGTATTTATAGCTTGCATTTATAGCCTTGTCTACCCTGGAACGGACCGATACACGGGACTGTTATTTATGCAGTTCTATGATTCTGCAGTTTGCAAGTTTTCTGGGTCCTGTCCTATCAAACTTTAACGTGCATGCTTGTGGATTTGTTACGAGGGGAACCGATGACCTGTAATCTTGTGGACTCGTAGCACTACATTTATTTCAGACTCTAAAGTCAGTTCATCTCAGAGTTCAGAAGGTTTTGAGCACCGTGTGTTTGTGTCCATTTATTGCATGTATTGCTTGTTATTTTTTGCATGTATATATTGCCTGTTTTTTTTTGCATGTATATATTGCTTGCCATATTTATAGCTTGCATTTATAGCCTTGTCTACCCTGGAACAGACCGATACACGGGACTGTTATTTATGCAGTTCTATGATTCTGCAGTTTGCAAGTTTTCTGGGTCCTGTCCTATCAAACTTTAACGTGCATGCTTGTGGATTTGTTACGAGGGGAACCGATGACCTGTAATCTTGTGGACTCGTAGCACTACATTTATTTCAGACTCTAAAGTCAGTTCATCCCAGAGTTTAGAAGGTCTTGAGCACCGTGTGTTTGTGTCCTGTATTATTGTCTGTATTTATTTATTGCATGTTATTGCCTATTTTTTTTTGCATGTACATATTGCTTGCCTGTAGCTTGCCGTATTTATAGCTTGCATTTATAGCCTTGTCTACCCTGGAACGGACCGATACACGGGACTGTTATTTATGCAGTTCTATGATTCTGCAGTTTGCAAGTTTTCTGGGTCCTGTCCTATCAAACTTTAACGTGCATGCTTGTGGATTTGTTACGAGGGGAACCGATGACCTGTAATCTTGTGGACTCGTAGCACTACATTTATTTCAGACTCTAAAGTCAGTTCATCTCAGAGTTCAGAAGGTCTTGAGCACCGTGTGTTTGTGTCCATTTACTGCATGTATTGCTTGTTATTTTTTGCATGCATATATTGTCTGTTTTTTTTTGCATGTATATATTGCTTGCCTGTTATTGCTTGCCGTATTTATAGCTTGCATTTATAGCCTTGTCTACTCTGGAACAGACCGATACACGGGACTGTTATTTATGCAGTTCTATGATTCTGCAGTTTGCAAGTTTTCTGGGTCCTGTCCTATCAAACTTTAACGTGCATGCTTGTGGATTTGTTACGAGGGGAACCGATGACCTGTAATCTTGTGGACTCGTAGTACTACATTTATTTCAGACTCTAAAGTCAGTTCATCTCAGAGTTCAGAAGGTCTTGAGCACCGTGTGTTTGTGTCCTGTATTATTGTCTGTATTTATTTATTGCATGTTATTGCCTATTTTTTTTTTGCATGTACATATTGCTTGCCTGTAGCTTGCCGTATTTATAGCTTGCATTTATAGCCTTGTCTACCCTGGAACGGACCGATACACGGGACTGTGATTTATGCAGTTCTATGATTCTGCAGTTTGCAAGTTGTCTGGGTCCTGTCCTATCAAACATTATGTGGATTTGTTGCGAGGGGAACCGATGACTTGTAATCTTGCAGACTCCTAGCACTACATTTATTTCAGACTCTAAAATCAGTTCATTTCAGAGTTGAGAAGGTATCGGACACCTCTTGTTGTTCATTCATAACTCTTCTGAGCCAAATTTTTCAGGATAGTACTCTGCAGTAAACACAAGTTCCAAGTGTTTACCATGATATATTATTACTCAATTACATATGAAAGAAATTATTGAAGAAAATATTACATATAAAGTTAAAACATTAAGGGACAGAATGGAAATTCATAGTATGCAACTGATCATATTTTACTACGGTACTTGTGTTTATACAAACACAGTGCCTCTCGTTGTTCCTCCATGACTCTTCTGAGCCAAATCTTTCAGGAGAGTAGCTTGCAGCAAACACTAGTTAAGTGTTAGACCAAATATTTATCAACAAAACTAGGCATGAATACAAAGTACAAAACATACATAGTACCGGTACAGGAACAAAAACAATTACTTGTAGGTTCTTTTTCAGTTGATATACCTTGCCCTCTACTAAAAACTGTCTTTTTAGACTCTGTTTTAGATTTCACAATTGTAGTGAGCGACTAGTCTGACCAGGGGAATTTGTTGAATCTGCTTCCTGACATCTTAGAACTTACTATACAAAGGCGATGTGAGCTCTGCCACTTCTTATATATGCTAAGGTAATTTTGTTTGATTTCGGGGAATTTTCCATTATAGAAAATGAGCTATAACCTTACCCTAGGTGTCATGGTAAGACCATTACCCAGGACTGATTTAATTTTTTGGTTTGAGGTCCTCAGAGGCCAAAAACACCATCTGTTCAAATTTATCTATATATATGTCCATTAGTGGGATAACTTAACCAAAAATGATAGGATACTTCTATAATTAGGTACAATCAATTAAACATATCGTTTAAACATGTTTATTCAAACAAGGTTGCAAACCAGTATGATCTGACTATGGGAACAGGAATTTATGGGCCGTTTTATGGGATTAAGATAGGTTATTCCCATTTTTACCCTAAAAAAAAACAATTCAGCAATTTATTTCTAAATCATTTTATAGAGTTTAAAAAAGTGCATTAAGCATTGTTTTACTCCTTACCCTTATGGAGAAAGTAAAAAAGTGTAAATTCAACATTTCCATGCTCATTGTTATGGAGAATAAAGTAAACTGCTGTAGTTTGCATGTTTATGGATGTATATTTTAATATAATTTAATTTGGCAAATTTTTGTATTTCATACTAAACTATCCACGATTCAATTAAAAACACACCTTCCCTGTAGCAGCAAAGCTACAATCTTTATTCTCCATAACAATGAGCATGGAAATGTTGAATTTACACTTTTTTTACTAAGCTAAGTGCTCATTAATAATAAGGTTATTTGAAAGGTCCGAATTTTTGAAATCTGGTAATTTTTAGTTAATATTTTAGTGGACATCTAGCTAGGTAAATGGAAATTGGCTTAGTCTACAGGTTTGCTGCGGTAGAGGTACTGTACTTTATTAATAATATTTAAAATTATTTGTATATTACAAATCAGTCATAAAGATAAACTAATAATCAACATTGTAGTATAAAAGTAAGTGTGCTGTTTGTCTAACCTCTGAACGTGCATTGTTGCAGGCATATCACTGTGGTGTCTGTCAATCAACGCAACTGTAGCCTTCACTACGTCCATCTCCTTCAGCACTTTGGTGCCAGGTGAGTAGCAAACGTTTGATACCGTATCCTAATAGAAACAAACAAATCAACAGCTGTTAGGTACATTGACACTGTAAAAGGTTTCTTAAGCTACATAATTAATAAGTCATTAGCTTATTTGGTAGATAGGTTCTTGCCCACTTGCCCCATTGAGCTGATCTGTTTCTCAAACAAGGTTCAAAGACACCCTTGATTTAACCAACTTTACTTAAATAAAAATGTCTTTCTTTTCCGTTCAAAGCAAAGCTTTAAGTTTCCATCGTATTCAAAATGTTGTGAAAGAAGATTTACCACCATGGATGTCAATGAAAAAGGTTTTAGGTGAAAACCAAGTTCCCCATTCTTAGTCACTATTCACTAAAACGCTCTCCACATTTAACTGCCTACAACATAAAACAGATTGCATCGTTCCACACAGGCGATTGAAAGCAAGTGCCTGTCAATTTGAGATAGGTATCTTTTACTAATTATTTGATACTGTTTTAGTCTATAGTTTTGGAAAATTGTCTTTAGTATATAAACAATAAATCAACACATTATTTGGTATTGAAAACTAACAATTAAAATGGATATCATGACAAATTAAAATTTCCTGTCTATTCACTGGTGTTGGCCCAGAAAAATCGGAAGAATCAATATATAGTGATGAATATATCGAAAATAAAATTCTAAACTATAAGTTGATTTTACAAGAAATGTATTTATTAGTAAGTGGGGTAATCGTTTAACTTCTTGATGTACTTTGTTGTAGGCATATCACGGTGGCGTCTGCTAATGCAGCTGTATCCTACCCCAAGTCTGGCTCCTTGATCTCAAAGGTGAATATCCTAATTGAAACAAAGAAATCAATTGTTACATACATGGACACTGTAAAAGGTCTCTTAAGCATTTTGAACATTTTTTCCATATTGAGCTGATCTGTTTCCCACATAAAATTCAAGGAATTTCTTTCAGTGGTGGAGTGAAATTCCAAACTACATAAAGACTATAACCTGTTAGACGATATGGATAGAACATTTAGTTTAAAACAGGTAAGAGTGTCGTGCCCTCCTCTATGGATCAGTGACTGATATCAATAGCTGTTGACCACTGAGACCAAACAAACCTAATCACAGAACATTTTGAAATCGTCAATTTTTGAAACTATGTTTTTGAATACCAAACAAATACAGGATAAACATGACTAATAATCTTATAACAGTGGGACCACCAAAAATAGTAGAATCATTTGACACTAGTAATTAGATGTGTGTGCCGGTCAAGTTAGGATACATGTTAATAATTCTTTGATTCTGTTTTAGATCTTTCCGACTTTTCGTGCGCGTTAAATTTTTCAAGAGGATCACACATGAACTTCCTTTACGTAGATGTTGACATCAGGTGTCTTCTGTAAGAATTAGAGGTATTTTTTTATATTTCTTGTAACTAAATATGTAAAATGGTTTGATAAAAATCACTTGGATGAAAGATATTTTAAAAAACGCAAGTAATACGAATTCAGGTGTCTTATTGAATTAGCCTGCTTTACTGGGACATCAGTTCGATGGAGACTTTATCTACGAACAAAGTCATAATCTTTCATTAAATTTAAACCAACCTTTTGGTTTCATGGGATCTTTTTTCATGCATTTTGCATTAGGGATGAGAATATCAGTGACTTTAAAATATCACTCGGAACTGTGACTGTGACAAAGAAATATCGGTTAAAAATATCGGTGACTAGTCACAGCGATATATGCTATGGTGGCGCTCCGTGCGGTGATACTCAAAACTACGAAACTGTGACGATGCCATTGGCGTGCATCACTCGAACGGCTAACCAGCTACTTGTGACTGCGACTGTGACTGTGACTGCTCCAAACCCCGAATGACTGCTACTGTGATCTCGCGCTGTTGACGATATCACTGCCGCGCTACTCTGTCGTACCTGCGACTGCTACTGCTACATGTCCGAGTGACTGCGCCTGAACTCTCTCTGTTGTGACTGCGACTTGGGCTGTGACTGTGACTGCTACATGTCTCAATCATGCACATTTAATCATCCTGTTTTGACTGCCGGCTGCGACCTCTTTATTTATTTGCTTATGTATTTTATTACAGACGCCTTTAATATTTTACTAATAATTTTAATATATATGCATATGTAACGATGCAACAGATTCAATTCCTAGTAATTTATTGTGGGTAAAATAATATATAATATAATACATTTCTTGTGTATAATAAAATAAAATACTTCTACTTTGCGTGAACATTTTTGCTATATATTATTTGTAATAATATATTTTTTTAATGTTTAAATAAGTGTTTCTTAAACATCATTGTATTTATACATTTTCAATACGATGAAAGATGAAAGACTGCTTTGACCTATATTTTATATTTTCCTTCAACAAATAAATTTACAATCACTTAATTATTAATTTATTACTAGTATAAGCAAAGATAAGTCATTATAGCAAAAAAAGTTATAGAAAAGCATTGATTAAATGAAAGGATGGTAAAATGTTTAATGACTGCTCAAAATCCGAAGGATACAGAGAGCAGCACTTACAAGGACGGCGGATACAGCCCAGTCACAGCGCTCCTACAGTCGATATTTTGAACTAAAAGCCTGTGACTGCGACTGCGACTGGGGAACAGAGACTGTGACTCGCTCAGTCACAGCGCTGCTCGCGCTTCTACAGTCGATATTTTGAACTAAAAAGCTGCGACTGCGACTGCAAATGGTGAACAGAGACTGTGACTCCGGTAGCTGCTACTTTTGATATCGTGTCACAGACTGTGACTGCGACTTAAAAATATCGGTGACAAAATCACAGTCTGTGATTTATCGCTCATCCCTATTTTGCATTAAAGTGTAAATACATGTAATTTGTAATAATTACAATGTACTACAATATACAACATATCAGTTTAGTATATAAATAGATACTAAATAGATATAATTTAAAAGGCAATATTGGAATATCTTTGTAATTATAAACTCACAAAATTTAATTTTTAGATGATGTTTGCTCACTTGGACTTTGCTATTACAGGGTGTGAGTTGCTGTCGTACCAAAGGTAGGAACTTTCCTTTTGTGTGCATTATATGTTCTGCCATCATTCATCAGATTGAGTCTTCGCTTTACTGAAGAAATCCCCGTCGTTTAGTTTCAGGTTATTACAAAGAGGTTAGGGATGGTTAGAGTTATCACAGATAACTAAATTAATTTTATTTATGATTTTTATTAGATCAGGGATTTTCAGGTTTTTTTAACTAGATAGTGTTAGGTGAAATTTTACTATTTTTTCAATAGGTTAGCCACAAGCTTTTAGAACAGATTAGGGATTTTCAGGTTCTTTTTATTAGATAGTGTTAGGTGAAATTTTACTATTTTTTAAATAGGTTAGCCACAAGCTTTTAGAACAGATTAGGGATTTTCAGGTTCTTTTTATTAGATAGTGTTAGGTGAAATCTTACTATATTTTTTCATGAATAGGTTAGCCATAGGCTTTAGTACAGATTGAAAATGCTTAGGTTTTTTTTACCATACAGTGTTAGGTAAAGTTTTCTATATCTTTTCATGAACAGATTAGCCATAGGCTTTACAACAGATCAGGGATTTTCAGGTTCTTCTTATCAGGTATAGAGTTAGAAAGATAATTAAGATATTATTACAGTAGCTCAAAAACACTTCATAGCTATGATAGGTTAGTGCCAGGCCATCCTCTACGAGACATCTTCGAGAGCAGATCTTCAAATTCAAGACGCTTAATTGTTTGTTTGTTTTGTGTGTGTGTGTGTACTTATATTTGTTTCCATGTCCAGTTTCAAATCATCTGATATTGTTGCACGAACATAGTGATGAAAGTTGATTTGACGCGATTTCAGATATGAGTCATTAAGTTGGATAGTTTGAGTTGATTGTTAATATTAGTTAAATGAACCAGAAAAAGAAGAAGAAGATTAAGGAAATCACAAATAAAAAAATAGTGGTAAGTTGTGTAGTTTTTCGTAAATTCCAATTTTATTGATTCCTCAAATGTTGCATACTGTACATATATTTTTATTATTAGATATTGTTTTTCTTTAACTAGGTGTTATTAATACGCCTTCTTTAAGTTAGGGAATAATTGTAGGATATACATATATTTTGTATTAAGTTATTTATTAAGTCATTTTTCAGTAGCCTGGTAAAAGTTTAAGAAGTTTAACCATGAAAAGCCATTATATAACTCTTATCTACTTAGGCAAAGCCAGTAAATAGGGAATTATTTACGCCTTCAGCAGATGGGGACATCAATTGACCAAAAAATAGATATAAAATAGATTCCTATGTAAGGTTTTGCATGATTAAACTTCAATGATTCTTATCAGGGGTGGCAAGGAGGGATAAATGGGCTTCGGCCCTAAATTATTTCAAAACTCATATCGTAAGATATATTTGATAAATTTCAAAATTTTTTTGGTGTTTTGAAAACAGTTTTTGATTAGTAATTCACACCTTAAGCTTGAGTTATGGCCCTACCACAGTACGGTAATATTATGTGGTATAAACAGGAGGCCCTCCACCTGAACATGGCCGAGGGAGCGCTTGTGTGTAGAGAGAAGAGGTAGATTAAAATAATTGTGTCTGGACCTCTTCTCCCTACCACGGGTGTTCTTTATCGAAAGTATCCCTTGAACCTTATTCCAACCCACTGTCATGATTTCCTTACTTTCTTCCATATTTAAAAATACTAATACTAAGAAGGAACTGCCAACTATTAAACTGTTCCTTTACGATTCGGATCTCAATAGCTTGGAAATATTGAACAAAATATCACATATAAAGTGAAAACATAGGGTTAGATACAGATTGGAAGTTCAAAGTTTGCAACTGATCATATTTTACTACTTGTGTTTATACAAACACAGTGCCTCTCGTTGTTCCTTCAAGACAAAGTTTTCAGGAGAGTATAGTTTGCAGCAAACACTAGTTGAGTGCAGACCAAATATTTATCAACAAAACTAGGCATGAATACAAAGCACAAAACATACAAAGTTCAGGAACAAAAACAATTAAGTAGGTTCTTTTTTAGTTGATATACCTCTTGGCCTCTTCTAACAACTGTCTTTTAAGACTCTGTTTTAGATTTTACAATTGTAGTGAGCGACTAGTCTGACCAGGGGAATTCATAGAATCTGCTTCCTGACATCTTAGAACTTCCTATAGGCAATGTGAGCTCTGCCTCTTCTCATATATGTTGAGGTAATAATTTTGTTTGATTTTGGAGAATTTTCCATTATAGAAAATGAGCTACAGTATTAAGCCCCCCATACACCGGCGAGCATGTTCGCGAGCATGCTCGTGACGGTGTTGGCGACGAGTTTTCTATATCTTTTCATGAACAGATTAGCCATAGGCCTACAGAGCGAAGAGCAAGTTCGCGAACATGCTCGTCCGTCTGTTGGAAACGCTAAGCATGTTTGCGAGCATGCTCGTCCGTCTGTTGACAACGCCGAGCATGTTCTCCAACATGCTCGCAAACATGCTCGCCCGTGTATGGGGGCCTTTACCCTAGCCTAGGTGTCTTGGTAAGACCTTTTCACCACACTATGATGTGTTTAGCTGTTTAACATACGTTAATTGGTGGCTGAAAGTTAAGTTTTATTGGCCATGCCAGCTGTCAACGTCATTTGGGGATCATTCAGGATACCCTTCGTACCATGGACTGAAATTGTTTTGCAGCTCTCGATCGTTTTAAGTTCTTGACTTCGTCTCGAGCTTAACCCTCCGAGTGTCCCTTGTTTTGGCCTTAATGTCTGCCTATTTTTTTCTCATTTGCAAGGATTTATTAAAACGGATCTGAGAAGCTTGAAAACAATGTTAACTATACTGTTCTATATACCATTTTGTTTGGAAAATCATGGGCTTCAATATTATACATAAAACATAAGGAACATTTGTTTCAAAAAAAATTTTAGGTAAAAAAAAATATTTTGGAAAATATAAAAAAAAAAAAAAAGTTTGCGGTCAATGAAATTGTATAAATTATAGGCCTATAAATATTTGAAATTAGCCACTTTGTTCAAAATTTTATGAGGATTACAAATATATAATAATATAAGGAAGTAGATTTGCAAATAAATAAGTTATGGGCAAAAAACAGATTTCAGTACATAGTGTTTAGCTAAGAATGCATAGCCTAACCATAGCTAGGAATCTGGCTGATAATTTAAATCAATATCACTACCTAATTCTTCAGGATCATCAACCATCCCTTCAAAATCACTTAAATCTTCTTATAATGCACCACGTTTATCACTACTTTTGATTTTTAACACTAAAACAATGATAAACGTAATAAAACACATCAGTCATCGGTCTGAGGTTAACCAAGCTGTTTACAAATACGCACGTCAGCTGTCTGCTAAAATATTTTCGGAACTAAAATGAAAAGCGCTTAGAGACAGACCTCTGGAGAAAGCTCTGAATCTGTCAAATAAAACGATACCTAACTCGATCCAGTTCAATCCGATTTTGTCAGTCATAGAGCCTACGCCGTAAACAGTGTTTGTGAGTCGATGCATCGACACAAAACACTACACAAAGTGTGTTATGTGTCGATGCATCAACAAATAACACTCGGAGGGTTAAAAACTATCTCAAGCCAGCAAAACCTTATTTTCAGCCCTATGTATGAAATATACTATTACCCAGGACTACATACTTTTTGTTTTAAGGTCACCAGAGGCCAAAAACACCATCTGTTTAAATGTATCTTTATATATTTATATATATGTATAAATGTCCATTAGTGCGATAACTTAAGCAAAAATGATCGGATACTTCTAAAATTAGGTACAAACAATTAAACATATCGTGTAAACATGTTTATTCAAACGACGTTTCAAACCAGTGTGATGTGACTATGGGAACAGGAATTTATGGGTCGTTCTATGGGATTTAGATAGGTTATTGCCATTTTTTACCCTAAATATGTACAATTTAGCAATTTATTTCTGAATAATTTTATAGAGTAAAAAAAAGTGCATCAAGCATTGTTTTACACCCTACCGTTATGGAGAAAGTAAAAAAAGTGTAAATTCAACATTTCCATGCTCATTGTTATGGAGAATAAAGTAAACTGTTGTAGTTTGCTTGTTTATGGATATATTGTAATACAATTTGGCAAATTTTTGTACTTCATACTAAGCTATCAACGATTCAATTAAAAACACACCTCTGTAGCAGCAAAGCTAAGTGCTCATTAATATTAAGGTTATTTGAAAGTGGTAATAAATCTGGTAATTTTAAGTTAATTTTATCGGGAATCTAGATAGGTAAATGGAAATTGGCTTAGTCTACAGGTTTGCTGTGGCGGAGGTATTTTAATAATGATATTTAAAATTATTTTTATATTACAAATCGGTCATAAACAAAAACGAATAATCAACATTTTAGTATAAAAGCAAGTGTGCTGTTTGTCTAACCTCTGGACGTGCATTGTTCCAGGCATATCACTGTGGTGTCTGTCAATCAACGCAACTGTAGCCTTCACTACGTCCATCTCCTTCAGCACTTTGGTGCCAGGTGAGTAGCAAACGTTTGATACCGTATCCTAATAGAAACAAACAAATCAACAGCTGTTAGGTACATTGACACTGTAAAAGGTTTCTTAAGCTACATAATATTAAGTCATTAGCTTATTTGGTAGATAGGTTCTTGCCCCGTTGAGCTGATCTGTTTCCCGTACAAGGTTCAAAGACACCCTTGATTTAACCAACTTTACTTAAATAAAAATGGCTTTCTTCTCTATTCAAAGCAAAGCTTTAAGACAATTAAGCTTTTTATTCAAAATTTTGTGTAAGAAGATTCACCACCATGGATGTCAATGAATAGGGTTTTAGGTAAAAACCTAAATTCCCCATTTTTAGTAATTATTTACCAAACACTCCCCACATTTAACTGCCAACAACATAAAACAGATTGCATCGTTCCACACAGGCGATTGAAAGCAAGTGCCTGTCAATTTGAGATAACTTTTACTAATTATTTGATACTGTTTTAGATTGTCTATAGTTTTAGAAAATTGTCTATAGTATATAAACAATAAATCAACACATTATTTGGTATTAAAAACTAACAATTAAATTTACCTGACAGTTCACTAGCGTTGGCCCAGAAAAATCAGAAGAATCAATATATGGTGAAAGAATATATGGTTATTAAAATTCTAAACTAGGTTTATTTTACAAGAAATATTTATAAGTAAGTGTAATAATCGTTTAACCTCCTGACGTACTTTGTTGCAGGCATATCACTGTGGTGTTTATCAACCATAGCAAAAGTTTATCAAGGGAAATAACGGAACTGTAGCCTGCACTACGTCAACCTCCTCCAACACTTAAATCGCAGGTGAATATCCTATGTTTGATATCCGAAGAGAAACAAATGGGTCAACAGTTGATTCATACATTGACACTATAAAAAGTTTCATGAGCTACCCGATATTAAGTCATCATTTGGTGGACAGGTTCTAGCCTTATTGAGCTGATAGAACACAGACAACATTCTTTATTATTATTTTCTCAACTTTGGTTGAGTAAACATTTTTTAGTTGAACTGTTTAGCATATTTGGTTCAATGACGCTCTTGTCAGTGGTGGAGCAAAGTGCCATACTTCAAAAAGACTAATCTGTTCAACAATGTGGATAGAACATTTAGTTGAGATATGCTAGAATCAAACCCTCCTCCATGAATTGGCAAGGGACATTAATAGCTGATGCTGAAAACTGACGCCAAACAAACCTAAACATGGAACATGGTGAAAGCATCAATTCTCTTTCACTATGTTTTTGAATACTACAAAAGTGGCTCTAAAGGTGGGATACTTAAAAATTAAACACATATAATTAAAATTAATTGCCAGTCAAGCTAGTGTTTTTAATCAAACCATAATTGTGGGACCACCAAAAAGTGTAGACTCATTAAACACGGGTAATTTAAAATAAGTGGCGGTCTAGTTAGGATTCATTTTAACAATTCTTTGACACTGTTTTAGATCTTTCCGACTGAAGTGGGTGTCAACTTTTGGGAGAAGATCATCATAGAATGAATTACAACTTTAAGCCGGACTTGAACTCACAAAATTTGCTCACTTGGACTTCGCTATTTGCAGGTTTTGAGTTGTCATACCAAAGGTAGGAACATTCCTTTTGTGTGCATTATGTGTTCTGCCTTCATTGGATTGAGTCTTCGCTTCACTGAAGAAATCCCCATCATTTAGTTTTAGGTTATTACAAAGAGGTTAGGGATGGTTAGAGTTATCACAGATAACTAAATTCTTTTATTTTTATTTTAATTAGATCAGGGATTTTCACTTTTTTTTATTACCTATACAGTGTTAGGTGAAATTTTACTTTATCTTCTCATGAATTAGTTAGCCATAAGCTTTTAGAACAGATTAGGGATTTTCAGGTTCTTTTTATTAGATAGTGTTAAGTGAAATTTTACTATATTTTTTCATGAATAGGTTAGCCATAGGCTTTTAGAACAGATTGGAAATGTTTAGGTTTTTTTACCATACAGTGTCAGGTAAAGTTTTCTATATCTTTACATGAACAGATTAGCCATAGGCTTTACAACAGATCAGGGATTTTCAGGTTCTTTTTATCAGGTATAGAGTTAGGAAGATAACTAAGATATTATTACAGTAGCTCAAAAACACTTTATAGCTATGATAGGTTAGTACCAGGCCATCCTCTTCGAGATCAGATCTTCATATACAAGACGCTTAATTTTTTGTTTGTTTTGTATGTGTGTGTACTTATATTTATTTCCATGTCCAGTTTTAAATAATGTGATATTGTTTGCACAAACATAGTGATGAACGTCACTTTAAGCGATTTCAGATATAAGTTATAAAGATGGATAGTTTGAGTTGATTGTTAATATTAGTTAAAAGAACCAGAAGAAGAAGGAGAAGAGGAAAGAAAATCACACATAAAAAGTTACTGGTAAGTTGTGTAGTTCTTCAAAAGTTCAAATTTTATTGATTCCTAAAATATGTAGCATACTGTACATATATTTTTATTGTTAGATATTGTTTTCCTTTAACTAGGTGTTATTGATACGCCTTCTTTAAATTTATTTTGTATTAAGTTATTTATTAAGTCTTTTTTCAGTAGCCTGGTAAAAGTTTAAGAAGTTTAACCATGAAAAGCCTTTATATAACTCTTATCTAGGCTACTTAGGCAAAGCCAGTAAGTGGGGAATTATTAACACCTTCAACGGATGGGGACATCAATTGACCAAAAAATAGATATAAAATAGATTCCTATGTAAGGTTTTGCATGATTAAACTTCAATGATTCTTACCAGGGGTGGCAAGGAGGGATAAATGGGCTTCGGCCCTAAATTATTTCAAAACTCATATCGTAAGATAGATTTGATAAAATTCAAATTTTTTGGAGTTTTGAAAAAACTTTTTGATTAGTAATTCACACCTTAAGCTTGTGTTACGGCCCTACCACAGTACGGTAATATTGTGGTAGAAACAGGAGGCCCTCCATCTGAACATGGCCGAGGGAGCGCTTGTGTGTAGAGAGAAGAGGTAGATCAAAATAATTGTGTCTGGACCTCCTCTCCCTACCACGGGTGTCCTTTATCCAAAGTATCCTTGAACCTTATTCCAACCCACTGTCATGATTTCCTTACTTTCTTCTCTTCATCCTGCTAGCCTCCATAAAGGCATCGTCAGAGCTGTATTCGACCACCTAAGTAAGTATTAGTGTAAGTACGTAGCAGAAATTTACTATCTCATAAAAAAATGGAAAAAAATTTGAAAAAAATGGAATGAAAGAATGGAAGATTTTAGGTCAAGTTATTCCATATTTAAAATTTCCTGCCAACTACTAAACTGTCCCTTTAGGATTTGAGCTTGGAATGTTTGAAGTGACAAATGTATATTTTAACAAATGCCACTAAATGAAGAGACTCAGGTAAATAGAAGTAAGTTTTGGTCAAGATAGGATTACTTTTAATAGTTCGTTGATCCTGTTTCAGATCTCTCCGATTGTAGCGGATGAACTTTCCTGAGAAAATGTCACAGCAAGTAATTCAACTACTTCCAAGTATGAACTTCCCGCTTCGAGAAGCTGTTGATATCAGCTGTCTTTTTATCATTTGGAGGTAATTTTTTATATTTCTCATAACTAAATGTTTAAATTGATAAGAAAACGATACGTAATGGATTTACATTACGGCGTACACACTACGTAGCTACACGGCGCTCCCTGTGGTGTGCGCCAGAACCTATGGTAACCATGGTAACCGCAGCTCTGTGTCAGTTTATATTTATTTCTTTTTGTCTATGACAATACACAATGGATTTACAGATCAGCATTAATATACAGTGAACATGCAATAATAATATAATAATGCTTAATAGTATGTAAACTAGGTGGCGTTCGCAAAGGCATCCACAAAATTGAGCGGAGTCATCAAGGGTTCATATTCAATTGTTTTTGTCGTACTGCAGTAAAAACAGTCGTTTTAATACATGCGTTGCCGGTCTAAAGTAGCATTTTTACTCTTTAGGGAGTAAAAATAGTTTTTAGCCCTTATGGAGTAAACATCAGCTGTTGTCAACTCAGTTTGAAATTTCGATTGTAAACGATTGAATGTATAGAAAATATGTATTGATTTGTGCTTCGTAATCATTTTAACCTACAGTCTACATTCTCTTCCCATAGAATTTTAGAATTGCAGAAACATTAATCCATTCCCACACTCAAAACTGCTCACCTTTACTACTTCCTTCATTACCCCCTACGTCGTGGACCTGTTTCCCTCTCTTCCCATAGCTTTTTAGGATTGCAGATACGTCAATGTATTTGCTAAAGACAGTTCCCACACTCTGTACTGCTAGCCTTAATACTTCCTTCACCATTTCCTACGTCATAGACCTATTTCATTCCCTTCTCAAAGCATTTTAGGATTGAAGATACATTAATCTAACTGCCACAGACGGTTCTCACAGTATCTTCATACTTTACTACTTCCTAAGCCACTTCCTACGTCGTGGACCTGTTTTCATCACTTTCCATAGAATTTTGGTATTTTAGATACGTTAATCTAATTGCCACAAACATTCCCCACACTTCGCACTGCTAGCCTTTACTACTTCTTTCACAATTTCCTATGTCGTGGGCATGCTTTCATCCCTTCTCATAGCATTTCAGCATTGCAGATACAAATCTAACTTCTACAAATGGTTTCCAGTTCCCACACTCCACGCACTGCTCACCTTACTACTTTCCTTCACCTCTTCCTACGTCGCGGACCTGTTTCCCTCTCTTCCCATAGCATTTTAAGATTGTAGATACCTTAATTTAATCGTTATATACAGTTCCCACACTCCGGACTGCTCGCCTTGACTACTTCCTTCACCACTTCCTAAGTTCCCGACCTGTTTTCCTCCCTTCCCATAGCATTTTAGGATTGCAGATACCTTAATCTAATCGTCATAAACAGTTCTCACACTCTGGACTGCTCGCCTTTACTAATTCCTTCACCACTTCTTACGTCACGGACCTGTTTTCCTCCTTTCCCATAGCAAATTAGGATTGCAGATACCTTAATCTATCGTCATAACAAGTTCTCACACTCCGGACTGCTCGCCGTTACTAATTCCTTCACCACTTCCTACGTCACGGACCTGTTTCCCTCCCTTCCCTTAGCATTATTAGATTGCAAATACCTTAATCTATTGGTCATAAATAGAACCCACACTCCGAACAACTCGCCTTTACTACTTCCTTCACCACTTCCTACGTCATGGACCTGTTTCCCTCCTTTCCCTTAGCATTATTAGATGGCAAATACCTTAATCTATTGGTCATAAATAGAACCCACACTCCGAACAACTCGCCTTTACTATTTCCTTCACCACTTCCTACGTCACGGACCTGTTTCCCTTCTTTTTCCATAGCATTTTAGAATTGCAGATACCTTAATCTAATCGCCATAAACAATTTCCACACTCCGGACAGCTCGCACTGACTACTTTCTTCACCACTTCCTACGGTGTTGCGGACCTGTTTCCCTCCCTTCCCATAGCATCATAGGATTGCAGATACCTTCTCTCACTCCAAACAGCTCGAGTTTACTACTTACTTCACCACTTCGGCACATCCTACGTCACGGACCTGTTTCCTTCCCTTCCAATAGCATTTTAGGATTGCAGATACCTTAATCTAAATGTCGTAACTGATCCCACACTCCGGACAGCTCACCTTGACTACTTCCTTCACCACTTCCTAAGTCGCGGACCTGTTTTCCTCCTTTCCCATAGAATTTTAGGAATGCAAATACCTTAATCTAAAGGTCATAAACAGTTTCCACACTCCAGACTGCTCACCTTTACTACTTCCTTCACCACTTCCTACATCACGGACCTCAAGCTAGTGTCGTCATTTGATTATATTTATGACCCATACCGTTTCTGTTCTATTATCTGTGGAATAATGCTATCAGCTATTTCTTTCTCTACTGCATTCAAAAGTCAACAGCTGATCATACGTCTTTGATAACATTGAAACTTTAAAACCCAGTGGGGCGGATTCCTGAGAGACTTTTTAACGCCATATAGATGTTGGCACTCACCGGTATGGTCTTTATCACCATGCAAAATTTGAAAACGATTGATTTAGCCGTATAGGAGGAGTTTGCGTATTACGAAATGCATAAGAGTCGACGTATAAGAGCTTCGCTTGCTCCGCTCAATAAACTGATGTATAAATTGGAAAATTAAACTAACAATTAAAATAGATCACATGATAGATTTAAATTACCTAAATGAGTTAGTAGTGGTGTTTGTCCAGAATAATCAGAAAAATCCACATATATATCGAAGATATGGTCAATGAAATTCTAGTCTTGCTTGATTTTACAAGAAACATATATATATATTTTATTGTAATTGTTGTAATACTTTAACCCCTTTTGCAGGCGTATCACCATGGTGTGCTGGTGTCTGCTAATCGTACCAAAAGCGTAGCATGGGATTTAACGCAGCTGTATTCTGCCCCACGCCAGGCTCCTTGAACACTTTTGTCTCATAAGGTAACTATCATACCCTTGATTTAACATTGTGATTTAATATTGTTTCGCCGGGGCTGCAGGAGATGTAAGATAAAATCTGTGCTACAGCAAAAGATCTTCCCTACTTTGCCATTAACGTAGGAGTTGTCACTATTCATCCGCTACCATAGGAATATGTCCAGGATTTTGTCGCGACCCTGCATACTCTGAAGATCATCACGATTTTGCCATGATCGAAGGAGATGCAGATGATGTCTCTGTGCTTGGCAAGATAATAACAATTACTCCTCGGCCATAGAAGTGGTTTATTATTTTGCTCCGATCAGAGGAGTTTTGTCGCTTGCTGCCCTTTTTTAAACAATTTAAACTTAATTTGAGCACTGCGATTAAAAATCCCGCCAGTTAAGAGGTGCGGTCAGTGATGCGGGTTTTGTTGGGAAAAACTTAAAACCGAAACTTCTCAAGGGGTAGCGGATTTTTATCCCCCTGGAATTTTACCCCCTGGGCAAACGTGACGTCACAAACCAGGGGGTAAAATTCCGGCCGCGAACTTTTGAGTTTCGCGACATCAGCTCGATGGATTAAACGCGGATTTAAACATATATTTTCACGGTTGTGAATTTAATCAGAACACATCAAATTATAAAAACCTAGAGTGTACGGCCCGGATTTTTACCCCCGGAATTTTACCCCTCGGAGTTTTACCCCCGGATTTTTACCCCCGGAATTTTACCCCCCGGATTTTTACCCCCGGAATTTTACCCCCTGGCCAGATATATAAATTAGTGAGAATGATTAATTATCTACATTCTGTTTTAATTTAATAGTAAACATTTTATTATTAAGTAGCCTATATTAATTTTTTTGTAACATTAACCAACCGAACAGGTTTTTAATTTGAATTTTGAGATTCTAGGATTAGGATTCGATCTTTGAAGCTAACAGTTGGTTAATATGACGTATAAACAATCAACTGAATGATAATTGTTTCGAACATTTCTTTACAAAATAAATAAATAAAGATAGGCTACTAAATAATGTAATGTTTACAATTAATTAAAAACAGAAATAAGAAAATCAAACATTCAATTTCTAAAATGGGCCAGGGGGTAAAATTCCGGGGGGTAAAAATCCAGGGGTAAAATTCCGGGGGTAAAAATCCGGGGGTAAAAATCCGGGGGTAAAAATCCGGGGGTAAAAATCCTGCCCATACATCTTCAGCTGTCTAAACGCTAGTTATATGGACAGGGGGTAAAATATCGGTTTTTATTGCTAATCTAATTAATCACGCTCTGTCTATTTTCATTAGACTTCCAAATCCGCGGGGGTAAAATTCCGGCCGCGAACAAACTTTTGGCCACTCAGGTTACTACGTCATAGTGACGTCAGCTTTGCCCAGGGGGTAAAATTCCAGGAGGATAAAATTCCGGCAACCCCTTCTCAAGTTTCACAGACTTTGTTGTTTGAAATTATCCCACGACATGGCGAAAACTCTGTTTTCGGGAATCGGCGCTTTTCACAAACCTTTTCATCAACTTTTCCATCAGTCACAATGCTCGGGCCTCCGCCCTTCGCTTCGTCATGACTCATGAACGTCAGATGCACCATTTCTCACAACTTTCATTCATTATGTTGTTTCCTTAAACTTCACATACTTGGTGAAAATGTCTTTCGGCTTTAAGTTTTTTGTCAACAAAAACCGTATCACCGACCTTACCTCTTAACTGGTGGTATTTTTAATCGCAGCACTAATCTTAAGTTGAAATTGTGAAAAAACCGGCAACACGAGAATGCTCCTGCAGCATGAGAATGCGCATTCACTAATAGATTGTAATATGTCTTCCGGAAATAAATAGGTCTAATGTCTTGCGTTTTGTCTTCACATGACCAGCCTGGAACGTTTGGGGTGCAATGACTTGAAATAAAACACCATTTGGGGAATTAAATAAAACCCGGCCGACTACATGGTTACGGTTTGCTGGAATCTTGAGGACTGGTCAGCAAGGAAACTTTTGGAACGGCGGTTAAACGTGGAGGGAATAGTGGCGTGATGGGTTGTAGCCAATCCGGGAGCTTTATTGAAATCATACGATATGACGTCACAGTCGCCTGATCGCAGTCAGGACACAAATGCAAAACATATTGCCAACTCTTTATAAAAGAAATATAAATTTCGTAAAAATGGCAAAATTATGGTACATTATTATTGTATACACTACATTTCCTCCCCTTTAAGTTTAAAATATTTTTTTCTTAAAATACGCAATTTTATCAACACATCAAACCAATTAAATAATCATTAAATAACCTAAAACAAAAACACTTTTTTAATAAAACAATATTGTATGACTCAATCAAATAATACAAAACAATAAACATTAAAACAAAACAACCTTGATAAAATTGGAAACAAAACACAGAAATAAATATTTACAAATTCAACCCTTCAGGAGGTTTTATTTCTCTGGCAGATCGCCTCAATGGCGATGCTTGTTTGGGTCGATCAGCTGATCGTACAGGTGATGTATCTAGGTCACGTCCGGTGGAGTAAGCGATGAGCGCGTACTACTACGTTTACTACGTCCTGGAGTACGAGGTGTACTCGGCATTTCCGGTCTCATGGGTGAAGCCCGACCAGCTGACTGAGCATTGCTACCAACATCCTGGTCAAACATGTGTTCAGCTGGAGGCAACACTACCTCTCTAGTAATGTCATTCTGTTGATCATTTAAATTTACATTAGAGTTTAACCCGACCAGCTGGTCAATATGGCGCTTCCATACAATACCTGAGTCTAATTTTACTAAATAAGATACAGGACTTAACACTTTAATCACTACACCTTGTGTCCATTTATTTCTTCCCCTGTAATCACAGACTAAAACAGGCTGTCCTATTGACAGTTCTCTAGTTTGACTGCCCCCTTTGTTTACAATTTGTTTGTTTTGGTTTGACAAAACCGTTTTACTAACAGAAGGACGTATCAAATCTAATGTAGATCGCAATACTCTACCGAACATTAGTTTGGCTGGAGTTTCATTGGTTGTATTATGTACTGCATTTCGATATGCCAACAAAAATCTACTTAAAGCTAAGTCTGGATTTTCATTTGAAAACAAAGCCCCTCTTATTCTTTTCTTTACTGATTTTACAGCATTTTCCGCCTGGCCATTACTAGCGGGAAAGTAAGGTGGTGTCAGCGTATGCCTAACCCCATTAGCTTTAAGAAACTTGCTAAATTCACAGGATGTAAAAGGAGGGCCATTGTCTGTGACACACTATTCCGGAATTCCAAACCTTGCAAACATAGGTCTCAATTTATTTATGACTACTTTGGCAGATGTGGAACTGACCTCCTCTACTTCTATCCATTTACTATAAGCATCAACTACAACCATATACAACTTTGAATTAATAGGGCCTAAAAAATCTATGTGTAATCGTTGCCACGCTGACTTTGGGTATTCCCATACATGTAAATATGACCTTGATGGGCTTTGACGTTCCATGAGACATTGCGAGCAACTATTGGCAAGTTCTTCTATGTCTTTATCTATTGAAGGCCACCATAGATAAGAACAGGCTAGAGCCTTCATTTTCACTATCCCTAAATGTCCACAATGTAATTCTTGTAACAGTCCCCTCTTATACATTTTTGGAATGACAACACGATAACCCCACATTAATATGCCATGCTCAATAGTTAGTTCGCTCCGCCTTATGAAATAAGGTCGTAATTCTTCATTTACCTCATTAGGCCAGCCGTACAAGACATAGCCAAATACCTTACTTAACTCGGTGTCTTTTTGTGTTTCCCTCTTAATATCAACAAAATTAATTGGAATATCTCCCTCCGCTAAAAATTGCAAATAGGTTACTACATAAGGATTTTCCTCATACTGCTCGTTAACATGTTTAGCTTGTAAAGGTAAGCGAGATAAACAATCTGCAGAAGCATTTCCCTGAGAGGAAACATATTGTATGTCAAAATCATAGCTGGCTAAAAATAAAGCATACCTCTGTAATCTGCTAGCGGCAAAAGCCGGAAGTCCCTTTTTAGGGCCAAAAATTGACAACAATGGTTTGTGGTCTGTTACTAGTGTGAATTTTCTACCAAACAAATACTGATTAAATCGTTTAACAGCAAACACAATAGCTAAAGCTTCTTTGTCTATTACACAGAGTAGTTTGATTCGGCTTTAGACAATGTTCTTGACGCAAAACAAATAGGTTTTTCAGATCCATCTGATTGCGTTTGACTTAACACACTTCCGACCCCGTAGGCGGAACTATCAGTAGCTAACCTTAAAGGTAAATTTGGGTCATAATGCGCCAAAATAGGAGCTGAAACTAATTTGCTCTTAATTAATTGAAACGCTTTGTCACATGATAAATTCCATTCAAATGGAGTGTCCTTTCTGAGTAAATGATACAGTGGGGATACAATGGTAGACATACTTGGCACAAATTTAGAATAATAATTACCGTAACTAAACCTAGAAAAGCTTTTAACTGAGTTACATTGGTAGGCACTGGGGCGTTTACAATAGCTTCAATTTTACTAGGAGATGTGCCTAGTCCTTGTTTACTTAAAATGTACCCTAAATACTCAACAGATTTACAGAAAAACTGACATTTATTTTGACTTACTGTTAAACCATGATTCTTTAAAGTTTCACACACTTGAATCAACCTCTCTAAATGCTGTTTGTCATCAGTTCCTGTTACCAAAATATCGTCTAGGAAGCAAACAACGCCGGGAATGTGAGCTAAAATGCGTTCCATTATACTCTGAAATATTCCTGGGGCGGATGCTACACCATATGGAACTCGGTTGTAAATATACAATCCTTTCGATGTACTTATTGTACAATACTTCTTTGATTCCTCGTCTAACTTTACCTGAGTGTAAGCCTGAGAAAGATTGATTTTTGAAAATGTCTCCCCTTTTTGTAAATTATTAAAAATGTCCTCAATCCTTGGAATTGGGTGGCGATTGACTACTAAATAGGGGTTGAGCGTTACTTTAAAATCGCCACATATTCTTATACTTCCGTCCTTTTTCAAAATAGGCACAATTGGAGTTCCCCATTCACTATTGCTAACTTGAGTTAAAATCCCATTATTTACTAATCGATCAATCTCAGACTCCACTTTACTTTTGATCGAAAATGGTATAGGTCTGGGTTTGAAAAACGTAGGAATTACATTTTCCTTCAACTCTAATCTAGCTGCATCTCCCTTGTAACAACCTAATGCATCAGTAAATACCTCAGGAAATTTACTGTACAGTTTACTGACAATTACTGGTTTTTGATCTAGCTTTTCAACCGTGTTCAAACTATTTTCTTTAGGGATTTGGATCGATATTTCTAGTTCCCTAATCCAGTCTCTTCCCATTAGAGGATTAGCCCCTTTAGACACAACATACAAAGTCAACTTTTTATGCTCAGATTCATGCTGTACATTTACGTTAAGTTTTCCTACAGGTTTTATTGGCTGGTTTGTATAGGAGCTCAAAACCAAATTAGTGGGCATTAATTCGAGATCAGAGAAATTATCGTTATAACACTTTTCAGAAATTACTGACACGCAAGCTCCACTGTCAACCTCAAATGGCAATACAGTATGTTCTACTTTAAGATTAACCTTGATAGGTTTTATTCTATCCCTCTGTTTAGTTTCCTCATCATTTATGGAAAATAAGTTAGCTAAATCACTATAATCATCGTCATTGTCATTGACCCCTGTGTTCTCTACATAGTTTTGTTTATACTTATGAGACTTGTTACCAGAGGTAAACTTAGGTGTACAGTTCTTTTGTCCATCTTTACGCTTATCATTAAATGCAAATTTAGATTGTGACTCACCATTGTTTTTCTTCATCAGACACGCACTTTCTAAATGGCCTTTCCTCTTACAAAAATTGCAAGATAAACTTTTAAAACGGCACTCACTTTTTAAATGACCAGATTTACCACAACAATAGCACTTTACTTCACTTTTTGAGCGCTGCCACGGCTTCCGCTGGTGCTGGTGCTGCTTCGAAGCGACGTTGTGGAGACGACTTCCTCCCCCCGTGTTGTGGTAGGTCAGGGCCGCGGTGTCTATCGCTGCCAACTCCATCGACGTGGCTATTTGGACCGTCTTCTCGTAGGTGAGATCTTCTTCGCCCAGTAACCTCTTCTTGGTGGCGTCGTCCCTCAACCCACTTACGATCCTGTCCCGAAGATGATCCGGTAGTTTGTCCTTAAACTCGCAGTTGACAGAGAGTTTCTTCAGGTTGACGATGTAATCAGCGACTGATTCATGCTCTAATTGTGTTCGTAGACTAAACTTGTACCTTTCGGCAATAAAAGATGGTTTTGGATGAAGATGTCCCTTAATGATCCGTACAATATCCTCGTAGCTCTTAGTAGCAGGTTTGTCTGGTGTACATAAGTCTTTAAGCAGGTTATAAGTTTTCACTCCGACAACCGTCAAAAGCGTACTAACTTTTTTAGCGTTGGTAATATCGTTACATGTAACAAACAATTCAAAACGCTCGATATATGAGTCCCACGTTTCTTCTGAATTATCAAAAGGACCGATCGCACCGATGAACGACATCTTGAAATTTAATAAAGTTCCAAAGTTATCAATAAGGTTCTCATCAAACGGCATTAATGTTTACACTCACACGCACTGTTCGAAGTTAACTTGACCGAATTCTTCTGTAAACACACGTACCTTCCTACGGTGCACTAGAAGTTCAATTGTCACTTTTAAAAACACACGTACCTTGCTACGGTGCACTTCGATTGTCACTTAAATCACTTAAAAACTTTTTACGCGTTGAGTCATTTTCGTACCTCGTCGCCACTGGAACGTTTGGGGTGCAATGACTTGAAATAAAACACCATTTGGGGAATTAAATAAAACCCGGCCGACTACATGGTTACGGTTTGCTGGAATCTTGAGGACTGGTCAGCAAGGAAACTTTTGGAGCGGCGGTTAAACGTGGAGGGAATAGTGGCGTGATGGGTTGTAGTCAATCCGGGAGCTTTATTGAAATCATACGATATGACGTCACAGTCGCCTGATCGCAGTCAGGACACAAATGCAAAACATATTGCCAACTCTTTATAAAAGAAATATAAATATCGTAAAAATGGCAAAATTATGGTACATTATTATTGTATACACTACACAGCCCATCTCAGTCTCCAACTTTTTATTTGTGCTATTATGTCTGGGTTTGTATAGATTTCCTTATTTTTTTTGTTTCTTCTCTTTTTTTTTTGTTTGTTTCAAAAACAATTATTTTTTTCCGTTGTTCTTCGCCCCAATGTCCAGGTTTGAGATCTGTAGAGTGCTATTGGCTTATTATAGTGTTAGAGTTTTGATTTGGTTCTCATTGACTAAAGTCTACTTTTTAGCAGTGATTTAATGGCCCAATAGCATTTATTCCCCATTTGTAATCTGGCGTTTATCTCTACTAAGATATTATTTTTCTCTTTGTGCCATTTAGATATAATATACATTTTTGTAATCTATATATTTAATACATTATTATTTAAGTTAAGGATTGTATAATTATTATGTAAATTCCACAAGTTGTACTATGCAGTTGGGAAATTATTATTATTTCATTTCATTTCATTTTTACTTATTCTTAATTTTATTGGTCTATGGTCACTCCCAAGTACTTCAACTCTGCAGCCCCAGTTTCGTCCAACTATGAGGTATTTTGTCTTTTCTTCACTGCTCTAGTTTTTCCTTAATTAGAGTCTCTGTGAGAGTTTTTAGACTATTTACATCCTCTGTTTCCAGCTTGGCTCATTCCCAACTTTTGCATTTGCATCACCTAATATGATTTTTACATCAAAGTCTGGGATCCGCCTCATCATCAACTCGTCATACAAACAATTCACAGATATGTTTTTAAATTTTCCTTTCAGTCAGGAGATTTTCGCTCACTGGTTCGAAAGTTAGGATTGCGTCTAATAGTGTTTTTAAACAGCAAATTCTATGTCTGCGTTGTGATTGCCATCATCGCAGCCATTGTAAGAGAGTGTATAACTCTTTGAGTTCAACTTACCATTAAATGGATATCTTGTCTACTACATCTAAATGGTAACGATCAAATTCTTCCATGTCTAGATCAAACTTCCTTGGTATTATTAGCGTCCGAAAATACATAATCCAAATCTCAAATTCCTAAACCGAAGCTTGGGTCTGGTGCCTTGATATCCCTCTTTTTCCGAGGCTTGTTGTTGGTGTTTCTGAACAAGAATGTATAGTAAATAAAAATCTATACTTGATTTATTGTACAAGAAACGTAGGCTACATATTCAACATTAATTCGTCTAACTTCTGGACATTCCTTGTTGCAGGCATATCACTGCGGTGTCTGTCAATCATAGCAAAAGTTTATCGAGGGAAGTAACGGAACTGTAGCCTGCACTATGTCAACTACCTACAACACTAAAGTCGCAGGTGAATATCATATGTTGGATATCCTAATAGAAACAAACAAATCAAGAGTTGTTTCATACATCGACACTGTAAAAGGTTTCTTAAGCTAAAACGTGAGCAGTTTCCTTCTTCCTAAAACGTAATACAGTATACTTTTTGTCATACTGTTGCAAAATCAGCAGGTTGTAGCTTATTGTTGCATTCTTGATAATAGTTTGACATATCAACAGTATAATGTACATAACCGTAACAGACAGATTTATTGAATCACTTATTAAACAGCTACTTATTTGCATTAGCAGTGTTGGAAACCTTTTGGAAGTTATTTTGAGAATTTGAGAGATCTTACACAAAATATATATTTGTTTTTTAACTTAGTTTGTTAAACTATATTGCATGTGATGGAAAATATAGTTCATCTCACTGGCAAAAAGTGTATTTGCCCCCTGCTCAATTTTTTCAATTACCGAACGGTTTCACCTCTTGGTCAAGTATATGGATATACTAATAGCAATAATGAATTTCACAAAAGTTTTTTCAGTGTAACGTACATAAGTAATTACTACTTTTGTAATCACAACATTAATTTGAGTATGTAAATTATTTTGATGTAATAGTTAACAACTTGGTTTGTTGCAGATCAATCACTGTTGTTACCTCGGCCTGGATGAGTTATGAAACATAACAGAGGATCAACCATATCATTGTAACACTAAGGTGATTCAATACTCGATAGTGAGAAGGAAGCAGCAATCTGGATTCCCCTGTTTGCAGGTTTTTGGTTACTGTCATACTAAAATTATTACCTTTATTTTTATATAGGGTGGGTCTTTGACAATCATCCTTTGAATTGAATCTCAGCACTTTTACTGAAGAAAGACAGGTTAACCAGCACTGGTTTTTTTTACCACAATGTTTGAACAACTAAAGTATTTTGAGTATTTTGGCCTATAAAAGTTATGAAATACTACAAGTGGTCAACAATTCCTTCTTTTCCCTGTGACGGGCCAACACATGGGACTGTTATTCATGTAGTTCTTTGATTCAGCAGTTTGCAAGTTTTCTGGGTCCTGTCCTATCAAATGTTAACGTACAGGCTTGTGGATTTGTTACGAGGGGAACCGAAGACCTGTAATCCGGCTGATTCCAAGCACTACATTTATTGCAGTCTTTAAAGTCTGATCATTTCAGAGTTGAGAAGGTATCGGACACCTCTTGTTGTTCATTCATAACTCTTCTGAGCCAAATTTTTCAGGATGGTACTTTGCAGTAAACACAAGTGCATTGTTTACCATGATTTACTCAATTACATATGAAACTATTGAAGAAAATATCACATATAAAGTGAAAACATAGGGTAAGGGACAGAATATATAGTATGCAACTGATCATATTTTACTACGGTACTTGTGTTTATACAAACACAGTGCCTCTCGTTGTTCCTCCATGACTCTTCTGAGCCAAATCTTTCAGGAGAGTAGCTTGCAGCAAACACTAGTTGAGTGTAGACCAAATATTTATCAACAAAACTAGGCATGAATACAAAGTACAAAACATACACTTGTATGTTCTTTTTTCAGTTGATAAAGGTACCTTGCCCTCTTCTAAAAACTGTCTTTTAAGACTCTGTTTTAGATTTCACAATTGTAGTGAGCGACTAGTCTGACCAGGGGAATTTGTTGAATCTGCTTCCTGACATCTTAGAACTTACTATACAAAGGCGGCGTGAGCTCTGCCTCTTCTGATAAATGCTAAGGTAATTTTGTTTGATTTTGGAGAATTTTCCATTATAGAAAATGAGCTACAGTATTACCTTTGACTATTAATACACCCAATAGTCAATGGTATTACCTTACCCTAGGTGTCATGGTAAGACCTTTTTACCACACTATGATGTGATTAGCTGTTTTACATACGTTAATTGGTGGGTGAAAATTACATATTGCTGGCCATGCCAGCTGTCATCCTCATTTGGGAACCGAGCTGGTTTTCGCATCACTAGGGCCGCAAAATCAGATTCCCAGATCAGATTAGCAACTATATTTATTATTATTTTTACTGATTCCTCAAATTATTTTTTCAAATAACTTTGAAGTCGTAGTTGTGTTGTCTATCAGTGTGCATTGTTTTATGGGGTTAATGTAGGTTATTCCCATTTTTTAACCTAAAAATGTACAATTTTAGCAATTTTACGCCTTACCGTTATGGAGAAAGTAAAAAAGTGTGAATTCAACATTTCCATGCTCATTTTTATTGAGAATAAAGTAAACTGCTGTAGTTTGCTTGTTTATGGAAATATTTTAACACAATTTGTCAATTTTTTTTATTTCATACTAAGTTTTTGACAATTCAATTAAAAACACACATTCCCTGTAGCAGCAAAGCTAAGTGCTCAATAATAATAAGGTTATTTGAAAGGTCCGAATTTTTGAAATCTGGTAATTTTTAGTTAATATTTTAGTGGACATCTAGCTAGGTAAATGGAAATTGGCTTAGTCTACAGGTTTGCTGCGGTAGAGGTACTGTACTTTATTAATGATATTTAAAATTATTTGTATATTACAAATCAGTCATAAAGATAAACTAATAATCAACATTGTAGTATAAAAGTAAGTGTGCTGTTTGTCTAACCTCTGGACGTGCATTGTTCCAGGCATATCACTGTGGTGTCTGTCAATCAACGCAACTGTAGCCTTCACTACGTCCATCTCCTTCAGCACTTTGGTGCCAGGTGAGTAGCAAACGTTTGATACCGTATCCTAATAGAAACAAACGAATCAACAGCTGTTAGGTACATTGACACTGTAAAAGGTTTCTTAAGCTACATAATTATTAAGTCATCAGGTTAGGTTAGGTTCTTGCCCCGAGCTGATCTGATTCCCATACAAGGTTCAAGGACACCCTTGATTTAACCAACTTTACTTAAATAAAAATGTCTTTCTTTTCTATTCAAAGCAAAGCTTGCCAGTATTCAAAATGTTGTGAAAGAAGATTTACCACCATGGATGTCAATGAAAGGTTTTAGGTGAAAACCAAAATCCCCATTCTTAGTAATTATTTACCAAACACTCCCCACATTTAACTGCCAACAACATAAAACAGATTGCATCGTTCCACACAGGCGATTGAAAGCAAGTGCCTGTCAATTTGAGATAACTTTTACTAATTATTTGATACTGTTTTAGATTGTCTATAGTTTTAGAAAATTGTCTATAGTATATAAACAATAAATCAACACATTATTTGGTATTAAAAACTAACAATTAAATTTACCTGACAGTTCACTAGCGTTGGCCCAGAAAAATCAGAAGAATCAATATATGGTGAAAGAATATATGGTTATTAAAATTCTAAACTAGGTTTATTTTACAAGAAATATTTATAAGTAAGTGTAATAATCGTTTAACCTCCTGACGTACTTTGTTGCAGGCATATCACTGTGGTGTTTATCAACCATAGCAAAAGTTTATCAAGGGAAATAACGGAACTGTAGCCTGCACTACGTCAACCTCCTCCAACACTTAAATCGCAGGTGAATATCCTATGTTTGATATCCGAAGAGAAACAAATGGGTCAACAGTTGATTCATACATTGACACTATAAAAAGTTTCATGAGCTACCCGATATTAAGTCATCATTTGGTGGACAGGTTCTAGCCTTATTGAGCTGATAGAACACAGACAACATTCTTTATTATTATTTTCTCAACTTTGGTTGAGTAAACATTTTTTAGTTGAACTGTTTAGCATATTTGGTTCAATGACGCTCTTGTCAGTGGTGGAGCAAAGTGCCATACTTCAAAAAGACTAATCTGTTCAACAATGTGGATAGAACATTTAGTTGAGATATGCTAGAATCAAACCCTCCTCCATGAATTGGCAAGGGACATTAATAGCTGATGCTGAAAACTGACGCCAAACAAACCTAAACATGGAACATGGTGAAAGCATCAATTCTCTTTCACTATGTTTTTGAATACTACAAAAGTGGCTCTAAAGGTGGGATACTTAAAAATTAAACACATATAATTAAAATTGATTGCCAGTCAAGCTAGTGTTTTTACCAAACAAATACAGGATATACATGACTAATAATCTTATAACAGTGGGACCACCAAAAATAGTAGAATCATTTAACACTAGTAATTAGAAGTGTATGCCGGTCTAGTAAGGATACATGTTAATAATTCTTTGATTCTGTTTTAGATCTTTCCGACTTTTCGTGCGCGTTAAATTTTTCAAGAGGATCACACATGAACTTCCTTTACATAGATGTTGACATCATGTGTCTTCTGTAAGAATTAGAGGTAATTTTTTTATATTTCTTGTAACTAAATATGTAAAATGGTTCGATAAAAACAGTGCCGGATTTAGGGTACTTGCGGCCCTTGGCCAAATTACTTGAGGGGCCCTATTCCTGTGGTGGAAATTCCTTGCGATCACGGAAGTAATCGTGTATATATCCTATGCATCAAGGGACATCATCATCGACACCCGTGATCGTGGATGAAATCGTGGACATCTCTCCTAAACCAAGTCAAAGCCATCAAAGGTATCCATGACCCCCGCGGGCTGCAACAAAGGGACATCATCCTTGGCACTCACGACCGCGGCGTAACCGTGATCATATCCCGTGAGTTGTGACCTTGAGGACATCATCACCGTCACCCGCGACCGCAGTAAAATCGTGAACATCTCCCTCGAAGCAGCAATCACGGGGACATCAACATCGACACTTGCGATCACGGCAAAGTCGTGTTAAAAACATCTCCCGTGGACTGCAATCATGAGGACATCATCATTGTCACCCGCGGCCGTGCCAAATTGTAAACATCCCCCTCGGGAAGCCATCACTGAGACATCCTCATTGATAGTAGGCTTTCTCAATTAAAAGATAAAATAATTGAGAAAGCCTACTATTCACTTGACGAATTATTGGAGAACCCTATAGTGTAGATAAAAATTCTCTGATATCCTAGATGAGTTTATTTTAATTATTTTAACTATTAATTTTACTAATACATCACTATGACGAAACACCTGTTCTAATGTATGAAATGTACTTTATAAAGAACGTTTTGTGTAAATAAAATATGTCTATGTCTATGTCTATGATACCCCCAGCCGCAACAAAATCGTTATAATCTCCCGTGAGGCGCAATCGCGAGGACACCATCGACACTTGCGACCGCTGCTACTTATTGAACGTCTCCCGTGGGCTTCGATCATGAGGATACATCACCGTCAACCGCGGCCACGACTAAATCGTGAAAGTCTCCCGAGGGCCGCAATCACGGGCACAACATTGATAGCTCGCGACAGCGGTTAATTCTTATACGTTTCTCGCGGCTGCGATCATGAGGACTCATCATCGTCACCTGCGGCCGCGGCTAAATCTTGAAAATCTCCAGAGGGCCGCAATCACGGGCACAACATTAATAGCTCGCGACAGCGCCTATTCTTGAACGTTTCTCGCGGGCTGCGATCATGAGGACACATCACCGTCACCTGTGGCCGCGGCTAAATTGTGAAAGTCTCCAGAGGGCCGCAATCACGGGCACAACATTGATAGCTCGCGACAGCGCCTATTCTTGAACATTTCTCGCGGGCTGCGATCATGAGGACACATCACCGTCACCTGTGGCCGCGGCTAAATTGTGAAAGTCTACAGAGGGCCGCAATCACGGGCACAACATTGATAGCTCGTGACAGCGGCTAATTCTTGAACGTTTCTCGCGGGATGCGATCATGAGGACACATCACCGTCACCTGCAGCCGCGGCTAAATTGTGAAAGTCTCCAGAGGGCCGCAATCACGGGCACAACATTGATAGCTCGCGACAGCGGCTAATTCTTGAACGTTTCTCGCGGGATGCGATCATGAGGACACATCACCGTCACCTGCGGCCGCGGCTAAATTGTGAAAGTCTCCAGAGGGCCGCAATCACGGGCACAACATTGATAGCTCGCGACAGCGGCTAATTCTTGAATGTTTCTCTCGGGCCGCAATCACGTGGACATCATCACTGGCACCCAGGGCCACGGCAAAATCGCAAACATCTCCCGCGGGCCGCAATCACGTGGACATCATCACTGGCACCCGCGGCCACGGCAAAATCGCAAACATCTCCCTTGGTCTGTGGAGAAATCATTATGGTCATTTGTGATCAAAGCAAACTGGTGGTTTGAAAAAATTAATTATTTTTTAATCTAAAATAGTAGTTTACGCAACGATTGCGTTAAGTGAGTCTTTACGACACGAGTAGAAAATTTAAGGCACGAGCCTTGGCGAGTGCCTTAAAAACTTCTACGAGTGTCGTAAAGACTATTAACGCGAGTTGCGTACACTACTTTACCTACGACCGTTTTTTAATTACTATCAATCTGGATTTAATTACTAACAATAACTACTGATAACTTTTTAGAGAGGTTATGTTTTCGTGTATTGTCATTGCCACTGAAAGTGATGCAACGACTTGTTGTATAATCAGCTGATTTCCTGTAATTACGTGTTTGTTAAACTTCGTTAAATATTACATTACTAGCAGCATTCTTACCATAAATAATATTGTATCAGGTACAATTCGGCAAATATTTTTTAATTTATTTTTGGACTTCCACCAACTTAATTAAGAATACGCGAGTATCAACATGAACAAGTTGGATCAACAATTAAATTGGTCAACTGATCAGCTGATCAGCTGATTAGTTGACGTTCGAAGTATTACAATTTTAATTATTTTCTCTCAATACTTGAACCTCATTGGTCCGTTACCTGTGTGGATATGAGAAAACTATGCGGATATGAAATGAAACTATGCGGATATGAAAGTAAACAGCTGTAAAGTGAAACTTTTCAATTCTAAGAACTGGACTGAAATTGCTACTTTAAAAAACGGTCGTAGGTAAAAACTTTTTTTCAAACCCCTGCGGCCCCCTTTTGCCAATCGGCCTAGTGGTAAATCCGGCACTGGATAAAAATCAATTGGATGAAAGATATTTTTAAAAAGTAATACGACCTCAGGTGTCTTATTTGAACTAGTCTGCTTTACTGGGACGTCAGTTCGATGGAGACTTTATCTACGAACAAATCCATAATCTTTCATTAAATTTAAACCAACCTTTTGGTTTCATGGGATCTTATTTCATGCATTTTGCATTGAAGTGTACTAAAGAGATATATTTTAAAAGGTAATATTGGAATATCTTTGTAATTATAAACTCACAAAATTTAATTTTTAGATGATGTTTGCTCACTTGCACTTTGCTATTACAGGGTTTGAGTTGCCGTCGTACCAAAGGTAGGAACTTTCCTTTTGTGTGCATTATATGTTCTGCCATCATTCATCGGATTGAGTCTTCGCTTCACTGAAGAAATCCCCGTCATTTAGTTTTAGGTTATTACAAAGAGGTTAGGGATGGTTAGAGTTATCACAGATAACTAAATTCATTTTATTTATAATTTTTTATTAGATCAGGGATTTTCAGGTTTTTTAATTAGATAGTGTTAGGTGAAATTTTACTATTTTTTTAATAGGTTAGCCACAAGCTTTTAGAACAGATTAGGGATTTTCAGGTTCTTTTTATTAGATAGTGTTAGGTGAAATTTTACAATATTTTTTCACGAATAAGTTAGCCATAGGCTTTAGAACAGATAGAAAATGTTTAGGTTTTTTTTACCATACAGTGTTAGGTAAAGTTGTCTATATCTTTTCATGAACAGATTAGCCATAGGCTTTACAACAGATCAGGGATTTTCAGGTTCTTTTTATCAGGTATAGAGTTAGGAAGATAATTAAGATTACAGTAGCTCAAAAACACTTCATAGCTATGATAGGTTAGTGCCAGGCCATCCTCTACGAGACATCTTCGAGAGCAGATCTACAAATTCAAGACGCTTAATTAATTGTTTGTTTGTTTTGTGTGTGTGTGTGTGTGTGTGTACTTATATTTGTTTCCATGTCCAGTTTCAAATCATCTGATATTGTTGCACGAACATAATGATGAAAGTTGATTTGACGCGATTTCAGATATGAGTCATAAAGTTGGATAGTTTGAGTTGATTGTTAATATTAGTTAAATGAACCAGAAAAAGAAGAAGATTAAGGAAATCGCGAATGAAAAAATAGAGGTAAGTTGTGTAGTTTTTTGTAAATTCCAATTTTATTGATTCCTCAAATGTTGCATACTGTACATATATTTTTATTATTAGATATTGTTTTTCTTTAACTAGGTGTTATTAATACGCCTTGTTAAGTTAGGGAATAATTGTAGGATATACATATATTTTGTATTAAGTTATTTATTAAGTCATTTTTCAGTAGCCTGGTAAAAGTTTAAGAAGTTTAACCATGAAAAGCCATTATATAACTCTTATCTACTTAGGCAAAGCCAATAAATAGAGAATTATTTACGCCTTCAGCAGATGGGGACATCAATTGACCAAAAAATAGATACAAAATAGATTCCTATGTAAGGTTTCGCATGATTAAACTTCTAAGATTCTTACCAGGGGTGGCAAGGAGGGATAAATGGGCTTCGGCCCTCAAATTATTTCAAAACTCATATCGTAAGATATATTTGATAAATTTCAAAATTTTTTCGGAGTTTTGAAAACAGTTTTTGATTAGTAATTCACACCTTAAGCTTGAGTTATGGCCCTACCACAGTACGGTAATATTATGTGGTATAAACAGGAGGCCCTCCACCTGAACATGGCCGAGGGAGCGCTTGTGTGTAGAGAGAAGAGGTAGATTAAAATAATTGTGTCTGGACCTCTTCTCCCTACCACGGGTGTTCTTTATCGAAAGTATCCCTTGAACCTTATTCCAACCCACTGTCATGATTTCCTTACTTTCTTCCATATTTAAAAATACTAATACTAAGAAGGAACTGCCAACTATTAAACTGTTCCTTTACGATTCGGATCTCAATAGCTTGGAAATATTGAACAAAATATCACATATAAAGTGAAAACATAGGGTTAGATACAGATTGGAAGTTCAAAGTATGCAACTGATCATATTTTACTACTTGTGTTTATACAAACACAGTGCCTCTCGTTGTTCCTTCAAGACAAATTTTTCAGGAGAGTATAGTTTGCAGCAAACACTAGTTGAGTGCAGACCAAATATTTATCAACAAAACTAGGCATGAATACAAAGCACAAAACATACAAAGTACAGGAACAAAAACAATTATGTAGGTTCTTTTTTAATTGATATACCTCTTGGCCTCTTCTAACAACTGTCTTTTAAGACTCTGTTTTAGATTTTACAATTGTAGTGAGCGACTAGTCAGACCAGAGGAATTCATAGAATCTGCTTCCTGACATCTTAGAACTTCCTATAGGCGATGTGAGCTCTGCCTCTTCTCATATATGTTTAGGTAATAATTTTGTTTGATTTTGGAGAATTTTCCATTATAGAAAATGAGCTACAGTATTAAGCCCCCCATACACGGGCGAGCATGTTCGCGAGCATGCTCGTGACGGTGTTGGCGACGAGTTTTCTATATCTTTTCATGAACAGATTAGCCATAGGCCTACCGAGCGACAAGCAAGTTCACGAGCATATTCGCGAACATGCTCGTCCGTCTGTTGGAAACGCTAAGCATGTTTGCGAGCATGCTCGTCCGTCTGTTGACAACGCCGAGCATGTTCGCGAGCATGTTCGCTAACATGCTTGCGAACATGCTCAGCCGTGTATGGGGGGTTTTACCTTAGCATAGGTGTCATGGTAAGACCTTTTCACCACACTATGATGTGTTTAGCTGTTTAACATACGTTAATTTGTGGCTGAAAGTTACGTTTTATTGGCCATGCCAGCTGTCAACGTCATTTGGGGATCATTCAGGATACCCTTCGTACCACGGACTGAAATGGTTTTGCAGCTCTCAATCGTTTTAAGTTCTTGACTTCGTCTCGAGCTTAAAAACTATCTCCAGCCGGCAAAACCTTATTTTCAGCCTTAGGTACGAAATATACTATTACTCAGGCCTTTTTTGTTTTAAGGTCCCCAGAGGCCAAAAACACCATCTGTTCAAATTTATCTTTATATATATGTATATATGTCCATTAGTGCGATAACTTAAGCAAAAATGATCGGACTCTTCTAAAATTAGGTACAAACAATTTAACATATCGTGTAAACATGTTTATTCAATGATGTTTCAAACCAGTGTGATCTGACTATGGGAACAGGAATTTATGGGTCGTTCAATGGGATTAAGATAGGTTATTAACATTTTTTACCCTAAAAATTTTCAATTTAGCAATTTATTTTTGAATTATTTTATAGAGTTAAAAAAAGTGCATCAAGCATTGTTTTACGCCTTACCGTTATGGAGAAAGTAAAAAAAGTGTAAATTCAACATTTCCATGCTCATTGTTATGGAGAATAAAGTAAACTGCTGTAGTTTGCTTGTTTATGGATATATTGTAATACAATTTGGCAAATTTTTGTACTTCATACTAAGCTATCAACGATTTAATTAAAAACACACCTCTGTAGCAGCAAAGCTAAGTGCTCATTAATATTAAGGTTATTTGAAAGGTAATAAATCTGGTAATTTTAAGTTAATTTTATCGGGAATCTAGGATAGGTAAATGGAAATTGGTTTGGTCTACAGGTTTGCTGCGGCGGAGGTATTTTAATAATAATATTTAAAATTATTTTTATATTACAAATCAGTCATAAACAAAAACGAATAATCAACATTTTAGTATAAAAGCAAGTGTGCTGTTTGTCTAACCTCTGGACGTGCATTGTTGCAGGCATATCACTGTGGTGTCTGTCAATCAACGCAACTGTAGCCTTCACTACGTCCATCTCCTTCAGCACTTTGGTGCCAGGTGAGTAGCAAACTTTTGATATCCTAACAGAAACAAACAAACCAACAGCTGTTATGTTCATTGGCACTGTAAAAGGTTTCTTAAGCTACATAATATTAAGTCATTAGCTTATTTGGTGGATAGGTTCTTGCCCCGTTGAGCTGATCTGTTTCCCGTACAAGGTTCAAAGACACCCTTGATTTAACCAACTTTACTAAAATAAAAATGTCTTTCTTCTCTATTCAAAGCAAAGCTTTAAGACAATTAAGCTTTTTATTCAAAATGTTGTGAAAGAAGATTCACCACCATGATGTCAATGAATAGGGTTTTTGGTAAAAACCTAAATTCCCCATTTTTAGTAACTATTTACTAAAAATGTATTTTAGTAAATATTTACTAAACTCCCCACATTTAACTGCCAACAACATAAAACAGATTGCATCGTTCCACACAGGCGATTGAAAGCAAGTGCCTGTCAATTTGAGATAACTTACTAATTATTTGATACTGTTTTAGATTGTCTATAGTTTTAGAAAATTGTCTATAGTATATAAACAATAAATCAACACATTTTCTGGTATTGAAAACTAACAATTAAATTTACCTGACAGTACACTAGTGTTGGCCCAGAAAAATCAGAAGAATCAATATATGGTGAAAGAATATATGGTTATTAAAATTCTAAACTAGGTTTATTTTACAAGAAATATTTATAAGTGAGTGTAATAATCGTTTAACCTCCTGGCATACTTTGTTGCAGGCATATCACTGTGGTGTTTGTCAACCATAGCAAAAGATTATCAAGGGAAATAACGGAACTGTAGCCTGCACAACGTCAACCTCCTCCAACACTTAAATCGAAGGTGAATATCCTATGTTAGATATCCAAAGAGAAACAAATGGGTCAACAGTTGTTTCATACATTGACACTATAAAAAGTTTCATGAGCTACCCGATATTAAGTCATCATTTGGTGGACAGGTTCTAGCCTTATTGAGCTGATAGACAACAGACAATATTCTTTATTATTATTTTCTCAACTTTGGTTGAGTAAACATTTTTTAGTTGAACTGTTTAGCATATTTGGTTCAATGACGCTCTTGTCAGTGGTGGAGCAAAGTGCCATACTTCAAAAAGACTAATCTGTTCAACAATGTGGATAGAACATTTTGTTGAGATATGCTAGAATCAAACCCTCCTCCATGAATTGGCAAGGGACATTAATAGCTGATGCTGAAAACTGACGCCAAACAAACCTAAACATGGAACATGGTGAAAGCATCAATTCTCTTTCACTATGTTTTTGAATACTACAAAAGTGGCTCTAAAGGTGGGATACATAAAAATTAAACACATATAATTAAAATTAATTGCCAGTCAAGCTTGTGTTTTTAATCAAACCATAATTGTGGGACCACCAAAAAGTGTAGAATCATTAAACACGGGCTTTGCCCCGTTTAACTTCTTAATTTTCAAGATGAGCTAGTTCGCATGGCTCAATCACGTCCTGGTTGAAGTTCGTTCGCTACGCTCACTCACCTTTTCATTGCAAATTATCTGTTGTCATAAATTAAAAAAAAATAATAGTGCTGCACCCTGTTGGTAATCCTTGTAACTTTAATGCTATTGAACATCATAGAACAGAACCAACTTGTTTAATTGAAACAGCTGTTAAGATTCATTAATTCCTTTTAAATATGAAAAATCATAAGGTTAACATGGGAAACTTCAGAGCCACTGGGGCGGAGCCCGAAAGCCCGATCAGAATAAAAACTACTTAGTTTTCCTATTAAATGCCCAAAGAATCGAAGAAAGAAAAATTAAATGCCCAAATTTCAGCCTCCTAGGTAAATGGGAAGTGGGAGAATTAGTGATGAGTGAGTGAGTGTGTCAGTGAGGGCTTTGCCTTTTATAAGTATAGATAAATCAACGCATTATTTGGTATTAAAAACTAACAATTAAATTTACCTGACAGTTCACTAGCGTTAGCCCAGCAAAATCAGAAGAATCAATATATGGTGAAAGAATATATGGTTATTAAAATTCTAAACTAGGTTTATTTTACAAGAAATATTTATAAGTAAGTGTAATAATCGTTTAACCTCCTGACGTACTTTGTTGCAGGCATATCACTGTGGTGTTTGTCAACCATAGCAAAAGTTTATCAAGGGAAATAACGGAACTGTAGCCTACACTACGTCAACCTCCTCCAACACTTAAATCGCAGGTGAATATCCTATCATTGTAGTTGTTAGCCTCTGGATTGCCAAATAATATTAGAAAAGGTTCAAATACCTGCTATTAAGCAATCCAAATTTGTTGTTAGAACAACTAGTTTCCGTGTCTGTGTGACACCATCATCAGGCTGCACAAGGACAGTTGTCTTTCTTCATACGAAGAGCGTCATATTTACACGAAAATAAATAAACATTTAAAGACGACTGATCAGTTAAGAAAACAGACGACGCTAACCCGGCGGAGTTTGAGTCCAGACTGCAAATTTGGATTGCTTAATAGCAGGTATTTGAACCTTTTCTAATATTCAACAACGCCAAACAAACCTAAACATGGAACATGGTGGAAGCATCAATTCTCTTTCACTATGTTTTTGAATACTACAAAAGTAACTCTAAAGGTGGGATACATAAAAATTAAACACAGATAATTAAAATTAATTGCCAGTCAAGCTAGTGCTTTTAATACTATGACAAGGCTATTCAAACCATAACTGTGGGACCACCAAAAAGTGTAGAATCATTAAACACAGGTAATTTAAAATAAGTGGCGGTCTAGTTAGGATTCATTTTAACAATTCTTTGACACTGTTTTAGATCTTTCCGACTGAAGTGGGTGTCAACTTTTGGGAGAAGATCATCATAGAATGAATTACAACTTTAAGCCAGACTTGAACTCACAAAATTTGCTCACTTGGACTTCGCTATTTGCAGGTTTAGAGTTGCTGTCATACCAAAGGTAGGAACATTCCTTTTGTGTGCATTACGTCTTCTGCCTTCATCGGATTGAGTCTTCACTTCACTGAAGAAATCCCTGTCGTTTAGTTTTAGGTTATTACAAAGAGGTTAGGGATGGTTAGAGTTATCACTGATAACTAAATTCATTTTTTTTAAATTTTAATTAGATCAGGGATTTTCACTTTTTTTTATTACCTAAACAGTATTAGGTGAAATTTTACTTTATCTTCTCATGAATTAGTTTGCCATAAGCTTTTAGAACAGATTAGGGATTTTCAGGTTCTTTTTATTAGATAGTGTTAGGTGAAATTTTACTATATTTTTTCATGAATAGGTTAGCCATAGGCTTTTACAACAGATTGAAAATGTTTAGGTTTTTTTACCATACAGTGTCAGGTAAAGTTGTCTATATCTTTTCATGAACAGATTAGCCATAGGCTTTACAACTGATCAGGGATTTTCAGGTTCTTTTTATCAGGTATACAGTTAGGAAGATAATTAAGATATTATTACGGTAGCTCAAAAACACTTTATAGCTATGATAGGTTTGTGCCAGGCCATCCTCTACAAGATCTTTGAGAGCAGATCTTCTCATGCAAGACGCTTAATTATTTGTTTGTTTTGTATGTGTGTGTACATATATTTATTTCCATGTCCAGTTTTAAATAATGTGATATTGTTTGCACGAACATAGTGATGAACGTCACTTTACGCGATTTCAGATATAAGTTATAAAGATGGATAGTTTGAGTTGATTGTTAATATTAGTTAAAAGAACCAGAAGAAGAAGGAGAAGAGGAAGAAAATCAGACATAAAAAGTTACTGGTAAGTTGTGTAGTTCTTCAAAAGTTCAATTTTTATTGATTCCTAAAATATGTAGCATACTGTACATATATTTTTATTATTAGATATTGTTTTCCTTTAACTAGGTGTTATTGATACGCCTTCTTTAAATTTATTTTGTATTAAGTTATTTATTAAGTCATTTTTCAGTAGCCTGGTAAAAGTTTAATGCCCAGTTTCAAATCATCTGATATTGATGCACGGACATAGTGATGAACGTTGATTTGACGCGATTTCAGATATGAGTCATAAAGTTGGATAGTTTAAGTTGATTGTTAATATTACTTAAAAGAACCAGAAGAAGAAGAAGATTAAGGAAATAACAAATTAAAAAAAGTGGTAAGTTGTGTAGTTTTTCGTAAATTCCAATTTTATTGATTCCTCAAATGTTGCATACTGTACATATATTTTTATTATTAGATATGTTTTCCTTTAAATAGGTGTTATTAATAAGCCTTTTTTAAGTAAGGGAATAATTGTAGGATATACATATATTTTGTATTAAGTTATTTATTAAGTCATTTTTCAGTAACCTGGTAAAAGTTTAATCTCCAGTTTCAAATCATCTGATATTGATGCACGGACATAGTGATGAACGTTGATTTGACGCGATTTCAGATATGAGTCATAAAGTTTGATGGTTTAAGTTGATTGTCAATATTAGTTAAAAGAACCATAAGAAGAAGAAGAAGAAGATTAAGGAAATCACAAATGAAAAAAGTGGTAAGTTGTGTAGTTTTTCGTAAATTCCAATTTTATTGATTCCTCAAATGTTGCATACTGTACATATATTTTTATTATTATATATTTTTTCCTTTAAATAGGTGTTATTAAAAAGCCTTAAGCTAGGGAGCTTTAAGTTAGGGAATAATTGTAGGATATACATATATTTTGTATTAAGTTATTTATTAAGTCACTTTTCAGTAGCCTGGTAAAAGTTTAATGTCCAGTTTCAAATCATCTGATTTTGTTGCACGGACATAGTGATGAACGTTGATTTGACGCGATTTCAGATATGAGTCATAAAGTTGGATAGTTTAAGTTGATTGTTAATATTAGTTAAAAAAACCAGAAAAAGAAGAAGATTAAGGAAATCACAAAAAAAGTGGTAAGTTGTGTAGTTTTTCGTAAATTCCAATTTCATTGATTCCTCAAATGTTGCATACTGTACATATATTTTTATTATTATATATTTTTTCCTTTAAATATGTGTTATTAAAAAGCCTTCTTCAAGTTAGGGAATAATTGTAGGATATACATATATTTTGTATTAAGTTATTTATTAAGTCACTTTTCAGTAGCCTGGTAAAAGTTTAATCTCCAGTTTAAAATCATCTGATATTGATGCACGGACATAGTGATGAACGTTGATTTGACGCGATTTCAGATATGAGTCATAAAGTTGGATAGTTTAAGTTGATTGTTAATATTAGTTAAAAGAACCAGAAGAAGAAGAAGATTAAGGAAATCACAAAAAAAAGTGGTAAGTTGTGTAGTTTTTCGTAAATTCCAATTTTATTGATTCCTCAAATGTAGCATACTGTACATATATTTTTACTATTAGATATTTTTTCCTTTAAATAGGTGTTACTATTTAGCCTTCTTTAAGTTAGGGAATAGTTGTAGGATATACATATATTTTGTATTAAGTTATTTACTAAGTCATTTTTCAGTAGCCTGGTAAAAGTTAAATGTCTATTTTCAAATCATCTGATATTGTTGCACGGACATAGTGATGAACCTTGATTTGACGCGATTTCAGATATGAGTCATAAAGTTGGATAATTTAAGTTGATTGTTAATATTAGTTAAAAGAACCAGAAGAAGAAGAAGAAGATTAAGGAAATCACAAATGAAAAAAGTGGTAAGTTGTGTAATTTTTCGTAAATACCAATTTTATTGATTCCCCAAATGTTGCATACTGTACATATATTTTTACTATTAAATATTTTTTCCTTTAACTAGGTGTTATTAATACACCTTCTTTAAGTTAGGGAATAATTGTAGGATATACATATATTTTGTATTAAGTTATTTATTAAGTCATTTTTCAGTAGCCTGGTAAAAGTTTAATGCCCAGTTTCAAATCATCTGATATTGTTGCACCGACATAGTGATGAACCTTGATTTGACGCGATTTCAGATATGAGTCATAAAGTTGGATAGTTTAAGTTGATTGTTAATATTAGTTAAAAGAACCAGAAGAAGAAGAAGATTAAGGAAATCACAAAAAAAAGTGTTAAGTTGTGTAGTTTTTCGTAAATTCCAATAACAATATTTTGTATTAAGTTATTTACTAAGTCATTTTTCAGTAGCCTGGTAAAAGTTAAATGTCCATTTTCAAATCATCTGATATTGTTGCACGGACATAGTGATGAACCTTGATTTGACGCGATTTCAGATATGAGTCATAAAGTTGGATAGTGTTTAAGTTGATTGTTTATATTAGTTAAAAGAACCAGAAGAAGAAGAAGATTAAGGAAATCACAAATAAGTGGTAAGTTGTGTAGTTTTTCGTAAATTCCAATTTTATTGATTCCTCAAATGTTGCATACTGTACATATATTTTTACTATTAGATATTTTTTCCTTTAAATAGGTGTTATTAATAAGCCTTCTTAAAGATAGGGAATAATGTAGGATATACATATATTTTGTATTTAGTTATATATTAAGTCATTTTCCCGTAACCTGGTAAAAGTTTAATGTCCATTTTCAAATCATCTGATATTGTTTCACGGACATACTGATGAACAAATATTTGACGCGATTTCAGATATGAGTCATAAAGTTGGATAGTTTAAGTTGATTGTTAATATTAGTTAAAAGAACCATAAGAAGAAGAAGAAGAAGATTAAGGAAATCCTAAATAAAAAAAGTGGTAAGTTGTGTAGTTTTACGTAAATTCCAATTTTATTGATTCCTCAAATGTTGCATACTGTACATTTATTTTTATTATTATATATTTTTTCCTTTAAATAGGTGTTATTAAAAAGCCTTCTTCAAGTTAGGGAATAATTGTAGGATATACACATATTTTGTATTAAGTTATTTATTAAGTCACTTTTCAGTAGCCTGGTAAAAGTTTAATCTCCAGTTTCAAATCATCTGATATTGATGCACGGACATAGTGATGAACGTTGATTTGACGCGATTTCAGATATGAGTCATAAAGTTGGATAGTTTAAGTTGATTGTTAATATTAGTTAAAAGAACCAGAAGAAGAAGAAGATTAAGGAAATCACAAAAAAAGTGGTAAGTTGTGTAGTTTTTCGTAAATTCCAAAAACAATATTTTGTATTAAGTTATTTACTAAGTCATTTTTCAGTAGCCTGGTTAAAGTTAAATGTCCATTTTCAAATCATCTGATATTGTTGCACGGACATAGTGATGAACGTTGATTTGACGCGATTTCAGATATGAGTCATAAAGTTGGATAGTTTAAGTTGATTGTTAATATTAGTTAAAAGAACCAGAAGAAGAAGAAGATTAAGGAAATCACAAAAAAAAGTGGTAAGTTGTGTAGTTTTTCGTAAATTCCAATAACAATATTTTGTATTAAGTTATTTACTAAGTCATTTTTCAGTAGCCTGGTAAAAGTTAAATGTCCATTTTCAAATCATCTGATATTGTTGCACGGACATAGTGATGAACCTTGATTTGACGCGATTTCAGATATGAGTCATAAAGTTGGATAGTTTAAGTTGATTGTTAATATTAGTTAAAAGAACCATAAGAAGAAGAAGAAGAAGATTAAGGAAATCCTAAATAAAAAAAGTGGTAAGTTGTGTAGTTTTACGTAAATTCCAATTTTATTGATTCCTCAAATGTTGCATACTGTACATATATTTTTATTATTATATATTTTTTCCTTTAAATAGGTGTTATTAAAAAGCCTTCTTTAAGTTAGGGAATAATTGTAGGATATACATATATTTTGTATTAAGTTATTTATTAAGTCACTTTTCAGTAGCCTGGTAAAAGTTTAATGTCCAGTTTCAAATCATCTGATTTTGTTGCACGGACATAGTGATGAACGTTGATTTGACGCGATTTCAGATATGAGTCATAAAGTTGGATAGTTTAAGTTGATTGTTAATATTAGTTAAAAGAACCAGAAGAAGAAAAAGATTAAGGAAATCACAAAAAAAGTGGTAAGTTGTGTAGTTTTTCGTAAATTCCAATTTTATTGATTCCTCAAATGTTGCATACTGTTCATTTATTTTTATTATTATATATTTTTTCCTTTAAATAGGTGTTATTAAAAAGCCTTCTTCAAGTTAGGGAATAATTGTAGGATATACATATATTTTGTATTAAGTTATTTATTAAGTCACTTTTCAGTAGCCTGGTAAAAGTTTAATCTCCAGTTTCAAATCATCTGATATTGATGCACGGACATAGTGATGAACGTTGATTTGACGCGATTTCAGATATGAGTCATAAAGTTGGATAGTTTAAGTTGATTGTTAATATTAGTTAAAAGAACCAGAAGAAGAAGAAGATTAAGGAAATCACAAAAAAAAGTGGTAAGTTGTGTAGTTTTTCGTAAATTCCAATAACAATATTTTGTATTAAGTTATTTACTAAGTCATTTTTCAGTAGCCTGGTAAAAGTTAAATGTCCATTTTCAAATCATCTGATATTGTTGCACGGACATAGTGATGAACGTTGATTTGACGCGATTTCAGATATGAGTCATAAAGTTGGATAGTTTAAGTTGATTGTTAATATTAGTTAAAAGAACCAGAAGAAGAAGAAGATTAAGGAAATCACAAAAAAAAGTGGTAAGTTGTGTAGTTTTTCGTAAATTCCAATAACAATATTTTGTATTAAGTTATTTACTAAGTCATTTTTCAGTAGCCTGGTAAAAGTTAAATGTCCATTTTCAAATCATCTGATATTGTTGCACGGACATAGTGATGAACCTTGATTTGACGCGATTTCAGATATGAGTCATAAAGTTGGATAGTGTTTAAGTTAATTGTTTATATTAGTTAAAAGAACCAGAAGGAGAAGAAGATTAAGGAAATCACAAAAAAAGTGGTAAGTTGTGTAGTTTTTCGTAAATTCCAATTTTATTGATTCCTCAAATGTTGCATACTGTACATATATTTTTACTATTAGATATTTTTTCCTTTAAATAGGTGTTATTAATAAGCCTTCTTAAAGATAAGGAATAATGTAGGATATACATATATTTTGTATTTAGTTATATATTAAGTCATTTTTCAGTAACCTGGTAAAAGTTTAATGTCCATTTTCAAATCATCTGATATTGTTTCACGGACATACTGATGAACAAATATTTGACGCGATTTCAGATATGAGTCATAAAGTTGGATAGTTTAAGTTGATTGTTAATATTAGTTAAAAGAACCATAAGAAGAAGAAGAAGAAGATTAAGGAAATCTTAAATAAAAAAAGTGGTAAGTTGTGTAGTTTTTCGTAAATTCCAATTTTATTGATTCCTCAAATGTTGCATACTGTACATATATTTTTATTATTAGATATTTTTTTCCTTCAAATAGGTGTTATTAATAAGCCTTCTATAAGTAAGGGAATAAAATTGTAGGATATACATATATTTTGTATTAAGTTATTTATTAAGTAATTTTTCAGTAGCCTGGTAAAAATTTAAGAAGTTTAACCATGAAAAGCCATTATATAACTCTTATCTACTTAGGCAAAGCCAGTAAATAGGGAATTATTTACACCTTCAGAAGATGGGGGCATCAATTTACCAAAAAATATATATAAAATAGATTCCTATAAGTAAGTAAGGTATTGTGTGATTAAACTTCTAAGATTCTTACCAGGGGTGGCAAGGAGGGATAAATGAGCTTCGGCCCTCAAATTATTTCAAAACTCATATTGTAAGATATATTTGATAAAATTCAAAAGTTTTTGGAGTTTCGAAAACTGTTTTTGATTAGTAATTCACACCTTAAGCTTGTGTTACGGCCCTACCACAGTACGGTAATATTATGTGGTATAAACAGGAGGCCCTCCACCTGAACATGGCCGAGGGAGCGCTTGTGTGTAGAGAGAAGAGGTAGATCAAAATAATTGTGTCTGGACCTCCTCTCCCTACCACGGGTGTCCTTTATCCAAAGTATCCCTTGAACTTATTCCAACCACTGTTATGATTTCCTTACTTTCTTCTCTTCATCCTGCTAGCTTTCATAAAGGCATCATCAGAGCTGTATTCGACTACCTAAGTAAGTATCTACTCTACAAACAGAAACAATAATACAACAACCTTAGTGTAAGTAGATAGCAGAAATTTTATTATCTCAACTCCAGCCAGTTCACTACAGGTTTAATGGAAAAAAATGGATGTCAGCAAATAAGATTTTAGGTCAGCTAAATGAAGAGACTCAGGTAAATACAAGTAAGTTTTGGTCAAGATAGGATTACTTTTAATAGTTCGTTGATCCTGTTTCAGATCTCTCCGATTGTAGCGGGTGAACTTTCCTGAGAAAATCTCACAGCAAGAATTTCAACTACTTCCAAGTATGAACTTCCCGCTTCGAGAAGCTGTTAATATCAGCTGTCTTTTTTATCATTTGCAGGTAGTTTTTTACATATCTAATAACTAAATGTTTAAATTGATAAAATACGATACTCAATGGATTTACGTTACGACGTACATGCTACATAACTACACAGCGCTCCCAGTGGTGTGTGCCAAAACCTATGGTAACCGCAGCTCGGCTGACAGTTTATATTTAATTGTTTTAGTCTATGAAGATACACAATGGATTTACAGATCATCATTACTAATTGAACAGTAAACATGCAATAGTATGTTAATAAACCGATGTATAATTTGGAAAAATAAACTGACAAATAAAATAGATCTCATGATAGATTTAAATTACCTAACTGAGTACTGGCGTTTGTCCAGAATAATCAGTAAATCCTATATAAATCGAAGATATGATAAATTAAATTCTAGACTTGGTTGCTTTTACAAGAAACGTATATATTTATTCATAATTGTGTTAATCCTTCTAACCCCTTGATGTGCCTTGTTGCAGGAATATCACCGTGGTGTGCTGCTGTCTGCCAATCGTACCAAAAGCGTAGCATGGGATTTAACACAGCTGTATATTCTGCCCCACGTCAGGCTCCTTGAACAGTTTCGTCCCTCAAGGCAACTATCTTACAAATGATTTACTATTTAAAACAAAGAAATTAATAGTTGTTAAATACATAGCCACTTTAAATGGTCTCTTAATTTTTTTAAGGTTCTTGCTATATTGAGCTGATCTGTTTCCCATATGAGGTTCAAGAAGAATCTTGTCAGTGGTGTAGCAAAAGGCCAAACTACATAAATACTCAGGGCTGTATTTCCCTAACAGCGGACACGGCAGTTGCGGGGACCTTGGCCTAGGAGGGGGCCCATCTTTTTTTATAAATTAAGTTCACTGATTTAATCTGTTTTTCCGCAGTTGAGAGAGGCGTTGATAATCGATAATGTCCATATGGTCGCAGGAAAAAGATAAGAATTTCGCCTCATTTGCTGAAGACGATGATGATCTCCATATGACCGTGGGAGATGATTACCACTTTGCCGCAATAGCGGGAGGCAATTACTATGTCCACACATGTGCCCATACGACCGTGGGCGACGATATAATGATTTCTACACGGCTGCGAGGGGTGATCAGAATTTGACCTCCCCGGCTATCGCGCAAGACAATAGTAATGTCCACACGAGTGCAGGAAAAGATCAGAATTTTGCCTCATACACGGTAGACGATGATAATTTCCCCAAGACGGCGGGATTTTTTTATATATTGTCACGATAATGGAAGACGATAATAATGTCTACACAGCCGTGGAAAATAGTCAAAATTTTGCCTACAGGACTGCGAGGATTATCATAAGATTACCACAATCGCATGCAAATATAATCACTATTTTTTAATTTACAATTTTTTGCCACCCACCAAAAAAGCCAATTGCCTCGCACCTTATATCGGCCCTGCACATTCCAATTAGTAAACCAATGGATCTTATGAGCGCTTGCCCACTGTACTACAGTCTAACAACCACATCATTCTGTCGTGGTGCATTTGTCCACTGAATCTGTGATCCACGACTGTCGTCAGACTGTCGTGCTCGTAATGGCGTACATGATTAAATGGGCGTTCACCCACAGCACAATTTTTTTGTCGGATGTCGTGCGTTCTCCCCAGTAGTCCTAGTTCTCGTTGCACCTTCTCTCTGTGCACTTTGCATACTGCGTTTGTTGTTTGGAGTGAATAGTGACAGTTGTGAGTGAAAATAGCTTCAAATGAATTATCGTGTAGATCGAAAATAGCAACTGAAGTGATAATCGACAATGATGGTTTGATTTAATTAGGGGAAGCGAACCCAGTACTGTGGAATGAAACTTTAAACTATTATAAGGACAGAAATTAAACAAAAGATGCGTGGAAACTAGTTTGCTCTGCTCTGAGAGAGGATTTTGAACAATTGGAGGGTAAAGGAAAAAAAAGTTGGTTTAATAACTTGATTAATTGGGTGAATCCAGTACTTCCGCTCAATCCTACGCTGCCTAATTGTGCGCCACATTGCAACATCACGTAAAGGATTCATTGTTTTGCTATTTTTGATATAGAACCACAGTTAGTACATTGCGCACTCACTTGTCCACAGCTACCGAGCAACTGGTCATTTACCCGATAAAAATACAGTAAAAAACAGTAAACATGAAATTGAACATAAATTAACTGATGTGTAAATTGGAAAAATAAACTAACAATTAAATTAATTGTTGATTTAATTTAAATTAAAATAATTGTGTTAATCCTTTAACCCCTTTATGTGCCTTGTTGCAGGAATATCACCGTGGTGTGCTGGTGTCTGCCAATCAAACCGTAGCATGGGATTTAACGCAACTGGATTCTGCCCCACCTCTGGCTCCTCGAACACTTTTGTCCCTTGAGGTAACTTTCATACACTTGATTTACTATTTGAAACAAAGAAATAATTAGTTGTTAAGATACATAGACACTAAACTGTGCTATTGAGAAACAGTTAGTGTCCAGTGAGTGTAAAAGCCAGTCTGTGCTCCCCCAACAGTGTTCTCCTCCTAAGCCTTCCAACACCTCTACTCCCTATTCAACCAAAATTGTAAATTTTTGTATTTCCAATACCCAAGCAACTGAATGTTCATCCCAAAATAGTTCATCCCAAAGTAATAGTAGTAGTGGTAATAGTAGTTTTAATTCACTAATGTCCAATGTTCCTGTTATAGGACAACCAGTAATTTCAAAAAACCTGCTATTGGTAATTAGTCTCAGAGAAAACATGAAAACCACTTTCAAAGGTTGTCAATTAATGCACTATAATATTAGAGGCATCAAAAATAAATTTGAGGAATTGTACACTATTATTAAGGATATTGACCAAATTAAGATAATCTGTTTAAATGAACACAAATTGAAAGAAAGTAACAAATCTATATTGAATAAATTACCCAATTTTACTTTAGCTGATGGGTATTTTAGGACAAAATCGGCTGGTGGTTCATGCATTCTAGTGCATGAAACAATCAATTTTATTGTGAGGCAAGATCTCAAGGAATTTAATGACGAATACTGTTTTGAATCCTCTTGTATAGAAATAATAGATTGTAAGATTATTGTTGTTTCCATATATAGAATACCAGGTAGTAGTGTTACACAGCTATTTTTATGTAAATTTAGATCTTTTCTGGAACTAATACAAAAAAAGGATTTCTCAAAGAAAATCATAGTAGCAGCTGATTTCAACATAGATATTTTAAAAAATTATAATGATACAAAAATGTTTGAGAACTTGTCTTGTAATTTTGGTCTGAAAATAAATTTTAGACAGCCAACTAGAGTATTTAAAACATCAAAAACATGCATAGATAATATTCTCACAAGTGTAAGCTATGATAAAAACACAACCATAAATATTGATCTTGGCATGTCTGACCATAATGCATTATTTTTACAATTGCCTAAAACCTTAAACTTGCCTGAAAGTGTATACAAAAGAATTCACTTTTTTCCTATTAAAAAATTACCACTTTTTATTAATTCATTAAGTGACAATATCAAGTCTTTAGCTCTAGACAAATCTGTGAATGACAACTACAAATCTTTTTTATCTAGTTTTACACTTTCACTGAATGAAGTTTATCCTGTGAAATTAATTAAAGAAAAGAAAAACCAATGTAAGGAGAATTGGATTACTCAGGGTATAATGATTTCTTCAGAGACTAAAAGAAGATTACACCAATTGGCAAAAACATGTAGACAAAAATCATTTTTGAACTATGTTAAGAACTATAAAAGAATTTTCAAAAAGGTAGTTTTGCAGGCTAAGAGATTGCATAATAGTAATTTTATTATTAAATCTTGTAACAAGAGTAAAGCTATGTGGGGAGTTGTTAAAAAAGAACTGGGCATTCAAGTAAAAACGGAGACTACTACTAAAATTGATGTTGGTGATAGGGTGATAAATGAACCCAAAGAAATTGCAGAATATCTTAATTTTCAATTTTCCAACATAAAGGAAATATTAAATGTGCCAAATGTCTCTTTCATCAATAACAAGTACATCAGTCAAAACTCTTTAGAATCAGACAATACAGATAAATTACAGTTTTTGGCTTTTACCAACAAATTTGAAGTTAAAAATGCTATCTTAAGTTTAAGTAATAGTAATTCTTGTGGTTGGGATGAGATTCCCACTAAATTATTGAAATGGACTGCTGACATTATTTCTGATATTATAGCTAGACTCATCAATCAATCATTTAGTGAGGGTGAATTTCCAGACTTGCTAAAATTGTCTGAAATCAGACCAATTTTAAAAAAAGGCAAACATAATAATAGTCAAAATTACAGACCAATTTCTTTACTCAGTAATATATCTAAAATTTTTGAAAAAGTTATTCATCTTAGAATTGCAAATTACCTAGAATGTAACTCAAAACTGTGTCAAGAGCAGTTTGGTTTTAGAAGAAATCTAAGCACACATAATGCTCTTTTTACTTATATTAGTAGTGTCCTTGAAGCTCTGGATCAGTCACAGTTGACTGCAGGAGTTTTCTGTGACTTATCCAGGGCTTTTGACTGTGTGGACCACAGGTTGCTGCTGATCAAATTGAAGAATATTGGCTTGGAGGGAATGGCACTAGAATTATTACGATCATACCTATTCAATCGAAAGCAGCGCACAATAGTAATAAAAAAATCAATAAAATATTATTCTAACTGGGCCAGCGTTACATATGGTGTTCCCCAAGGTTCCATACTTGGGCCTTTATTATTTATTATATTTATTAATGACTTGCCTAATTGCCTTTCCACAAATTCCTGTGCTTTCACTTTGTATGCTGATGACACAACTGCTCTTTTAAAAAGAAAAACACTAAGTGAACTTAAATTAACTTTTGACAGCACAATTAAAAAAATCAATGAATGGTTTGAGAGCCATGGCCTGAAATTAAATGAATGTAAAACTAACATTCTTCAATTTAAACTCAGAAACAGAGTTACAGACACCACAATCAGTAATACAAAAATTGTTAAGTTTTTAGGTCTAAATTTAGACTCAAAATTAAGTTGGTCTGATCACATTCATCATCTAAATAAAAAATTAAGGTCAACAAGGTATTCACTAAGTGTACTATCCAAGGTCACGCCGCTAGAAGTCTGCTTGACAGTATATCATGCGTATGTTCATTCTTTGCTGGCTTATGGCGTCACTCTATGGGGTAACTCTGCAGAGGCCAAGAAAGTGTTCACTTGCCAAAAGTCAATTCTCAGAACTATTTTTCACCAGAAGTCTAAAAACAGCTGTAAACCTTTTTTCAAAAAACATTCCATTTTAACATTACCTTCTCTTTATATATTTGAAATAGCAAAGTATGTTCATGCAAATTCCTTCTTTTTTGAAAAATATAAAATAAATCATAACTATCAAACGAGAAATAATAACAAAACTTTTCAATATCCCAAACATTCGCACACAAAATTTGAAACTGGGCCTCTTTACATGGGATTAAAAATCTACAATCATTTACCTAATTCATACAGAACTTTATCAAAACCAAATTTTACATATAAACTGAAAGAGACTTTGAGCCAAAAAGCGTATTACAAAATTCAGACGTTTTTTAAAGATAAATTGTAATAGTTTTTACTCTTGTCAGGGTATAATTAGATTAAGGAACCTAGATATAAATTGACCATGTACCAGCTTAGGAATTACTTTTGTAATTATTGTATCAGGCGTGATGTACAATAAAGCTTTGTCTATTGTTGTCTATTGTCTAAATGGTCTCTTAAGGTTTTTATGTTCTTACTATATTGAGCTGATCTGTTTCCTGTATGAGGTTTGAGAACAATCTTCTTGTTACAAGTAGAATTGAAAATATATTTCTAACAGTGCATTTAGAGTGGAGTCAACATTTTAGTAGCCCCAGTTACCAAGCTTTTGTGTTTAAAAAAAATACACAAATACCAGCTGCCTCGAAACAAAACAGCTGTTCAATTAGAACCCTATTTGCGACGTGCCACTTCAATGGCTGTGGCCTGAAGTTAAAGGGGGCATCAATGTAAAAGAATATTACAATAAAATGTTTAAATTACCTGTATCCGTCACGTTTGTAGTTAATTGACTACAGCCGTTTCGTGTTGTAAAAACATATCTTCAGGTCAAACATACATTGATTTATTCCATGGTCGTCATAAGGTTTAAAGTTCACAGAAATAACACATACACACACGAAACATTAAACATAAATTGGTCAATACAAAAAATACAAAAACGCCTATGACCTACCTTCTACCGGCACCGTACGTGTCCGATGTCTATTATGCGTTTTTCGTATTTTTTGTTTTGGCCAATTTATGTGTATGTGTTATTTTTGTGAACTTAAGACCTTATGACGACCATTCCATGGGATAAATGAATGTACATTTGACCTGAAGATGTGTTTTTACAACCCGAAACGGCTGTAGTCAATTAACTACAAACCAGGATCACTTGACGGGTACAGATAATTTAAACCTTTTATTGTAATACAGTATTCTTTTATCCAGAGGCTATAAGCTACCATACAAATGAAAAGAATATTCATTGAAAGAGACTATGTACAAGTAGTTAGGTCCCAGGTCCTACTATCAGAGTAGCGGTGATTAAATATGAAACATGTGTATTATGAGCGACTTATCAGTATTCAAAGTATCAGGTAGTATGTCCCTGATACTAGTGATGATATTGTCTTTCTTCTGTTAAGATGGAGGGAGAGTACTAGTTGCCGACATGGACCTGCTCTATGTCGCCATCACAGGAACAGTATAACCACAGGCTGTGCAGACCGACTCGCCACTCTGAACGACTTGGGAAAGCGAAGTATTGGAACATGCTCTGTATATTTCTAACCTTTTTTTGTATTAAACTCCGTTTACAAAATGTTGGTGGTTATAGGGGGTTCTTTAAATTTAATTACCTATTGAAAATTCATTAGACTTGACTTGATGAAAAAGTACATTTTTAACTGAGATAAAATTACAATGAATGAACATTAAAAGTATAAAAGTGTATTTATTATTTATTCATGCAACAAAAGATTATAAACAAAATACATTTCATACAAAGCTTCAAACGCCTCAGTAGGCTATCTGTTGTTGTGTAGAAAAGTACATAGAAAAGTAAACAAGCAAACAGATGTTAATTCAAACATCTGCTTATTACAACATCTCTCCCTTTCAGTTTCACTCATATCTTTTTACAGGTTTCACTAGTCTTCCAAACTTTGTTCCAATTTCTTCATTAGATCGTAAAGAAGGATGCTTTTTGTTATTATTACTATTATTAATAGATGGACAGATGTCAATAAGCTCAACCGCTTAATCAGCTGTAACATACATTAAGAGAAAAGTGGTAGGGAAACCCAGAAAAACTTCCCCTTAAACCGCCTGCATTTTGTAAACGGACTATAGTGATGTGATTGTTTGTATTAAATTATTGTTTGGTACTGTGTTGTCCATTCATGTAAGAAGGGTATAAAAAATATGCTATACTCTAACATAGTTTGCACAGAGTGTTCCGTTTTTTGTTTGTAACAATATTTTGGTGCTAGACTTAATTAAATAGAATCGGAAAAATTCACAGATGTATGGCTGGAATGGAGGAGCTACGAAAAGGTTAATACAGCGCTGTGCCTCACTAACTCCCAATACCCTTTCCTAACCCATCCGAAATAACAAGACTGGATCGTAGTCTCCTCTACTCCGAGTTAGAGCTCTGAGAGGTAAAATATAAACAAAAATGTTTAGGGAAATAACTGGCGTAAGCCTAGATTGGCCTTGTTTAGAGAATAGCCGGCTCTCTAACCCTGGCTACTGAGCCGGAGCACTCCATTATGTTATTTTCATTATTATTTTTTTTTTTTGTTATTTTGTGTAAGTTGTTACACGAGTAGTTTTGGGTTACCCATGTCTTTTATGTAAAATAATCATTTGTATGGTCTCATGTAGCACATATACTTACAATGTATAATACAGTAGGCCTACTCTAGTTTTTTGTGTTGTAGTGTATTTATGTATGACTGTTTTTAAGATAAACAAGTTGATACAAAAGGGACTTAGTAGACTAACCATGGACAGGAGTTCGGTGAAAGCTCCTGCGGTGTGTGTGTTCTTCACAGAGGGAACAGATAGCTTTCAAAATATAAACTCATGCGCTCGAACTCACCCATTAAGTATATCTTTTCCGACTGTTACCAAATTTCCGTTTTCCAATATAGGGGATAAGCTATTACCGTAATATCCGGACCTGGGACAGGTTGACTTATTCGTTTTGATGTCCCCAGAGAACAAAAACACCACCCGTTGAAATGCATTAATTCCATTAGGATGATAACCAAAAACTTGCGTAACTATAACCCGATTTTGATCATATTTGATGTAAACATTTAGTAAACCTTGTGTCAAATATATATACTGTTTTGTTCTAAGTATTCTTATATTAATTTTTAATTTTAATGCACTCTAATAATATGTAACTGATTTCACCACAATCTCCATTTAAATACCATTTCAAATAGTTAAATGTTTTCCTCATAGAGTGCATCAGTATCTTCAAATCCCAATGGTTTCAAGACTAGCTCTCTGATTGGTCACTGATATGTATCACATGACCAACTCCTTCCTTCAGTAGAGTAGTGGCACACTCTTGGGCAAGTCCTGTTGCTATGAGGACTTAACATGCCTTTTCTCCTACCCATTTTTAAATATCATAAACCTCTATACAAACACATAAATATTTACTGCTGGCTTATAACTTATTATAAAGACAATTGAAGTGTTTTTTAACATCATATAGTGTGAAAAAGTGAACTTATCAACATTATAGCATTTCAGGATTCATCAAAGGGGGCCCCCAGTCTACGCATCAGTTTAATAACAAAAGGTTAGTGTATCCAATTCAAAATTACTATAATACAGTCCACATTGCTTTCTAATTAACATAAATTCCCCACATTTTTGGTCCTTCGAGCCGGACGGATAAACTCAGTGCGTTGGAAATATTTAAAGAATTGTTAAGATTTAATTTCATTGTGAAATACATTTTTTATTTCACAAACACATTTTTATAATTTGTGAACATTTATTAAATAAGCCAGTGTTGTTTTATTGATTTTTAAATCATAGGACATTGTACTATATATTTTCAAAATCAAACATATTTAAGTTTGATGATTTTTCATATTTCATTTCCAAACATGCACAAAAGTGAAAGTCTAGTTTCATGTCCAATTTTAAATATTCATGATTATATCTCAGCCATTTCATGAGCCTTATCTCTAGCAGACATACCCCCTTCCCCTCTCAGTATTCTGTTTGCATTCCAGGATATTCATTGTGTAGCCAGAAATAATTATCCTTCCTTTCCTTGTTCTGATTATCTACAAATGTTATTGATTCTCATCTATCACGAAAACAGCTGATTGCTTTGTACAATTGTCGATTGATCATTATTGTATTAAATGATACTTCTGGAACTTCTGGAAAGAAAATTAAAATGTAAATAATTTAGTGTGATTTTATATTGCAAATACTTTGCAAAATAAGTTATTGAAATTTCTAGTGAAGAAATAACTTTAATTTATAAATTCCAAGGTGGATTTTATACAGACTTTTTGAGTTTTGTTTGACTATTCTATTCCAAAATGAGATTTTTATCTTTTGTCAAGCAAAGTCAACTTATTGAACAAAGACTTAGTAGTATCGACAAGCAAGTTACAACATTAAGTACTGTTCAAGCCCTTGAATCTTTAAATGATCAACAAATAAATAGAATAAAGTTACTTTCAACTGCAGCTTCTCAAAAACATGCTGAATTTGAAAAAATTGTTAATAAGTTGTTCTCTACAACTCCCCTACCTGAAGACATCGTAGATGAAAAGGTAACCAAACTTCAAGATAAAATATCTGACCTGTACATAAATATTAGTAGCTTATGTAGCACATTGATACCTACACCTGCAGTATCTGAGCAATTGAATCAGTCCACCGCTAGTTCAACAGCACAAGCTGTGGCTGTACCTCCGACAATAAAATTGCCTTCATTGGATTTAGGTAAATTCTCTGGTCAACCAGACCAGTGGATGTCGTTTCATAGCATATTTGAAAATGCAGTTCATACTAATGAGTCACTCAGTAACATAGAAAAATTTACATATTTGCTATCCTGTCTCTCAGATGAGCCATTGAGTTTGGTGAAATCTTTGCCTCTTAACGCTGCGAACTATGCTATAGCATGGCAATCTCTGATAGATAGATACCACAATACAAGGTTGCTAATCACTCTTCATACTAACAATATCTTAGATTTACCTCAACTTACTAGGCCTACTGTCAAACAATTGCGGAAATTTCTCTCAGTTTACAATGAAAACTACCAGGCCTTAAAAACTCTTGGTCATGATATTGCTAATGAAAGTTTGCTTTTGACAACGCATATTTTGCGTAAATTTGATTCTGCTCTCCGCACTAAGTTTGAACACTCACGTAATGACTCAAAAAAGGTCCCTACTATCAATGAATTAATTCATTTCTTGGAAAATAAATGTACACAAGAGGAGGCTGCGGAGTTAGCTTCTGTTTCGAACAAAACATTTTCACCAAATGAAAATAAGAGCAACCACCCAATCAAATCTAATTTTGCAAATAAGGCTAAAACTAATACTGCTAATGTTGTATTGTTGTCGTCTAATGACAAAGATCGAATGCTTAAATGTATTTATTGCTCCGCTACTACTCACATAGTATTCAAATGTCCTAAATTTGGGGGCATTAATACTAAAGACAGGTTTGACTTCATTAAGAGTAAGGACTTATGTGTAAACTGTTTTGGTATGCACAAACCTAAAATGTGTAAATCTAAACAGACTTGTCTTACTTGCTCAAAACGACATCATACTCTCCTGCATTTTGACCAGGCTCAAACAAGATTGAATGAAGCAAACACTGATCCCTGTACAAGTAATGTTAAGTCCCCTGATCATGTCAATCAATCGAATACTCTTATGGGTTTGGCTCGTACTCAGAATAATACTGTATTGCTTGCAACCGCTTTAGTGAAAGTTTCTACTCACAAAGGAAACGGTCTCGTTTTGCGTGCTGTTTTGGATAGCGCCTCACAAACCACACTTATTTCAGAAAGTTGTGCAAATATATTAAATGTAAAACGCTCTGCTGTTGGCGTCCCTGATATCAAAGGAATTTCTGTGGCTAACATAAAGCCTAAAGGTTTCACACATCTGAATATCTCTTCCCTCAGTGGGTCAAATTTGGCCTCTTCTCATCCTGTTCTTATTCTTGATCAGATTACAAGTAACCTGCCTCGAGTTCAGCTCTCACCCTTCATCAAAGCTCAGCTGAAAAAATACATGCTAGCCGATCCAACCTTTGACTTGCCAGGTCCCATTGATTTATTGATAGGAGCGGATCTATTCCCTCAAACTTTACTTGAGCCGCCTGTAAGTATGGGAGAAAATTTACCCTTCATTATGAGAACAATTTTTGGCTTTGTTGTGCTTGGTGCCGCACCTATTGCTCCCTCCAATCAACCGCTTCAATTTAGTGGAATATCCACTCTTCTCTCAACTAACGACTTAGATCTTCATGCTACTCTTCAACGATTCTGGTCAATTGAAGAACCGCCTCAAACTTTGAAAATTTCGCCAACTGATGCAGAGTGTGAAAAACATTTCCTAAACTCACACTCACGTGACAATACCGGTAGATATATCTGTCGTTTACCGTTTAAGGAATCCCCTCAGAAATTGGGTCTTTCAGCACCTGTAGCTAAACGTATGTTTAACTCACTTGAAAATAAATTTGCTGCTCAACCAGACTTCAAGATGAAATATGTTGAATTCATGCAAGATTATGAGACTTCTGGTCATATGGAAATTTGTGAATCAATTCCGCCCTCAGACGAACCTCACTTCTTCCTACCTCATCATGGTGTTTTTAAAGGAGACAAGCTAAGAGTGGTTTTTAACAGTTCGGTCCCAACTTCTACTGGAATCTCGCTTAACAGCTTACAACACCAAGGCCCAAAACTGCATAACGATCCCACTGATATAATTTTTCGCTTTCGACAACATAAATATGTCTTCACATGTGACATAAAACAAATGTTTAGGCAGATATTAATTCATGAAGATGATAGAAAATTTCAATTGATTTACTGGAGAGAAGAGCCCTCTCATCCGATCAAAGTGTATCAGTTAACCACGGTTACATACGGCATGAGTTCAAGTCCATATTTAGCCAATCGTGTTATCCAACAGCTAATGGCCGATGAAGGTGATAACCATCCGCTAGCAGCCAAAGCTCTGCAAGATCAAATCTATGTTGATGACGCTTTGTTAGGTTGTGACACTTTAAATGAAGCCCTTGACTTACAGCAAGATGTTATCGATTTACTACTCAAAGGAGGATTTCAGCTACGAAAATGGTCTTCTAATAATGAAAAACTTCTTGAAAATGTTCCGCTGGATCATCGTGAAACTCCCCTCATGCTTCGAAGCACTGATCAACCTTGTCACAGTGTCCTTGGCTTAAAATGGATACCACAAACAGACAAATTTTCTTATGCTATACCCAAACCCTTAGGAGTACATACAAAGAGAGCACTTCTTTCTTTTATTGCTCAGATTTATGACCCCATGGGGCTAATTTGTCCGCTGGTTTTTTGGGCAAAGGCATTAATGCAGCACATTTGGTGTTTAGGGTTAGAATGGGATACTCAGCTTCCTGAGACACTTTCTGAGAAATGGTCTCAATTTATCAGTGAGCTCTCAGAAATTGACAATCTAAAAATACCTCGCTACCTTCCCATGGTAAACGCCAGTAATATACAATTACACGGCTTTTCAGACGCTAGTGAATCAGGCTATGCTTCATGTGTCTTTTTAAGGTTAGAAGATTCTGATCACAATGTTTCAACTCATTTGTTGATTGCAAAATCAAAGGTAGCTCCGCTTAAACGCACTACAATACCTAGGCTTGAACTATGCGGCGCTCATTTACTTGCCAAGTTGCTTCACTATTGCATCAATAAGTTTGATAAACAGTACCATATTACAGCTATCAATGCGTGGTCAGATTCTATGATTGCTCTGTCATGGATCCACACCCCATCTTACAAGCTAAAACTATTTGTAGCAAATAGAGTAGCTCAGATACAAGAGCTTACTCCTTCATGCATATGGAGACACGTTTCCTCAGCAGAGAACCCTGCTGATTGCGCCTCTCGTGGCCTAACACCATCCGCTTTAATGAATCATGAGCTCTGGTGGTCAGGACCTAAGTGGCTTAAATGGGACTCAATTACATGGCCACAAACTAAACTTTCCCCAGATCCTGTAGAATCTCTTAATGAACTGAAATCAGAGACATTCAACCTCATAACATCAACCGATGACTCTAAACTACATTTTTTAAGTAAATATTCCTCATGGTCTAAACTTGTAAACGTTATGGCTTATGTTCTTCGTTTTATTAAATGTCTAAAGCTAAAGGCAAAAATAACCACTCATTTAACCAAACAGGAATTTGAAAGTGCAACAAATCGCATATGTTGGTGTGTGCAAAAGGAATGCTTTGCAAATGAGATCAAATCGCTTCAAGCTAAGAAAACATGTTCTACCCAAATACAACGGCTTGCACCTTTCTTAGATGGAGAAGGAATCATACGAGTTGGTGGAGGACTGAAAAATTCACCACTTAAGTACAGTGCAAAACATCCCATTTTGCTTCCCAAGAACCATTTTGTAGTCCACCTGCTGATTGATTTCTTTCATAAAATATATCTACATGCAGGACCACAACTCCTTCAAGCAATGTTAATGCAAAACTACTGGATATTGTCTCAGAGAAGTGTTATACGCTCCAGAATATTTAAATGTATTCGATGTTTCAAAGCTAAGCCTAAAATGACAGCACCTTTAATGGGCGACTTACCTGCTGGACGTGTTACGGCTACTCGTTGTTTCAATGTTTCCGCTATGGATTATGCTGGACCTTTTACAGTAAAGGTTCACATCTTACGTCGACTGCAGCCAATTAAAGTCTATCTCTGTTTATTTATATGCTTTGCCACAAAGGCTGTACATTTGGAGATGGTCACAGATCTTTCAGCAGATGCATTCATTGCTTCCTTAACTAGGTTTACTGCCAGACGAGGCACTATATCAGATTTATATTCAGATTGTGCCACCAATTTCATTGGAACAGCCTCAACGCTTAAAAAATGCTTCCAAGACCTAATGATAAAACCTGAAACACAACAGTTTGCCCAGAACAACAAAATAACTTTCCATTTCATACCACCTCGAGCTCCACACCAAGGAGGCTTGTGGGAGCGGGCAATAAAAAGTGCCAAATACCACTTGAAGAGAGTCATAGGTACACAAATTCTAACCTATGAAGAGTTTCTAACACTGATTGCTCGTGTTGAGTCAATGTTAAATTCAAGGCCTATTACACCCCTCTCTGCAGACCCATCTGACCTTGAAGCATTAACTCCAGGACACTTCCTGACAGGAGGACCTCTGACGTCTCTAATAGAACCTCATCTCACGGATATCTCTGTAAATCGCCTGAAACGGTGGAAACTTGTGCACGCATTTGCTCAACACATATGGAACAGATGGCATAGAGAGTATCTGCAGACCCTCCAAGAACGATCTAAGTGGACTACTCCAGAAGAAAACCTCAAGATCGGAGACTTAGTAATCATTCATGAAGACAATACTCCACCTCTTGCTTGGATGCTTGGTCGAATCATCTCAGCCTCTCCTGGTCAAGATGGCACTGTAAGAGTCGTTCAAATCAAGACATCTACAAAAACCTTAACACGACCTGCAGTTAAGGTTTCCCGCCTTCCTATAAACTAACCTAACATAACTCTGGCTACCAACCCCCTTCCTTATTTTTATTCCTCATATTTCAATCATGCATGGTTCTTGTTTTTCTGTTGAACCGGATCGGTTCAAGGGGGCCGGTATGTCAAATATATATACTGTTTTGTTCTAAGTATTCTTATATTAATTTTTAATTTTAATGCACTCTAATAATATGTAACTGATTTCACCACAATCTCCATTTAAATACCATTTCAAATAGTTAAATGTTTTCCTCATAGAGTGCATCAGTATCTTCAAATCCCAATGGTTTCAAGACTAGCTCTCTGATTGGTCACTGATATGTATCACATGACCAACTCCTTCCTTCAGTAGAGTAGTGGCACACTCTTGGGCAAGTCCTGTTGCTATGAGGACTTAACATGCCTTTTCTCCTACCCATTTTTAAATATCATAAACCTCTATACAAACACATAAATATTTACTGCTGGCTTATAACTTATTATAAAGACAATTGAAGTGTTTTTTAACATCATATAGTGTGAAAAAGTGAACTTATCAACATTATAGCATTTCAGGATTCATCAAAGGGGGCCCCCAGTCTACGCATCAGTTTAATAACAAAAGGTTAGTGTATCCAATTCAAAATTACTATAATACAGTCCACATTGCTTTCTAATTAACATAAATTCCCCACACCTTGTGTTTATTCAAATGAGTTTGCGAATCAGCATGCTTGGGCTATGAGGACGGAGTTCTAGGGAGCCGCAGTAAAAATTGGTTTTTCTTTTTCATTCCTAAAACATAAAATTGTTTTTCAAACATTTTTGTAAAACTTAGAAACCCAAATGATGATTTAGTAGATTAAAGTGTACTTTATATGGTTCCGGAGAAAAACGGTAAATCTGAAATTTCCATGTTATTTTAAAAATAATAAATAATCTTAAGTAATTTTCTTTTATGGCAAATTGATTTATTTCATACTTGACTTTTAGTATTCCACTAAAAACACACTTTACTGTCCAGTAGCAGCAAACCTAAGCACTCACTAAACCTAAGGTTTGAAATAGGAAATACATTTTACAAGGTAAATGACATTTTTAAATATCTTTTGCCATCCCAGATTCAAGAACTTCAATTATATGTATTAGATTTACCTTTGTAGTAGAGTTCTTCTAGGTAAGATATTTGTATTACCCCATGAATTTCTTCACCTTGTGTTTCATCTTCAAAGTCTTCTTGAATTCATCTTATTACTACACTAATTTATATTTACACACATGGTTACTGGTATTGCGGTCGGGTCGATCGGACAGCGACGATGTACACGTGGCAGAATCATGGGGGATGGTCTTTTTTCCTCCGTTTCATGAAAAAAGACTTAGGGATGTCGGCATTTGGGCCGATCGAAGGTTGAGGATAATTTTACTCTCCTGGTTTATGGTCGGTGATTTGATCTCTGTTGTTGCTGTGTTTTCAGTTTTGTCCGTTTCAATGTCGTTGTCTTATATTAATTTGAAAATTGTAGGACTGGTGTAGTCTTCTTTTTTGTTTAGGAGGGTGTTCGATCCATTTATATTTTGTAACTTTCTTGTACTTTTGTTAAGTATTTTGAGTCGGTTTTGTTCTGAATTGTGAGGGAATCGGGAATTGTAGAATTCTAGAGCTGTTATGATGACTTGTGTCATGATCTTTAAATCGTTGATAAACTGTTCTGTTGGTGTTGGTGTTGTCCTATGGTATTGGTAGTTATGGGAAATATTTTTGTGATTCTCCCATTTTTAATTAGCCTGTCTTTTATAAGGAATTTCGTAATTTGGAATGAGGATGGTTTTTACTTTATAGGTAGGTGTGTGTCCAACTCCTTGGAATTTTTAGGCTGATTTGTCTATATAGTTGGTGGATACGTACGTATCTTTTGGTTGGGTCATGTACGTCTGGTTGTTATTATTGCTTACTGTGTTGGTTGTTTCCTTTTCCATTTGGTTGGTTATCGTGTCAAACCTCGGATGGTCTAATGCTTACAATCCCAAGTCCAAGAATTGAAACGGAGGAGGAAAGGCCTACCGCCATGACTACGCCCCTTATTCATCGACGTGTTGTCCGTTCGACCCTACCGCTATAGTAGTGACCGTTTATGTATCAATATTTTTGTAAATTTAGACATTAGTGTAGTAATAAGAAGATACAAGAAGACCTTTGAGGATGCCACACAAGGTGGAGGAATCCATAGGGTGACACAAACATCTTACCTGCAAGAGATCAGGCAACAACAATCATAAATGTGACATTTTTTGCCAAACACCAATCAGGCTAATGCAAATTTACTTAAATTAACGGTGAATTTATTCCTCACAATTTCTAAGCGATTTACTGGCAAGTCTGCTGGTCTTTGTGGAATGTAATTCAATTCCTATCTGGATTTGGGGTATATGTACGTTTTTCTGTTTTTGTTAGCTGTTTTTCTGTTCTGTGTACTGTAGTTATTTTTGTTACTCGTAAACAATATTTAGGTGGTTTTAGGGGAAGAATCCCCTCCACTTGACCCTTACTTTTGAAATAATAGCTCAACAGCTGATCAAGCAACATATGGTGCATTAAATACAAAAAAGTGGTGGGGGAACTTCCCCTCAAACCCCTTAAATATTGTAAACGGAGAAGTAATGCAGATTCAACAACAACAATCATGTACACCATGTAGTTATAAGTTTATTTTCTGTTTGGATATTGTTCTGTTAACATTTCATTCTACATGATGACGCTATCTTAATTTAGTTTGGAAAAAAGTAAAGTTTTCAAAGTCAGTAAATCTTAATGTGTTAATTGTAGTCTTGTAGAATCAACATGTAAAGAAAATTGTTCATGTAGTTTTATTTTTTGTGGTATTCAAAGGAAAGAGTAAGTGATGTAAGTTCAAAATTTGAAAGGGGTCAAATATTTTGAAAGAGGGAGAATTTTAATCTGCTAGGGGCAGACATCATATACTAACCCTGTCCAGAAGTATTATATTTTAATTTACTTCCTATAAGTATCCAAGTTATTTTTAAAACCTTCCAGCCTAAGCTTGTATTTAAAAAAACATTTGCAAATATTATGACAGCTAGCCTGACCATACTACTGGACCGAATTACTTGGGGGTGTACCAAAAGACAGGTTGTTGGTCCTATGCAGATTTTATTTGAATTTTTAAAATATTCATGTTAGTTTTGGGTCAAAAATGGAGATGAAACTTTTTTATAGCGATTTAACATGGGGCCAAATTTCTAAGCTTACGACAGCCACCCTACCCTGGTGGACCTATTTACACGTTAGTTATACAAAAATAAAGATTATCGGTCCTAAATGTGTAAGTTTTATTTGTATTTTGAAAATATTTATGTAAATTGGATTGAAAATGGAAATTTCTTTTTCTTTTTGAGATTTAACATGGGGCCAATTCTGTATATTAACAGACAAGCGTGTTTTTGAAACCATTTTTTCTCAGATCCTCTGCATCACAGGGATAATCTGTTAGAAAGATATTTGCCTGTAGATGTGCAGAATACTTTTATAAATTAAAAGAGGCTCAAAAATAAGGACAAAAATGAATTTAAACTTTTAAAAAACTTACATGGGCCTTATGGGTTGCCATTTTGGTGATTAAATAACAACAAAATATATTCTGAAAATTTAACCCTTAGAGTGCCAGGCGAGAAATAAAAGTAACGCTCAAAAAATGCCGATGATTTTTCCCGAAGGTCGCGCTAAAAATGCCGAGCGCGATCTGGCGATTTTTAGGTTAAAATTTCGTAAAAATTGAATTTTCGATATTTCGACCAACGAAAATCGATGTATCGCATCTAGTAACTTTTGACTCAATGTTAATATATGGGTTAAAAGAATCCGAGTATCCATTCGGTTGTTATGACAACTGTTCGATCATTACGAAACGTCCGGTCAGCCGGACGTTGGCACTTTTGGCTCATTCTAAAAACGTCCGGTCGGCCGGACGTCGGCACTTTTGGCTCGTTTTAAAAACGTCCGGTTTCCCCGGACGTTGGCACTCAAAGGGTTAAAAAAATGGAAGAAATTCCAATTATAGATTTTGTTTTCAGCGTGTGGTGAAAATACCGAAGTTTGCAACAAACATACTTTTGGTCGAGTTTTTGACCACAGGACGAGCTCTAGTTCTAACCATCATAATTCTACACAATTTATTAATTTATTTTTTTAGTTTATTTATTTATTTACAATCCTAACAAGACGTCATGGCCTGGCTGGCTATACTGTATTATAAATTGTGCTAACTCTGCAGAATGTGGTGACTTGAAATTACGGCAGCGTGAAACCCAAGCTGACCGCAATTAATTAAAGAAATAGGTTTATTGTTAACAATTTAAGATATTTAAACCAACCTAGGGGTAGGTCCGTGTCGCGACTCTTACTTTTTCCTTACTCCTGAACTTTATTGTAAATTATTATTGTCTAAATTTTACTTTTATTTTAGTTTCACATTGTTTCAAATTGTTTTCATTAAACAAAATGTATTTATTTTAGTTAAATTAATAAATTGTAAATCCACTTGGTGAGTTTTTCTTAATCTTCCCACTCCCGTTGGGTTGAACAAGCCAGCTTCTACTCGTAGCTAGGTAGAAAAAAGTCATTTACCGTTCCTTTGGGGTCAGTTTGTTTTGCAAATATATCTGCTGTTTTATTATTATTCATTCCAGTGATAAATTGATGATACTGTAGTTACAATTGTTAATTAAATTACTTAGAATACCGTACCCCCAAAACTACGGTACCTCCAGAGTAGGTAATAAATTACCCTACATTTGCAGACACAACTAACAGTGGTCAATTGAGTCGAGGGTTGATTTTGAAGATCAAATTCATTCGCAAATAACTTGTAAGAAAATGCGAAACCTGTTTCGCCACTTTAGCAGAGATGGTGTTATGAAAGAACCTTGTGATTTATGAGTGGGTGTCAGATGGCTGTTTTCTTGCTTCCTTGTTGCTGGAATTCAGTTCAAATTTGTCTAATGAATCACTATAAAATATTACATTCTTAAACAAAATAAACCCAATCAAAAACAAATAGTTGCATTATTCAAGATTGCAGTATAGTAGCCTAAAGCTTGTTTGAATACAATTTGAGAAGCCAACTGTTTATTCTATTCATCTTTCAGATGATAATTTTTTTTTTATTTATTGACATTAGGATAATATGTTGCATCTAAGCAGTATCACATCTTCTCAAACAACTAATTCCATAAGAATATCTGGATGCTAATCAACACCTTGTATATAGAAAAAGAACATAATTATGTTACATGCAAATATATAAACAAGCTGAAATACAGCCTTGAGTAAATACAATTTTTGTTTTTTGAAACAGTGGTAGGATCGACTGCCAGTGGCTCTTGAATCAAAAGTAAATCAATTAAAATCAAACAGTCAATATGAAAGCTACAGCGATTGAAAGTTTAAACTTTTTCTTACAGATGAATTATTATTTGCAACTTATAACCGATTTACATAATTATAAATTATTTTTACTATCCTCTCTGGTAAAACAACTTGAGAGTTTGCAGAAATCGTAAATCTAACTTAAAAAAATAAACTTAAGTCAACATCATGGTGTATTTTCATCTGACTAAGTACAGATGTTTAAGGCGTAGGGGTTGGCGATCCCATCGCCCGGTGGCTTGTCCATCGCAACCAGCCTCCCTGTCTCCCTACTCTTCATCTGAGCAGGGGCTGTCCTATTAATCCATGTTTCTTCAGCTTCCTAACACATGGATTAACTTTCTCACCTATCCATCTTCCACTCTTCACCTACATTTCTGGTCCCTTTCCTCAAGTTATGTTACAGACCAACCTAAGATGTCATGTGGACCGTGCCGAGGGGTGGATGGCCTCAGGAGGACTTATGAGTGTCTGAAACAGTACCCTGCAGGTGCGGGATACCAGAGGACCTCACTGCAGAGCTTATGGTTTCCTGGACGCGTAATAGATGCACTGTGCTTTTCATCCAGGTCTCAAAACGCAGACACCGTCAGTGGTTTCCTAGACTGCGTACAATACACACGGTTGGTGCGCAACATAAGTTCACAGGAGAGATTACTTGCGGTTGCTATAATGTTATACCATGATTTAGATAATCACATGGGTATTTTGGTATTACAAGCTTCGAAAAAGCTTAAGCAGTGCAGTGTACATGATTAAGAACTGTATGTGGCCCTCACGGGTGTTTTAACTATAGTATTAAGGCAAACATGTTTATTTAAAATGTAAACAATAAATCCTTATTTAATCTCTCTAACTTTGCTTTTACTGTTATTATATTTACCTACTTGGGATTTACCCAGTCAATGAAAACATTCATATTCATATTCAAACATCTTTATTCATCATAAATCACGTACATTGGTGTCATAATACTTAAAATAAAAATACTATTATTTCTATTTATGGGAGGTGGAAAAATCATCAAAAGAATTGAATGCTAGATTTATTATATGTTCTTTTAAAATTTTCTTGAATTTAGATAGGTTTGTTTATTTTTTTATGTGTTTAGCAACAAATTTTAGAAAATCGTTACCAGCATATGAGGATTAAACAAAAATACATAAATCTATACAGTGAACCAACAGGTGATAAGTTGAGTGGCAGTTGGTATAGAGGTAAGAGTGTTATAATGTAGTGGGCGATAAGTCTGATGGGTGGTTACATGGTAATTAAACTATGCCAGCTTTAAATTGTTTTCTGGTTAACTTTTTTATTCCATCAAAGTTGTGTTTTCTCCCATAAGGTTAATATGGAGGAAACTATTTATTTAATTGAAAACATTGTTGCCAATAATTTGAGAATACTGCTGGGCTTAGAAGCTTGGTAGAGGTGTCCAAAGAAAGGTCTCAGTCTGTAGATGAACCATCAAAAGAAAAATGCTGAGGACAAGCCTTTTTTTAAGGCTTATGCAGTTTGGTATTGTAAATTCATTGTATATGTGCTGTACTAAGTAATAAATAAATAAATAAATATTTTGTTAAATCAATATTGGTTTACAGCACCTGAATAAAACTTAGGCCCGGTTTCCCCAACTCATTTAAACTTAGTTTTAAGTTAAACGGTGATTTAAACTTAGTTTAACTTTGATTTGTGTTTCTCCAAATTTAAACTAGGTATTAATCTAAGTTCAACCTAAACCACCTCTCGACTTGGTTTAGGCCCGGTTTCCCCAACTCATTAAAACTTAGTTTTAAGTTAAACGGCGATTTAAACTTAGTTTAACTTTGATTTGTGTTTCTCCAAATTTAAACTAGGTATTAATCTAAGTTCAAACTAAACCACCTCTCGACTTGGTTTAACTACTGGGGATAAAATAAACTGAGTTCAAATTAGTAAGTTACAACAGTAACATAACCTCAAATAATTCCAAAACAATAGGTAGGTTAATAATTGAAGCATCAACAAATTTATTTGAACGAAAATAGGCTTGGCTTAGGGCTAGCTTATATTGTAAAGACCTATAATTATAAGTTAAGTTTTATTTATATTTTAATTTATTTTGTTTGTTAAGTTCTTTTTATTTGTACATTTATTATTTTTGCAAGTTAGGCTACTAATAATTGCAGTATTTGCCTTAACTCAAATGGAGGAGTTAATTGACATTTTCAAAGAAGTTGAATATGAAGATTATAACACTTTGACTCGCCTTTGGCTCGCTGGGGGCTCCGCCCCCAGGCCCCTTTTTTGGTTGGGGGTAAATGAGCCACGGGGGACAGGGCGCAAGACCTACAATCAGGCCAAATTTCAGACATCCAGTTAATCTAGAAATGGGTAAACGTGATTTAGACTTACGCACCTGTTACAATAACATTGGGGTGGGGGAGGATATAATATTAGGGAGGGGGGGTTGGAAATACGATAGGGGGATTAAACTTTAAGTAAACCAGAGCATATACAAAATATTAATAATGTTTGCAAAAAGAATTTACTTAGATTGGGAAAAGTAGCGAAAATTGGGGGTAAAATTTTGTAAGTACAAATGTGCCACAGGGGGACAGGGTGCAAATTTCAGGATTTTTAGCTAATCTAGAAATTGGTAAACGTGATTTAGACCGATTAATCTGTGGTGGCTATAGGATAGATATAAGGGGGATTTCGAGAGGGGGGGGACTTTTTAAATGGTCCTTATTATATTCATACCTTGGTGTTAGCTCTAATACAGTAAACTTTGTATAGTTTTAATAACCTTGTGCATACAGAAAAGGTAAAGAGTCTATTATTACCTCGTGAAACTGGTAAAACCTTTTAAATTTTGATATTAAACTTAAGTTTTGGGGGTCAAGGAGTAAAGTTACGAAAAAACATGTATGATTAAAACCGAAATTAAGCCAAGGAAAATACAAAGCATTGATAACATTTGCAAAAAGTGATTATTTAAGTATGTAAAAATAGCGAAAACCGGTAAAAATTTTATAGAAATTTACCAAATTTTGAAAGTAGGGCATTTTTTTAAGCTGAAGGAGTGCAATTTTCGGGTAACGCTTAAAAGAGTTTTGTAGAAAATTTAATTCCTGTTCATGAAAAATCTTTCAAATCTTTTCTAGCTCTTACAGTTTTCGAACTATAGCCGATTGAAAAAAACGTGTTTTGTCGTTTTCAGAGGTCCGCCATTTTGGATTTTTGGGTGTGTTAAAATTTAAAAATTGGACTTTTGCAAATTTCACCATTAACTTAGGATCCATTACTAGAATACTAACAAATTTCAAGTCTCTAGCACATTTCTAAACGATTCATTTGACCATACCAAAGTCATCAAATTTCAATCTTATTCTGCATAAGAATAATATGGGGCTCATAAAAGTGGTAAAAACTTAAGTATTTTGGGTCAAGGAGTAAAGTTACGAAATAACATGTAAAGTGTAAAATTTCAAGTAAAGTAATGAGAACACAAAGCAATAATAATATTTGCAAAAAGGAATTGTTTAAGTATGAAAAAATAACGAAAACCGGTAAAAATTTGAAAGAAATTTGCAAAATTTTGAAATTAGGGCGTTTTTTGAAGCTTAAGGAGTGCGATTTTTGGAAAACGCTCAGAAGGGTTCAGTAGAAAATTTAATTTCCTTTCGCTAAGATCCTTTCAAATCTTTTCTAGCTCTTACTGTTTTCGAGCTATATCCGTTTGAAAAAAACTTGTTTTATCGTTTTCAGAGGTCCTCCATTTTGGATTTTTGGCGGGGTTAAAATTTGAAAATGGGACTTTTGCAAGTTTCATCATTAATATAAGATCCCCTACTACAATAATACCAAGTTTCAAGTCTCTAGCACGTTTCTAAACGGTTTAGATGAGCACACCAAAGTCTACCATTTTCAATGTTATTCTCCATAAGAATAACATGGGGCTTGTAAAAGTGGTAAAAAACCTTTAAAATTTGACATTAAACCTAAGTTTTGGGGGTTAAGGAGTAAGGATACAAAAAAACATTAAATGAGTAAAATTTAAAGTAAATTAAGGGGAACACAGAGCACTTATAATATCTGCAAAAAAGAATTATTTAAGTATGAAAAAATAGCGAAAACCGTAAAAAAGTTCAAAGAAATTTACTAAATTTTGAAAGTAGGGGTTTTTTTGAAGGTTAAGGAGTGCGATTTCCGGAAAACGCCGAACAGGGTTTTGTAGAAAATTTAATTTCCTTTCGCTAAGATCCTTTCAAATCTTTTCTAGCTCTTACCGTTTTCGAGCTACATCCGGTTGAAAAAAAAAGTGTTTTTTCGTTTTCAGAGGTCAGCCATTTTGGATTTTTGGGGAGGTTAAAATGTGAAAATGGGACTTTTGCGAAACTAACCGTTAATTTAAGATCCCATAGTACAATACTACGCAAATTTGAAGTCTCTAGCACGTTTCTAAACCGTTCAGATGGGCACACCAAAGTCGGCCATTTTTAATGTTATTCCCCATAAGAATAACATGGGGGGGAAACCCTTAATTTCGGGGGGGGTTAAAATTTAAAAATGTCACTTTTTGGAATTTTCCCGGGGGTTTGGGCACTAGACCTACAAAACACCGAAAATTTCAAGTCTCTAGCTCATCTAGAAGTGGTCTAGAATTTGTATCCCCCAGTGAGTTACACATGCGGCTGTAGAACAAGGGGCCTACTAAAATAAGGGGCAGAATTAATTCTTCTTGTTGTAAAAGAAAAATCAACTTTATAACATAACATAACCTTAAACAGTGATGTTATTCTAGCAGCAGCATTTGCACTTTGCTCGTCTGCTCTACCGAGTTGTAGCGTAGCGTAGCGAGCGTTGTAAGAAACACTAGCCCAAAGCCCACCGAAGATTCTTTGCAAATACACATTCAGGATTGCAAACCGCTCGAATTGCCGTTTATCTTAAACGAAGCTAGTAAAATGTCGGAGAAACCAAACACACATTTTAAACGGAGTATAAAAATAAACTAGTTTATTATAAACGAAGTTTACACCATTTTGGGGAAACCGGGCCTTAATAATTTTTAAGTAGGAATATTATGTGCATGATTTAGAAAGTCTTTAAGCTAGAATACGTACTGTATTTCCATGTCCCGTATAAGAGGTATCCTACAAATGTGCCCCATTTCGTTGCACAATTGCGATTTCAGGTACGTACACAAAAGTTTGGGTTGGTATTAGTTTGAACGTTTGAAGAAGCAAAACCGCCAAAATACACACAAAATAGGAGTAAGTTGTATAATCTAAATGTTAACACAAATTTCATTTATTCCTCTAACATAAGTAACATAAATTTTTATTATTTGATATTGGTTTCTTATAAATAGGTGTGATTGAGTGTACTTTACGTTAGGGTGTAGTTTTAGGATAGACATAGATTTTGTGTTAAGTTATTCTTAAGTCATTTTCCAGTTGCCTGGTAAAAGTCTCAAAAGTTTAATCATGAAAGGCCACTATACTATACATAAAGGGTTATCTACAGGGGCAACCTTGTTAAGTAAATTAGAAACTCCTCCCCTTACCCAAAACAGCATAATTTTAAGTGTGGGCAGAACTCCTAAACAAAATTCACTAACTTTTCCAGATTTCCTAATAAAAAACCTGGTTTTCCCGGACGTGATTACTAGTCGCCAAGTGTATCTTTTACTAGTGGTCTGCGAGTACTCCATTGGTCCATATTTTTGGATCTGGTCGGACCTCGGACCAACAGTCAGCACAAGAGGTCTGTACGGACAGAAAATATCACTCAGGTCAAGCTTAGATCAAGTCGAGCGGAGCGTAAATTTCTGTGACCGCTGAAAGTTTTTATGAAGATACACATTCGAAAAATGATTTTACCCTGATCGTGGGGGACGATGATGTCACTAAATAATGTCCAAGATTTTTTTTTACCTCAAGAGTTTTGAGTGATTTTGCTAAGTCTGTGTATGAAGTTCTCAATTTTGCCATGACCGCAGAAGATGTTAACAGTTTTGCCATGATGGCATACAGTGATCTCGATTTTACTGTGACGGTGGAAGATATTTACAGTTTTGCCGAGATCGCAGATTATGTTTGTGATTTCGCCGTGACTAAAGAAGATATTTCAATTTTCCTGCGAACATGAAAAAGTTGATAGTTTAGCCGAATTCCCGTATTAGCAAATGTTCTTGATTTTGCCATTACTGTGGAAGATGTTCTTGATTTTGCCAAGACCTCGAGGGGTGTTAACGATTTTGCCGTGACCACGGATGATGATCACAATTTTACCAAGACTGCAGACTAAAACCGGTTTTCCTTCAGTGCAAAATTTAAAATTCCTGCATAGTTCCAATTTCAACATGAATTTACGCAAACTTCATAAAATTCTCAGTCCGTATGGTCACACTGGTGGGGTCTTAAGGGGGAGGCTCCTTGCCCCATTTCAATATAGGCTTATGAATACATTAAATGGTAAGTTTAAATATACTCTTAAGTATCGTTTTGCATGATTAAACTTCTAAGATTCTTGCCAGGGGTGGTAAGGAGGGATAAGTGGGCTTCGGCCCATACAAAATTCAAAACTCATAAACTGCAATAGACATTTGATAAAATTCAAAATTTAATTGAGAGTTTTGATACCAGGATTTATTTTTTTAAGTACTGATTGGTAATATACGCATTAAGCTTGTGTTACGGCCCTACCATAGTACAGTAATGTTGTGGTAGAAACGGGAGGCCCTCCAACCGAACATGGCAGAGGGGGCCTGTCGATAGAGAGAGGAGGTAGATCTAGATAAATGTGTCTGGACCTCCTCATCTCTATCTTAGTTGTCCTTTATCCAAAGTATTTAAACCTTTTTCCAACCCACTGGCCTGGTTTCCTTAGTATCTTCCCATCATCCCGCTGGCTGTTATCAACACATCATCAGAGGGGAAGAGCTGTATTCTACTATCTATGTAAGTATCTATTCAAGAAATAACAGTCATAGGGAGTAGAACCTTAGTGTAAGTTAGAAACTACACTAAATATAGTGGAGCCACAACACGTTACATGAACATCATTAGATCTTGAAGAAGAAGAAAAAAGGAAGTTGTTTGATTGGTATGGGAAGATTTGATATGTTACGATCTTAACCTTTTTAAGTCCAAAACGTGTAACATCCGCATTTAACACTTAGGGCTGAATTGAACCACAATTGCATATTTTAGAGCTCAAGGAGAGTAAACTCATAGAAAAAATTTTAAGCGAATAAGGTTTTAAGTGAAATATCCTATTCCATATTTTTAATTGCTATTCAGTGATAATACACAGTTAACTGTCTCTTTAGGATTTGGATGAAGCTACAAAGACTGGCTTTTACACACATTTTACTGTTTCAAGAATTAAATTATTGATCATTGACAAACGATGTATACTTATGTGAACCAATTCTAAAACTTAAAACAGATTGCACTGTTTAAAACAGGTAATTAGAAGTAAGTTCCGGTCAAGTTGGTATACCATTTAAGAATTCTTTGATACTGTTTCAGATCTCCGACTGTAGTGAGTGTCTACTTTAGCAAGAATCTACCTAAGCGAGAGTCTACTTTAAAGAGAGGATTGCATATCACAACTTCTGGCCTTCATTTGAAATCCTTTGCAAATATGTTGTCATCAGCTGGCGCTGGCATGTTTTCTGTAATTCTAAGGTAATTTTTTGCATTTCTTGTAGCTGAATGTTTAATTTCTGTTTAGGCTCCAATAAGTAACAATTAAAATAGAAGATAATTTAACAATGTAAATCCATAGGTTTGTAGATAGATTTACTTGGGTAACAGAACCAAGTGATGATTTTGGTCAGATATAAGACCGGATGGTTTGCGCTATGTTTTGATTGGGTATTTGGTATTAATCAAATAATTAGCTGAGCAACATTTCAGTTACCGGTAGTTGCAATGAAATTCTCTATACCATAAGAATCCTCAGAAACTTTTAAAGTAACTGGAATGCACTGTTTCTAACATGAAAGAAAAATATTGAAAAATCCTTAAGTATATTCCTGCTTGTAAATCATATAAAATCAAATTATCATTTATATCACAAAAAGGTACTAGGCCTTTGCGATATTATCTCCCACAAAGGAGAATTTAGTTACTCCTGTGAGTGGAAGAGAGACGTTACACTTTTAAAGATTTTTAAAATTTAGGGATGAAAAAATTGGAGTTTTTAAACAGATAAGAAGCTATGCTGGTGGACCTCAGTCTGATTGGTGGCAGACATGATATTAATTGACAACTGGATAAATGTAGACCTTTTCTCCTCTCCCTCCATCCTTCCCAGAAAAGACAAATAAGATATGTACAAAATTGAATCCCAGCGATCGAAAGCATACCTTGATTTGGTTTCTATAGTTCTTGTATTTTGTTCTCTTCGCATTACATTACATTACATTACATCGGCATATTAATCGTAAATGTATACAAACAATTAAATAGAAGTCATGATAAATAAAAATTACCAAGAACTGTTGACTGTTGTTTGCCCGGAAGTCAGAAAATCATTACATAAATTGTATGTATCTTAAATATAATTTCAGATCTAGTTGACATAAAATAAAATATATGAAAGTGTATAATATATTTATAAATATGTTGTTTGACTAACCTCTTGACTTGCATTGTTGCAGGCCTAACACTTTAAAGTGCCCAATCACAGCTAAAGTGTATCAAGCGATGTTATTCCACTGTATGCTATACCACTTTTACCTCCTCCAACACTTTAGTCGATCAGGTGGATATCCAACGTTCATCCTATAATAATTATTATAATTGTTGATAATTTTCCTAATAGAAACAAACTAAACAACAGTTTAAAAAGGTTTAAATAGCTATTTTAAATGATTACTTATGATGCGATCAAAATATAAATTGTTTTGAAAGAAGTATCTGTACGGCAATTCTATGACAATTTGAATTACTCAAGCAGTTTGTCCTATTCTCAACTCGACTGAAAAATCAACCACCCAATCCATCTTTTTGTACAGTAATATATGTTTTTACCAATTCTGCAAATTTGATCAAGAGTTTTCTTTATGACTTGAGTAAATAATTGTACATAAAATGCACTGGTATATTGCACATGTACATTTGATTACTGAACACTTAAAATTATTTATAAAATTCTCAAATAGGCCTAATTAGGTATTTTACATTATAACCAAATTAGCCCTTTTCAGAAAAATCTGCCATTTAAATATGGTTGAAAATCTGATTCAAAAGCTGAAAGCCCTATTAAAAAAATTGAGCACCCGCATTTTAACTGGGGAGATGCCTGGATTCTCCCAGCATGGGTTGAACATCGAATTGGGGGGGGGGGGATTCTGCGACCTAGGCTCTAGTGAGGGGGGGGGCACCCCTGGTTAGGGTATTAGGCTAGTTGTCTTCTATATTATACTAAAGAACATTAAGAACTTCATTTTCATTGAAATTGTTTGAAAATTATCTGAAGATAGATAATGATAAGGTAATGATTTGATCAAGTGTAAAGTAGGCTTGTTTGATTGATTGATTCTGTAGGGGCGGACCTTGTCCTGTTGCACGTCAGCCACTGTTGGGCTTTTTGCGCTCCCCACATGGTACTTCAGAGTCCGTCAAACCTGAGTTGCTTAATGAACTTCAGCATCCTGTCTATGAGCTCCTCCTGAGGAAGGTGTCTGCCCCTTGTCATTGCACCAAGAGTACTGTCCCTTACCTCGGTCAGAGCTGTGCTGTCGTAGAGTAGGTGGTCAGCAGTCTCCTCTGATTGCCCACATTTCCTAGTGGATCTCCATTGTGGATCCTCAAGCGATGCAGGTGCAATTTTAGGAAGCCATTGCCAGTGACCATTCCTGTGATCTGTCTGAGTTTCCTTCTGTCTAAACGTAGAGCATTGGAGGCGACCGTCTGGGAAGGAATTCCAGCCCCTGTCCCACTTTTTACCTTTGAACCATCAGTACCTACACCTACCATTCAAGGTCGCCTTGTGAAAGAGGATTCCCACCCAACACCCACTCATCCCTAGATGAAAGGACGGTGAATGGCCTGGCGAAGAAGAATCGAGTCATATGGTCCGAGGGCATGTCCATTACCTCCCCTCTTACCTGCTGAGTGATCCGATAGTGACCTCAGGATCCTCCAACATCCAACCAAAGGTTTTCACACTGGAGTCTGTAGGCAGTCCTCCTCGCAGTGACCTTGACATGCAGGTCAATTGGAGTGAGGTTGAGAAGGCAGTCCAGTGAGGCAACCGGACAACTGCTCATTGCGCCCGTGATGATGAGACAGGCGAGTCTTTGGACGGCAGCCAGATCTCTCACCGCCGACACCGAGTCCATCTTGGGCTACCACACGAGTGAGCCGTATGTCATGGCAGGCCTTACCACAGATCCAGTGCATGAGCCCCGGCTTGAGCCCCCAGGTTCCTCCCACCATCCGTCTGCATGCCATGAGTGACCACTTACCTCGATCAATGACCTTTTGGAGTTGTGGTCCCCATTGCAGCTTTCGGTCCAATACCACACCCAGGTACTTTACCTGATTCTGCATTTCAAGCACTGTGTCTTGTATTCTCAAAGGTCCTATGCCATTTAGATCGCGCCTCCTGGTGAAGGAGATAACCGCCACTTTGGAGGGGTTGATAGAAAGGCCTACTGTACCTCTGTGCACCACTGTCCAACTGACCTCAAAGCTGTGTTCAAAGTAGGCTTTGTCTTGAAGTGAACTTAGCGAGTACTGATCGAATGTTTACCAAAAATAAGGGATAAGCAACAAACTTGTTTTTGTGGATAGAAGTAGTCCTACTATCAAAACAGTTCTTTACAAAATTTGTGTTTTGAGACTGTGTCCACCGTTGAAGGACATCAATTCTAGCTTAGGCAATTTTACAATAGGCTAAGTTACTAAGAGTATCTAGAAACTAGAGGGTTGGTTTGAGGTTGTTGAAGTGTTCATCTTTAGAGTTCTGAACCAAAAGAGATTTCAATCGGAATATTTACTATTGAAAGTTCTTATAGGTAGTTCTTCCTGACTCCTGAGGCTTCAAAATGGCTTCTTTTTTGCCAGAAAAACGTCAGAGTTATCATAAACAGTAAGAAGTATAAGTAGGCCTAGCTTAAATTAGAAGATACCTAGTGTTGGCTGTTCGCTCCATCTAAGTAAAAGTTTAAGTTTGGCGTTTGAGCTGCGGTTATTTCTGAGGGACATGATTGAATTTAAGTTTAGTCACTGATAGCATTCAATGTTTCAGAATATTTTGAAAAACTCATTTATAAAGCTAGGTCTACTCAAAGAGTAGTCTACCATACCTCAGCAAGTTTTTATAGGCTAGGCTATTGTAAATAGTTGGAGTTAGAGCATTGACTATGTTGGAGGTATTTGAGAAGGACAGATCAGGGTTAAATAGAGGTTCAATCAATCAATCAAAATAACTGTATTCATATTGCACATTTTGTACAGAATGGAGTCAGTTATAAAAACACAATATTAAACTTAAGACTACTTACAAAGAATATTGTTAAAATCTTAGGTTTCTTACAAACTTAATTTCTGATATAATATATTGAATAAACTTACGATGAGATGCGATGAGTTTTTTCATTGACTTTGAGGTTTGAGATATAAACATAAACATAACCCTTCTCTACAGTTTTCATCGTAGCCTCTTCTTCTATACCTCCCCTGAGTAAATACCCTTCTATACCTCCCCTGAGAATACCTGACTGCATGGTGGAAGGAAAAAACACCTTTTTTCCCTTTTTTCCTTCCACCATGACCTGACTGGGTATCATCATTTACAACTTCATTGACTAAAGAAAACAAGAGCTGAAAAATATGAAGCAATGAATATGGAATACCAGAAAGAGAATGGTTGAAGCAAAGCGATGATAAAATTAATTATTGTGTACAACGAGGAATAACAACAGGACCTGAGTGTGTTGTACGACGACAATATTATTCCAATCCAATTCCGTGTGCACATAGCGTCCACACTATTAATAGTGAGTTTTATGACGTTCAGCAATGGTTCCTCAGGTTGCGGAATCTCCGCCGTGCGGTGCGTAATTTTTCGCATCGAAAAATCTAGAGGGGTGGTTCTACAGACTGCGAAAATAACGATGCGGAGATTCAGTTCTGTGTCTGTCCAAACTAGCGACGAATATGGATAGAAAGAGGATCGAAAGCCCTCTTGGCTTTGATGCTATATGATGACATTGATGATGATGTTGTCGATCTTTTATCTTTGTTAGTGTCAAGTCACAGTGATCGAAGTGACATATTTAAGAATCGAGACAGTGAAGGGGCCTATTTTTGCTATTTATTTAACAAAAGTTAAGGGGTGTCAATCATGAGATCCCGTTTAACACTTGATACCCAAACATCTCAGGATAATTGTTCGTCAGGTCTATCATTTTCGACAGTTTATGTTAAATGTATTATAATAATTTTTTTAACAGTTAGTTTGTTGAAAATCGGTGTTGCGATTATAGGTGTTACTTTATAATCGTTTATCTACTCTTTTTACAGCACAAGACATAATGAAACTGCATGGTCACAATATTTGATGGCTCTTCTCCGCTGGCGGAATCCGCACTGCTACTGCTCTCAGACCAGTATGATTTCTCCGCCATGCGGAACGGAAATTTCGGGATGCGGAATCGCAAGTCAGTGGAACCGCACACATGTATGGGAACTCCATTAAAGCTATGGTTCCACAGGATGCGGAATCTCCGCCATGCGGTGCGTAATTTTTCGCAGCGGAAAATTACGCAGCGAAAAATCAGAGGGGTGGTTCTACAGACTGCGAAAATAACGTTGCGGAGATTCAGTTCTGTGCAAACTAGCGACGGAGTATGGATAGAAAGAGGAAAGCCCTTTTGGCTTTGATGCTATATGATGACATTGATGATGATGTTGTCGATCTTTTATCTTTGTTAGTGTCAAGTCGCAGTGACCGAAGTGACATATTTAAGAATCGGGACAGTGAAGGGGCGTATAACATTCTGGTTTGTAATCATTTAGTTGACAACGAAATTAAGTACTTCCGTGTGTCAAAAGACCAATTTTTCTTTTTGGTTGATCTCATCAAAGATGACTTACCCACCAACACTACTAATCGAGACATACAACCATTGAATGCCGAGATAAAACTAGCGTGGTACCACTAAGGTATGTACCAATATTTAATATTTTTGCTATTTATTTAACGAAACTTAAGGGGTTTCAACCACGATCAGATCCCGTTCAACACTTTGATACCCAAACATCTCAGGATAATTGTTCGTCAGGTCTACCATTTTCGACAGTTTATGTTAAATGATAATAATTTATAATTATATAATAATTTATTTAAGCAGTTAGTTTGTTGAAAGTCGGTGTTGCGATTATAGGTATTACTTTATAATTGGCTCAAATGTTGTGTATAGGTAAACGTGACCTAAACTAAACAAACCATTACTTTTATCATTGAATGTATTCTGGTGTGATTGTGTGCATACGTCTTCGCTAATTTCTCAAAAACCCACTGACATGCGATTTACACATCATGTTGGTCAAGACACCAACTCGACAAGTTCTTCCTCTTCAGTCGAAGAAAAACGTTCATCTATAACTCTTTTTACAGCACAAGACATATTGAAACTGCACGGTCACAATATTTGATGGCTGTTCTCCGCTGGCGGAATCCGCACTGCTACTGCTCTCAGACCAGTATGATTTCTCCGCCATGCGGAACGGAAATTTCGGGATGCGGAATCGCAAGTCAGTGGAACCGCACACATGGGAACTCCATTAAACCAGTGTCGTTTTAATTCCGCAGCGGGAAAAATCGCACCGCACGGCGGAGATTCCGCATCCTGTGGAACCAGGCCATAAACCAGTGTCGTTTTAATTCCGCAGCGGAAAAAAATCGCACCGCACGGCGGAGAAAGACTCCGCATCCTGTGGAACCCGTGGGGGGCGTTTGGACGCGAGCAGACACTCACAGTTGAGATGCCGTAGTTCCCAGAGTCGCCACGCGGCGCGCTGGGGGCACCGTTCGGAGGCTGCTGGAACTGTGTGTGTTAGCTGGGGGTGGGATGGGTGGGTGGAAGGGGGGAGTAGGGACGGCCGCACCAACGCCACAACCACACCACACCACTCACCAGTCACTAGTCCGTCCCTTGTACCTGAGTGCTCGCAACTACACAAGGCTCTCGCGGCACATGCAGCACCATTAGCCAAGCGAGATAAAAGTTAAAATTGGCAGCCAACGTAAACTCTGTATAGACATTTTTCCAATTGGTCATTATTTATATTATTAGTTTGAAGAACATGCATTATGGTTTTAAGTTAGGCCTATGTTCATTTTTAAAAGTAAATAAGATGTTCTCTCATTTATAACAATTAAACACTATAAAAATGAATGAAGGTGTTACTAAACATTGTAAGTGAATGCAGTAGTGAAAGCAGTAAATATTTTTTCATTGATGTTAAACAAAACCAATGAGTTAAACCCAGAATAAACTACTGTATTTGCTAATGTTTGATTAAGGTTTACAATAAAATATAGTAAATTTAGAATTCACAAGGGAAATGTATTTCATCAAAAATAAACATTAAGATTGGTGATATTTTTTATAATGAAAACTTTAAAAAAGTCACAAACTTGAAGGCCTAATTAACTTTTTTTCGTTTTTCCTGGGCCATGATTATGTAGTCAGGGTCTCTAACTCTCATTTCCCTTGCAATTCTGCTGTCCGCAATTTCAGGCAACATGCAGTCCATGTAAAATCTTTTCAGTTTAGGAAGCATTACTTGACGCCATAACTCACTATCAATATAGATCCTTTCGATAAACAATTGTTTAATCGCCGTATACACAATCAGATCACACCACTTCCTCCCAGTCACATTTAGCTGTCCCTGAATTTGAAAAAAATAATTGTGCCTTTTCTTAAGACTAATTATTTCCTCCTTGTTTATTTCTAAGCAGAGGGTTTTCTTTTCTTTTACACATTCTACCAAAGGAGCCTTCACTGAAGGTAAACATTTCACCTCAACGAGTCCTTCGTCGCCAACTAATCCGTCCGGCGAAGCGCCCAAAAATGGATATGCGTTATCAATAAATAGGCCGCATTCTTTGACAACAACATTGTGCTCTTCCTCGTATTTAGATATGGCTTCTTTTTCATGGAGTCTTCCAAAAACAACTGCTGCACTGTTCAGGTTTTTGGGATATAGCAGGTTCTTGACCAGGTTGTGGCACGGTGTATGGTCTTTCCGTTTTACGATTTGCCCAAATTTCGAAGCAGTTAACCTATTTTTTCTTTTTTCCTCCCAAAGGCTGTTGTTGTGTTGTCCAATTGTATCCTGCTCAAGTTTTTCACTTTCTCTAGCATCCAGCTCCAGCAGTTCTAGAACACTTTTCTTTTTTATCTCTAGTTCCTCTTCAGACACATCTGGTTCCGTAGCACTCGGTCCGTAGTTCTTATCATAGGAGTTCATTTGGGATGATTTCCTTTTTTTTGGCTTCTCAACTGAGTACCTGAAACAGATTAAATATATATTCATAGCTACAGAATTATTAGACGTATACGTTAGTTTTTTTTTTATTATTAATTACAACAAAGTTATATTGTCATAAATAGGGTACTATACAAGACAAATACTGGTTTTGTTTGCAATAAAATTTACTAGATAAAATTTTGTTGGTTTAACAAAGCATAATTTATTTTTAAAATGCTTTTGAATTGGTTATATTTGTATTCAATTGAAAATTGATGTTGCTCAATGAATTGTTGAAAAAATATATATTGCATGTTGAAAGTATTGGAAGATAATCGAACCTCGAACACATGAGATACATTTTACGTATATATTTTGAACATACCTTAATGCCCTTCTGGCACGTGTGCGTTCTCTAGCTAGGATCTTCCTCTTGAAATTCCCACCCGGGCTTCGGCCTTGAAACCTCTTCCAGGGACTGAGATGCCAACTGGGTCCTTTAGTATGGCTAAGGCCAGCGGCAAAACACCTGCGCTTGTATGAGCCTCTCGCGGTGAAATTAATCCTTTTGCCTCCGATAAACTTAGAGACCAACCCCATATATCGTTCCGCAGCATTGGTCGTTTCATTCAGTACTAAGGTCTCTGCTTTTCTTTCAAGTTTGTCGACCAGCTTCCTTATTTCTGTAATAAAGTCAGGGTCTAGTTTATTTAACATGTTTTCCTCTTCATCTGACTGATTAACACAATATGTTTGTCTGCAGACACTATGATCTCCAAACACATGGTTCGGAGCATTCTTCAAATCTTGCCTTAATAAGGCGATGTCCTGCAAACTTCTCGTGGGGCCAGCATGTTTGATTGCCGCTCTGACCCCTTTCACTAATCGCTCCAGGCGAGTGATTGTTTTCCCTTCAGGAACCGAGGTTAAAATCTTCCGCGATTCCAGAGGGAATTTCGTGTTTGTACATAATTTATGAAGACCGTCACTTAGACATCTTGTCATGTGATTGGCACATTCCACTTTCGTTACAAATCGCCCATATCTACACTTCTCTTGTATCCTGGCAAATACACTGCTATCGCCGTCTCCGATATAATGTTTATACACCAAACCATATTCAGCCTCACTTTGTCTAAATGCCTCTACAATTACATTGCTCTCCATGCCTGTTGATGGACCATTGTAATTTAAAAAACATTCATGAGGCGGCGTTTCTTTTTTAGCAGTTTTTGCTTTGGTGCATACATAACAAAATTTGTTTCTAACACCTAAAAACAATATTTTCTTTGTTTCGGCACCAATAACGATTCCCTGAAATATAAGGAAAATATTAGTTAACATTATACAAAGCAATAAACCCAAAACTCAGAATACAACAAGGTAGCCTACTGAAATGAAAATATAACAAGTATAATACAACCTCAGCAGTAGATTCTAAATTTAAATGAAATGCTTAGAAAATAAACTAGACGGAAGTTTGTAAAATGTAATTGTAATTTTTTTAAATTTAAAGTTACAAATTATGCAGTACTCTAGTTTTGGTTGTTATTTCAGCTTCAATTTTAAGAAAATGACAGTCAGTATATACTTCAAATCACCAATGTTTTTGGTTCTGAAAGTAACGTTCATCTCTGTGGTAAATTTCAAATTACAGTAGAGGTTTGACAACAGATTAAAATATCACTGTTAATATAACGTTTATACGTTCACTGGTTTTTGGCCTTTATCCAATTTATTTTTAGTTTGAATGGTTACCGACCGTTAAAGTGGACCAAAATGGGTTTGAAAGTTTATGACAAACTTATAGGTGATAGAGATAGGAAATTGCTTATTTTTGTTTTGCAGTGTTAACATACCACGCCTGATGAAGAGTTCATCCCGTGTCCATATGACCGTTTGGCCCAACCGCCATCACCAATCACAGTAATGAACGGTACACCATTTAAATAGTTTCCCTTTTCTATAGCGATTTGCTTTTCCTGCTCAGCGTTTTCTTTCATTTTTTTGATCATTTCCTCTTCCCAAACCTACAAAATATAAAAGAAAACATTGAACAGTCAAGAACAGTAGCTAGTTAGACGTGGTATAACACCTGACATGGTATCAAGGACAAGGCATGGTATTATGTGTATCCATATATTGAAGCAATGAAACAGAACTGTTGCACATAGACAAATAAAAATTACTTTAATATAATGGATAAAACCCGGATATATTAAAACGGCTAGCATGAAGGTTATTGAAGGTAATATTATTCATTTATAAGCATAGAGAAATATAAATACATTTAAGTAGCCTGTACATATTAGCCTAACACATTTCTATTAGCTCTAATTACTGTAACCAAACGGCTCTTAATTTAATCAATTAAGTTATTGTATAGAAAGTAAACATTTTCCACAATAAGCAATAAAACAAAGATATGTAATATTAAAGTTTCATTACTTTTTAAAGACTTTTACTCACCTTTCCAATTTTATTTTCATGAGCCCTAAATTTCTTCGCCGACATTGCAGGTACATCTAATATACTCAATAATTCGGTTGCTTGAGAGTGGCCTATGCCTACCGATAGAGATCCCCAAACAAGAGCATCGTTTGCCTCATTTTTATTGGTATCAGGTTCACTGGTAACTGTAAATTCTTTATCACAGTTATCACAATGGTAAACAAACTTTGAAAAAAGGCCATTAACAATCTCACGATCCAGTCTATATCTACCCATTGTGCAATGTTTTCCATGATTGGCCACTATTTCGAGTTGAAACAAAATATGGTTGATGTCCACTAGCCTTCTGCCTGAGACAACGTTCGCCTCTTCAAGCTGCTCAAATGGCACGCGCTCAACTAAAAGTTCTGCTAAATCATCACATGTACTGCCGTCATCCCCGCTACGACTAGATGTGTCTATATCCATGTCTTCGTCGACAGAGGTTGTTTGGCAATTCAATGGTGTGATTGGAGCGTTTTGAACCGACCTAAAAAATTAATACATAAATTAGCTAAATTTATTCTTATACTCATACGTTATTTATTGTTTGTTTCGACCTTGAGGTTGTCTCTACGACAATATGGGAAAGACTTTGTATTAGCTCAGTTTTTAAATAACCATATATACATATTACCATACCTATACAACTATGCCTATAGTTCACCGTACCAAACTGTACTATGTGTAACAAAGAAACGAGAACTTTAACATATAAAATTAAATCCGGACCCTGTTAGGTATTTATTCAGGGGAGGTATAGATGAGCTCACGATGACAGCTGTGGGCTTCTCATTAGCTGAGGGAACACCATTACCGTAACAATACGAATTGCAGCCATCGGCCTCGGTGGTTTAGTGGTTAGCGTGACAATAATACACGATATCAGCATTCCGACACATACTTTCTCCCATAAGGTTGTAAACAACCTTTATCATGGGTAAGCGGTGAGAGTAAATATGACATTTTATAGTAAAAAATCACAAAAGTCACAATAACTGTTAAACTGTACTTTTTACGGTAATGGGATTTGTACCATTTTGTTCAGAATGTAAAGGACTATTACGTACTTAATTAAAAAAACATTTTTCGGGTAAATTTCGAGAAAATCTGATTTCCCATTATTTTATGGAAAAAAATCATTAAAATCACAATAAAAATATAAAAAACATGTCTGGAAATACCATGAGCATACATAGCAATTTTCATCATAACCGGACTACATGTGTGGTCTGTGGCTCTGTACACATAAAGACACACATCAGACATCACTTCGAATACTGTACCACTTTTTTTGGGTTCAGGGGGACCCAAATAGAAATACACTGAAAACTTTGACGAAAACAATACTTTCTCCATACACTACATATACGGGGAAGATATTAAAAATGTAAATTTTCCAAATACGTAAAAAAACAACAATTAAATATGATTTAATTCAAATACAACTTACCTGGATGCCACAAGACGATCAAAAATTTCCTCGCTAGTTTCTTCGGAGAGATTTGAACTATTGTTAGTAGTGTTTACATCCTCGCCCTCGCGTTTCCGTTCATGGATTCTTCTAAGCACTTTCGAGCGTTTACTGCGTTTACGTGGTTTGTATTTACTATGCGGTTTTTTGGTTCCCATCGCACCTTAACAATACTAACAATAACCACAAACAAGAGAAACAAAATTTTATTTCCTTAGTCAATGCTATAACACAATCACAAAATATAACTACAAAATACAAAACACGTGACCGGTGACAGGTTGGCAGCAGGTAGCTGAGAGTAGGTAGCGCGCGGGAACCAGGGTAGGCGCGGCCGGTGCGGGGGTTGAGGAGGGAGGGGCGTGCGCCCGCGCGCCGTGAGTGCGCGTATGAGCACTGTACACACTCACATCGCACGCCACGCTGGTTTTACGTTATTTCTGTTTTCTTTCCAGTTTCAAAACGCTTAAGAATTTTCCATTGGAGTATTTTTTTATACATTCTGTACATCATTGGCTTTGTTCTGATATGTGTCTTGTCTCGATTCATTTAAAAATAAACAAGTTATCGAATTTTCAAAAAAAGGTACTTTTTTATTTATAAACGATATGGGAAATAAAATGTTTTAGCTTGTAAAGATATATTTTTTGGAATTTTTAAGACTAGTTTGGTGAATATAGTCGAAACCGTTTTTGAGCTGGAAAGCAAACGGAGTTAGCACTTCAAAGCCCCATAACTCTCTTATTAGGCCACTTAAAAATTTCAGGTGACATTTGTTCTTACCCTTATAAGGACCCTAACAATTATACTTTAAAAAAAAAAATAAAAAAAAATTTTTTATTTTTGATCGAAAGGACTGAAACACTGAATGAAGAAGAAGTAATGAAATGAAATGAAGATAAATTTGTGTACTCACTTCACTTGTAGGTTATGTTATCAGGTGTTTGTGTGGGTCGTGTTGTATTATTGTATTAATTATTTAGCTATAATGTTATCTATTTGTCTTTAATAATTAAATTGTTTTAAAATGTTTCGTCCCAACTTTATTACTACACATTTAGAAGAGAAAATTTTTTCATTAGAAAAACTCTGCTGGGAAGTTAATTAGCAAAGGTATGCATTTCCATTTTGAGTAAGTAGTCCTTCACTGTTTTAAACCTCTTGCCTCTTACTTATGTAGGCCTACAAGGATATTCTTGTGCAACACCCAATGGTCTTAAAATGTTTGAATAATGACTCAATTAGTTGAAATTGAGGAAGGAGTTCAATACAGTAACTTATACCTAGCCTAGTAATATATAGCCTAGGTTAAGTTAGTAGGCTATGAGAATGTAAAATGGGTAATTTCATCAAGGCCAAACCAACATAGGCCTAACATATTAGTCTGTTGAGTAAGTTAGTCCTACATGTCTTTCCAACTTTTCATGGTTGTAGGCCTAGTTAATTTATTGGTACGTAGGCTAAGTTTTGTGTGCAGTTTAGGTTTGTGTAGATTTTATTCATTTCTAAGGTCTTTTTAAGTTTGGACCTATAATCTAACTGTTCCACTGTCATTGCTCGACCTTTTAGCGAATTTCCCATATAGGGAATAAGCTATTACCGTAGTACTCATGGTAAGACCTGGACGCGGGACCGATTTTTTTTTTCGTTTTGAGGTCCCTAGAGGCCAAAAACACCATCCGTTCAAATTCATATATATATATATATATATATTTATATATTTATATATTTATATATATATATATATATGTGTCCGTCAGCACGATAACTCGAGCAAAAATGATCCGATTTTGATGAAATTTGGTACAAACGTGTAAACGTACGTTTATTCGAACGAGTTCGCGATCCAGCATGATCGGACCATGGGAACGGGGGTTTACGGGGGGTTTTATGGGGTAAAAATAGGTTTTTCTCATTTTTTACCCAAAAAACATAAAATTTAGCAATTTCTTTCCAAACCATTTTGTAGAGCTTAAAAAAACAAATAATTTAGTATATTGAAGCGTTATTACGCGCCTAATGGTTACGGAGAAAATTCAAAAATAAGTAATTTTAAAATTCCCATGTTATTCTTATGGAGAATAAGTAAACTGTTGTAGTTTTCTTGTTTGTGAACAATTTTGATCAAATTTGGAAAATGTTTTCATTTCTTACTAACTATTCACATTTTACAAAAAAAAAAACATTTTTACCCTCCCTGATGCAGCAAACCTAAGTACTTGTTAAACTAATTCTATTTAAATCAAGAATAAAAATGTTATATTTTTAAGTAGACATTTCAGTGTAAATCCAATCAGTCAAATGGAAATTCGCTTAGTCTGCAGGTTTGCTGCGGCGGGGGTATTTGGCAAATAGCCTATAAGGGCTTCGAAGGTTTTCTGCTAGGCCTATACAGGGTGGCTGAAAAGGGATACAGTTTCTTAACTGGGCTATGCTAGTGATGTGCGTATCGATACAAGGACCGCTAAATATCAATATTTTGTATTTGAAGCGTGCTACTATAGTTTTATAGCAACGGTACTGGACTCATAAGGATCGTTAAGGCTCAATATAATCAATCTAGTGTTGCTAGCGATATTCTGAGTTGAATAATAAGATCTTAAATTAATTACTGAGCCAAACCACATCCATATCACAGCCATTTTGATGATCTAATAATTTCTAATGCTTCTAATTTAATATAATAAGGAAAAGAACACTGAAAACTTCCACTCGTACCTTAAGGGTACGAGTGTGCTCAAGGTATAATTTACATATTAAGCTGAAATAAAATTATAGTTCACTAACCCCTTAATCCCCCCCTTTTACTGAAAAGTTAGAACATATTATTAAACATCTTATTCTAAGGTTAACTTATCAATTCGGCGATTCCAGTCTTGACCATCGAAGTCCGTCCGCTCGCCCTGATATCCGCCGCACGACTCTGACGCCCTCCCCGCACTTCATAACCTCCCCCCTTGTTCTCCAGCGACCAGCTGATTTACCGTGACGCGTCTTCGCTGTGATACGTGGGAGTGTATCGATACACCTATAGCCAATATCGTATCGAATATCGTATTGCTTATTTATTAATATAAATCTTATTTTATGGTAAGAAATTTGTCTTCCCATCTTCCTCTTCTCAAAAGAAGTATTGGAAATTTTATATTTTACCCTAATCTTCAAAAACACTGATAAAACATGTTTGTTCAGCTATGTTTTGCAAATAACCTCAAAACTAGGGCCACCATTAATGGAAGTGGGGACCCTCATTGTCCATATTTTCACGGCCGCCTTTAACTCCAGTCCAGGCCGCGGCCTTCGAACTGGCAACGTCGCAAGTGGTGTTGTAACAGCTGATTTTTTTGGAAGCAACTAATGGTATTTGTGTATTTACGAAAGATTGATTACCGTACTGGACTATGACAATATTGACTCCGCTTAAAAATGTACAGATATAGATTTTAATTCATATTGTTTCAATTTTCAATATTTTAATACATTTATGCTCATAAATTAAAAACTAGGGTTGCTTTCAGAGAGGTGAAAGCCAGTTGAGCGGAACAAACGTGATTTGATATTTGTATAAGTAACTAAATGTAAAAAGGTCAATAGATTTATTTACTAATGCTGGTTTTAAAGATTAAAATTATAATAACTCAAATTTACCTCTTCGAGAAGTGCATTATGGTAGTTTTGACCAGGAAAATATTACAGTAGTTGGAATCTGATATTAACATCCAAAAAGTAGGCTAAAGTATAAAAATGAGAAAGGTAATTTAACATTCAAATGCAACGGTAGCCTACAACAAAAAAACATTGGACTACATTTTTCACCCTTACAATCGGTTAAAGTATTTAAGTATAAAAAAAACAGTAACTATAAAAAAACGAGTATTAAAGTATAACAACAGGAGGGGAAATTTGACATTTAAATTCAACCGTGTAACATAAAATGGCTGAAATGTAGGCCTAAACATAAGTAATAAGTAAACATTGCATTCAGCTGATTTAAGTGAAAACAGAATAATATAATAAGTAGGGAAGACATGCCTTAAATATACAATGTAGATAATATAATTAGAAATTAGTAGCCTACTTCTGGACAGGCCTAGACAATTATCCATACCGTGGTTAAAAGTGTACTTCTATAAGCCCAGGTTTACTTATCAACGGTTGTAACTGGACGTATGTATAGTCCGTGGCTTGGCAATCAAATAACAGTATTTATATAGGATGGGCTACTGTTATCAACATTTGAAATAACTGAATTGTTACCAAATTACTGTTTCACAAAATGCAGATTCCATTTTCAGCCGAGCCATTAAAATGAGGATTTGCCGAACAATTATTAATATTACAGAATAGTATATATAATGATATACAACTTTTCACATTCCATAATTATATGTTAGTTTTGCTATGGTCAAAGGTACAAATCCAAAAGTTCTCTTTTCTTTTGGTCAGTATGTAATAATTTGCTAGAATCATTGACTTTATATAAAGTCAAAGCTAGAATACTGTAGATGGTTTGTTAAGTTAAGACCATATGCAAGCATTTTTGAAATCGTTTCCCCGTTTAACCTTAACCAACTATTCCATTCCAAAAGTTAAAAAATTATATGGTGCAACACAAATAAACAACCCGATCACCTACCTATAACTGACGGGTGGCGTCGTCCTGTAATCCAGCTACATGGAGGTCACGGATTGTGGAAATTTATAGGCATGCGCTGTGGATGGGATACTCCCTGGTGTGGATTAACGTCCGCACTAGTGAGTACTACTACTATCCGCAGTACTATCCTGATAATTAGACCAATTCGTATATACCAAGGAAAAATGTGGTTCGGATTCCACTATAAACTGTAGGTCTCTTAGTTGCCATTAGCTGTTTGGGCTATTAATTAACAGCTGTGTCTAAGGAATGTCGGCCTTAGTCACTAACAAGACTACAAGATCGCGCCACTCATCCTACACTCATCTCCATTCATACTTGGCTTAAAATACCTACATAGTATGGTCACCGGGGACGCGCCAAGGTCCGCGGCCAACAAGGTCTACGACCACCAACCTGACCTACGATTGGTGGTGCGAAATGTCCGAGCTGAACCAGTTCCGTGACGGGTGAAGGGGATGTAGTCGTGTTTGCTGCCGGTAGACCTTGTTGCCAGTGGCCAACGCATCTGTTAGGCTGGTGCGGTCAGGACAAAGTCTCCTTTACATAACTAATATGCATTTGTTTATTGATACTATCATTATCATAGCATTTAAATGGGATAAGAGTAAGACTAATACAAAAGTAACCCGTGCTATATATTTGTATAGCATTTTTGCTACTAAGATAAATAAATCTGGTTTCTGCTTATTTTCTTAGAATAAAAAAATCCTTTTGTATTTTTTGAAGTTAATTACCCTTTTCGAAACCCTCCTATAGTAGGTGAATAATTTACTTTAAACTTTGCAATGTTAAATAAATATTTTAAAATCAGAACGATAATTAAACTTTTGGCCAGAAGATATCATAATAAGTTTTATTTTAAAAAATGCAACTTAAATTTTTGGGGAATGCTATTATTGTATTAATTGTAATAATAGATGAGTGAACAAATCTTCTTACTACACTTATATTAACAATTGAGTTATTTGATTTTACAAGGAAATCATTGTAAAAATAAAGCTTGTTATACATAGCCGGCACTTATTGTATATGTATGGCTGAGTACCATACGAAACAACGCCTGCAAAAACTAGTATAACTTTTGCAAACCCCGCTGTATTGTGGGATGACAGGAACGCCTTTTCCATTCATTTAATCAATGGATTGTTAATCTTTGTTGCTTTTAATAATATTTTATTTATGCGCTGCTATGTTGTAGTTTTGTAAAATTTCTCAAAATGACATCATATTTTCAATTATTGTATTGTACTAGAGAACCCGTGAGGCTCAATGAGCCGCATATGAAACATAACGCCAAGAAAAACATTAAGCTTAAATTCAAATAGTTTTAGTTACATCTTAGAGTTCTTTGAAAACTTATTAGAAACTAATTTTAAATATCTCTATTTGCGTCGTCAAGGCTCACTTACATTACCGGTATTTATGCTCTCAGTTTTAACTGATGACTTCTAATGAATGCTAAACGATCTGCTTCAATTCGAGGTAACATGCTGCAACAAAGTGTTTCCAGAATCGAGAACTTAAGAAAACCTTATATGCCTTACTGATAACCTGTGTTAAGTAATTTAAGTCGAGTCATTTTATTTCTTTGATTTGAGACATACGCCAACCTACTCAAACGAATTTTCTCCGTAGAGTAGAGAATCCTGAAAAATGAGGTGATATCAACCATTTCATGTGCTACATGTTTTAACACAGAATACAGTACCTAATACAAAAAAAAACACACTTATTTTAATAAGGAAATAAATTGAAAGAATAACAAACAAATAAGTACAGCTAAGGTATTTTTAACATTAGGTAGGTATATGGAAAGTTCGCTTTAGAAATGAATTATGACCTTAAAGGGCAATTTACGAAATAATGGATAGTTTGGATAGTAATGGAAGTTTGACAGTTTGCTACAAACACTTGGTTGAAATGAAACATTTTACTACAAGTGTACATGTTGCTCGAAATCGAGCAATTGCGAAGAAGTAAAGTACGGTAGTTGTTTAAAAACAAATAACTTATTTAAAACCTAATAAAAGTCATAATTTCCGATGAGTTTAAAAGACTCAACTCATAGATCACGTACCTAACAGTTCCATATAATCAACATTTCTTGTAAATATTTTATAATTTTTCAAAAGCTGATCTAGTTTTTTAGTGTATTCTACAAATATTTCCCACTTATAGCCGCATTAGGTTGTCCATGTTGATCTTCGTCAATGATAATGTAGTCTGCATGGTACTACCCATTGTTGCCAGTACGTTTACAAATTTCTGTAATTTTTTTACAACGATAACATTTTGTTTACATTACTTAAGAACTGCCTGATTTTCTGCATAACCTCTCTATCACAATTGTATTTGCTTCAATTGGGAATAATTTGGCTAGTTACTGTTATAACGTATGTTATATAATTGAGTACACGTATATTCAATTATATACGTGTATACTCAATGGATAAATTTACCTGAAAAAATGCAGGATTGAAAGGCCTAATATTGTTTAGATGGTTTTTTGTTTCCCTTAAATGTGAATAATGCAAATCCTTCAATGAAAGTTTTATTAAAGTTTTTTAGATGTAGTCATATTATTTTAAATCTCTTGACTTTTAATAAAACATATATTTAATGTCCTTGCCGTAACAGTTTAATTCAGCCTTAGATTGTTTTCCTTTGCCAATAATCATAAAGTTAAGTCCGTGTTTCCTACAAAATAGTAACACTTCGACTAACATCCTTGTTCATTTTTTGTGGGAATATTCATACTGTAGGTGTTCTTCATTATATAGGAGGTAAAATATATCAAATTGCCAAGGCTTTTTCGATTATTTAAATTGTAAATTAAAGTAGTACATTTATTTCATTTCTATTCAGCCAAAATCAGTAAATGAACCCAATGCGTTTCGTTGAATTGAAAGATAAATAACAGCAATTAAATTATACAGCTGATCAAAATGTAAACAATTATGTTCTTCATAAGGAAAACATGGGAACCTTTAAAGCCACTGGGGCAGAGCTTAAGGGACTTTTTCATAAATGTAAGGCCAGTTTGCAGATCTACTCGACACGCTCTTTCCAATGAGACGTCAATGGATAAAATCGGTTAAGAAATGGCGGAGGAGTTCAACCGACAAGGTGTAATGTAGCGTATTAATTATAAAGATTTGAATTTGGGTTGGCGCAAATATTACAATAGAAAAAAGAGAGAGAGCCTGGATGAATTGATATACTAAAAAGAAAACAGCAACAGGGACACTATAACAGTATATCTATCTATTACTTATTTAATACGCAAGCAGGTTTTTTGTGACAATTACTCCTCCGAAACTACTGAACCGATTGGCATGTTTTTGGTATCATTGGAAAGAGCGTAACGTGAAGTTGTGCAGGAAACCTTCTGCTTAGGGAAATAATTAGAGAGTGAGGCCCAGAGGTCCTTTAAAGTTTCGTATTTCTCCATAAGATTAACATGGGAAACAAACACTGTTATGAAATTCCAACCACTGTTGGCAGAAACTAAAAGTGAGAAGAAGAACATATGTTAATTATTGTAAACAGTCAATACGTTTGCTACGAAACTATTGATTTCCTATAGGAAAATTTGCTAAAAAAACCAAGTGTTGCACGTGGTAGGGACTTAAACGTGAAATCTGTCCATAAAGCACATTTGTCTGATATAAGGTTTTTGCGTAACAATTAAGCTCTTAATTAGGACATTGAACTATGATAATTATTATAATTCATTTTTATTTTAACAATATCTATCCACCACCGTAAATGCGTCGATGATATTATTTAGCTACAACTGCAGCGACCCTTGTCGCGGCTGTAGCTACCAGCTACCTGCCGCCGAGAGAAAGCTCGCACCCCAACACATCAGTCTTTGTTTGGGTTTCAAGGAACGCAAACTCTTTGTTCTCTTGCTCGCAAAACTGGACGCTCTGGTCATCGAACCGCCGCGCCGCTCCGCTTCTGCGGTGTTATGCAGCCCACGAGGCTTTGCACCCCCTGTGGCCACCCCGTGTTTTGTAGTAGGTGTTTGGTGTTTGAGGGCATTTGTCTCTCAACAGTTATTCTCTATTAATGGAGATGGTACTCAAGTAAGAGTACCGATAACGTGCCCGGCATGTCATTCCATTGTGGACCGAATAATTAGGGGTTGTTATTTAAATTAAATGAATTGTTGTTTTTACATATTTTATTTTACCCAATCTGGCTGCTTCCATAATTTATGTTACTTCAATTATACATACACTCACTCACATTTACGTACGGAAAACACTTTAATCTGTCATATTATTCGTTATTATAATATGTCGTATTATTATTATATTAAGAATCTACACGCTGAAGAAACACTCTTTTCCATTTTGAAATTCATAATCTCATATGTAATAATTTATTTATCTTAGGAAGGTGGCTAAGGGATGAATGCGTCCTAAAAATAGCCTACTATTATGGAGGGCCCACCACGAAAAGCAGTTTTCTTTTAATTAAAAAAGTTTGCTTATTGACACTGGGGACATTGGGTCACTTATTCTTGCCCCATAAGGAAGCCAATGGGCCCCATTTTTAGGTAAATCTTCTTCTAATTAAATAACAAATACTTATCATTCTATTTTCACTCACAATTTAATAACTCTTTATAGGTGTATTTAATCTTTTAACGGTGATTGAAGGGGTATACTGTAAGACATAATAAGTGGGCCTACAACGTATGAAATCACTTTATAATGCAATAATCATTTTCGAATTAAATAATGCCAGAGAGGAGATAGGATTACCAAAAAGCTAGCTGAAGCCGGCAGACGTTGTCTTGCCTTTGGCTATTTATATAATTTAAGTATCGAGTAATAAAAACCCAAACTAATTCCAGGAATATTACAAAAATGTGTACGTTATCTTATATATTAAAACGTAACAGGTTTTTTTTATTTCACAGTCCATATTTTATATCTAATGATAAAAGGAATTGCTTTATAGATCTATAGCCCTAAGGTAGACCTGTAATTGAAAGTTACTTTGCGACGACACTTTCTGCACTGGACAAAATAAAATATTAAAAGTGCAGCAGTCGTCGCAACCGTTTGCCTAGGATAGCTCAGCCTACAATGGCTGGGTAAAGTTCCAGGGTCTGCGATCAGGTCAGGGAAACCACTAGGCCAAAAGCCGGGTCTAACCGGTATAGGACTGGCTCATACACGGGCACTGTGAACAAGTCAAAAACAAGTCACCAAAACAAACGTGCAATAATCACTACCAGGCCTACGCCGATTCTCCACACTCCTAGGGGGTCGTTGCTGACTACGCAACTCGGGCTTCGTCCTAACTATCCAATAGTCAAGCCCAGAGTGCCTAAAACACGGTGAGTTACACGACGACTTGCCAATAAAAACCACAACGCGTGTTATCACCAGGCGGGGTCTACTAGGCCACTATAATCCAATACACAACTCTAACGCCCAAGCTAAGAATCAAACAGTTCACTCAATAATCGTACCACATAATAATATACAAGTACACTATAGGTAGAGTGACTACACCACTAGTAGCTGGTCTCAATAAATACCAAGCCAAACAAGCAAAACTAAATGGCAATTGCACTATTAAAATATTGAGCTACTTAGTAGCAGATAAATAAATATTAAATACGTTCCAAACACTAGATAAATATATTATCTGATAGCCGGTACTCCGCTATCCAAGCTACCAAGCTAACGTGTTGGGTTACTAAGCAAGCTGTTCAGGTTAAATTAAAATAATTAAATGATTAATCAATACCAACCCTACTGCTACTACCACTACTGCTACTATATCAACGTTATTGCTTAGCCGGGCTTCTGTTAATAGGCTAATAAAACTAGCTACTAGCCTACTGGCCTCGTGCTTCCAACTACGCACGCTAAATCGTGCACTGTGCAGCCTAGGTTTGTCGGGCCTCAGAGTTATTAGTAATATAACTAACTCTAGGTACAACGCAAAATAATATCTACTACAGTCAATTAAATTATATTATTTGCGCTCTAGCACCTACCCAGAACCGTCAGGAATATACTTTTATTCCTGACACCTGTAAATAAATCCTAACTACCGTCAGGCTTTGACCAGCACGGTTACAACTCTAACTCTCGCAATAAAACCAGATATTAATATTATGAAACTAATAATATCAAGTCGTCCACTCACCTCAAGTGGGTCACGGTCACTGACTTACTACCCAACTTGACACCAACACGCCTTGATCACCAATATCACACCGATGTCACCAAAGCACTTCACGTCGCACTCGACAATCACGAACCACCTGTCCACTGCACGGGATCCACGACTAGAATGTCTGTCCTAGGCTATCCTGAGAAACTAGGATATCCCAGGCTTATCGGCACTGATAAGCCGGGTCAAAGGGCGCTAGCCAGGTTCGCCGCCGCCGCTTGCCTACCTCAACAATCGGTGCGCGGCCAAATAGCAAATATTTACCCCCCTAGGAAAAATAACTCGTTACATCCCCCACTTACATCGGGATGAAAAAAAAAGAAAACGGCCAAAAAGAAAAAAAAAAATCTTTGAACTCCGGCCAAAACAAAATACTCCAACCCCTAACCCAATGGTGAACCCTACACCACAGGTCTCAAACTTAAAACAAAGAAAAACTCTTCTACTCGCCACTACCAGCCAACGTGGTGCTGAATGATTTAGCATCATAAACCAGACGGGGATTTCCATTGCAAGGGCCTTCGGGGTCTTCGTCACCAATTTTGACACTGTCTATGCGGCCACCTTGGCCAGAACAGTAATCACCCACGCCCATTCTTACTACCTCTGTCCCACATGTCACCAATCCGAGGTCTCGGATGACATCCATACCCAGAATCATGTCTATGGTGAGGGTGGGGACGTACAAGGCATCTCCTACCCACCGTCTTCTCGCAGCTTCTCCTGCCAATCGGAATGAATACTCGGCTCTAGACCGTGACCCATCTGCCATCCTTAGAGGAGTGGGTTTCTTGTAAGGCTCTATCCCCTGGCGTTGAAGATGTTCGGCGACTCCTCGCCCAACCAAGTTGACGACGGACCCAGTGTCCAGTAACGCCACAAAAACGCTGCCCATCAGCACAACTTCAACGAAGGGCCTAGAGTCCAAAGTTAGCCGGTCCTCGTCTACTCCACCAACCAGGCTGTTCAGTTTTCCGAGCCACTCGGACCACTCTTCTGAGGTCGTTCGTTTTCGGTGGCCGTGCCCAGTTGACCTCCTGATGTCTGAGCTGGCCTGCCGTTTCCTGCACGACATCCACACTGGTTCACAGTAAGACCGGGTTTCCCACACCCAAAACAGGAGACGGTCCTCGGCTTGCCACAGCCTCTAGCAAAGTGACCAATCTCCTGGCACCTAAAACAACGCACATCCTTTGCACCATCTGCAACTTCCCTAGTCATTACGGGCCTTTGTTCATGGACCCGGTTAGAGTCAAAATCTACTCTCTGCCCAATCGACTTTGCCTCAAGGGATGGTCTCTGAAAATTATGTCTTTCGACCGCGGCCGTTTCAAAACACTTCCCAGCCTTCTTCTTGGGAACATAGGCGGTTTCCAAAACCAGCGCTACGTTTGGTGAAGGAGGAGGTCGGAAGGCTGCCTTCTCTCGCAGATAGGCCTCGTAATCTTCAGCCAACTCCACCATCTCGGCCAGGTTGCTGAAGTCACGCCGGCGTACCATCAGCTTGTACTCAGGACGCATATTGTTGTAGATCAAGTCCAATCTACCATGCTCTGACAACGTACCGCTACGCCTAAGCAAGGTACTTATGGCCACGACATAATCTCGGAAGTGTTCGGTCTCACCCTGCGTCCTTTTCCGGATCTCCTCATCCAAATTCCTCTGATAACCAGGTGGAAGGAACTGGATCTCAAATTGATGCCGGAAAGCTTCAAAAGAATACAGGAGCTCCTTGCAGTTCCTATACCAAAGAAGTGCTGAACCTTGCAGCAGCTCCGGTAGCGCTCTGAGCAGGTCCTCCGACGATATAGAGTACGAGACCATCAGCTCTTCAAGACGCTCCAGGAATGACACAGGGTCTCTACGTCCATCAAACTTCAAACCCCACTTTCGGACCATGTCACATATCTTGGAGCAATTCTTCGGCTCCACCCTGCTGGCCTCATTTGAGAGCATATCCGAGCCTCGAGGCAGCTCCAAGCTAGAAGGCCGGGCTGGTCTCTCAGAACTATCATTGGGCCGCTGCCATCCCTCGGGTCTACTAGGTAACCCAAAGGTTGGCATTGGAGCAGCCACAACAGGGGACGTAGGGTTGGCGGGTCTTCCGAACCCATAGCCGACCTCATTACTCGGCGAGCCCCTCGCCTGTCGCACCACCAATGCAAGTTGTTCTCGAAGAGTCCGGGTATCAGTCTCCAAAGACAACCCAAGAATCTCTTTGACCACCTCTAACTCCCTGCTAAGTTGGTTAGATTCCGTATTACCCAGTACCTGAGGTACGGTTCTCGGGGGGTCAGGAAGCTCCACAGTCGTAGTAGCGGGCGGTAAATATGTCGGTGCAGCAGCCCCAGCTGTACACAGCCTATCATCGCTGTACCGACGGGCATTCCGCTGCTTCCAAAACGACGAAAATCTCTGCCGTAATTCCGCAGAAGTCCCAGTGGTCACCAAACCATACTGGTCCATCGTTCTCATGAGCTCCCCTTTCGAGAGGTCATAGATCCAACCCACGCGACCGTCCCGGGGCTGCAACCCCAAGGACATACCCAAGCGACCGTCCCGGGGCTGCGACCCCAAGGACATAGTCGCTGGCGCGGAATAGGTCAACGAAGTTGTCACCGTCGTAGCCACTACCGAAGAAATTGTCGGCCAAACGGGCGAAGACGCCGGCCACAATGACGATGTCGTCATCACCGACAGTTCGGAGCTAACCCCAGAACTAGTCGTAGCAATAGCAGACGTAATAGGCGTACCGCCCAGCACAGACGTCGTACTCGTAGTGACAACCATATTTAAAACTCAAATACCACGACTAATCCGCAAAAATAAGAGCGAAACCGATTAAAATCTATTTAACACCGTACTATTAAATCAAACCCATTATAGGTGTGAAAGTCAAACCACAAATGCACAGTAAGGGTTCTCACTCAAATAATATTCAATGATAAAGCTCAATTAATTAGCAAAATAATAAATCAAACCAATTATGGGTGTGAAAGTCAAACCACAAATACACAATAAGGGTTCTCACTCAAATAATATTCAATGATAAAGCTCAATTAATTAGCAAAATTTAAATTACTAACTAATATCTATGTATACAACCACTAAATAAATTAGGGTTCACAACACACCACGCTGTAACAGAAAACAGGTTAGGCCTACCCAACCGACTATAAAATCACAGCAGGTCTGCCTAAAACTCTGCTCAACAGCTCAGGTCCGCAGCCAATCTGCACAAGTCCGCAGCAAATCTGCACAAATAAAATTATTTTGTTCGGGCGCCGTTAATATGTCAGCAACTCAGCACCTCTGCCAACCTCAGTCCCTGTTCGCAGGCGCCATCTTGCGACGACACTTTCTGCACTGGACAAAATAAAATATTAAAAGTGCAGCAGTCGTCGCAACCGTTTGCCTAGGATAGCTCAGCCTACAATGGCTGGGTAAAGTTCCAGGGTCTGCGATCAGGTCAGGGAAACCACTAGGCCAAAAGCCGGGTCTAACCGGTATAGGACTGGCTCATACACGGGCACTGTGAACAAGTCAAAAACAAGTCACCAAAACAAACGTGCAATAATCACTACCAGGCCTACGCCGATTCTCCACACTCCTAGGGGGTCGTTGCTGACTACGCAACTCGGGCTTCGTCCTAACTATCCAATAGTCAAGCCCAGAGTGCCTAAAACACGGTGAGTTACACGACGACTTGCCAATAAAAACCACAACGCGTGTTATCACCAGGCGGGGTCTACTAGGCCACTATAATCCAATACACAACTCTAACGCCCAAGCTAAGAATCAAACAGTTCACTCAATAATCGTACCACATAATAATATACAAGTACACTATAGGTAGAGTGACTACACCACTAGTAGCTGGTCTCAATAAATACCAAGCCAAACAAGCAAAACTAAATGGCAATTGCACTATTAAAATATTGAGCTACTTAGTAGCAGATAAATAAATATTAAATACGTTCCAAACACTAGATAAATATATTATCTGATAGCCGGTACTCCGCTATCCAAGCTACCAAGCTAACGTGTTGGGTTACTAAGCAAGCTGTTCAGGTTAAATTAAAATAATTAAATGATTAATCAATACCAACCCTACTGCTACTACCACTACTGCTACTATATCAACGTTATTGCTTAGCCGGGCTTCTGTTAATAGGCTAATAAAACTAGCTACTAGCCTACTGGCCTCGTGCTTCCAACTACGCACGCTAAATCGTGCACTGTGCAGCCTAGGTTTGTCGGGCCTCAGAGTTATTAGTAATATAACTAACTCTAGGTACAACGCAAAATAATATCTACTACAGTCAATTAAATTATATTATTTGCGCTCTAGCACCTACCCAGAACCGTCAGGAATATACTTTTATTCCTGACACCTGTAAATAAATCCTAACTACCGTCAGGCTTTGACCAGCACGGTTACAACTCTAACTCTCGCAATAAAACCAGATATTAATATTATGAAACTAATAATATCAAGTCGTCCACTCACCTCAAGTGGGTCACGGTCACTGACTTACTACCCAACTTGACACCAACACGCCTTGATCACCAATATCACACCGATGTCACCAAAGCACTTCACGTCGCACTCGACAATCACGAACCACCTGTCCACTGCACGGGATCCACGACTAGAATGTCTGTCCTAGGCTATCCTGAGAAACTAGGATATCCCAGGCTTATCGGCACTGATAAGCCGGGTCAAAGGGCGCTAGCCAGGTTCGCCGCCGCCGCTTGCCTACCTCAACAATCGGTGCGCGGCCAAATAGCAAATATTTACCCCCCTAGGAAAAATAACTCGTTACAACTTTTCACACTGGTTAAAAGAAGTTAAAAAAACTACCTCAACCTCACTACTGCACACTTTATTCGGGTTGAAATTTTCAATAACAAAGGTGCTCTTGTCTTTTCCAAGAAACACTGAGAAATAAGGACATTAATGCGTTACCAACAGACATACACACACAATAGCAGTTAGGGGATTTGCTACGCTTTAACCAAAGCAAATTACAAACAAAATAATTATTTGAAAGTTTTGATAGTGTCATCAAATATTATGATAATCGTTTTTAGGCCTAATCAAACTGTAAAATTTGTGTAAATCCGTTGGTAAATATATAAATAAGTAAATAAATACACAGTCCACAAAAAATTTATTCGTTAACAACGCCAAGCTTTAAAAATTCATGATGGTTTGCTAAAAAATCTTTCAATAATGTTTTATCATTTCATAGCATAAACTAACATTTTGGAGTCCAGACAGAAAACGCAAAAATTATACAGTAGGACATCAATTAAATTTAATAAGAAATAAGGTGCAGCACTAACGATAACTATAGTTGTAAATAGTGATGTGTTTCTACATAAAAATGATTCTTACTGCTACCACCGGTTCTAAGGAAAAGTATCAGTACCATAAACCAACGTTTACATTTAAGAAAAGAACTATAGTACTTGCAACCAATTCAAACTGTCCTTCTAATCAAACTGTTTTATATAGGTTTTAATCCGTTGGCAAATAAATAAATACACAGGCCACAAAACATGTAACATGTAACGTTAACAACGTAAATAGTCCAGTCAAGGAATGAGGTGTAGAGTGCGTGAGCAGGTAACTAAGCGATTCCTTCAGAAACTTGTTCAGGGGGCTTAGGGTGTTAACATACCAAAAGTCCTGACTCCTAGGTGGTGAGCCAGGGGGTGGAGAGGGGAAAAAGGGGGGGAGAAAGGTACGCATTTTGGGTTTTTTGATTATATCTCGAAAACTATCAACTTTTTGTATACTATAGTAAATTATAAAATTGAAGAAGATTAAATTTTCTACAAGAAAAGTATATAATGTGTTTATTTTGGTTCAACAGATTACGAGTTATAACTTATTTAATTGATATCTTATTAAAATACTCCTTCCATAAGAAATACATGTAAATTAGTATGTGAAATGGGGCGAATCCTATCCGCCCAAAGGAAATATAAATGATATTCTGGAAATCTTTACAAAATTTCCAGTAATTTGACACTTTAATCATTAAAATTGATCCAAAATTAAGGCGAGGGCGAGGTAACAAAATTTCGAGTTTTGGTGTTTTTTTATTGGAAATATAAAAAAAAACCTTAAATCATCCCATTTTTAAACGCTCACCCTCGCTTTAATTTTTGACAAAATTTCATGATTAAAGTGTCAAATTACTGGAAATTTTGTCAATATTTCCAGAATATCAGTTATATTTTCTTTGGGCGGATAGGATTCGCCCCATTTCGCATACTAATTTACATGTATTTCTTATGGAAGGAGTATTTTAATAAGATATCAATTAAATAAGTTATAACTCGTAATCTGTTAAACCAAAATAAACACATTATATACTTTTCTTGTAGAAAATTTAATCTTCTTCAATTTTATAATTTACTATAGTATACAAAAAGTTGATAGTTTTCGAGATATAATCAAAAAACCCAAAATGCGTACCTTTTCCCCCCCTTTTTCCCCCCTCCACCCCCTGGCTCACCACCTAGGAGTCAGGACTTTTGGTATGTTAATACCCTAAGCCCCCTGAACAAGTTTCTGAAGGAATCGCTTAGTTACCTGCTCACGCACTCTACACCTACTTTTGGATCATTCATTGACTGGACTAAAAGCTTTAAAACTCACTATGGTTTGCTAAAAAAAAACTTTCACTTGATGTGGTGCAGTACCGAAGTTATTAATCTCCCTTGGTTTTAAATGTCTTTTAAGTTTTCTAGAATCAAAGTTATTTCCCAATAATAGCATTAATTGTAAGCAACTTTCAATGTTAACATATTAATGACAGTTTGAAGAAACCACCTTTATCCAAACAAAGGTTTCTTATGTAAAATATTACGTAATCTCTCTCTAAACGATAATTGGTACATATATCTAGCAAATATTCGGAGGAAATGTGACAAAAAACGCACAAATCTGGGGTTTTGGACGTTTGTAGTTTTAGTTCCTAAGTAGGAAAAGTACCGATATCGTTGTCGAAATGTAAGTAGTAAAAACCAAAAGTGACACATTGGAAAATTGAGTTTAGCTACATCTGTAAGTTAAACCTCTGTTACGATCACAGCAAAATCAGAAAGATCTTCCACGATCGCAGCAACATCCACGATCACCCAGTCATCCACTGCAGCTGTGATTTTTTACTTTGCACTTACCACAACTGTCCTTGAAGCGCCGTCAATGAATGGAAACCTTTTTTGTAAGGCACAACGTTTTTAATCTCACTTGGTTTGGATGTGCTAACAAAACTTGATCGGAAATGGTTGCGGTATTTGTAAACAACTTTTACTGTAAACATATCAGTGACAGCTAGAAGTGAGAACTAATCCAAACAGCTGATCGTTATTTCATCAAATGTAATAGTAAACATTAGGAGAAAATTTGACAAAAATCGAACAAAATTGGGTTTTTGATAACACGTTATTTGGTGTTCAAAGAAGCGAGGCCAGGTTTTTATAGCCAAAGACACTCTCACCAATCCAGTAAATACAGACAAATGATTAGAACCTTGATCGGTACTCTAGTTTTCTAGGAGTAGGCCGCGTAAAATGACATTTTGGCGTTACAGACGCAACCACAGAATGGACGGACAAACAGATAAACAGACATACAGACAGAAATTGAGATAAGACTCGTTTCGGCTTTCTTAGCCTATGAAACGTAAAAATAACCAAAAACTGCATGATTCTAAGCAATGAACAGACAAAACTGTAATTTTATTTATATAGATATTTAAATTATCTCTCGTCCTCTAACCGATTAAATAAACGTATCAATTATTAAAGCATTACACATAGTATAGAAAGTCAACCCTACGTATGTCATTTCATTTTCATCCAAATGCTGAATTTGTGTCGAAAACGCTGATTGTTCAGCTGTTACGTTAAGCAAATTGTATTATACCAAAACCTAGAGTAGAATGATAGCGTCGGCTGCTGGACTTTTTAAAATTTTAAACTTAATTTAAAAAAACTGAAACCCTTAACTAAAATTGTGGCTTCGACATTCCCTAACACGATCGGGTGACATTTAATTGCGAAGCATTCGTTTTGGCTTTGAAACTGTCAGATATTGTATTTGCGAAGGATTATATGTATTCCTATACAGTAATAGTTTTGCTAGCATATCTGGAAAAATGCACACTATACAGGGTGTTGAAAATGTCTGGAACCAACATTATATCTGGTGAGTGGTTAAAGAAAAACAACTGATATTTTGTGTACGGATATACTATGGTTTTACCTATCTTTTGGTGCCTTATGCAATTTTTTACCACTTATAGGGAACGTCCTGTGGAGGATGCAGTAAAAAGTTTTAATGGAAGCCTATGGTAAATGATACATCATTTTAAAGGCCATTTTTTTCTGAGTAAGGAGCCATAAGTTTCATCTCAAAAGGACCACCCTAGCAAAAATGGCGACTGTTTGAAATTTAAAAACCCACTTATAGGGAACGTCCTGTGGAGGATGCAGTAAAAGGTTTTAATGGAAGCCTATGGTAAATGATTCATCATTTTAAAGGCCATGTTTTTCTGAGTAAGGAGCCACAAGTTTCATCTCAAAAGGACCACCCTAGCAAAAATGGCGACTGTTTGAAATTTAAACCATTGCTATTTAATTATAGCAACATCTTTCAATTATTTTCAAAAACTTCAAACAGTCGCCATTTTTGCTAGGGTGGTCCTTTGAGATGAAACTTGTGGCTCCTTACTAAAAAAAAATGGCCTTTAAAATGATGTATCATTTATCATAGGCTTCCATTAAAACTTTTTACTGCATCCTCCAAAGGACGTTTCATATAAGTGGGGTTTTTAAATTTCAAACAGTCGCCATTTTTGCTAGGGTGGTCCTTTTGAGATGAAACTTGTGGCTCCTTACTCAGAAAAAAATGGCCTTTAAAATGATGTATCATTTACCATAGGCTTCCATTAAAACTTTTTACTGCATCCTCCACAGGACGTTCCCTATAAGTGGTAAAAAATTGCATAAGGCACCAAAAGATAGGTAAAACCATAGTATATCCGTACACAAAATATCAGTTGTTTTTCTTTAACCACTCACCAGATATAATGTTGGTTCCAGACATTTTCAACACCCTGTATATGCAAACCAACTCCTGTTCTGAATATAAGCATTGACTATGAATCCTTAAAAGACAATGCATCTAGTACTAAAAAGCGTACCCAGCAAAATATCCTAGCGGAGATTAGCAGAACTAGTTCAGTACCTCTATGCGGTGGCGTTCCTAGCGGCAATGGCTGGAAACTCGTGTTGTAAGTGCTGCGCGCGCACGCGTGCATCCCCGCTCCGCTGCCGACACTCCAGCCAGGTCGCGGTCCTCTTTGATCTCCCTACCGTCCGACTCACCGGCGCCGCCACATGGTCACAGAATATATGGCATGGTTCGCCTCCATAGGCCCTGCGCGGTGATCGATCCCTTCACAATATTCTCTAGGCAAACGCGTGGTCGTTTTTATATATCATATTAATTATATATAAATTAATGTATTTATTATATGCATTATTATTATCACGTACACAGATTTATGCTATATTCGAACCTTCGTAAAAATAGATCCAGCTGTCATTACTGCTATAAATATGGCCGTTACAAATGCTGGTAGATTGGTCATGTACAGCAACAAAAAGCTGTAATAAACATTGAGAACTGTCAAAGTAGGATTGTTTTGAGTTATGTTTATGTTTTAATAAGAAATATGTGATTTTGTGCATGTAGAAATTTGTGTAGAAATGTATGGGGTAGAAATTGGTTTTTCCCATTTTGACTAAAAAAACATATGATTTAGCAATTTGTTTCCAAACCATTTTGTAGAGCTTAAAAACCCAAATAATTTTGTCTATTGAAGTGTTATTATTCATCTAATGGTTACGGAGAAATAGTTATTTGTGCAACTAGTGAGCAAAGGGAGCAATTGACTCACTCGAGGAAATACTTAGGCCTAATGAGGAATGGTTTCCCGAGTGAGGCAATTTCACTTTGCACTCGAGTTGTAGGCCTACATTACATTTTTCCTACAGTTACCATAAAACAAATACATTGGTAAAGAAACGTGACATATTTTACACAGAAGTGAACTTTTAATATGACATTTAAAAACATAAACTTAGAAGATAAAACTACAACATTATACAACAGATTATACAACAATACAACAGCTGTTTATGAACATTAATTAAATTGATAAAATACATACACCTACATTTCTTACTTAACTGTATACCCCTACCTTGTAGCCAATTAGGTAGTATACTTTAATTTAGGATGAATCTAAATTAAGCTGGTAGTAGAAGTGAGATAAATTAAAAGACAAAGTAGGCCAAAGATGCATTTATTTTACGGATGTCAAATTTCTCAAAATACACTTTCCAAATGAAATTAAATATCCAGTTGTTACTTCCGAAAATTATACTAAATAATAAAATAGTGGAAAGATCTTACTTTAAACAGAGACACTGGTTTAATGGTCAGAACAGGCACTAGCAGATACCATGCAAACTAGAAGTGGTGCAAAAAGCTACTGGACCAATCATAAGAAGGTGAACAAGAAGTGGTAGTACCAAGAAGTGGTTGATTTCTGTAATTTTCTACAGCAACCACAACTTAGATGACCATATTTCCAGTGAACTTAAAACTGACAAAGTTGAACCTAGTTATCACTAACCACTACCAACCCTACAAAACTAAAACTTCTAAACTGCTGGTCACTCTTTCTTAATCTTTCTAGCCAATGATTAAATAATATTGTTTTGTTATTTCAAATAAAAACTAACTACCATCGGTACAACTGCAGTATTTAAACTTTACAATAAAAAAAAACTTTTTTACCCTCCCTGTTGCAGCAGACCTAAGTTATCGTTAAACTAATTATATTTGAATAGGTAATAAATATGTTATATTTGTAAGGTGACATTTTAGTGTAAATCCAATCAGTCAATTGGAAATTCGTTTAGTCTGCAGGTTTGCTGCTTTGGGGGTGTTTCTATGGTTTAAACGCAAAGAACTAGTAACTGCAATACGCATTTGATACGTATACGCCTATCCCGTACGAAGGACCTTTGCAATACCTCTATATATTTTAATATCTTTATATATTTTAACAGTGCAGTGACTAAAAAGGTGCGTTTTATAATATATATCGTTTGGGCGTTGACTGTATATAGTTGACAAGTTACGGTATGGGCAACGTCGGCTTCCGCCAACAGTGGGGGTTGGGTTGGGGGAAGCTAGACCAAGGACACTTCGCCCGCCCCGCAGTGCCACTGACTGTGAGCGCAATCCAGTACTCCAGTAGTTCTTTAGTTCTTTGTTCTTTACATCACTTCGGTTTGTTTGCTGAGTTGAGACTGTCGAAAGTTAGTTTATTGTTGCTTTGTTCGTTTATGGTTAGCTGCAGAAGTGAGTGGCACTTGTCCGCCAGGTGAAATTTTCTTTGTAAGAGACAGTGCATTGTATTTTTGAAATAATAATAATAATAATTTAGAAAAATAATTACATTTGATTTTTAGCAGCAAACGTCTTGATTATGTCAGAAAATGGAACATTTGCCGCTCTTACATATTTAGCACAAATTGTGAACTACTTTATGATTAACACTCGACGAGTTATTTTGAATAAATAGTCATACCATACGACAACCAATTGTTGTGTTCTGTAAGGGCTGATTTGTTTTATGGTTACTAACAGCCAGCGTCACTTTGTGACTACAAAATCCGTGATATAGCCTATTTGAAATAATTTACGGATTTCTATTGCAAATCTTAAAAAAAAGAAAAAAGCTAACGTAAGTTCTTATTTACAATTTATACAAATAAGATTGCAATATTTTACTTGAATTCACTACATCACCAACTCTAACGATTTTCGTATGGATGTAAACGAATTTGTAGCATTTTTATCTGTTGTTATGTAAACAAATTAAAATCTATATAAATAGAATTACAGTTTTGTCTGTACATTGCTTAGAATCATTCAGTGTTTGGTTTTTTTACGTTTCATAGCCTAAGAAAGCCGAAACGAGTCTTATTTAAATTTCTGTCTGTATGTCTGTTTGTCCATTCTGTGACTCCGTCTGTAACGCCAAAATGTCATTTTACCGGCCTACTCCTAGAAAACTAGAGTACCGATCAAGGTTCTAATCATTTTTCTGTATTTACTGGATTGGTGAGAGTGTCTTTGGCTATAAAAAAATGCCTCGCTTCTTTGAAAACAAAATAACGAACCACCAAAAACCCAATTTTGTTCGATTTTTGTCAAATTTTCTCCCAATGTTTACTATTACATTTTATGAAATAACGATCAGCTGTTTGGATTAGTTCTCACTTCTAGCTGTCACTGATATGTTTACATTAAAAGTTGTTTACAAATAACCATTTCCGATCAAGTTTAGTCAGCACATCCCGCACATCCAAACCAAGTGAGATTAAAAACTTTGTGCCTTACTTACCGGTTTAATTAATCGCAAGTGCAACGATTGTTCTTGAGTTTTGATAACCGGGGAAAATGCCGTGAATTAGTGTTGTATCAGTGCAAGGAAACTTACATTTTTTTTTATCATCGTCACCAATACCGTAGCTTACAAAGGTTTCCACTCATTGACGGTGATTGAAGGACAGTTATGTAAAGTGCAAAATCACAAGTGCAGTCAGTGCCGGATTTACCACTAGGCCGATTAGGCCGCGGCCTAGGGCCGCAAGCAGAAGGGGGCCGCAGAGGATTGAGAAATAACATTATTTAGATAAAAAATATATTTTTTTACCACCAGTTTGCAGCGATCACAGGTGACCCTAATGATGTCTCCGCGGACCAAGGGAGATGTTCACGATTTTGCCACGGCCGCGGGTGACGGCACAGAAAACATACTACTACAACCTTATAGTATAAGGTTATATTAGTATGTTTTCTGTGGTGACGGCGATGTGTCCTCATGATCGCAGCCCGCGGGAGACGTTCAAGAATTAGCCGCTGTCGCGAGTTGTCAATGATGATGTCCCCATGATTACGGCCCACGGGAGACGTTCACGATTTAGCCGCGGCCGCGGGTGACGGCGATGTGTCCTCATGGTCGCAGCCCGCGGGAGACGTTCAAGAATTAGCCGCTGTCGCGAGTTGTCAATGATGATGTCCCCATGATTGCGGCCCACGGGAGACGTTCACGATTTAGCCGCGGCCGCGGGTGACGGCGATGTGTCCTCATGGTCGCAGCCCGCGGGAGACGTTCAAGAATTAGCCGCTGTCGCGAGTTGTCAATGATGATGTCCCCATGATTGCGGCCCACGGGAGACGTTCACGATTTAGCCGCGGCCGCGGGTGACGGCGATGTGTCCTCATGGTCGCAGCCCGCGAGAGACGTTCAAGAATTAGCCACTGTCACGAGTGTCGATGATGTTGTCCCCGTGATTGCGGCTCACGGGAGTTGTTTACGATTTCGGCACGACCGCGGGGGACAATTATGATGTCGTCATGATCGCAGTCCACCGGAGATATTTTTAACACGACTTTGCCGCGATCGCAAGTGTCGATGATGATGTCCCCGTGATTGCTGTTTCGCGGGAGATGTCTACGATTTGGCCACGGTCGCGAGTGTCGATGATGATGTCCCCGTGATTGTGGCTCGCGGGAGATGAGGGTGATGATGTCCTCAAGGTCAAAGCCCACGGGATATGATTTCGCCGCGGTTGTGACTGATGTTGAGGATTATGTCCCTTTGTTGCAGCCCGCGGGGGATGTTTACGATTTTGCCGCGGTCACGGATACCTATGATGGATTTGTCTTGGTTTAGGAGAGATGTCCGCGATCACGGGTGTCGATAATAATGTCCTCTAGATGCATAGGAGATATTCACGATTACTTCCGCTATCTCAAGGAATTTCCACCACAGGGGGAGGGCCGCTCAAGTAATTTGGCCTAGGGCCGCTAGTACCCTAAATCCGGCACTGAGTGCAGTGAGTGGGTGATCGTGGATGTTGCTGCGATCTTGGAAGATCTTTCTGATTTCGCTGTGATCGTACCGTAACGGAGGTTTAACTTAACAGATGTAGCTAAACTCGCTTTTCCAATGTGTCACTTTTGGTTTCTACTTACTTACATTTCGACAACGATATCGGTACTTTTCCTACTTAGGAAGTAAAACTACAAACGTACAAAACCCCAGATTTGTGCGTTTTTTGTCACATTTCCTCCGAATGTTTGCTAGATATATGTACCGATTATCGTTTAGAGATTACGTAATCTTTTAAATAAGAAACCTTTGTTTGGATAAAGGTGGTTTCTTCAAACTGCCATTAATATGTTAACATTAAAAGCTTCTTACAAATAATGCTACTAATGGAAAATAACTTTGATTTTCGAAAACTTAAAAACTTTTAAAACCAAAGGAGATTAATAACTTCTGTACTGAACCACATCAAGTGAAAGTGTTTTTAGCAAACCGTAGTAAGTTTTCAAAGCTTTACGTTGTTAACGTTACATGTTACATGTTTTGTGGCCTGTGTATTTATTTATGTATATATTTGCCAACAAATTAATTAACACCTATAATACAGTTTGATTAGAAGGACAGTTTGAATTAGTCGTAAGTACTACAGTTCTTTTCTCAAATGTAAACGTTGGTTTTTGGTACTGCTACTAGTTCCTTGAACCGTTGGTTCCTTAGAACCGGTGGTAGCAGTAAGAATAATTTCAACATATCACTATTTTCACTATTTATTTATAAACACTGCACCTTATTGCTTATTAAATTTAACTGATGTCTTACTGAATAATCTTTAGCGTTTTCTGTCTGGACTCAAAAATGTTGTGTGAACTCAATTCTGTATTTGTGTGTGTATGTCTGTTGGTAACGCATTAATGTCCTTATTTTTCGTGGAAAAGACAAGAGCACCATTGTTAATAAAAATTTAAACCCGAATAAAGTGTGCAGTTGAGGTTGAGGAAGTGTTTTAACTACTTTTAACCTGTGTGAAAAGTAACTTTAAATTACAGGCCTACCTTAGGGCTATGCCTCATAGATCTATACTGTAAAGCAATTCCTTTCATCGTTTGATATAAAATATGGACTAACACGATCGGGTGATATTTAATTGCGAAGCATTCGTTTTGGCTTTGAAACTGTCAGATATTGTATTTGAGAAGGTTTATATGTATTCCTAAACAGTTATAGTTTTGCCATCATATCTGGAAAAATGCACACTAAATATGCAAACCAAACTCCTGTTCTGAATATAAGGGGTCTTTTATAGTATTCGTGGGTTTTAACTTACTACTAGATTCCCGTACGTAGAACGGGCAAACAGCTAGTGTTGACATGAAAAAGTTAAGATGATTGACAACTGATTGATGATTGATAGATGATTAATAAACTCTGAAATGGTAAAAGCCTATTGGACGAAGGGCTTTCACGGGTTATCATCTAAACCCACAAAAGGCACATCTAAATAATTGGAGCTTTAAAATTGATACCCAAAATGCCTAGGAAAATAAATATTTAGGGGTCAATGTGCTGAATACAAACATCCAACAAATTCTTTTAATAATATAAATTTCAATGGTATAATATATTTGGGAATTTACCGCTAAGCTAAAATCCATTCCGTAAAAAATAATTTTTACTATATTTCAATTTTTTTATATCCCTGGATGCAGATTGAAAATTAAAGTAGTTCTGGGTAAATGGGTAGTAGGGGTATGGTGTTGGTATATGTGTGTGTAAGTGTGAAAAAATGTGTGTGTAGGTATGACAAATTTAATTAAACCATAGGAATTGGGTAGGTAACAATGCTCGGTTGCGGTCATAATATAATCGCATCGTTGGGGTACGATGCAGTATCAGTGGAACTGGAAGTACGGTGAGAGGACAGAGAGTGAAGGGACTGTGTGGTGTACGTGTAGGTACGTGCGCGTGTGCGCTGTAGCGATTAGCGAACCGGCAGCACGGCGTACTCTGTCTAGTGTCTGTACTGCGAGTGCGCCGAGTGCGGGCCGGGCCGCCGGGCGCCGGGCGCCGGGCGGGAGTGCGCTGCCAGCACTCTCTGGCAGAGAAGGAATAAAACAATTGACGCACGCGCTGTCTTTCGGAGGTGCAGACCAACTAACTGAACCCACGGACCTGGCTCAGCTCCGGCCATTACAATGGGCCCGTATGTATGCGTTGTCTTTTAAGGATTTATAGTCAATGATATAAGGTTTCAACTTACTACAAGATTCCCGTACGTAGAACGAGCAAAACAGCTAGTACAAAGTAAAATTAAAATAATAGATGTTCTAATTTATTTTTTCAACAGTCTATAAAATCTTTAGTTTGTTTTAGTGCAATATAATTTGTTATAACTAACAGCTGGTTGAATATACAAATATTCTAAGAACTATGAGGTTAGTTTATGAACGAGTTAGTTTATGAGTTTTGCATAACTCGAAATATACGTCAATAAAAATGAATGCCGATTCTTGATTGCAAATCTGTAGTGCGTCCATACCTTTAGTTTGAGGCCAAAATTATGAAAATCGGCCGAGTAGAAGAGCTAACCCGACTCGGAAAAGAAAACCCAAATAAATATTATTATAGATGGCCATAGGTGGTTTATCAGTATGCATAATCTAATCATACGAAACCTTTTGTGTTAATAATTAAACGGCTTATTGTTATTTGATTGATTTGTCTTTAATTAACAAATGTAATAATGTTGTCGTTGACAATTTGCATTTGTGTTTAAAGTGAATTATTATTCTAATGTTATGTGCTTAATCTGTACCATTAATATTAGTGAGTAAAGTGGTGTATGGATTTCAAAACCATTAATAATCGTGGAATAGATATGACAATTGAATAATTATTTTCTCGTAGCCAAGCAAGTGTACGGTAATTTGTACAATTACTACTTTACAGAAAACGGTCTCATTAGTCAGCCCGCAATACAGCAGTGCTTTGGTAAAGTATCCTACATTTTGCAGGCGTAGTTACGAGTGAAGTAGTCTCCAGTTGTCCGCCGCACCGTTTGGTTAGGTCGGCCAAACCAAACTGTGCGACTCAGAGGCAAGTGGGAGGGATTGTTGGTCTCATGCTCCGCCGGCCGCAGACCTTGCAGAAACTAGCGCGGGGGAGATTGACCGCGGTGGACCTAGGTATGACTCCATGGTCACCATTTCATAAGAAAGTATAAAGTATACCTACACTATACCTTCCTAATCTAACCTTACTTCAAAACACTTAATGTAGTCACGAATACTCATAAACCCCGACCTACCTCCCCACATGCCTAAATCAGTGTTCAATCTGCGTTTTATCAATAAGTGTAATAACTTACTGTACCGTCGATGTAATTAAACATAATATAACCTATGAGGTATTATCGGATTAAATACCGATTTCGATGCGGTTCGATATATCGCTTATTAAATCCTGATTTCTAACATTGGCTGTTTCTAATCAGCTGGCATCACAAATAGGTTCCCAAGAAAGTAGTCACCGGTCCGTATCCCTCCGCTCCTTGTTTATGCTCCGCGCATTGAGAAAGTAGTTCAGTATATTTTCTCGATTTTCAGTGAATTCCGTGCCTTAAAAAATGTTTTAACGGCATTTTCTTGTTTATTAAAATCATAGGAATGGTTTAAAATCGTTTAAAAGAAAAGTATAGAAAGTTCAGAAATACCTTATGATTCTCTTGTTTACATTTTTCTTGTAAACAAAAAAACTGTCATAGCTACTTTAGTCCCATAAGCCCAATGTTAAAAATTTTAAATTTTAAGTTCGTTTTAAATTGCATTAGCATTATCTAATTGAAATTTGTTTGTTTACAAACCATCTCATTATTAGTCTAAGTAGTCTTGTTAAGTTTGGCTGAAATGTGTTCAGCCGTTATTGAGTGATGGTGTTATATTGTTTGCATTGAAGTTGATCCCAAAGAGCTTCGCTCAATTAAATCAATAAAGTGTGAATTAATGAGCTGATGTCACCTGTCTGCCATGTTATCTTATGGGACGTCTGTCACTGAACAACACCACTTGCAATGTTGCCAGTTCTACCAGGCCTACCAGGCTACTATTTAATGTGTAAGTGGCATACCCACCATCATTATTAGTACTTTTTGGTCCAATTAATTAACTTATCCCAGTGTAAAAACTAGGAAAACAATAACAAAATGTTTTCCAATTAGAGGGTTTACAGGAATTTGGAGGTTATGTATGTATGTTTGATACAAATAAAAAGACACAGGAAGGTCTTATAATATAATAAGTTATTAATAACCTATTATAACCCTCTTCACAAGCTTGTAAGTAACATAGCCTAGTATTTGTCTATGCAGCTTGTATATTTGAGATATTTAATTTTTTTATATAAATTATAAATAAACAATACGATACGATATTTTATCCGATACAGATAAAAATCGATACATGAGGATACGATACGATACACCACGTTCCGATACGTATCGATACGCAGTATCGATACATTGACCCGTATCGCCCATCACTAGGCTATGCTAATATTGATTGAAACTTTCGATTTGATTAATAAACTTTCATGCGAGTTTTTCACCATCAGCAAGTTTGGTTGGTTAGGTTAGGCTATGATAGTTTTATTTAATACTTGAATACTTACTTACTTGAATACTTGTTGTCTTAATCTTTGAACCAAAGTATATCGGATAGATTGCGTCGTTATACTAATATTTACAAATTTATTAAGTTAGGGCCTGTATACAAAACTTGCTTTACAAAGTAGATAAATCTTAAAAACTTAAAACTTGAAACTTAGGCTGTGGTAAGCGTGTCTGTTTCTCAACCTGGCATCAAAGGATCATAACTCATAACTCATTTATTAAACCAAAATAACAAATACAAAATTTGCATTGGTCATGTCAATTAGAACTAAAATTAGAATAAACAATAGATGTTGCTTCAATAACTTAAAACAATTACCAATCATCATTTGATCATAATTGACAACTTGTCAAGACTATACAGGGGCCTATTTGTGAGCAAGTTCTTCAGCTCGGACTTAAACGCTGTACAGTCAAGGTTCCTTAGGTGGTTTGGAAGGGAGTTGTAGATTTTGATAGCCGAGCGGGGGTGTCTCCTTAAGGTAGGTATGGCTCAAGCGGCAGCAAGGCATATCCTGGTCATGGGCCCTTCTTATTCCATACTCATGCCTACCACCTCGGGTCACAAAATCACTAAGGTTTTCCTTTAGCAAGACCAGACTATTAAGTACGTACTGGCTCACCACTGTGAGGATTCCCAATTCTTTGAAGATGGGTCGGCAATGTTCTCTTTACCTAATAGATATATTAAAAAATATCGATTATTAATCAATATTTTCAATTTGATAGTTTCAATCAATATTAGCATAGCCCAGTTAAGAAACTGTACCCCTGAAAAGTAACTTGCATCCCCTTTTAACTTTTTAACCATTTGAGATATTTGAAATCGGTTTGTGGCAACCTTCTTAAATATGAGGGCTACAATAATTATGGTCAATTTTGAAAATTTTGTCCTTAGGGGTAGCTGAAAATTTTTAAATGGCAAGTAACTTATAGTTGAGTTTGGTATAATTTTACAGGTCTTGAGGAAACAAAACAATTGACCTAAAGAAAACCAAAATCGGCCTACTAAGTTAATAACAAAATGGTGCCCTAAAACGTATCAAATCCAAATAACCATGAGGGTGGCTGAAAATTAACTTGCACCCCTGTTAGCCTATCTTTTTAACTAGGCCTACCTATAAGAGATATTTGAAATCGGTTTGCGGCAACCTGTTTAGATATGAAGGGTGAAGAATATGGTTAATTTTCAAAAATTTTTAGGAAATTAAATTTATTTCAAAATATGTAGGCCTATAGGTAATAGTTTTGTCTTTAAAATATAGGGTAAATAACAAGACTCTATTAAAAATTTCAATTAGAATTTTTGAAATTTTTTGTATTTTGCCAAAAACATTACCGTAGGCCTACCTACCCAGATTTAATTTGCATGTATGTATTTATACTCCCCTGGCTCTTCTGAATGAAATGAATAGGCCTATGCATATTGATAGGTTTACGCCATAAGACAGAAGACATTTATTCGTTAATTTTACATGTATAATGCATAGACAAGTCAATTATTTTTTGTAAATACATCTTACGGAAAGGAAAAAAAAAGAAACGTCTTATAGGTAACACTTAAAACATATATTTACGCTTACTGTTACTCACAAAACGGCAAATATACAAAAAAGATGGTAAGTGGTGATCGATTTCGATTGGACACTCCAATTATCATCAGACCCAATAGGCGAATCGCATCAAATCATCAGCATAGCCTATACAGTCCAACCTCGGTATAACGAATCTGAAGGGACTGATCTGAATATTCGTTTTATCAAGGATTTCGTTAAAACGAGATTCGTTATATTGAGGTTAGGTTTGCAGGAATTTCGCTAAGTCGAGGTTCAGAACCAGCATCAGTCAATATAGGTCGTGATTTGATCTCATTAAAACACAATTAAAGTAGCATAGGCTACAATACTTTACAGTAGTACAGTGTTTACATTGTAAAGTAGAACCTCGATTATCTGGGGTACTAAAGGGTAGGAATCTTTAATATTGCGCAATCATGACATTTCTAGTCATTAACCTTGGTACAGTTTACAAACTGTAAGTTTAAAATCACAGCTTACTCCAACCCACCTAAAACCTAGCCAAACACTGTATTGTATAGCAATAAACCACGTAAAGAACAAATCAAAACAGTAGTAGAAAGTTTTGTAAGCTACTGCTCGTGATTGGCCGGTAGGCTACAGTGCTACAGTACTGCTTTAAATCACAGAGGTATGTCAATACTCATCAATATAATAATCATCAACTATGGAATTGGTGTTGCCTTAGTTAAAACAAATCGTATTGAAAATAATAAAATTATTAGATAAGTCTTTATAAAAGTGTATAATAATAGGCCTAGCCAACTTGAAGATAATAAAACCACTCGTAAAAGGAATGTTAAGATACTGGTAACGATGTTTCTATTCTTTCTCTTTGCTTTGTTCTTCTATTTTTTTCTTTCTTAGGTTTTTCATCCTCAAAAAATTGTACAATTGACCATATATACTTATCACCCAATCACAGCTTACTACACATTACGTCGTCATCAGTCCTCAGTGAATGAAATCAGTTCTCGTTCTCAGTTGTGACATAGCGCGCATGCAGCGACGACAGCAGACGGCAGACAGCGATGTGTTAAAATGGAGCAGACGAATGTTAGCGCGAGCGATGATGTCACCTTTCTATTTCATTTGATGAAGAAACTGCTTTTTCAAAAACAATAATGGGGGTGGGGGGTTCGTTGTATCGGGGTTGCAGATTTTTATCCCCCTGGAATTTTACCCCCTGGGCAAACGTGACGTCACAAACCAGGGGGTAAAATTCCGGCCGCGAACTTTTGAGTTTCGCGAAATCAGCTCGATGGATTAACGCGGAATTAAACATATATTTTCATGGTTGTGAATTTAATCAGAACACATAAAATTATAAAAACCTAGAGTGTACGGCCCGGATTTTTACCTCCGGAATTTTACCCCCGGAATTTTACCCCCCGGAATTTTACCCCCCGGAATTTACCCCCCTGGCCAGATATATAAATTAGTGAGAATGATTAATTATCTTCATTCTGTTTTAATTTAATAGCAAACATTTTATTATTAAGTAGCCTACTGTATATTAATTTATTTGTAACATTAACTAATTGAACAAGTTTTTAATTTTAATTTTGAGATTCTAGTATTAGGATTTGATCTTTTAAGCCAACAGTTGTTTAAAAAAGGGGTATGACGTATAAAAAATCAACTGAATGATAATTGTTTCGAACATTTCTTTACAAAATAAATAAATAAAGATTGACTACTAAATAATAAAATGTTTACAATTAATTAAAAACATAAATAAGAAAATCAATCATTCAATTTCTAAAATCAGCCAGGGGTAAAATTCCAGGGGGTAAAATTCCGAGGGTAAAAATCCGGGGGTAAAATTCCGGGGGCTAAAAATCCGGGGGTAAAATTCCGGGGGTAAAAATCCGGCCCGTACATTTTTAGTTGTCTAAACGCTAGTTATATGGACAGGGGGTAAAATTCCGGTTTTTATCGCTAATCTAATTAATCACGCTCTGGCTATTTTCATTAGACTTCCAAATCCGCGGGGGTAAAATTCCGGCCGCGAACAAACTTTTGGCCACTCATGTTTCTACGTCATAGTGACGTCAGCTTTGCCCAGGGGGTAAAATTCCAGGGGGATAAAATTCCGGCGACCCGTTGTATCGAGGAAGAGACGCAGACAATTCGTTAAGAAGAGGTTAAATTCACTATGTTGAGGTTCTGACAATGACAAATTCGTTATATTGAGGTGTCTTGTTTTAGCCGGGATCATGAAAAATTCGTTAAATCATGGTTGTTGATATGGTTTGTTCGTTAGAGGTAAAACATACATTGTGTCTTATGGAGAGTTCTAGGGGATTAAAAAAAAAATCTTTGTATCAAGGAATTCGTTATATATCGAGGTTCGTTGTATCAAGGTTAGACTGTAAATAGGTACCCTACATGGCTACATGGCTTGTTGATAAACCGTCCTTGTCTGAGATATGTGGCTTGAGTTTAGTTTGAATGCAAGTGGTCTAACACATGTACCTATGTGCCAAGAATTTGTTTAAAGCCCACCTTCAGTAGACCTAATTAAGTCCATTGATAGAAGGGAACCTAAATTTTCACATATCTATATGATATCCAAAGCTTTTGAAGGATTTTTAAAGATCCAAGTACAGGTACTTACATCTGGGAAAGTGAAAAGTATCGTCAAAACACATACAGTTACTACTTACAACAGAATATTTTATAAAAAAATCTAACTTGGTCATTTAATATATAGGCTATGTTTTCTCTTGAAAAAGCAGTTAGGCCTACATATTATTTTTAAACATTTATAATTAGGTGAACATGTTTTAATTTTCAATCTGTCCACAAATTATATTCTGATTGAACATTCAGTGAGTCATGGTGAATCTTTATTTTTTGAGTCATCACAACGACAATGTGATATCTTCTTGCATCATAGTGTACTTATGATAATTTTCATACATGAATCATTAGAGTCTTATCTATTGACCATTCATTGAGCTGTTGTCTGACATGGATTTAGCTTCTAAATAGTTTCTGGGCTATTTTAATTCAACAATGCCATTGTATCAAATGGAATGTAGGTAAGTTTACAGTAATTCAGTCTTTGTTATTGGGCAGTTAACTTAGTCATATTTGAAAAATAAGAATTTGTACAGTACTTAATATATTATTGTTCAATATTTTGGTATTAATAAAAAAAAGTTTAATATTGGCCTTGTATCCTTTTAGCTAATTTCCCTATAGGGAAGTAGCTATTACCGTTGGTGGCACGGGAAGACCTAGGCCCGGGACCTAATTTCTTTTTCATTTTGGTGTCCACAGAGGCCAAAAACATTATTTGTTCAAATTTATGGTAGCCTATATAGATTTATACATCATGTATACGACTGTGAACGCGATAACTTGAGTAATTTTTGTTCGATTTTGATGGAATTTAATTTAAATGTGTAAGGCGGGATAAACTTGAAAGAGTTTGCAAACCAGCATGATCATCGAACCATGGGAACGGGGTTTTTATGGGTTAAAAAATGGTTTTTCTCAATTTTGACCCTCAAACACAAAATTTCCCAATTTCTCTTTAGACTTTTTTAAAGAGCTTAAAAAAACAAATAATTTAGTCTTATTAAAGTGTTTTTGTAAAATTATTGGTAACGGATAAAATTTAAAAAATTGTAAATTTAAATTCACATGTTATTCTTACGGAGAATATTGTAAAATGTTGTAGTTTGCTTGTTTATGGATAAATATTTTGATCAAACTTGGCAAATTTATTTATTTTATACTCTTAGGCCTATTAATATTTTACAAAAAAACACACTATTAGTTTCCTTGTAGCAGCAAATCTAGGTAGCCTAACTGGTTTAAAAAACCTAATGTTATTTAAATAGATTTGATTGAAAATCTTATCAATCAGACATATGGAAATTCGCTTAGTCGGAAGGTTTGCTGCAGCGGGGGTATTTAAAAGATTTTTACCAGGCCTACAAATGTTTGTAATACTAATTTTATTTAATTTTCTGGACTAGAAATACATTTTCGCTTTAGTTTTAAAGGTCTATAGGCAACTCATATTAAGTTTTCTATCAACTCATTGACATAGAAATTGTGTTACCTATATGTATCTTTTAAATAATATTTTGACAAAATTTGCTATAGGCCTATAAAAGTTAATGTAAAACTAAGTAAAACCGGTGTTCAATTCAATTAATTTATATACGACATTTAAACCAGTTTATTTATTTAGCCTGGATTTTTTTACTGTTAACTGGTGTTGGGTGGACACTGTTTATTACACGTATTAGTAAGCTTTACATGGATTGCACATGTACGAGAATCGAACCAGCATAATGTAGAAAGACCTCAGATCTACACTGGTCAGTACAACAGCTTAGTCAACTGAATCACCAGATCACTGTTGCCCGGCGTGGACAAGTTTAATAATTACTGAATGTGACACTAGCACTCGACTAGGTTGGATTCAACCATCTACTGAAGCACCAGAGAACCAGCATAATGTAGAAAGACCTCAGATCTACACTGGTCAGTACAACAGCTTAGTCAACTGAATCACCAGATCACTGTTGCCCGGCGTGGACAAGTTTAATAATTACTGAATGTGACACTAGCACTCGACTAGGTTGGATTCAACCATCTACTGAAGCACCAGAGAAACAGCATAATGTAGAAAGACCTCAGATCTACACTGGTCAGTACAACAGCTTAGTCAACTGAATCACCAGATCACTGTTGCCCGGCATGGACAAGTTTAATAATTACTGAATGTGACACTAGCACTCGACTAGGTTGGATTCAACCATCTACTGAAGCACCAGAGAAACAGCAGTATGACTATCACACTGTAAAACGCCGTGACAAACTACACTTTATGGAATAATTCCAGTTAAAAATATGATTGTATCGGTATAATTAAGTAGTCAGGAATTACTTTTACTTCCTGGTAAAATGTTTTTTCCTCCTTTTGTAAATGCAACTAGGACTGAAACTCATTCCTCACACACAGGCTTACTATGTGGGGATCATCCATTTATTTTTAGAATTATTGCAATTTATGTAAAACATTCAATTTTTCATGGAATAAATTATATTTGATTTGATTTATATGTGAAACAAAGAGGAATGTTCTGGGCCCTCTTAAAAGAGATCAACCTTTAAGAGATTTTCAAGTATTTAAAGAAAATTAATGATCATGTATGTTGTTACTGTGTTTGGTTGCACTTATAGAGGAGAGGAAATTAGAGAGATTCAGAGAAGGGTCGTAACTCCCTCTAGGTTTCAGTTCCGGTTCTCAAATGTCAGCATTCAAAGCACCTGCCACATTCCATAAACTTGGCACACAAGGAAAATTATCAAGAAAGAAAAAAGAGAGTTTTTTTTTTTGTAAGAGCAAGGTGATTTATATAGTCAAATGACAGTTTAGGGTTTTTGTCAAGGTCTACTCAAATTTCAAGGTAAGCCAGCGTTAAACCATAAAAACTATCGATAAAATAAGACTATATATTTGGATATACAGCTTCTACATTCTCTTACTATCTTATTTTGACCCGTGGCTTTGATTTCAGATGGGATTCGGAACATAAGTCGGGTGTTCCAAGTAACCTCCAACTGGTAGGAGCTCTTCACTGTTATGCACCTTCTGACTGTTTAATTTCACAGGTTAGTTTGTTAAATTAAACTTACACTAGGCTAAAACCAATTATTTTACGTTGATTTTATTGACTCTGATTAGCATTTTAAATCTTTTAATACTTTGCCGTTGGTTTGAAAAAAAAAATTAAAACCTAATAAACCAGGAAGCACAGTTTTCTTGACTTTAATGACTATCTCAATGAAAACTAACGTGCACCCTCGTTGTGGATTCATTTTACAAAATATGAATCCTTTTCAAACTCCCTACGCCACATGCACTATTGTCTCAGTTTTCTGGATACAAATCCGTGTAATGGATTTCAATAACAAGTGATTTATTACTTTATCAGATTTTTCATCATTATCAGCTACTGTAACAAAACTAACTGCAGGTGAGGACCAGCTAGAATAGTTGTACCGGTAGGGAAAGTGTAAAGAACCATCTGGTCTTGCTGCTAACACTCATTGGAGACTTAAATTTACAGACAACCTTTGTACTAAGGATACAAGTTTCCTTATAAAGTGTTATGAAAAGCATTTACATATTTTTGTTACCTTACAGTTTTGATCATTTGAAATAAAATTAGCTTTTTCAAAACTTATTGTACCTTCATTTTTTTCACTCCAAACAACGTTAGCAACAGAATATTTTGAGTCCACTTGTTGTTTTGACACAACAAACTGCTTTAGTAATGAGTCAGAGTGAGTATTGCTCAAACCCCACCGATCGTCAAGGAATCCACTTTAAGCTTCACCTTTCTATACAATCAAAAAGAATGTCTCTCTTAAGGTTAAGGGATGTATTTCCTAAAATTCTAAACACAGTATGATTTATAATATAAAATATTTGACAAATCAAAAACAGTTCCATGAGAATACTCAAAACACTGTAGAACAAACTGATGGATGATATGATAGGTTCTGTACCTTTTGTATGTCTTCAGTCTTTAGGGTCAAATACATATTTTCAAACCCACATCAAATTGGTTGTTCTATGGATCCAATGGAAGTTTTCTTTAATATTTAAACACATAAAGTTCACATTTAACATTAAAAAAACATTTGATAACTGTTGGCCAGTCACATTTAAACAAGAGACAAACCGACGCAGATTGCATGGCGGACTCAATAGAACTAGCCCACTCCAGTTAACAGCTGACATACCCCCACCCCCATGGTCAATGTCACCGCTTCAACTACGGCTAGTTCCGCTGCGTCCAATATGCAATCTGCTTTGATTTACCCCTCGTTTAACGGTGACCCGGTTTACTGTTATTAACAGTTGTTTTTTTAATAAATAAATGTGAACTTAATGTCTCAACATGTGTTTATATAACGAAGACTTCTGTCAGATTTATGGAGCAACCAATTCAATGTGGGTTTAAAAATGGGTCCTTGACCCAAAACTAGTCACCCTAGACTAATTAAAAGATTGATGACAGACAAAAGGTGCGTAACTCATCATATCATTCGTATAATCTGTCTTGGTGTCAAAAATGTTTAAACTGACGGATACGTTACATTCACCTATGTTGCCTTATAGAAGTTAGGCCTACTCAGGATACACAGCTTTGTCTTTCATGAGACATCTTTACATTTGGCCAACTTGAACTGGTTTGTTGCCCTCTTGTCTGACATAGAATGAAGTAACATATGGAATCCTTTATCGTAGTACCAAAGCAGGCGTTACTGTATAATTTATTGTCAAGCCATCATGCATAAAATTAATTTTGGTTGGGACAGGTAATCTGTGCTCTTTTTACAAACATTGAAATGACCGTCAAACGCTAAGTACTGAATTCAGTACATAGCTTTCCCCAACAATAGTCCATGTTGATTTAGGCTACAGTTTGATTTGTTTATATTAAAAGTAGTTCTTTATTACAGAGGACGAAATATCAACAGTGGTGAAAGAAACCCTAAGTTTTAATTTGTTTAATTTAATGTCAGCTCAGTTTTGTTTGCTTCTTGAATAAATGCATTTTTATTTCGTTCTTCATATTACAACAACCATAAAAAACCATGTATTTTCAAGATAAGGATTTATTTTTAGTCTTTTGCAATGCATTTTCATCACGAAAAATCTAAATATGTTGTAAGACATGAGTGGAAACCTAATTATTGTTTGAGTTCCAGTATATTGTTTTTGAAGATAGTTAAACTTGTCAGTAGTTAAAAGTTAATGTTAAAAACATTTTTAAATTAGAAAGAGACATTTAAAACAACATATAAGTCTACTAGTTTCAATTTGCTTAGTCCAGTCAATGATCCTAACTCATAAGGTTATTAGTTGTCTCTTTTATGGAAAAACTCCAGGTTTTTATTAAAAATATTAACTTTAATACAGTAATGAAACTCATCTATTGTACATTTATAAGTAGACAACATATTTTGCCTGTAATGCCATGTTGCATTGGAAGGTTAAGAGTTTGTCTCTCCCAGGACCAGGTGCTGAGTGAGGAGATGATGTCTCCCGAGGTCACCCATCTCAGTATACTGAAGAAGAAGTGGAAGTACCGAGGAGAAGGGAACGCCAACTTGGTAATAGCATTGCCTGAAGACAGAGTCATCCTCCGACTGCACAAGACCCGCAGAGACGCACCCGTCTCTGAAGACGTTGAGCTGGATGAGCTGAGGCGAGTGTGTCGAGAAGCTTACTTCTGTCGGGCAGTGATGGTCCGTCTCCTGGGAGCAGCTTATATTCAACCCCCGGTGGTTGCTAGGGTGCCCCATGAAGAGATTAGAAAACTTGACCGTCTTCTGATACCGCAGCGACCTAATTACCGCCATCATAAGGGAATCAGCTTCGGTTATGTTAATATCTACCCGGATTATGCCTTGTTACCCGAGTGCTTAACTCAGCACACAGCATCGGCTAGTGAGGAAACACAAGTTTGTTTCAATGTAGAAGGTGCCTCCTCTCTGCCCTCTGCTGACTCCAACTGTCGTGAAATAGATTTAGTTTTAGGCGCGAAGAACAATCCTACCTTCTGCGTAGAGATCAAACCGAAGCAAGGATGGATACCGAATACTCAAACTCATCTCACCAAGTGCACTTTTTGTCTCAACCAGTACCTCAAGCTATCTAACGGTGCTGTCAGTAGAATTAGCCAATACTGTCCTCTAGATCTGTTTTCTGGTGACGAAAAGCGCATGAGTAAGGCCATGAGAGCACTGTTGCGGACTCCTCAAAACAATCTGAAGATTTTCAAAGAAGGTATTTTAGTGTACAGTGACGAGTGTGACGATCTCACAGGAGTTCTCAAGGATTGGTTAAAACCTTCCCCGGACAGTTCGCTTGTAGATAGTTTTTGTAGGTTAGTTCAACAAGTCTTGACCTCAAATTTGCTCGGTTCCGACGAGTTCCCACCCATCAAAGATGAGTTCTATCCCATAATATGTCCTCCGCACATTCATCCTACCAGCGATCACGGAGTAAAAAAATTGCAACCCTGTGACACCTCCAGTCAAGTTCTCCCGGAAAATTGCATCCTCGACCGTATTCTGAGGATACAAAAGCTTCAGACGTCGGACACCAACACCGTCTACCACATGTTGCGGCAAGACAAGAGTTGTGATGATTACATGGTGAACTTACGTGATCCGGACACGGACTGTCTCTGCATGGACACTGTCCAGAGGTACCTGTTGGCCACCACAGCTAAAGACTGTTCTATTCTCATCGCCTTTCAACGTCTCGGGGACGACTCGTCAGTTCCGCCTCAACATGTTGTGGTGGACAGAGACTCCGGGGCTCGGTTTGTGTTTAACATAGGAGTATCGGACTTGGATCCGAAGCCAATCTCTTGTGTTGAGAAACATTACCAGAGAGATGCTGACATCAGGTTTGTCTGCTCTCAACTGAATGCATCCTCGGATCCAAGTACAGACACAAGCGTGTGTAGATAGTGCTTTAGGTTAGTTATTAAACAGCCACCACTCTTGTTTTTATACAGCTCTTCAAATTCACAATCAGTTTTCTCAATTCAAGTAGGCCTAGCACTATACGTCAAGCTTTGTTGAAATTTTTTATAAAGCGCATCTGATATTCCCAGCAAAGAATGAGTCTAATTTTTTTTTTATAATCTACAATAACAAGGTCATTTTTAAATGCTTGATGTATGATAGTATAGACCTACTATGGAAGAGAATTCAATTTGTTTAAATAAATGAGTTGTGGCCGTGTTTTCTCAGTACATCTTGAATTAAGATATTATTTATTGGTTACATAGATTCTTAGATCTGATAATTAAAAAATGAAATCATCATGGATAATTCTATTCCCTAATTAAATCACTGTAGATATCTCCATAAAACCATAAGTAACCGATTAGATACATTTACGTTACCATAACTGACAAACACCCATTAATTGTATTTAATTGTATTTTTAATCGTTCCTTTGTTTTACCATCAATACAGTCACTAAATATGACATAAACTTTTAATTATTTATTTGCATGTTTAGTTTATGTTAGTACTGTAGTATTTATATATGCATTTTAACTTGAACTATTTTATTTATAGATCGGTTATAAACAAAAATTATTATATAAGAATGATTTTACAATATTGCAGTACCCGTGATGATATGATTTTAAAATAGTGTTGATAATAATTGTAACTTTTCTCAGCTGGTTAAAATCATTCTCAGTAATACAAATGACTCAACATCTGTTTTATTGTTATTTATTTAAATTTATTTTGTTTATACCTATGTCAACACCAGGTGTATTACTTTATGTAAGGAAGCTGTCCAAAATTTAGTATTGTTACTATATAATTGCCTACCTGTTTACTGGAAAGTGTTATCATATAACAGTCCAATGGAAAATAACAATTAACTTTTTTCATGATGTGAAATGTCATCCTCGTCCATCACTGTTAATACAGGACTTGTTAAAACTAAAGTAGTTAGACAGTCTCACGTAGCCAATAGATTGAAATGAAATACTAATAACAACAATTTACTGAATTAAAGTAAATACTAATGCTCGTCTATGGATTATAAATTAACAAAAATTTTGTTGGTTGATAGGTCTAATAGTTCATTTTGTTTTAATTTAAACCATAAATTACTATTTTATGGCTATTAAAGTGAAGTTGCCTTTAAATATGATATAATTGTAGATAATTAAACTTAATTTCAATTTGGTTAAGTAAAAAATAATACTCAAACGGTAAGATTCTGTTGGCCTAATATGCATTATAGAACGTAATGCTGTTAATTGTGTACAATGTTGATCTAGTTATAATTTTATGTAAAAATGGTGATGCCCTTAGAGTGTCCTTGGGTCCATGGAGTTCATAAGCTATTAGACACCCTTCAAAAGTCTATGGTACCGTATACAGGTAACAAATTGACAGAACAAATTAATGTGAACTTCCCCCGCACTACATAGAGAGTACCTAGTTGGTTTCTGTACTCGTGGTCGACTAGAAAGTTGTTTTTCAAAGAAAGTGTTTTGTAAAATCAGCTGATATATGCAGATACTGTAAGATACCTAATACCATACAAATAGAATTAAACATACATTGTTAGCAGTGCTGCGGTTAGCATAAGTTCTGGTGTCATAAGTTGCTGGGAGCGCCGTGTAGTTGCGGCGCACGAGATACGTAACTTATGCTAACTGCAGCACTGCTGACGGTCTGTATTTAATTCTATTTGTCTATGCTAATACTTTCTTAGTTATGTTGGCAAATTAGGTTTGAACATGCAATTCTAAGTGAAAGGAATAGTATTATGGTTAAACCATGGCGCAAGTTGTTCCAGAGTGAGTCGTTCAAACCTCCTGGTAGAAGGACAGTTGATGTTGTAAATGAAGCCTTCTCCCTTAGTTTAACTTCAGTAGACACTTATGTTTTACTTTGGTGATTATCACCTGTACTGTTTATGAATAGATTTAAGAAAGATATTTTGACTGAGACCAAACATTTAACTTTTTAAATTGTAATTATTGTGAGCCAAGCCACAAAAAGTTCTTCTTGTGTTACTCATTAGATGAAGCAGGTTTGATTTTCTGATTGATTTCAAACTACAATCCCTGTGTATTTTAATTTATGTGTGATTTTTTTAATAAATCCGTGTGTCTAATACCTTATGAACACTTGTGTGTTTAAGATCACATTCAATTGTACCACTGTCAGACGTACACTATCATGTCAATTATTTATTTACTATTTTAGCTTTTTGTAAGAAAATAACATGTACATTGTGTTGACTGTAATTGTGTGAATGAAAATGTTTAAATTTAAGAATTATTAATTAAGTATTGAATTGTAGTCTGTTGAGCATTGCTTATAGAAACCTGATCGGCCTCTTGCTAGTGAGTAGGGTGGTAATTTCATTTGGCATGATCACTTTGTTCATTGTTTTCGAGGAAAAGGAGTTTTTTCACCGAATTGCTAAAGAAAGGTGAGCAAATTTCGAAGCCTATTTTTAAAATCCCAAAATGTTATAAAATTGATAAAGGTAACTGAAAAACTCCCGACTGGTTTCTATAAACAGCGCTTTTGGGATTCGTATGATTGTTTTAGGCAACTATGTTTTATTAACGGTTGTAATATGTTATGATCAAGTATTTATTAAAGATTTTTGCATGTAATTGAAGGAGCAACAAAACTAGCTCTGTTTACAATGATTGATCATTTAATTCATTGTGTTCAGTAAATCTAATTTTAAAACACGAGTTGTTTATTATTCCATATTTACTCCCAGGGTTGCTTTAGTATATGGGCATGGTGGAGCGTTAGCCTAGGGGCAAGCAATGAGCAAATATGTAAAATCGTGCACCTGTTAGAATTCTCATCCCACTCGGTTTTTGCTCATGACTCATTATTGCCATTGTTTGCATATTGCTACTTGATCTTGCTCTTTCTTTGTCAGTTTGTTCTGTCCAATCTCATTAGGCAGCTTATTATTTTAGTTGTGAATAAGTTTCTTGACCTGATTTGCTAATTAATTCAATATTACCAAATCAATAATTTCAATGACAGCTTTGCTTAATATGATTGACGAAATTTACAAAGCCAAAAATAACAAGCAATGCAGCGTATTGTCGTCATTAGATTATACACAGGCGTTTGATTCTGTAAACCATAGCATGTTAATTTCAAAGTTAAAATACGTCATATTTGACGGTACGGCTCTAGAGTGGATGACCACATATTTGAGTGGGAGATCACAGATTACAAAGGTTGGAAATCAGCTCTCATCGTCACTGGCAAAGACAGTCGGTGTTCCCCAGGGATGTTGTCTTGGTTCTATCTTATTTAATATGTATATAGTAGGTATTGAATCTGTATTGGATTTCGGGATTATGTATTCTTATGCTGACGACTGCCAAATCTTATTATCATACCAGCCTACTTTGGTTGGGGAGGCATTACAACACATGAGTAGTGACCTTTCAAAGGTTTGAGAATGGTCTAGGGATCATGGGTTAAAACTAAACCCTGAAAAATGCTCCGCTATGCACTTTGCCAATGCAGCAATCTATGAGCAGTTGGAAAAACACAGCATCAAAGTCACAGTTGATAATTCAGAGCTATCAACTTCCAAAAGCATTAAGATTCTTGGGGTGGCGGTTGACTCACAGCTGACCTTTTCTAACCATGTCTAACAGATAAGCAAAAGTGTTGTTGGAAAATTAATAGTTCTATCAATAGAAATTGATGGCCATACATTTTAAAAAGTCAACAGTTGTAAATACCTAGGAGTAATTATATCTAACCAAAATACTGATGAACTAGAAATCCAAAGCCGAATAAATTCAGCAAATAAATGTTTTCATGCTTGCAATAAATTACTTTCATCTAAATCTTTGTCCCGCAAAACAAAAATCAGGCTGTACAAAACAATAATTTGCCCAGTTCTCCTATATGGATCAGAAACCTGGAAATTGAATAAAAGAGATGAAAAGAAACTAATAGTATTAAAAAAAATTTTAAGGAAGATTTTTGGACCAATATTTGAGCAAGGAGAATGGATAATAAGACACAATAGGGAATTAAGGCAACTGTATAATAGCACAGATGTAATTGGAGAAATCAAGTGCCGAAGAATCAGATGGGCTGGTCATATATTATGAGGAGGTGAAGATTGTAGACTGGGAAGAGTTTTAAAGGGAAACACTACAGGAAGGCGACCCTGGGGAAGACCTAAGCAGAGGTGGTGGAAGCAAGTGCAAGAAGATTTGGAGAGAATTGGGGCAATGGAGGATGATGCGAAAGACCGGTTAACTTGGCGAAGATTTGTTGGTGTGGCCAAATATCACCTCCGATATAAATGGCCCTGGGAGTAAGTAAGTAATAGGTTTAGAACATTGCTCCCAACAAACATCAAGTTGAGGTTGGTCAAATCCCTGATTTTCCCTACCTTAAATTACTGCCTACCTGTTTTTGGATACAGTTTAACACAGGAACAGATCACTATACTACACAGGCTACAGAATTGCTCTCTAAGGTTCGTATACAAACTTAAAAAGTATGACCATATCACAATTCACCGTAGGATGTCGAATACAATTTCCGTCCAGGAGAGCTGTGATAAGCAGGTTGTCTGTATCGTCCACAAGACACTTATCACTGAGGCACCACAATATTTAAAGGAAAAACTGAAAGCGAGGTCGGCCGTGAGAGAGCGCAGAACTAGACAGGACTTGTTGCTTGACATACCAAAAATTGTTCTTGATGCTGGTAGAAGGGGGTTTTCTTACTTCGGGCCGGCTCAGTACAATGCACTTCCTTGTACACTAAAAGCACTGTCTTACAAAAAATGTAAAGCTCGCCTGAAGAATTTATAATTAAATTTTTATTTTGTTTTGTAGTGTTAAGAATGTTTGTTTAGTTTTAGTCCTGACTTGAGTCAATTTGTAAAACAGTATTGTTACTGAAATTCGCTCATGAATAAAGACCTTATTTATTTATTTTTTATTTACTGTATATAACTATATTTATTAGGGATGGATAGGTCCCAAAAGTTTGGGATATTTTAGGGATAAATGTACTGTAATTCCGATCTTAGAGCGGGATCATATTCAATTCAGTATTTTCTCAAGGCAGCGTTTGTTCCAACTATTAGTTATTTTGTTGCGATCTCAAAAGATGATGACAATGTCTCTGAGACCGATTAAGGTGATCACCAATTCATCGCTGTGGCGGATGACGACAGTTATGTTTTGCGATTGCGAGAGATAATAACGATAGCACGGCAATTACAGTTACGATGGATGACATAGAACAGTGCATTAATGAATAACATTTTTTTTATCATTACTGCCTGCCATAAGCTGGGAAAGTGTACATTTTACCAGTTGAAATTAAATAATATTTTACTGAAGATTTTAATTATACAGTAGAGTCCCGCAAACTCGGCGTAATGTGGACTGGAAGGGTGCCGAGTCTGTGAAATGCCGGGTTATGGGGAACTAGGGTTAAAAATAAGAACAATGCAATTTTAAAGCTTTTAACCGCCTTTTTTTATTTATATTTATATTACAAGTCAGTATTAAGTCATCAGATATAGTACAACAAATCTTTGGTACGAGTTGTGAATGATTTGACTTGAGCTGGCTTGAGTCCATGTTTAACTCGGATTCAAAAAATCACTAATTATCTGAGCCAGGTGATGGCCGAGTTATCCAGACTGCCGGGTTATCGAGTGCTGAGTTTGCGGGACTCTACTGTAATTCATTTTGATAGCCCCAGGATTGCGTTTCATGACTAATAATGGTTAAACGTACCTTGTCAGACAATCCTTATCATGTACGTAGTATCAATTTTTGCTACACTCATATTTCGGTGAATCTTCATATGACTCCCCCCATTGTCAGGCTTACAAAAGGACCCACTTCTTGAGTTGTGGTCAGAATAAGTTTTAACATTTTACACGTAACACAAAATGAAAATACAAACCAATTACAGATAGGCCATCAACTACAGGCGTGTACGTACATTGCCGCAAGCAGGACTGAAAGCAGACTCTGAAGAAAAAAAATAAGTATCCCTTGTTGCACGGAAGGAAAAATCCATTCTTTAATCGAAAATTGGGAAGTACATGAAAACCCCATCCTGAACAAAAAGTACAACTCTGACAATCTCTAGTATTTATGTTTGATATGATAGTTTACTATAAATTGTCTTTGGTGTTGTGAATGTGTGTGTCAAATCATCAAATACCTATGACTAGAGTATTTTTTATGGATGATGCATATCAAGAGAGAAGAGGTCTCTGGCACCTACCGTGTCATACAAAATGCAGGCCTGTTTTTGCCAGAAGACGGAAAAAAGCTATACATTAAAGTTTTCAGACAGAACTGTGTAGATATTAAGTTAAAAAGGAATATTTTCTATTATAAAAAAATAAAATAAGGAAATGCTTTAAAAGTGTTAGGACTTGCTGTCTTTGGATCTGGCTTTCAAACAAACATTCAACTCTCTACAAAACTTAAAGCTCAGAACATTTTTACATTACTTAGATTTTAGATATTTTTTGAAATTTTCTTATTGAACTAATATCATATAAAAACGTCTTTCCTTTTTCGACACCATAATTTGCATAAATAAGGTATATGATGAAAAATATAGTTCCCTACACGGGCAAAAAGTCTTTTTTCAACCTTCGCTCGTTTTCCAACCTCGGTTTTGCCTCGGTTGTGAAACATGAGCTCGGGTCCAAAAGACTCACTTTACGCCCTAGTGATGAAATGTAGCAAATTCCTTCTCGCAAATACCTGCAAGGATAGGGATGAAGTACCAACATACTATTCCGTTATTTTGGTGGAATATGGACAAGTTGTTAAGTTATAGGATGTGTTTTATATTTAGAACGTTGTCTAAAACAAAATCTTGTTATTTTTTGCTGACAGTCACAATGAATTTATATTTTTAATATTTTTAGAATTTATAACATGGGTTGTCAATAAAGGTTTATTTTTTACTTTAAACAAGTTTGTTTTGTCCCGTCTAGATTTAGTTTTTCTCCTCTTATATTCCTCTAAATTAAGGGAGAACACAAAGACATAAGATAATTTATTTCCCTTAAAACACAATTAATTTATACAAAATGATAGTAATACTAGGCCTATGCACCTGCAAACCAGGAGATGTTATGTGCAATACAGAGTTGTGATGCAAAATGTAGTCTTAGTTTTGAAGGCTGCATGATATAATTAATATTCCAAAATAGGTGTGATAAAAATATTATCCGTTTATTTCATAGAACTCATTTATTTTTCAAACGAAGGTGACTCCTCTTATACTTATAAAACATGACTTGTAGTTGATTCCAATATTAATTCGGGGGAAAACATTTTTCCTACGTGCAAAATTGTAATGCAAATGACCAATTAACTAGATTAAAAGGAAACATTTTAAGGATGAGGTCAAATTTAAGCAAATTCCATCTCGCAAACACCTGCAAGTGACGTCGGGGAATTGCCAACATCAAATCGTGGACCGAGAGAGAACAGCTGATGACGCATGTCTATGACGTCATTGATGACAGTCATGTTTTGTCCCGCTTTACTCGCCAATCTAGAAACAGCTGATCGTGTAGTTTGATTGTTCGAAAAGTATATTACTTTAAAAACTACATTTGGTCCAAATAAATTTAATTATCGATGCGAGCTCAAGTTTTATAGAGATAGGCAAATTTAAAATTTTTTTGGAACGATGATGAATAGTTTTGTCGTAATTAAGTATATATGTATGTGGTAAAACTGTACATGTAACTTCTGAACTTAATTGACTGGTTTACCTTTGGCCTCAACCCCAAAAATAAATCCGACAAAACTAAAAGATAAAACTGTATTTTATCACAATGCCACGTAGCCACGTATATGTTTCTTGAGTTTATGAGTTATCGTTATACTTCTGGCAGGTGACCTAACCGTGCAGTGGTTCTAGGTCTAGTATTTGTTCCCCGTGTTCATGACGTAACTGTAAACCAATCTAGAAAGTGATGGCGACTTTTCAAGGACTCAACATAGTCAGCCGTGTAGATATGATAGAAATCACTTAAAATAACTAATGTGGTGAAGTCGCGTACCAGGACAATCAAACTATGGGAACAGGGTTTCTTGGGGTATACACTTTTTTTATCATTTTAAACATAAAAATTTGCAATTTCTTTCCAAACAGTTTTGTAGAGTTCAAAATATATTTGTATGGTAAGCGTGTGTTACTGATTTTTATTTACAGTAGACTAGCTGTTACCCACGGGGTTCACCTCGTTTGACTTCATAAGTATTAATAAAACTATAGATTGGCTATTGGGCTGAAATAAACCAAACAGAATACAATAATACAAACAAACAATCACGCCGGTTTTAATAAGGTAGTAAATTGAAAGAATAACAAACAAAAAAGGAAAGCTGAGGTATATTTTTAACATTAGGTATATGGAAAGTACCCTTTGGAAAGGAATTACGACACTAAAGGGCAATTTATGAAATAATGGATAGTTTTGTGCAAGGTTTCTCGTCATTACGAACATTTTAAGTATATTTTTTATGGAGGTGTGACTTTTAGTTTTCTCAAAAGTTTATGGGTACTTTGGGATTTATATTTGGAGTTTGAGCCCCACATTTGGTCTTAAGTAATCGTTCTTCACATTATACTCATTTTAGATTTCTTGCCTCGTTGTGAAGCACGGACAGAACAACTAGCTAAACATAATTTTGTTTAAATGGGGAATAATCCAGACATTTAAACGATATATTTGAGTGAACGTCCAATCAGGCAAATGGAAATTCAAATATTCTGCAGGTTTGCTGCGGCGGGGGTGCCAAGATTGTTTTGCATACATTGTAATGCGTAGTTCCAATTTGTGTTTCTGTAATTAATCAGACAGAATTGTGATCAAACGGTTCAAGTAAACATTGCTTCCTACCGCAACTGTATGCAAATAGATGAACGTGTGTCTGCTATTGTTAAAATAGGATCAAGGGTCAAAAACGTGACTTCATACTCAGACTTGACCAACAACTCAGCGCTCATCAATGTGTAAGAACAGGAATGCACTGATTGTTTCCAAATTAGTTTAAAAATTATGTGAACTAAATAAAACATGTTCCAACCTATATTAAACATTCGTGAGTTTCTAATGCCCACAATTCTTCTATTGTGGGCTGGTAGAAATGGAACATCGCTTGTTCGCAGTACTATAAAGCTGTGATAAAATAAGCGGAATAAAAGAGTTATTGAATTATAAGAATATAAAAATTTGAATCTTCCAAACGACTACAGTGCAACCTGCAACGCGACCAAACTGGAACTGCACACCTATTGAAATTGGTTATTACTTTATTTCATATGCAATTTTTTTATATCTACGTTCTGCAGCGATGATTGGTAAAATGACAACGATCGTTGAGCTCATCCATATCTGCTTAGAGAGTTAAATTCAAACTCTTGGCTCTTGGGTCGTCTGATTTTGTCATCAAACGGGGAAGAACAGAACGTGGCAAGGTTAGTAAACAAACCGGGAAACAATGATACTTATAAACATCACCACAGCTTACCATTCATTACCTACAACAAACAGAAAAATTACCTATATACAGTATACTGGACAATTTTTTAAGGAAATCTAAACTTGAATGAATGAATTGTCGAGTTCATTATCAATCGATATAGGCTACCTACTTAGCTGTGTAATTTGGAGTAGTCTTAAAGTGGGGTTTCGATTGTTGAAATTAAACATGTACTTGATGAAACTACTAATACCTACTTAAGAAGACTAGTTAATCCATTGAGTAAATACATTTTGTACGAGCACGATTAAAATTAACGTGTAATTTACTTAGAAAAACGTGGTGCGTTAGCGTTAGAATACCTGTCATGTGGTGATGTTTCCCAAGTCAACGATCCCAACCCAATGAATGCTCAGACCACACTTACTAATATAAAGTGTTTGTATTCCAAGAAGATTGTAAATCTTTTTTGCTAATTCTAATGCTTTATAAAGCGATTGCAGTATCAACTTTTATTTTTCAAACTCGGTACTTTTCCTGAAGTAGTTGGGAAATTTAAGTTTATCCGTATAAACAAGTAACCGTGACCGTGTACCCTGCGGTGTGTTTTCCTGATTTTGAGGTTATGTTTTCTGTTTACGCGTGTTTGAGGATAATCAATGCGCGAACGATCAGCTGTGAAGTATATTATCAGCTGATCCAGTGGGGCGGCTCAGTCTCAGTCGTCGCCGAACGACCGGCCAGTGCATTCCGTCCACAGACATAAGGTACGTCCGTGCTTATATACCGGATGAATAATGAAATAATTCGATTGTTATTTTGGTGTGTTGCAGTACAGTTAAAATAATTTTTCCATGTTTATATAAGACATGTGTTTTTTTGCTCTACAGTTTGAGTTGGTAAAGTTAGTAAAGTTGCACGCAAAATATTAAGATATGATTTGATACTTTAAGGGGGGGCTCCACCAAAAAAACTAGGAATTTAAAAAAGTATCAAATTTCAGCTATTTACCAAAAAGTGTTCTACAGTAATTCCTGAACATTTTAATGTATAACAGGTAGTAAAAATATTTTTTATGCAGTGTTATTTTACAAAACAGTACCCCATTACAGGATTTACAGAATTTTCATTTTCAACGATCTCCTACCATTCTTTGAGGTATTATGTTGCAATAAAGTTTTTTTTTTCATGTACCTACTAAATAATAATATGTAATAGATTTTTTATTTTGGTAGAGTTCCCCTTTAAACTTTGTTAAAACAACAAACAACATTGGTGATATATATGTTTCCATAGCGATTAACTAAAGTTTGGTTTTTTATTCGGGTAGTACAGAAAAATACATACCGTACGGTATCTCAAGTTCTCACATACATTATACAATTTTTGTTTTGTTTTGAAGGGGACATTCTACTCTAGGGTACAAACTGTAGAATGGAATAAGCCAAGTTCAGAGAAAAGTGTTGTGATGAATAAACAAAAATATTTCATAATAAAATTGAAAAATAAATTGATAATAAGATTTTTATAGAAATATTTATGTTTAGCAATTCCCAAATTACAGTTTGTAGATGTACATGTATTCTTTAAATTAAAAATTATCTTACTGTACTTACCTACTTAGGTACTGTACCTAACTCCAGATATATCTGTCCCCATAAACATCTGTTTTTTTAGGAAAAAAACACCCACTAAGGGGAGGAATGCATTTGATTTATCATATCAGTCATATTTTTGAACAAGGAAAAATGTTAGTAACTGTACTACATTTATGTCATATTCAACTAATTGTATTAATAATAAAAAATACGGATAACTTTTAGCATTTGATGCATTTATAATTTTAAGTAAGCAAGTACTTTATTTTTTATTTTAACGTCCAAGAACCAGTTTACAATAACTATAAAAAGATGAATTATTCTAACTTTTTTAACAAACATAAATTATTATTTGAGATTACCTGCAATAACGAATAAATACGATTGGACAGTAACAAAAAAGTTAACGAATGGTACTGTTTTGTAAAATAACACTGCATAAAAAATATTTTTACTACATGTTATACATTAAAATGTTCAGGAATTACTGTAGAACACTTTTTGGTAAATAGCTGAAATTTGATACTTTTTTAAATTCCTAGTTTTTTTGGTGGAGCCCCCCCTTAAAGTATCAAATCATATCTTAATCATTACAAAAATGAGCTCACTACATAATCAGGTACAAAGAAATTAGATAAGAAATTTAAATTAATTAACATAAGAAATTTGCAAAACAAATCAATAAATAAACAACCAATAAACATTATCAACAAACAAGAAATACAAATACTACATTTATGCGTAGGGAAACGGAAGAAATCAATTAGTTATTACATTGTAAACCCACTTAAAATAGCAAAAATATTAAAATGTTATTAACAATACAAACATATTTTCAACTACGAAAATGCCTTTACACACAATTAATGTGTTCTTGCAATTTGTAGGCATAAAAGAAGCTCTACTATGTAGTTTGAAGTTTTGACAATGTATTTTGTTATAGCTTGCCTGTGTAGGCCTATTTGCTCGACCAAAAACATTTTTGACCTTAAACCTGTTCCAAACTAGCAATTTGCCAAGTCACTGTAATTATGTTTGTTTTGTTATCCAAGCACATTAGTTGATTTATTTATAACCTCTAATTACCTTATTGTTGTAAATATAATAAGTCGGATGTGAAATAGACTGTTGCAGTTCAAATTGTGGAATTTGTTACTCGGATTAAAGTTTTCTTTCCATATACGTCAAGTTAATTCAATATTTTTATTTGGATATATTTAAATATCACGTTGAAATGTAACATAGTAACTTATAATCTTTCTCACACGTTTCAGAGGACTGCGCAAAAAAAGACCGAAAATGATTATTAAAGAAATACTTTCCGGTCTCACGATATATTAAATAAAAAAATATATAATAATAGTAAATGTTGGATCCGCTAACGCAACTAGAGCTTAGATAGTCATTGTGCTGTTTTCCCAACCATTCAAGGACGCCGCTGAAAAGACGATTTGAAACGGTTGGAATGGTTTCATTTTGGAGCAAAACTTTTATTATTTATGGTTTTTATGCTGAACAATGGTTTAAGTATCTTGCCACCCCTATCTAGAGTTCTTCCTATTAAACATTTAATTTAATGGATTTTCAAAAATTTGGTTTTAAATAGTTTTTAAATAAATTGAGTTAATTTAAAAATCACGTAAGTAAATGTGACGTAAAAATCACTTTACGTTATGTAAGGCATGTGTCAAGTTGAGTATATGTATACATATACTGGGAGGTCCATATATTTTACATGTTTCATGTTGAGAGCTAATCCATTCAATCTTTACCTTGATGTGCCCTGTATAACACTACACACTTACCACACGTAAATTGATGATAAATGTCTGAGATATAAGTAGTTTATACATTTTTGTCTTTTGAAAAAGTATAGTTCCACATTATTATAGAATTGTCTAATTGCAACTTGTAACTTAGTAACCATCCACCATTTCAGTTTAGCTTTATTGCAAATAATTATTCATTGTATCTATTAGACTCTTTAATTGAGAAAACTAAATAACAATTGTTTTATAAATGTGTCTGTATAAGAAGAAGTACCTACTCTACAGAATTGTCTTACTGTGAAAATATTTTAATAAATATTTCCTTAGATTTGTCTACTTTTATTATATGAATTACAGCTTTTTGGTTTTGTTATTTAGTATTATAACACCAAAACTATGTGTTGAGTATGTTAAAATTGAGTTTTTATTCAGTTTGAAAGCTGTTAATTTCGTAAGGGCCACTAGGCCTAGATAAAACTTGATATGTGTTTCAACATCTGGCTGTGTTTCGAAGTTTCTAGTTTTTGTGTTGACAAACCCACAGGTAGACAATTCAACTTTTCACTTGAGTTTCATGTTTCATTTAATATTTTTTTATGACGCTTGATCTGTTGTTTTGTTGACTTCAGTTAATTTAATCTTGGTTTATGTTATTTGTTTATATTAAGAAGTTTTTTTTTTAATTGTTTTGTTTTAATTGTTACCATAAACATTATTGCGTATAAACTAATTTGTTGAGATTGATTGATTGTACCATAGATAAAACATTGTACTCACTAGTAGGTTATCATGTAAGAGAATTTATATCAAGTTTAATCAATTATGGTGGTTTAACATCTTTTGTCAAACATCTATATATAGGTACTCAAGAACCCAACATTTCAATTGTGATTCTCTTAACATTTGTGTACATTTATTTAAATCTGTAATGTTTTGTATAAGTATAGTACTTTTCTGTGGCTCAGTAAAACAGTCTTAAGAAAATAACATAGCCTCCAACTATTGATTTAAATTGTTATTTTTGGGTGTTAAAGTTATTAATTTTTTAAACCTTTACTACATGACAACCTATTGTTCAATTTTATTAAACGGTATCTTAACACAATTGTATACACTAGGTCTATTTGTGAGACTGTATTTTCGGGTAAATGATTGTGTCGATTGAGGTTTTTTTCAATTTATACCAAACCCAATTAGCTATTGAGCATGCTACATAAAGTGCTTTTATGGCTTCTATTTAAGTTGGAATTTTTAATGTCTTGTTGTTTAACATCAATTAACAAAACAAATTACAGTTTATTTAGCGGAGGTTGTCACTGAGAAACACCTATAAAAGATTCCACTCACTTATTTTGTATTACGAGGAGTTTGTACCACTTACTCTGTGGGGGAAAATACAATTTGAAACAAGAAATTAAACGTTGCGTCACGACTCTAGACTCTTGTGCTAGTTTACTGACCAATCAGTAATCTCAATCGCCATCATGACCACAGTTTGGCATTGGAAGGTAATGAACCCCTCTCTCTGCACTTGTCCCAACAAACTTAATGTCAAACTCAATCTAATTGCTAATTTATATAGTAGGGGAAATTATTTTGCCTATTAGGCTAAGTTCCACAAACATATTCTAGTTTGTAGTAAAATAATGTTTAGATAATAGTACAATAATAATAGTAGTGTTAGCATGAAGTAATAATGTACACTTTGGCCCCAAAGACTCCAGTTTAAATACAGTCAATCTCTGTTGATTTAAATAAGACAGTGTGCAGTTTCTGGTCACATGGCTTACCCTAGAAACCAAAACAGTAAATTAAAATTACTGAAATTCAACTATCGATTTACTGGTGAGTTTGTGGCTCATTTGGTGACTCGGTAGCATCAAGGCAATGTATTGGGTTCAAGTCCTTGTGCTGGTGTCATCTCTTAAAAAATGTATCGTTACAGTTGATTCTTGTTCAGTTTCCGCTCATCCCTTTCTTTGCCTGATACTTTCTACCCACAAGCCTTTTATGCCCATCTGATCGGGTAATGGAAAATAAATAATACTAACTTAGTTTTAAAGATAAATAAAATAAAACGCTTATATCGAAATTTATAATATGTTCCAAAACTGCTGCATGGAGTGAAAGAGGTAACTGTCCTTTCAGGAAGTGAAGTTTTCTTCCTGATGTGGCAATGTAAATGTGAGGTCTGACCTCCATAACGGGGCCAAGGTCGTATCTGATATAATAAGGATGCGAGTCCTGGTGTACTGCACCTGACCCAGACCTTTGGGATCCTTACTTCTATGGGGCTGAAGGAAGCTATTTAAAACAATAAAGGTCCTTTGGGCTTTAATATAAAATAATTTATGTTTTCATGCCAGTGGCATTAAGGTAGGATACACTGGCCTGGTGAGTATCTAATGTCATACCTTTGGTTGGGAAGCATCATTAATTGATATGGGATTAGAAGTGATCCAACATGGTGGCATCGTCCTGTAATCCAGCTACAAGGAGGTTATGAATTATGTATATTTATAGGCATGCACTATGGATGCGATACTCCCTGGTTGAACATATTGTTGAACATATTGTGGATAAATTAGACAAAGGTGACCATACTGTTTCTGCATTTCTAGATCTGACTAAAGCGTTTGATAGTGTATCCCATTCTATTTTACTAGAAAAACTAACTTCTAATGGAATAATTGGCAAAGATTTAGCTTTATTAAAATCATACCTAATAGGTCGAAGGCAATATGTGGAAACTAAACACCTCAATGGCAATAAATTATTTAAAATAAAGTCAAAAACTAGATTAATTAAATATTCCGTTCCCCAGGGATCAGTCCTGGGACCATTCCTATTCCTTGTGTATTTAGGAAAGTTACCAGAATGTCTTTCAAATCTAACATTAAATAACAAATTTTGTATTTTTGCAGATGATATTAATCTAACGATAGCTAGTAGCAATAGAAGTAATGTTTTTGATCAATTATCCCAAGCAACAAACAAAGTCAACGAAAGACTAAGTAACTTGAACCTTTTAACTAATAAAAATAAAACAACAATAATTAAATTCTCTTGTAAAAATGGTAATTCAAGGAATGACACAGAACCAACAGACTGCCTTAATACTGTTGACCTTGCCGAAAAGTCAAAGTTCCTTGGTATTCTACTGGATAGAAAACTGTCTTGGTCAGATCATGTAAAAGAGGTCTGTTCAAAAGTTAGTTCAGGAGTCTTTGCTCTGAAGAGATTGTCCTCTTTTTGTGACATCAAAACATTGCAATCAATGTATTTTTCAATGGTCCATACCCATATTGGGTATGGTCTTGAAGTATATGGAGCAACATCAAATTTTAACCTCAAAAAAATTTTACATCTTCAAAAAGATGCAATAAGATCAATGCTTAAATTGGATTTTGATGCACACTGTAAAAAACATTTTATTGGATTGGGTATCATGACAGTTTATAGCCTTTATATTTACAAAACTGTTCTTCATGTTAAACGTAATATTTCAACATTTACTAGAAACGTCGATAATCATAATTACAACACAAGAAACCGATATAATTTCCAAATTAAAAAGCATAAAAAAGAAATATTTAAACAAAAACCATCGTACATTGGAATACAATTTTTTAATCAATTACCAATAAAAATAAAAAATGAAACAGATGACAACAGATTTAAAAACGCTCTAAAATTACATTTGACACAAAATGCTCTCTATAAATTCAAAGATTTCTGGGCTAAGCAATAACAGCATTGACTTAAAATGTTTTAGGCCTATTGCTGTTTCACTGAACTATATTTTTGTTTTCACTGAAGTATGCTTTTGTTTTATACCTACTTGAGAGATGACTGTATTATTTTGTTGTTTTGTTCTTGTGTATTGTATTTGTCTTTTATTTGTGTTTATATTTTATGTAATGATGAATTTGACACCATTCTTGTATATACAATTTTATATACTAATGAATAAAGATGTTTTGAATTGAATTGAATTGAATTGGTGTGAATTAACGTCCGCACGAGTATGAGTACCTACTACGATACGACTATCCGCAGTACTATCCTGATAATTAGACCAATTCGTATATACCAAGGCAAAAATGTGGTTCGGATTCCACTATAAACTGTAGGTCCCTTAGTTGCCATTAGGGCTATAATTAACAGCTGTGTCTAAGGAATATGTCGGCCTTAGTCACTAACAAGACTACAAGATCACGCCACTCATCCTATACTTACCTCCATTCATACTTGGCTTAAAATACCTACCTACTTTGTATGGTCGCCATTTCATTGAAAAGTATTAAAGTATTAAAGATCTTGCTTGGAATTAAACCAGTAACCCTCAGATTTGAAGGCCAGCACTATAAACACTCAGCTATCTAGAAAAATAGTCATGCTACAATTTAATCAACTGGTTGAAATATCTGTGTTACAAAATATCTCTTATTCACAGAAAACGAATTGTAGTATGCATATTCAATTTTACTTGCTATACAGATGGTAAATATTACAAATTTTCTTAAACCATAGGAAAATAGTTCAATCCCTAAAACCGCTGCCAATTCCTCATTGCCTGAATCATGAATCAGGAAATTAAGTCCTCAATAAAAATAAACCTTGAAATCAGTGATGAAACTTTTACTCAGCCTTATCAATATTAGTTCAAACACTTGATATCAATACATTATCAACCCAACTGCAACCAGCTCACAGCTGTTCTGTTCTGCCACACAGTTGTGTAGAAATGTACTGTTTATAGTTGTGAAGCTGCAAGTTTACAACCATGGATAACTGTTATTGCCTCGTATGTTGCAGATAATATCACACTTCTAAGAATATGTTCCCGACGCCCATCTTCGGTTTTGGAGGCAAAACTCCAAAAATGCTGTTTCTCACTTTCACCTTTGTATTTAGTTTTTCTGGTAAGTTACATAATTTCATGTATTTACAATACGACTTGTAGCATTGATTTTTGTTCACAGTTACATATCTAGTTCTATAAACCTGTGGGTGTACCTTAAGTTGTTACCTTATCAAATTTTGAAGGTAAATTGTCTATGAACAAATAAATTCTCTTACAGTTCTCTAAAACTCATTTAAAATTATAGTTTTAGAGAACTTTCTTATTATTCGTCGTTGAACTTCCGTGTGATAGAAGGTATTGTACGGTTTCAGTAAAACACAGCATACAAACTTAGTTTCTCAAGTTATTGCTCAGTCACTGTTTGCGACATAACAAACAAATGTAATTAATTCTGTTGTAAAATACACTCATCCGCAATACCACAAATGTTGAAGACATATCAGCTATTCAGCATTATTGCGGTTGGTCCAGGTTTTCAGGCAGAGATTCGGAAAAGCCAAAATAGATTTCTGCAAGCTCATGTTTAGTCTGGACATATCCAGAGGCTGCCGGCCTTGTACTTGAGTTGAACTTGAGAGTGCCCAGTGACCCTGGTCTGGCAATGCAGACTCTTTTTAGTCATAAAAATAATCAACAAGCTGATCTAAGCTTTCCACTTACTCTCGATACCGTACTTCATTGATTCAGTAGGGCTGCCACAATTGGAAGTTTATTAGAATCAATAAGTTTGAGTTTGTTATTTTTGGTTCTTTTGTAAGGATCAACATTTTGTCCAGCTTATCTGATCGGAAAAGAGTTACCCTAAGCACAAGAATAAAAAAAAACCTTTCAATATACACAAATATTCTAATTTTTGTGCCCAGTATGAAGGTGTGTGTGTTTCTCTTGCCAGAATTGATTCTTTCCCATTCCAGTTAGCCTGTCATCCTAATAACAATTCTTAAAACTATTCTTGTGTGGATTTATATAATAATTATTTTGAAAAACTTGTTTTCTCTTACAAAATTTTTTAACTTAAAACTATTGTTTTGTCCCCTTAAAATCCTTAACTACAAATGCTCTGACATTAATGTACCACACATTGCCTTATTCTGCCTCTACATACAAAATAAAATAATTAAGTAGGAACTTAACTTAAAAATGTTGATGATCCATACATTGTAAAAAACTGACAAACAATATCAAAACCCCATGAATTCCTCACTTTCGTACTATCACTTTCCTAGGTCTCACAATTGTAGAATTTGAGATAACCAGCCAAACTTAAAACACAACTCATCCTATAAATGGGTAGAAGATAGTTAATGACGTGAGTGTTAAGCTAACTTATTAGCTCATAAATCTTATTGATGGTTTTTGTTTTTACTTTGTTGGAACAGTCGCTACTCGCTACTTGCTACCTATGCAATAAGTTCTCTTCTTTAAGTCAATTGTTGTGTTCTTCTTTAAATCAATAAGTGTCTGTTTTTCTTGGTAATCTCTCACTACCACTACGACCAAGCAGTGTATAAATAATCTGAACTACCCTTGTACCAAAAGTAGTAGTACAAAAAAGCAAACTTTTCCAGAAAGATCTACTGAACACTTCTGTTACTAAGGTTTGCCTTGCCAAATCTTTCATCAATTATTTACAGACACTACTGGTCAGTAGACCATGGAACAGGTACATTACGATTTCTCCAATCACTAATGGCAACTTAATATGTGATAATACCAATAACAGCCTACGTAAGGTGATGTTACGTGTGATCTAAGGTGACAAAAACTGTGTCTATGTTGACTTCTCTCCGTACAAAAAGTCAAACAATAACAATAACTATTATTTACTTAGAGTTTTGGTTTACAATAAGTAAATTACCCTGTAAAATTGTGATTTACAAGCCACAAAAAGTTTTATTTAGCTAATCCATCACTGAGGGATAAATCTTGAGTAGTGAGGGCATTAGACAGGAGATAAGATGTTTTATGACAAGAACAAACTGTGATCCACAATCAGTGTTCCTACAACTTACACAATGGTATCTAAAGTAGTTGGTAATATTAAACAGACTATTTTAAAATCTAATTTATCACTAAGTATTGACATATGATGCCTTGTGGTAATGGAGACTAGTGTATTCTTTCTTCAACTTCTCAACTAAATTTTAAAACTCATATGTTTTATTACATTCAAGATTAAATCATCATTTTTTTCAAACTACCCAATTTTCTACCTTCAAAACTAAAAAAAAATACAAATAATACAAAACGATTCCCAAATACACCTATTCATACCAGGAAATGCGGATATGAATTTTAGGAGGAAGAAAGAACACTCACTCAAGGTATGATTTGCTTAATAATTGTAATTGAGACTTAACGATACAGAATAAATTAGGTAATACGCCAAAAACCATACAACACTCGTACATAAAATAAAATAATCTGAAGGGTGGATGAATTAGAGTAGGTTTTATTGTTAGGGTTAATAACTAGACCACTGACTTGCTAATTCATTAGGTACCTGAAAAATCAATATTTAAACTCAGCAAGTGTTTAGTGCTGATGCCGATCCAATGCCAACCAGTTTCAGCACAGCTTCAGCCGCTGTCAAGGTCATGGTTCTGGAATGCTGTCTGTCGGCAAATCACATCACTAGCAACACTTTTCTACGCAAACAGTGTGTTGCGCAACATTTTCATTCTTTGTTTGCTTAGAAGAATGTCGACTGAAAGTTTAAACCAGTTGTGTTCTATAGTAAAAACCGTTACGTGTGTTGATGGAGTTCAACTCTTTAATACGAGTCTTTGTCTTCATGTATTTAGAGTATTTTTACCATAAGAAGTAATGTAAATTTTGCTTTCTAAGACTGAGGCATTTTGAATACAGACACAAAATATTTTACGCAAAATAAGTCTAAACCCCAAAACCTTTTGTCTATATAGCTGGTGTCCAACTTATCAATTTTGTACAAAAGTCTAAAATGTACCAAAAAAAAAACTTTGTTGTTGAGGTTTGAAGTTTTTTTTTCCTTGGAGATATGTTAAACCTAGTTAAGTTAATGTTAGTAATAGTAAATTCCTTAAAGAAGCGTCTTATACTACAGTACAGTACTAATGTTGGTTTTTTTTTTTAATTGATAAAAGAATAGGCCTCAATAAGGAACAGAAGGTAAACTCATTACTGTTCTGATAGTGGCTTAAATGAACTATTTATTTTTTACTCTAAAGCTGACTATAATGTTTTGATGAAAGTGGTATGTCTTATCAATGGTACTGTTGAAGACATTAAGACTTTTCCCCTTTGAACTGTCTCTATCATGTGTGTGTATTTGTCATATGTTATTATTTATTTTTGTTTACTTTTTTATTACATTGTTTTCCTTGCTCATGTTAACATGTTTTTTTTTATTTCTTTATAATAATTTAACCTTTCCCAATCCAACAGGACTGGAGTCTAAACCTTCGCTAAATCATCACGATGTTGTCCCCTGGCGCTGCAGAGTGGGGGAAATGATTCTCCCTCCACCTCCCCTCTAGACGGCGTCCAAACAAGCCCGCGTTGTTTTACATGCATAAACCTATGCTGCAGTTTTTCAATAAGTTAAAAAATGAATATTTATAAAATTAAACTGTCATAAACTAACCTAACCAACCAAATATGCTGATTATATAAAAAAAATATATAAAATAATAATCGAATTAAGGTTTACTAATCGAAAAAATAGTTCTGTTCATAAAATAAAATTATAAATGCCTTGAATTCAATTTTAGAATTTATTAATTATAAAATTAAACTGTCATAACCTAACCAAACCAACCAAACTTGCTGATAATGAAAAATCTAACAAGGTTTACTAATAGAAAAAAAATAGTTCTAAAATTATAATAGCTCCAATTGAATTTTATAATGTTTTAATTAACAAATTAAACTGTCATAACCTAACCAAACTAACCAAACTTGCTGATAATGCAAAAATCTTAGACAAAAAGTTAGTGCTACCGAGAGGATTTGAACCTGGAACCTTCAGATTCTCAGCCCGGCACGTTATCCATTAGTCCACCGAGGCCGGTGGCTACAAATCGTATCGTTGCGGTAATGGTGTTCCCTCAGCCAATTGAATGCTTTGCTTCCCCCACTCCGCAGTGCCAGGGGACAACATCGTGATGATTTAGCGAAGGTTTAGACTCTAGTATCCAACAGGTACTGTGTCTGTATTCAAAACTTGTGTTATGACCCTACAAAAGTTTTCTTTCATTATCAACAATAAAGCTTCCTCAAAACTGATCTTTTATCTTTATAAACTTCCTGATTTGTCATTAAACTTGGAAACCCCAATCTTGGTGCATTTCATGCACAGGTAGTTATGTCAGAATTTTATGTTTTAATATTTGACCATAAGTTTGATTCAGGTACATCATGATCAATGGTTATAAAAACAAATTCTATAGGTTTAATGCTGATTTATTGTTGCAGTGGTTAGTGGAGACCTGACAGTCCTTGAAAATGAGTTGACGATTCTCGTTGGAAACACATCACATTTTACTCTTAATCTGACGTAAGTTGAATAACTATGAATTAAGGTGTGAAAAATTGCTTTGATAAAAATAACCACAATTAATATAGCTACTTACTCTTAAGTGATAGTTCATTTGTGTTTTTAAGTGTTTTATGTGATCCATTTTTATATTTTATACAAACAGATCAATTTGTTTCCTTTAACACAATGTGGTTTGTGTATATCTATTGTTGGAAACAGAGCTTAGGCCAAATTGGTACTAAGATATATGCAGATTTTATTGAATGTTTCAGTCTTCTGTTTGCTATCCTAGAGTTGAAGATGAAAGTGGTCGATTAACTTTCGCCTCTTGATGGGTCCAGGTCGTGATTTAATATGTTTACTAATCAGGCCAAGTTTATAGATTAACTCTAAACTAGAATCGCTGGAAAATTTGGAAATTTTTTCATTCCTTTATAGGTACATGTCTATAAAATCTATTGGAAACTTGGATTTAAGTGGTAAAATGAATTGTCTTTAATTAGGAAAGTTTTAAATCACTAAAGAACACCTGGATATTGTTTTATTTGTTTTGATGAAAATTCCGGGTTCAGTAGCATTATTATAAAACACTCTTTAGCTCATGCAATTATTCTGTAAAATATAATGGGCATATTTATCCCTTAAAAACACTACACAATGATCTACGCTTTTTATAAATGTCATTTTGAGCGATTACAAAACTGGTTTTTCAATATTTTAGTTGACATAAAATGATTATATTTCTGATTTTGTTTTGACACTGTTAAAATAGTTTCACATAATTCCGCATTTAAATTTACTAATTTCTCTCACGCAATTTTTCATATTAGAATTTAAATAAATAACTAATTCAATGCTATTTTTATTAAAATATGTTACTCGAAGGGAGACCCCTTTAAATAGTTTCATAGCTGAAATTCTTAACTGAACGGAAAAAGTTGTGCTACTGTACATTTAAACTCTTTTACCATTAAAAAGGTTAAAATTATGTAGATGTAGCTCTAGGGCAAAAAAGTGTTTAAAAATAATATACAAGATTCTTTATTTGGTCAATTGAACAGTAATACAGTTATAGACCACGTCAAATTGTTAAGTTAGGCTAAATGAAATATTGCATACAGTAACAGGTACATAGTGAATGGACATTTTTGCTTGACTAGATTTAAGTAGAAACATTTAAGCTGCAAATACGATACCCAAAGGAATAAAAACATAAATATTACGAGACACAAACAATGATATAGTTCTAAACAATAATTAGAAGTTGTGTTCTATAATGTATTCTTTACAATAATTAGTCGGTTATAGATTATCACCTAATTTTCTGGATTAACCTTACTTAGTCAAATATTTTAACTAATTTTCAGTATCATAGTCCATCACACTCTGTATCTGTATGTAATCATGTTGCAGTACATTTTAGTTTTCACTAACTTCTCAGGTGGTGAAATTCAAATTCCATTTCTCCAGTCTTGGTGTTAATTTCATTGATTGTGTTTCAGAGAGCCAGTTGCTCAGGAACTGGACGTATCATTGATAGTTCCGGAGAAGGATGTTCTCAAGATTGACCCTTACCAGATCACTGTTGCCCCTCGGTCTGCTGGGCCGTGGAAGATTGATGTGACCGGTGAAGAAAGAGGTCACTTCCTAGTGTATGCCAACGTCACACCTCACGTCGTCAAGTGAGTTACTGAGACACTTAGTGACATTGTTACAATGTCACTAGTTTGTTTAGTATCGTAGATTGTAAGTTTCAGTGGTGTAGTTGTAATTTTCCCGTGTGGTAGTGCTCACTGTCTGAAAACAGTCTATCATCGAAGATTCTCGCAATTTCATTGTGAAATGCTCTCAATTTTACGCAGGGTTGCGAAAGATGTAGGCGTCTCCACGACAGTGAGACGCGGCCTTGAGAAATGTTCACAGTTACGATCACATGAGACGTTCACAGGTTTATCATAATCTCTGGAGATTTTAACTATTTTGCCGCAATTGCGAGAGATGTTCATAATTCATTGGATAACCACGTTCTCATCTCCAGGACCACGAGGTCATTACTCATTTTTTCATGAGCTGGTCCTCGACCCCCTTTCATTGTAGATCTTTACTGTTTTAGATATTTTTTATTCAACATACACGTTTAAATTCCATGCATTTACCTAAATAATATGTGATTGAAAGTGGAATCGCACCCTTTATCATAGATAGTCTGAGTTTTACTGTTCTTAGTCAGTGATATGTTATGTTATGAATGATGAACAAAAAAACAAGTTTACCATTGTTGAGTGGCCTATTTTAAAATCTTAAAATATTCATTCAACTTTTATTGTTTGCATGTGCTGTGTGCAAAAACAGTTCATCATTTAAATAGCAGAAGGTATAATGGCCATAAACTGACAACAGATTATCCTCACTGAATTATCTTCAAGGTTAACATATGCGATGATCCGTCATGGCATCTGTTTACACTCTTCTGTTATGGTTATGATCCATTAAATGTGTGAAGAATAAGTTTTTATCAGTCAATGAAAATTATATGCTTAATGTACTGCACCTATAATGATTTAATTAATGTGCAGATTTGTTTGTTGCTAGGTAGTGAAACTTATCAGTTGGGATATAGAGCGTGAAATGTCAACGGTGAAGTTACTTCTTGAATTGTTTGGATTTGATTTATTTTTATGGCTTGGAAAATGTTAATGTATTGTAAATAATTTATATTGTGAAATAAGACACCTTTGTGCAGGCATGACACAGAATATTTACTCTTAAACAATATTATTGTTAACAATATAAATTGTACAGAGCATTGTTACTATTGACATATCGGTTTGAATTAAACATTTTCATCAGATCTTATTGAGTCTTGTCCAAGATACAGATGATTTTTGAATATTATCAACAAAGAATCGTCAGATAAAAGAACAGGAGATTGCTGTTTTTGCAGCTTTCTCAAGAGGAAGTGAGGCAGGAGTTCAACGTCTTTGCACCTTATATTTTGTTCTGTGATGGGAGATTTTAGTTTATTTCATTTCATTAATATCAAATTTTTTTTCAAAATCTTTTTTCTTGTTCATTTTATTAACTTCAAGGTTTTGCCTGAATTGACAATGGTTCTCTGTACCAGTCAATGCTGTCTTAATTAATTTGGTGACTCATAAAAAAAGCCAAATAATAATACCAATCACCTCTTGTCTTCTCTTTTTGTATTAGATTCTTAATCTTTATGTTATCTCAGTTAGTGAAGCTTAGACCAATTTTCAATAGTCAAGATTAAAGAAACAAATTATTCAATACTAATGGCAGTTTACTACTTCTAACTAATGTTTTATCTCTTTAACAACTTTTGAAGTGTTCCGAAACAACTGATAGTCTCCTACTGCTTTCTGTCATTCGAACTATTTTACATAGTAGTTATCTGAGTGAATGTTTTACTATTTTGACCAAAAGTTGATGTACCTACAATTCAAAATTTGACATTAAACTAAAAAAAACTCTTTATAAAAAACACAAAACATTGATTACTACAAACCACCGTATTCACTTTACTCTGTAAATCACACAACATAACTTTGATTTTCTTGTTGATTTTCTTTCATCATAATTTTCACTGGTTGCATTTAACGCCTTAACTCTCCCCATATCATCATTGACTCAGTACTGTATGTCTTAAGTCATGCATTAAGAAAAATTTAGTACTAATTATGGACGAACAAATAAATAGTATCATAAAGTAATAATGGAATCACTGAGAAGACTTGTAATGTGGATAAACTTACAAGAAATGGTTGTTGAAAAGGTTTTTTTTTATAGTTTTTGTGTAGAATACAGAAACATTTACACTGCTTTGACGTGTGCCCACAAGTGGCTGCTATATGTATTCAGGTGATTGAACTGTTTCATCATTATTTGCTCAGTTTGTGGATGAATCACTTGTTTTTGGCATATCTTTCTCTTTGCATTTCAATAAGAAATCAAGTTTATAGCTTAAGCCAGAAAAGCTAGTGTACATTTATTATATCATCACTTTCTTAATATTGACCAACAATATTCATGCCTCCTGCTATTGCTTTTTAAAGGAACATTCATCGACAAGTTAGGTAGGATACCAGCTGATTATTTTTTCATCATGAAGCTATAAGCACTCGAATATAACTTCCATACGCAATGTAGCCTATACAACATCGTATCATTTTTGTACATTGGTTTGTCAGTAAAAATCTTGATTTGATCGATTTAACATATTGTGCAAATTAAGTTTATTTTAAACCATCTGCAATTCATCTAAAATAAAAACTGAAGCTATAAAAATTCATTCAATTACATTTCAACGATAAAATATTATCAAAACCAAAATCTTCAAGATTAAATATTGGACAATTTTCATAAAGTCTGACATGATTTATGAGTATGTAATCTATCTCTTATCAAGTTGAGGTACTTGAGATATCTATTCATCTGAGGTAATATCCCTCAGTTTTACGTTGTTTTACTTGTTTTCCTCTTGGTTAAATATTAGTTTGTCATACCTTGTGTAGAACTGTGCCACAGACAAGGTCTTGTCACAATACAGGTCAAATGTCAATGGTTAACAACTCACTCTCACCATAGCAGACATTGTTCAGACATAATTACAGTCAAATAACTTCCGTATTAGGCGCAAGTCATCTCTTGTTTGTAAACACTAGTGGGCCACTCTACTTCTTTGTTCTCATAATGTATACTTGTATTGAGTGGTTTCAACAGTTCTTTGTGAACTATGAATAGACCAATGGTTGGTTCACCATTGTTCTATAGACCTTCATTTCAATTTTTGGTGTTCATAAATTGTTTTACCAGTTTCTTGATTTTTGATTCTCAAACAGTTTTTTAATGTTTTTAAAAATGATTTCTCCCATCAGAATGTTAATGAAAGTAAAATTGAAAACCAGAGGTACATGACAAGCTGTTACGATTTGACCAGAGTAAAATGATTCTCCACAGATTTCTAGAAGTGATTAAATCTTGTCAAAAATATTTCTGAAAATTTATCTTCCTAAACAGTATTAGAAATTTAAAAGTACAGTAAGTTTATTTGTGTTTGGATTTCTTATACAAACTTATAAATACAATTTGGAAAAAATGTTATTACACAAATAAAACCAACTAGAAATTAAAAGGGTCAAATAGTGGGATTATGATTTGCCAATAAAAACTCAACATTCATTAGAAAACCCAATTTCTATACTAATGCAGATAAATATGACAAAAAATACTTCTTTCTACCTTTACTTTTTATAAATTTGTATTGATAAAAGTTGGTTATAATTCTTATATTTAGCAAGTGGGGAAGAGTAGTGTGGAAATGTTACCTAATCCACTCAAAGATTACTCATCAAACAACCTTTCCTGGGGTTTTCAAGCTTTCTATTTTGTGTTAATGATTGAAAATCCGAGGAAGTATATATATGCACAGAAAACATATTACTATAACCCAGAATACCAACCGCATGGTAAAAAGCATTAAGTGTTTTGAGAGAGCTTTGCCTGTCAATCGTAGGCAGCGCCACCAGCGTTGCTATGCTGAGTGCATAGTAATAAGTTTTCTGTGATATATGTGGGGCGAAGTACAAAAATATAAGAATCAGCTATTTTGCATTTTAGGTACAAAAATATTGCTTGGTTAAGTAATCAAGGAAAAATCTTAACAGTACTCATGTTCTTTTAACAATAAAACTGTGAAACAAAATTTGTAAATGCTTAGCACTGTTCTGTTTGTTACAGTGCAGACAAGGCATTCATCCGTGTCACTGTGCAATACTCAGAACTTCTCTCTCTGATCAGTGTGATCATTGGTTGGGTCTACTTCATAGCTTGGTCCATCTCCTTCTACCCTCAGATCTACGAGAACTTTGTGCGCAAAAGGTGAATCAAAAATTTTGATTACGTACAAATAGGCATTCAATAGTTCAATAGCTTACCTATCTTTCATATCGTGGTATTAACTTGAATGAACAATGTATTCTATGGTGAATGCAAAACACAGCTTGTGCGATCTTAATGATTATAAACTATTAGGTGTTGTTATGTATCTTCTATTATTATTAATTGACCTTGAGGTAGACTTTTAGAATAAACCTATAGACTTCCTAATTTTATTTGTTTTCATCAGCTGTGTGTTAATGTAAAATATTTGGCAAATGAATATAAAATATGTTTGGAAAATTTTAACCAAACACAAAGAATCAACTAACATCCAGTCTACAGGATAGACCATACTACTCAGAAGCCCATTCCTGAACAACAGCGCCAGTGAATTAATTATGTTAAGTGTGTTGGAAACAATAACACCTATCTATCTTTGTATAATTTTTCTTAACATTGGGTAAAATTTGCAAAAATTGTAATGTTTTACCAAATTATTTATATGCACTTGTCATGATTTTTTAAACATCTTAATTGAAAATCCAACAAGTCACCCTCTGTTTACTATCAAAAGTAATTTAGCATAAAAACAGAAATATGAGCGAAGCAAGCCTTGATTCCTTGATTGCATTTTTAACTTCTCCATTGTTATGATTTATCACACAATAAACATATTTGAGGCAGGTAGAGTATAACCATTACCCTATGTAATTTCACTTAAAGTCATACAATGGGTCGTATAACTATTAAACCTACATGAGCTAAATATGTAGATAAGGAAAAAGAAGTTGGAAAGGGTAACAATGCAACCAAAAAACAGCTGATGGGGTAATCTATATTTATATATATAATACGCTAAGCCGATTTTTGTGAACAGAACTCCTCCCTCATTTTTGGACCGATTTTGATGATTAAAGTGTCAAAAGAATGGCCCTGATCTGTAAGTGTTTTTATTTTTTTGAAATCTTTATTAGTTCGGGCTGGATCTTCCATCAAAGTTGGGTTTTCTCCCATAAGATTAACATAGGGGGAATAAATATTTTTAATTAGAAACTTTGTCTCCACTAATTTAAGAGAACGACTAGGCGTAGAAACTTGGGAGAGGTGTCCAAAGAAAGGTCATGGTCTGTAGATGAGTTATGAAAAGAAAAACGAAGTAAATCCCCTTAGGGCTCTGCCCGAGAAGCCTTTAAAAGATCCCTCCACAGATTTGTTTACATTTTGGCCATGTGGATAATACTTTTTAATGAAACAACTGTTAATTTTTAAATTGTCTTTTAAACAACACACATTTATTAGGAGTTACTGAATTGTCCAAAATAAGTATTTGCAATGTTATTTTCTGATTTTAAAATTGATTTTCTTCTGTATTATGTCATGTTTTGCAATATAACGTTACATTACGAAATCAGTGGAAAATCCTTTTATCACAGTAACTCTTACAATTATTCCTTATTGAACTATCTTATATCTATTAATTGGGTTGGTGTCTGCCTTTTCGACCACTTTTGCCAATATTTTGTTAGACAGATCATCACAGGTTAATGAGATTATTTCCATACACGTTTTCAATTATTGGAAAAGTTGTCCATATTATGGAGCCAAGTCCATATTTTGTCAAATTAATATAGTAGTGGTTTACAGCAACTTGATTAATTCCTTAATAATTTTTATGAAAAAATATGTGCATGATTTAGAAAGTCCTTAATCTGCAAAATTGTTACATTGTGTATTCATTCAGCTTAGTGAAAACACAATAGAGCCTTTGAATGTTATTAAAAGTAACAAAAAGGGTTGTACATGTTTACTAGCGCTACTCAGCACAACAAAAACCATTTGATTTATCTCTAAAGTAGTTCGTTGAATCATGCCTAAGAGCACTAGTGTAACGTGAGCTCGCTTATAACTGCAAACTACCTGGTCTTTCGATGGTGGCATGGTAGCTAAGTCGGCTGAGGCATTGCACTGACAAGTGTAGCGCTGAGGTCTTTCTACATGCGCGGGTTCGATCTCTGACGTGTGCAATCCTGACTAAGCTCAATAATGTGTGGCTAAGCTAGGGGAGTGGCCCACCTTAAATAAACGGTGTCCGGCTTAAGTGGAAGTTGATTGAGTTTAAAAGGGATTGCACACAACACCTGTTTTGCTACTTTTTCCTATAGAGGAGGAGGACATGATTTTTTTTTGCTTTATTTAGGTTAAAAATGGGCATATCCTGTTTCAAACTGTTAACAGCAATAACACGATATAACGTAAAAAAAATACTTCAAAAGATTGGGAAATAATTTAAAAATTTTTGATCATTTTTTCAGTCACATTCCCCTTAATAAAATATATTTAAAGATTTTACAGAGAGTGATATCTATGATCATATAAGACCAATAGATGGAGCACGTCTATCTAACTAACATTAAAGTAGGTGAAGCCAGGTCCGCCATCTTACTGTAGGTTAGAAGTGCTAGATGTCGATGAAAACGGCACTAAAACTCACTGTTCCGCTTCCAAATAACTGAACATTTAGCCTACTTAGACTAAAGGTACATCGTTCAAACTTCGTATGAGTGATATCAATAAGTCTGTCTAGGACACTATTGATTCTAATTAAAAGCTTAAAAGTTAATATTTTCTATTTTAAATCTTCAAATAATACTATACTTTGAAATGAGTTTAAAAATATGACATTAAAAAGTTTGTCGGCTGCTACGTTTTTTATTTTTTGGTCAGGTAAGTTGAAAAACAGTGGATTTTGTAGCTAAAGAGTTGAATTTTTGGATCATATTTTTTTTTAATTTTTAGCTGGTGTAGTTTGGTTGTAATTCAAATTGTAATATAGGGGCTACCCGCCGCGCCGCGTTGCGTCATGCGGGCAGATTCTGCCTAAAACCTCACTTGTAATACAGTTATTACATACTCAAGTTTGGAGCTATACAGAAAAGTTACAAAAATAATTAGAAAAACATGGAGTACATATAAATGTTCTTGATTTTATTTTTTGTAGGTATTCATCTAAAAATTAATATTTTTTAGCTCTTTAACAAAAGTTAATATGCCCGTCTGAATATTAAGGAGAGTTGTTTATAGAGTTTCAGAAACTATCTTGTGACTTTGAAAATTAGTACATTGTAAACCAAACACCCGAACTTTACCAAACTTTAATACAATATAGATACATATATAATAAATGAATTTGTAGCTTTTCAAATTTTTCTTTCACCCAAAAAGTTTTTGTTGTGAATTATTTAAACTAACTTTTTCTAAGAAATGGTTAACGCTAGAAAACAAATAAAAAACGTATTTTGAAGGTCATTGTGTTAGTAATAAAAAATGTATAATATAAAGGCGTATTGTCACGGATATCTTTGATATAAACTAACATTTAATTAGTTGCGCTCGCTATTAGGGCTCATCACAGCCGGCAGCCCCATCTTAGTGAAAATTGGTCAAATATACTGGCTTCACGTTGCGGCCAACATGCTCCATCTATTGGTCTTATGTGATCGTTGAGTGATATAAAGTCAATTTTATACTATGTCAAATTCTGTGTTACAGTGTGGTTGGGCTGAACTTTGACTTCCTCGCTCTCAATATCGTCGGGTTTACAATGTACAGCTTGTTCAACATTGGACTCTACTATGTTCCTCAAGTTGAGGTTAGGAAATTGTGTTTTGACTCATTCTTCCTTGTTTTTGCGTGATTGGTTTATGAGCACAATATGACCAGATTTCATGATATAACTAAATTGGGTACACGATAGTGTTGTATCAGTCGAGCATAGTAAGAGATACAGCTGGTTTATCTTGAGATTGGAATCCTAATCACGAATGGTTTTTACTGTTTTTAGCTCTGTGATGATTCTGTAAAGCCGGGTTTACACGATGCCAGTAGGCGAGACAATGGTCTTAGCCAATTGCCATCATGTGGTTGCGGAATTGTCGTAGGCCAGGCAAGTTGAACAAGAACCTGTTCACACGTTGTCAACACTTGTCTAGGCATTTTACAATGAACTAAGGTACTATGGCCAAAAGACAAGACAGCGCTATTTTCCTACATTGTTTGCACGGCGCCAATTGTAACGACAACTGGGGTTTCGAGGGGTGGGGGGCCTCACTGGGCCCAGCTCATTGTCCTCAGTCTACTCAAATCAAATCAAATCAAAAGATCTTTATTCATTTGTAAATACATATTTACATGAATAGTGTCAAACAATGAACACAAATATACATGAACAAGTAGGCTACAATCAACATGATCGGTAGGACATTATTGATCACACTACTCCAGGTTGCTGTTTTCTGAATTTTAGATCTATTATCAAAATTCATCTTAAGGTAACAACAGTAAAAACTCCCGGAGACAACTGAATTTCGGGGTAATTGGCTGAAGTGTTTACATGAAGCCATTAATTTCAAGCCAGTCAGTTGTCTCCTGACAATTGTCTCGTCAACTGGCATCGTGTAAACCCGGCTTAAGATGATAGGTGAGTCCCTCTCAAACTGTTGGTTCACCTACAAAACAAAACAAAAATTATAGTTGCCTTGGACGATGAATTGTAGAACTCCATCACTAAATCACATGATACTCTTAAAAACTGTATTTTAATTTCAAATTTTGGTTTGTTAAAAAAGGACATTTTTTTCAGTGCACACAGTGTGACTCAACCAATACGGTGTAATAGGAAAGAACTTGAACCCTTTTCAGACTGTTAGACATGTATTTAGATATATTGGATTGTTTACTCATTTCTATTGTTTAAATCACAATTCTGTTTTCTAGGAGGAATATTTCCGAAGACATCCTAGAGGTCTAAACCCAGTCCAGTTAAATGACATTGTGTTTGCTGTCCACGCTGCCTTCGCTACGATCCTTACGATCCTTCAGTGCTTCTGTTACGAGGTTTATTTGAATACTCTCAAGCTTAAATTAATTATAAATTAGTGAAACTAAAATATTTCAGCTCTATAGTGATAATGCGTACTCCTTGACGTGATGTAAAAGTATTTTTCATTTAATATTAGTAATACAATATAAAAAATCTGAACTTTTAGTTTTTAGTAAATCTTTTATTTGATTTCTTTATCAAATATTATATTAATGTATTATTCACGAAGATTATTGTGGGCTTCACTCACCTTAATTTTTGTCTGTGATGTCCGGGACTCGTCAAAACACACACACATATATATACAACACAAAATCGTCCACGGCATCAAAAGTCCTTTTGATGCCGTGGACGATTTTGTGTTGTATATATATATGTGTGTGTTTTGACGAGTCCCCGACATCACAGACAAAAATTAAGGTGAGTGAAGCCCACAATAATCTTTGTGAATAAATAACACCTCACCTAAAAGCATGTCGTTCAGAAACATTAATGTATTAGTAAAAGTATTCAATTCCTGGAATTTTGGTTGGGTTATTCATAGAAGTAATTCCACAACATCAGATTTGTATTACAAGTTACAATTTCGAGGGGTTTTATCCTAACTGTTCTGAAAGTAGAATTGATGTTATTGCAATTTTACTTTTAAGTAAAAGTAAGTTAAGTTATCAAATCAGTCTTCTACCTAAAAACAGCAAAGACATAAGGAAAAAATGTAGCACAAGATTTGACTCTAAACATGTGAAATTTTTAACAGAACAAGCATTTTACTCCTTTAAAGAATTTTACAATTTAAAATATTTTAAATAGTTAATTACAATATTCTCCTTGAATCTATTTATTGTAATTTTGTACATTTATGAATAAATCAGATTTTAATTTTATTTGAAGTTAGAGTGCACATTTTAAGTGTTATACAGGGTGCGCCAAAATAACCTGACGGTTTTTAATACTAAATAACTCAAGAACAAAATACAGTTTATGTTTTAAATAATGTTATATTGTACACACTACTATGCCATTTTCATTTATAAAAAATTATATCACTTAGGTGATAACCTTCTACTAAACGCAGGCTTCCCATTTTTTTGTTTTTTTCATATTTGCAGTCATCTTTACCTGATGAATAGAAGCAATCTCTTCCCGGATACACTGCTTGTGTTTAGGGATGGTTCAAAATTTCGAAACAAACCCTTTGTTTTTCAAGTATCCCCATAGCCAAGATTCACACGAAATTAAGTCTGGGGATCACCACGGCACATCGCCAAACCAAGAGATCACTTTATCGGGAAAGAGTTCACGCAAAACTGTCATTGAATAATTGATTGTATGACAAGTAGTGCTGTCCTGTTGAAACCATTTGTTGGTCATGTCTATCCCTCCTATCATTCACAATTGTGGAACCAAAAACCCCTTCAGTATTTCCACATAGTGTTCCGAGTTTACAGTGTTGGCGTTCCCCATTTTGCCCTCAAAAACATATGGTTCGATGACTCCAAACCTTGCCACACCACACTAGACAGTAACTTTCTTTCGGCGAAATGATGTTTCACCAAACATAACCTAAAAATGGCATAACATAAGCAATCGTTTACTACAACAATGAGGTCTCTAGCTTGTATAACAGCTGACTTATTATAAAACAGAAACCGTCAGGTTTTTTTGGCGCACCCTTTAAAAGGTTTTTCTATGAACAAATAACCATTTATAAGTGCTAATTCTCAACTAAACATTTCTGTTTTGCCTAGAGAGGGAGTCAAAGAGTGTCCACCACAGCTAGATCCATCTTGGTTGCGTTTTTCCTCATATTTGTTACTTGCCTCGGACTCGCTCTCTTCAACTACATCGACTGGCTTGACTTTCTGTACGACTGTTCTTACATTAAGCTCACTATCACTCTCATCAAATACATCCCTCAGGTAACAATTTTGTATAATTTAATTATTCATTTGTCTTGACACGTCTGAGATTATTTAGGGGTTTTGTTGCAAGAAAATTATGTAAATTTTGACTTTCTTTTGATGTCAATTATTGTCTGACAAGATAACTGGGCTAATGACAAGTGGATGAAGTATTGTTCAATTTTGCTATTGAACCAGCAATCTTGTAGTTGAAGACAAGCTAAACCATTTGACTACCTTCTATTAATTTTCTTTGAGTCAACAGTTTTTGTCAGAAATTTGGAATCCGTTAAACTAGATGGTTCCGAGTTAAGCTTAGGTCATTAAATGAGCAGCTGTGACACTTTTAGCTAAGTTCTTGACTGTATGTAACCTTTGAAAATTGATAGAATAGACATTCCATTCCCATGTTTAAGCTGTAGACAGTTTTAGAAAGAAAATTCTTGTGGTATGGATGAGCTACCAACAAAGTGTGTTAATGTCAATTGCAGAAGACCTCCCCTCAACCATTGAACCGGACCTAGCTCGGATAACTCAAAAGGTCGGTTCAAACGGGCATCTTTAAAAACTTTAAAAAATGAAGGGCAATTAGTTTGGAAAAATTGTGTGTGCATTATTTACTAAATAAAATAGATATATCTCACATTTTTTTTAGTATCCACGATAGATAAGTCACAAATAAACCCTAAACACGTTTAAAAAAGACACTTTATTTGAAAACACCTATTTTTACAGTGTTATTAAAACCTAAGCACAGTTTCAATTAAATAAATGAAAAGAAAAATGTATTTTTGTAAATAGCTAAAATCTTCTAAATAGGGGGATCAGTATTTTGTTTTGTCTTTAGTTTTAAGTAAGGATTAGTTAATTGACAAGAGTCATCCTGTAAAACAGTTTGTACTGAGAAGCGCTTGCTAATAAAAGGCATTTTTATTTATTTATTTATAAATAAACTAAATGGCTAAACACGCACTTCAATGCACTACACTATTATTATAACTTTGCCACACTGATGACAAATCAGATTTGCTCACTCTACGAACAATGGTGACAAACTGGCAATATGCAATATTTTTTAGGATAAATAATAAATAACTTATTCTTAGTAACATATTGTAGAGTTTAGCGTATTGTTGCCATCACCGAGCGTGGGAGCAGAAATGCCGAGATTCCTAGAAAGTGGTGGATAAATCTAACTGCTCCCAAAACATGGTTGGTTAAAACAAACTGTAATATTTTACGAGCGAGGGCCGATAATCCGATTATCGGTGAAGAAATATTTCCTGTAAACTATAGAGTCTTGGCTCAGCCATAAATTATTGAAGTATCGAAAATAAAAGAGAAAATATAATTTTGACTGCTGTATATTCTGCAAGGGGCTCAACTAACTGGGTTCTAATGGGATTAAAAATTGGCTGCAGCTGGAGCATATAATTGAGATTTCTACTTCAGTATCCACAAATCAATGATGAAACACTCAACAATTTTTGGGTAACATTTCGCTTGGAACACTGAACAATTTTTGGGTAACATTTCGCTTGGTTGATGTTACTAGAGATTAACTAATTCCTCAAATAATTTAAACTAATTCACTAATTTCACTAATTCACTAACTTCACTAATTTTGATCAACTAATTTCTCCTTCGGAGATTAACCTTCCGTTATTTCCATGAAACAGAGTGAGTAATGAATTTCGGCCAACCCTCTATAAAAGGTTGGTATAGACATTGTTTGCTCTACCCAAGAGAGAGTGAGCAGGGGTGCCCAGAGGGGGGGTACTGTGGCGCGTTTGCGCCACAGGAATTTTTGGGGGGGATTATTTTTGAGGGGATTTAGGGGGGGATATTTTTTTGCTAGCTGTCATAATTAATGTATAATTTTGTATAAGCAGCCCGAAAAAGTGTTTCTAAGTAGCTCACTATTAACACCAACAACATTTTGCCGTTCGTAATTAAGATTGCTTCTAAGAATGGTAAAACGCACCTTGTCAGACAATCCTTAATTTACCAGTGTCGAGTTTTACTTGCTAGATATGTATTGGTGGTTCTTTAACTTCAACATCGTCAGGATTTACAAAAGATCCCCTTCTGGAGGTGTCGTCAGAATACGTTACAAACATTTAACACAACACACGAAACCATTACAGATAGGCCTATCAATTCACGCGTGTACATTGCCGTCGGCAGGACTGGAAGTAAACTGAATCTCAGGTTCATGTTATGACGGACCGACGTAGTCTCTGGATTGTCGTCTGCGTTTTCAACAGCTGATATTGGACTATTGTAGTGACTGAGAAGAGTGTTGAAAATATAATGGGTTCTTAGTTTTCACTCAAAAATTTTGTGCTGCTCCCAGTTTTATGTATGTATATATTTCAAACTCCTCAAAGTATTTAATAAATTTCCTTTCGTGCAGTACTGTAGAATTTCGAGACCATCATTTTATATCCAGCATATAAATTGGTTATTATTGTCAATAATTTTGAATGGAAAACTCAATTATGAATCTCATTATATTTTCAACACTCTCCTCCATCACTACAATTAGTCCAATATCAGCTTTGATAACACAGACGACAATCCAGTGACCACATATTTCTGTCATAACCAGATTCAGTTTACTTCCAGTCCTGCCCGCGGCAATATACACGTGTGAATTGATAGGCCTCTCTGTTATCGTTTCGTGTTTTGTGTACAAACGGATTGTCTGACAAGATGCGTTTCTACCATTATTATTCATAAAAGACAATCCTGGGGCTATCAACATGTATTATAAGATTACTTCCTCACAAAAACCTCTTGTACTGGTGGCAATTAAGGTATTGTGGGTATTTTGCCCGGCGATTTTTGTAGAAGGCAGCCTGGGAGTGGCGAGCAACAAGTCAGTCTTATTTCAAGACTCTGTCTATAATTTTAAAACAAGATACTTTTTCCAAAATATTATTAATGCACTCAAATGCGGTTTGAATTCTTAAGCCCTGTAAAAATTAACGCCACCTAATATATTGTACAGTTACAGTACACTGTGTTGGAGTAGAGTAATTCACCGAGTATATTGTTGAATGTTTTTTGAAGACGTTGTCAGATGTTGGCTGACAATACAGATTCGGAATTGTAAATTGAAAAACTTCTAACTCAACCATTAGTTAGATATAATGATTTATTGTTAAATGACGTTTCCTATTAAACATTTAATTTTGCTTATCAGCAAGTTTGTTTTTTGTACCTCCTACTAAATACTTGAAATGCTCGTTCTATGAGGTAAAGGGGGAATTGTCAGATAAATTGGTGGGGGAGGGTAGGTTTAAATAGACGGCAGCATAAATTTGGGGGGGGGGGATTGCTCAAGATTACTATTTACTTCCACCATGTTGGATTACTCCGTTGGCTTGGGGGGGGGGATTGCGCCTCTGGGTTTGGGGGGGATGGGCACCTCTGAGAGTGAGTGACTTTAGGTATGTTTGTTGTAGGCTTTCATGAACTACCAGCGCAAGAGCACGGTTGGCTGGAGCATAGGGAATGTCCTGCTAGACTTCACTGGAGGCATACTCAGCATGGGGCAAATGATACTCAACGCCTACAATTACAGTCAGTATTACCAGCACAGTATATGAAGTTGGGTTTTCTATATGCCAAATATAGCTACAGGATTGGTAACATCATTTACGTTTTCTAGAATCTTTATTTTTTCGGCAAGGGCATTTTCCTAGAATCACAGAGTTTTTTGCATTAGTTTCTAGTAATCTAGTGTCCAAAATTTGTTTCTTTTAAAAACAGTTTTAAAATCTAATATGCTGGGTTTTACAAAAATTCATCTCTCATCCTCAGACAATCTAAATTAATTGTCAAAGTTGAGTTTACTGAATTGTAAGCTTCAGAACATAAAGTAACTGATACTAGGAAAAGTTGTCCAAACCCATTACGTGTTTTAATAGGATATGCCACGAATCAAACCCATTCCTTTAGCACTGAGTTCAGAGATGCTAAGCACACCAGCAACTTATTTTTTTGTGAATAACATTGATAACTTTGAAGTAGGGCAAAACCTTGACTGAATTTCTCAAATGGTCTTCATGTGTTTATTAGTTAACTCTTTTGTCTTTTCAACGTTCTTGTGTTTTAACGCTTCTATAGTTAACCATAACGTGGCTCTTCGGAATGACATGATAATGAAGTAAAAGTATAATTAAATTACACCTGTCCTTGGGAGATCAACTCGGCTACGTTATGGGATGGGATGTTTCATGATAGTGTGTTCAAAGATATTACCATTGCACAAAACATTACATTCCCAATGTTTGATTTCCAGATGACTGGGTATCAATTTTCGGAGACCCCACCAAGTTCGGCCTGGGACTCTTCTCTGTTGTATTTGACATTCTGTTCATCGTCCAACACTACGTTCTATACAGGTGAGACTGGTAGTGTAGCACGCACTTTGGGTAAATATTAACAGTTGTGCACATTTTAAAATATATACCTAACACACTAGTTAAACAAACCTAATTATATAAAACCGTTTTATAGGTCAAATTATTCTATGGAACTTACTACTTACTATTTAGCTACGGAAAAAAAGTCTCTACATTTATTTCAATTCTCACCCTGGCAATAGGTAGTGTGGACAGGCAATATCAAGTGAAATATTTTTCAACCGGCTCGAAGACAAGTGTCTGGAGTTTACCAGTTTCTTGGTTGCGGCGATTTTATAAAATAATTACAAAGGTTAATATAATTTTTGTTCAATTAATATTTCACGTGTGAAAAGCTTACTGTGCACATTTTATCAATACTATTTTATCTTAATTCACGTTCAATTATATTGTCAAGCTTAAAACAGCAGGAGTATTTAAACTCTACAATTCATTTTTCTTCGGTTTTAGTTTTTTTTTGTTTTTTTTTCAAACTCCCACAATCTTGCTCATATTATAATATAGAAATAATTTTTTTTATGTTTGCGTAGATATTATGCAATTTTTTATTAGGTCCACTGTCTAGTCAATTTACAAGTTAAAATCTAATTACCTCATAAATGAGTTTTATAATTTTCAGGGATACTGCTAAACAAAAAACTAAATTATTAAGTTTATTTCTTCACCATGTAAAAAAATTGAAAAGCTATGTTTTAAGTAGTAATGTTATTAAAAGTTGTGTACAGTATTTCACTTATTTTTTTTTAGTAGTAACAATTCCATTGGTTATTGTATAGTGAGAACTAACAAGGGGTTTCTTGTTTTTGTTTGTTGTTGTTGCATTTTGCTTTCTTTTGTAGTGTCTGCATTGTTTACTAATCTTCTTAGTTTGCATTTTTGAATTTTTATATCTGAGATATTCTAATACTTTGCATTATGGTTTTCCACAGAAATTCTTCCAATGAATATGATTTGACATTTAGGGTATGATAGTAAACGATTTTAACATTTAGAAGAAATGCTACCAGTTGGACAGAAGACATCTTTACAAGAAAAAAAAAAGAAATTACAATTACATAATAACATCAAGCTGAGTGTTACAGTTTTCTGCCTTATACAATGGCACTTTCAACATTTTCCAGTACAGTATTATTTAAACTCTTTTTCATGTTTACTTCTAGATATACTAAAGTTTATATATTATCTTTGCTCACCATGTATTTTTAAAGTTTTAGTCCATATCGTTTACCTAATAGGCAAGTTCAAGTTCTAAATTCGTTCAGGAATCCTTTTTTGTCTTTGTTGTTTAAGTTAATATCACAGACAATAACAGGTAAATATTTAAATGTAAAAAAGACAAAAAAAACACGTTAACAGTATTTACCTTTGTCAAAACAGCTCTTCCTTTTGGGTATAACTGTAAGTTTAATGAGATTTTTTACTGTTAGTAATAATATTTGTCAAAATATAAATATCTGTGATATAAGTGGTACATTAAGTTTTAGCTATAAATAGTTTATTCAAAGTTGACTAAAAACAGTATTACTTTATTACATAATTTAAAATCAATTAAAAGACACTTATGACTTTTTTGTAGAAAGATGATGTTAAAGATAGTGTTTTTTTTACTTTTTAGGTATTGTGAAACATTTTATGTATCGAATAAACAAAAAATAAATAAAGAAGTCACACATGATTTAACTTAACATAGTTTTACTGTTTTACATTTCTCTCTTTTGTGTTGTGTTTAAAATCTAGGGCTGATAAGTTAAAACATTGACTGTGTACACTATGCTATAAGACAAATAAAATATATTGCCATAACAGCTAATCCTAGATTACTAGCATTAGACCCCTAGATTAATATATCTATTATTTTTCATATTTCTTGGTATAGTTTACATTTGTTTGACAAATTAACACTGAATTGCATAAGCCTTAAAAGGTTTGTTCGCAGCACCTTTTACTAAATTTCTTTCCTTCCTGTTATGTCGAGTCAGTCACAATATTAGCTTTTCTACTTCTAGCACTTGTTTAACGTAACAATTTGTATTATAATTTTTAATCTAAGAGTATCTAACTGGACTTGCTACTTGTGTTGTGTAGAGTGTACATAGTCAATGGTAAGCCCAGAAATAAACATAAGTAGCATCGGAATCTGTGATCACCAAGTTGTTATGCTCCTAATCATTGTTATTTAGATAGATTGTAAAGTTAAAGCTTTTGTAAATATATTTTATTTTTCTCCATGGCTCTTCTTTTCCCTCAAGCTTTGTGATTTTTTTTTGAGTTTGTTGAGTGAGAACTAGTTTAATCGTAACATTTTTGTATAACTTAAAACTTTTCTGTATCTTCTGTTTTTTTCTTTTTTTGTAAATATGATAAACTGCATGATGGCTGCAGAAGGTAGGTAGTATTGTTTTTTGTTTATACCTTCTTAGTTTCTTTACATCTGTTGCTATTATCTTTTTCCAGATATTTACAAAGATATAACTCACCGAGTGTGCTACAGTCTCAGATCATATTTTCTTTCTTCTGTTTCTCAGATAGCTGGAGTGACAAAGAATCTATAACTTACAATAATTTGTCCTATAAGCTTGGTTAGAAAGTTGGTGTATTTGACCATAGACAAATGTAATAAAATATAGACTGTCAAAGAAAGGTTCTGCGATGTGGCCGCTAGAGTGTGCTCGGTGTTAGATTCGCTGCAGTTGTCAGCTCCTTGCCGTCTGTCACCAGCACTACCACACATGCGCTGCAGCGGTGTGCGCTGTAACTACATGGCACTCCTAGCGGTGGACGCCAGAACATATGCTAACTGCAGCATTGCTGTCGGTCTATATTTAATTCTTTTGTCTATGATTTGACAGAAGTTAGTAATTTACATCAGTACACTCCGTCAGTCGCTCAATTGAATTATGTCTTTTTTTATTAAAAAACTGATTACATCTTTGACATAAAGATGGAATGTCTAACTGAATCAATAATCATATTTTATGTTTGATCCTTTGTAAATGTCTCACAAATTGTTATTTATAAACAGTATGATCCACATTAATGATCCTCAAAAGTCTCGGTAATGTTTCTCTTTTAATAAAAAATCCACCGACTAATGTATTTATCAAAACATATTTTACCAAATATTTTAGGAACCACCCAACTATTTTATTTTCTCCCTCTCTACCAAGGTACTGTGGACGCTATAAGTCAGGTGTTGTTGATAGATATGTGTTGTGAAAATAATTTACTATTTAGATAAATTTTGTTGATAATAAAAAACTCGTGAAGAAATGTTGTAGATACTTATTACGTCGAAGTTATAATAGGCAAGCCAGAATGTTGACTGATAATTTATTAAAATGATCTTGATTTGTATCTGATAACAGATGTGCATCAGTGTAAGTGTTAGTCAATGTAAATTTTATTTACTAATTTTAAATGTTAATGAAGTTTGTTTCCAGTCTTAAACAAACCAAACATGGCAAGTGTGGGATATCTGACCTACATTAGTATGACCATTGCATGAGTTAAACCAGCTACATGTTAAGATGCTGATCTATGTAATGAAATTCAATAAATACATTTTTTTCCGAGCAGTGTCTTCTTGTCACATTTTTTCAGAGTGCATTCTTTTGGTTCTCAAAAAATAATTACTATTACAAAATTATGAATTGATGTACAATTGATCGTATTTTACTTTATGTGGTTATTACGGCTATCTTATTACTTAAAAGTTACTGGGGAGCGAGCTGGCGTAGTGGTTAGAGTGGCGGGACTTCAATCCCTGAGATCCCGGGTTCTATCCCCGCCAAGTCACCAATGGATTTTATCTAAGTGATAATGCCGCAACCACTAGGTCTAGCCTAAAGTAATGTGAAAAACAATCCCAGGCTCGTGCCTAGCGTTCTGGGAAAAAAAACTTGAAGTTACTGTGAATTTACAATGAAAACCCACTAAATGTACATTTTTCCTCCTAGTAACTCTCTTTAACTTTGTTATGTAATTTCATTTACAAATTAATTATTTAGGTAGGTACCTATCTGGATTACACATTTTGTTTTACATTTCATACGGTTAACACAAAGTTTCACAAAGATTAATTATTAAAAGCAGAGAAAGTAAATGATTACACAAGTAACTACAGTTACTACCTCTACAAAAAGTGGTATAAAAATGAATTCCTGTCGTTAGAGGTAGCTTTACTCCCAGTTAGGTAGGGGGAGTGAGGTGGTCTAGTGGTTAAAGCGTGGGACTCTGGTTTCTGGGGCCCCGGGTTCAAATCACCAATGGATTTTATCTAAGTGATAATGCCGTAACCCCTAGCCTGAAGTAATGTGAAAAACGATTCCGGGCTCGTGCCTAGCGTCCTAGTACAAAAAAAAAACCCCAGTTAGGTATACAAGTTAAATTATCATTAGAAATATTCTGAATGCAAGACCCTAACTACCGTACTTACCTTATGTGCCAAACTTACGAAAATTATGTTATAATGACATTATTATCTGAAGTGGTGAAATTCACGTAGTTGCAGCTAACTGCCACACTCACTTCGGAGAAGAATATACAGGGACAAGACTAGGAAAGGGGATTGAGGTTTCTCCTCCTCATTCCTCAAGCCGAAAGTGTTATTGCTTGTCCACTCACTGTTAGGGGAATTTTGGAGCAGTACCTCAGCCTCAGATTTGCAGAGTTGTGCCTGTCGTAATAAGTGTGAATGACTTGATCTACAAGAATTAGTATTGGAGGGATGTTAAAATATCAGGCCTTCAATTTGTATTTCTTTTACACACTTTGAGAGTTTTCACAACTAAATCTTGCTTATCACACAAAAAGAATAGAACTGACAGTGCTGAAGTGCTCCAGTATCACTTTTTAAATCTCCAAAACATACCAAACTTGTTTTTTGCTGTGCTAAGGTGTTTGCGGTTACTGGTTGAGTTTTACGCTTGAGTTACTGCAGTTTGTGAAGAGTGTTGAGAAGAGGTGATGGTGTAAAACAAACAGCTGCTTACAATGTTGGACATAAACTCAACATCTGTACATAGCCAGGGAGTGATTCAAGAGTCTAACTTATGAAATAACTGTTCCAGAGGACATCTCGACTACTTTGATGGTTGCCTTTACCAACCAAACAAAAAGGGGCTCAGTTTATACATTGATCTGCCTCACTTTATTATTGAGGAGGAAACTTACAATACTTGAGGTGTCAGTGATATGATTTGCAATAGACTTTAGCTTGATTGTATACTCCTAGTTGGTATGTTGACTAAAATATCGACCAGAGAGTTAGAAATAAAAATAATCTAAACTTATAAAGTAATTCAAATGTTAACCTTCACTGAATAAAAAATAATGTAAAGAAAATAAAATTTGTGGGAATAGTTTATATTAAGATAAATTTACGATCTGGCCATTCAATTTTCACGTCATTCATTCGAATGTGGAATTAGCACAGTCTAAATGAATTCACAGAAAGCTTAAGGTATTCGTATGGCCAGTGAAAAGAATTGGTACTGTGTAAAAATTATGAATTGATATGGACATTTTCCAACTTTGGGATGCTTTACAAAGAAGGAATGAAAACCAAATTTTCTACAATCTAACTTAAAAAAATTAGGCCTAAATCAATCATACAAACTTAAAAAATATTGAACAATGACTTAAAAAACATCAAACTAAGGTAATAATCTTATTGCTGTAGGGTTAAGTATAAAATACATCTGATGTATGATGATTAATGTATGATGTAATAATTAAACAATAAAGAGTTTCAATGATAAATCTATTGATTATTTTTGCATCACCTTATCATCCTTATTGCAACAATGTCTAATATACCTCATCATTCAGGCCAAAAGCTACCTAGAATTGTAAATTGTGGTAAGTGAAATTCATCTAGCCAACGCAGATGCATGGATTACATCTAAGGTCTTATATTTTTTGCAACCAACGTATCATATCTTTCATAGAATATTGTAGAAGATTAGTGGCTCTTATTCGGCATACTAAATTCTGTCTTTGGAGTCAAATTATTGCTATAGTCTTATCATACTTGTTTTAAAATCAGATTCAAGCTAAGTAAGATTTAATTGCTTTCTCCAGTTCTTTTGTGAGCTCTTAGGTTCTACCTGAGATTAGACGGATAAAAGTTTTGGTTGAGTTGGTTTTGTTTATTGGTAATCAGTTATAGAGGTCCTGTCTGAAGTCACTTGTATACATGGCCTTGATTGTGAGGATACTGGTTATCAATCAATATAACCGGAGCAAATATTTTAAGAGATTGTTTCCTGAATGGAAGGAGACAATAAAACATGGATTGTCTAGTGAATACATTCAGCTGTATTATATCTAGACAATGTTGGTAAAAAAATGTGAACTTCTAGTGTGTTGAGCCCAAGGTATATTTTAAGGGTTCCTTCTGGCTTGCTCATTTTAATACCATCATTGCTGTCTTTGCTTTTGAAACTTAGAAACCTGGCAAACCATACAGATGTAGCAATGGCAGGTAAACATAAATTATTCAAAACTTGTTTTATCCCAAAAGTAACAGTCTATTGATCTTACTTCATACTCGAGTAAAAAGACCTCCCGTATTTAAGGTTGTCAGCTGTGTGTATTTTTGTATAGGTAGTATAGGGATATGGATGTGGAGAAGACATCTAGACAGCTGTGATAAGTGTCATTTTCAGTAGTTAGTAACAATGGCGTGGGATTGTGAGCATCAAGTGGTTAATGTGAGTTTATTTTTAATGTTGGTCCAGTGATTACTACTCAGCGAGCGTTTTGCATTCGGTTTGAACTTGGCCGAAACAACTCTGTTTCTAATAGGAAAACTCTTCAACTTTGTGCAACAAGTTCTGCATCAAAACGGAAAGCGTCTGGCTGTAACGACCCAGAAAATGTGAGAGCGCCGAGTTAGAGCGTCCATCCAGCAACCAACAAAACGTTCGGCAACCAAACACGCACCTGCCCAAGGAGTGTTACAAAATCCTACATTGATATCTTAAAATGCACCTGTACAAGATTATGGTTACTTAAATAAGTGAGGGAGATTTACAAATTTGCAGAGCTGCGTGCGGGTACACTTCATAATTTACCCTAAAGTGCTGGTTTGTTTTTGTCTGATAAGGCCTACTTCCACTTGCCAGGTACAATAAACAAAATTTCCGATACTCGGCTGCAGGAATGACCACTGTACAGCTCCCGTGTGACAGTTTAGTGTGCAATTACTGAATTTTATGTTTAGCGTCCATATTGAAGAAGATGAGATAACGGCACCAGTCAACTCAATTTGCTACTGTTAAATGATCAAGAGCTGAAATTAAGCCAAATTGTTGATGAAAGTGAAAAGCGAGAAATCTGATTTTAACAAGACAGCCATAGCACACACTGAACAGCGTTATGTAGCAATTTTGAGAGAGTTATTCCTGGATGTCTTATCTCTTTGAGAGGATAGATCAACTGGCCCACTAGGTCATTTGCCCCACAAACCTTCAAAGCTCTTTAGGATGCAATCACTCAAGCAGTGGCTGCCATTCTACTAGAAATGATACGGCAAACAATGGAAAACTCCCAGAAAAGGCTTTGTCAATGTGTCAAGAATGGACGATGCCATTTACCAGATAATTTCCAAAACTGAATCGTGTAAAATGACATATTATTGGCACTTCATAAATAAAAGTATATTTTTTGTCTATATTTTTTTTTGCTTATATTACCTTTTGAAATACGGGAGCCAGGCCCTGTATTAAAGTTAGAAACATTTAGAATTTTGTAAAATCCTTTTTGTAATAATTTTAGTTATTTTTGAAAATATTTGTGATGTAAATCTGAGTTTGAATTGCATTGTTGTTGCATGTGTTTCAACTACTTTTATGGTAAAAAGTTAAAACTGTAACATTGCATCTAAAAAGCTAGCACGAATTGTTTTTATGCTACACCTTTGTAAGCTATGATTTGTCCTCGTTTCCATGACATGTTACTGCTGCTACAGTAATATCCTTTACTTAATTTTGTTACAACTATTAGAGATTAAATAAGTTGTAATATCTGTTTGTTAATACCTGGCAAATCATAAAGGCACAAGCAAGATAATTAGTTAATAATGTTGAATTTACACTCGGCTTGTCAACTTCAATATTGTATTTTCAAACTATAAAAATCTACTGCAAACTATAAAAATCTACATTATAATATGTGAATCTGTTCTCTTTTAATTAAAAAATGTAGTCCTCGAAGTACACTGATTTGATGTTACTATCTATTTAGTGACATTTTTATTAACTCATATTTTTACTCTATGGTTGTTTCTAGGTTTATGACAGTATAGTTAGTTGTAATAAAGATTAAAAAATCAAAGGGAGTTGGTTTGATTAGTGTTGCAAACAAACAAGAGCAGAATAAGAGCTTACATAGTTAGATAATAAACACAAATAATCTTAGTAACATTATTATTATGAAACCAATAATCTTGAAAAGAAAGGCTAGTGAAATTGCCTTATTTAATACCACCAAAGCAAAATCTTAGACATGTGTCAGTTGTGCGAAGATTAATTTCTAATTTTTAGAAAGGGTTTTGCAGCAGACCTTACAGAAACCAGGACACCCCTAAAGGAAATGGGATCCACACAAAGAGAAATAAGTACAAATTGATTTGCATGGATTAAAAAATGTTCAGATCAAGACATTTAAATGCTTAACTAAAAGATTATATTTGTTTCAGAAATCCTTACGAGCCAATCCCTGGGAATGTTTTTGTCCAAGCAACAGAAAACGAAGTCATCACTGACCCAGGAGGGTCTGAAACAGCTGACTCTGAGAAACTCACACAGGTGACTGGAGCAGACGACACCCTAGGAGGAGACTAACAATGAACACTTCTCCAGCTGAGTTTGTACCATCTGAGATATCCTTATAAAGAGGAGATGGTTAATCCTTAACTGTGAATTACCTCCAACTAGTGGAACATTATCACTCGGTTTGAGTGAAAAAGTTGTGAAGTAAGTGAGACATTTGTGAAATGCCAGTTTTGAATTTGGTCAGATTTATAGAAATAGTTTTATATTTTGTATTTGATTTAAGTAGTATTCGTAAGCACTTTTACACGTTTTATTAACAAGTTTAATTGTGCTATACTAGTTAGTGACATAAGAGTTTTGTACTGTAAAGGCATTTATACTTTACTGTAAAACCAATTCCAGATACAAATTATTACAATTTTATTAAACAGTATGAGCGCTTGAGTTAAGTATTTTTTTTAGGAAAGGAATGGAAGTTGGAGAAATTGAATGAGTTGAAATTAGAGGATGATTAAATCCACACTTGTCGCTAGAAATTGCATTCCTCCAAGTCTGATGTAGTTATAGTGATGCTAAATATGATAATGATATTTTTATTACATTGATACTGGCTGTATTTTACATATATTGTGTGTTGTTAAGATACTGACAATATGAACTTATTGTGTTTTATGTATAAATATATATATAAAGTAAAACCACAAATTAACATATGGTACCTTCTTATAGATTATAATTATCTTGATATTAATTACCTTATATGAATGGCTGAATATATTTTATCTCAGAAATACTTTGGTATATTGATGTCAAATAAAATGACAACCAAATAGATCAATATTCAAGTATTGCCCATGAATAATCAAGGTCTCCATATTCACTCTAAACCCTGGCCTGATAATATTGTGCCTTTATTAGAAAATGTCCATTGTTTAGCATACAACATAGTCTGTGTTCTGTGTTACCTCTTAGAACATGTTATTAATAATAATAGTTAACACTTCTTTTTAGGCAACTTGTAAACACCTAAATTATTAAGCATAAATTTTATTTAAAAATAATTTTGGATGTTTGGTTTTAAAATCACAGTGTCATTCATGTAGTAAATGTTTTAAAATGATCTACTGAAACATGATACTATGTTGCTAATTTTCATGCAGGTGTTTATATATTTTATTTAGGATGACTTTAAGCAGTCCACTAATTATAGAAATGTTCCTGTTGGTCATGGTGTAGCCGTAAATTTCCCAGTGCTGACCAATGTCCCAAAGAGATACTGGTTGCTTATCAATATATAGGTTCTTTGGAAAAGCAGAGTGGAAACACAGTTCCGCCCCACTACACCAATGCTGTTGGTAGCCTATTCTTTGCGTTTAAAATATTCTGTACTCCATACTTCAAATTAGTCATTTGGCCATTAACTGAAAAAAATTATGATTATGTATAACAATGATTACCGGTACTATCTTATTACTTGTATGATATTATTTTCTAATTATGTCTACTCAAAAATATACTGTAGAATAATTCCCTAGATATAAATAACCAAGTTCTTTTGTGTAGTTGTTTTTCTTTGCATGACTCCTGGACAAAATAATCTTTCTTGTATATGAATTTGATAGTAGAATAAATAGAATTCATTAAATCAACAAAAAGCTGACCAGTTTTGTAGCTAGCCAAAGTGATCTAAAACCACTGGGATGGTCAATTGTTTTCATATTGTCACCTCTTCATCATATTGTAAAATATTAATTATTGAGCGGAGCGAGCGAAGCTCTTATACGTCGACTCTTATGCATTTCGTAATACGCAAACTCCTCCTAGACGGCTGAATCAATCGTTTTCAAATTTTGCATGGTGATAAAGACCATATCGGTGAGTGCCAACATCTATATGGCATTAAAAAAGTCCCTCAGGAATCCGCCCCACTGGGTCTCAAAGTTTCAATGTAATCCTTATGGAAGCAGTATTTGACACATAAACAAAGACATATGATCAGCTGTTGACTTTTGAATGCAGTAGATAAAGAAATAGCTGATAGCATTATTTCACAGATATTGGAACAGAAACGGTATGGATCATAAATATACTCAAATGACGACACTAGCTTGAGGTCCGTGACGTAGGAAGTGATGAAGGATGTGCAGTGTGGGGGGGGGGGGGGGGGAGCAGTCTGGAGTGTGGACACTGTTTATGACGATTAGATTTAGGTATCTGCATTCCTAAAATTCTATGGGAAGGGAGGAAAACGGGTCCGCGGCGTAGGAAGTGGTGAAGGAAGTAGTCAAGGCGAGCAGTCAGGAGTGTGGGAACTGTTTATGACGATTAGATTAAGGTATCTACAATCCTAAAATGCTATTGGAAGGGAAGGAAACAGGTCCCCGACGTAGAAAGTGGTGAAGGAAGAGGAGTAAAGACAAGCTGTTTGGGGAATGGGATCTGTTTATGACCATTAGATTATGATATTTGCAATCCTATGATGCTATGGGAAGGGAGAGAAACAGGTCCGTGACGTAGGAAGTGGTGAAGGAAGTAGTAAAGGCAAGCAGGACTGTGGGAACTGTTTGTGACGATTAGATTAAGGTATCTGCAATTCTAAAATGCTATGGGAAGGGAGGAAAACAGGTCCGCGATGTAGGAAGTGGTGAAGGAAGTAGCCAAGGCGAGCTGCCCGGAATGTGGAAACTGTTTATGACGATTAGAATAATGTATCTACAATCTTAAAATGCTATGGGAAGGGAGGGAAACAGGTCCGTGACGTAGGAAGTGGTGAAGGAAGTAGTCAAGGCGAGCTGTCCGGAGTGTAGGAACTGTTTATGACGATTAGATCATGGTATCTGCAATCCTAAAATGATATGGAAAGGGAGGAAAACAGGTTCGTGACGTAAGAAGGGGTGAAGGAAGTAGCAAAGGCGAGTTGTTCGGAGTGTGGGATCTGTTTATGACCAATAGATTAAGGTATTTGCAATCCAATAATGCTAAGGGAAGGGAGGGAAACAGGTCCGTGACGTAGGAAATAGTGAAGGAAGTAGTAAATGCGAGCTGCCCGGAATGTGGAAACTGTTTATGACGATTAGAATAATGTATCTACAATCTTAAAATGCTATGGGAAGGGAGGGAAACAGGTCCGTGACGTAGGAAGTGGTGAAGGAAGTAGTCAAGGCGAGCTGTCCGGAGTGTAGGAACTGTTTATGACGATTAGATCATGGTATCTGCAATCCTAAAATGATATGGAAAGGGAGGAAAACAGGTTCGTGACGTAAGAAGGGGTGAAGGAAGTAGCAAAGGCGAGTTGTTCGGAGTGTGGGATATGTTTATGACCAATAGATTAAGGTATTTGCAATCCAATAATGCTAAGGGAAGGGAGGGAAACAGAGGTCTGTGACGTAGGAAGTGGTGAAGGAAGTAGTAAAGGAGAACAGTCCGGAGAGTGGGAACTTTTTATGACGATTAGTTTAAGGTATCTGCAATCCTAAAATGCTATGGGAAGGGAGGGAAACAGGTCCGTGACGTAGGAAATAGTGAAGGAAGTAGTAAATGCGAGCAGTCCGGAGTTTGGGAACTGTTTATGACGATTAGATTAAGGGATCTGCAAGCCTAAATGCTATGGGAAAGAAGGGAAACAGGTCCGAGACGTAGGAAGTGGTGAAGGAAGTAGTCAAGGCGAGCAGTCAGGAGTGTGGGAACTAAACACCTCGTCATAGAAAATTGTGAATGAATCAGTAAAGGCTAGCAGTGTGGAGTTAGGGGAATGTTTGTGGAAATTAAATTAACGTATTTCAAATACTAAAATGTAATGGAAAGTGATGAAAACAAGTCCACGATGTAGGAAGTTAGATTAATGTATATTTAATCCTAAAATGCTTTGAGAAGGAAAGGAAACAGGCCCACGACGTAGGAAGTGGTGAAGGAAGTAGTAAAGGCTGGCAATGCAGAGTGGGGGAACCGTTTGGGCAGTAAGATAAATGTATTTAATACTTAAATGCTATGAGAAGGGAAGGAAACAGGCCCTACGATGTAGGAAGTGGTGAAGGAAGTAGTAAGGCTTGCAGTGCAGAGTGTGGGAACTGTCTTTGGCAATTACATTAATGTATCTGCAATCCAAAAATGCTATGAGAAGAGAGGGAATCATGTCCACGACGTAGGGGGTGGTGAAGCAAGTAGTAAAGGTGAGCAGTTTTGAGTGTGGGAATGGATTAATGTATCTGCAAAGCTAAAATGCTATGGGAAGAGACTGTAGACTGTAGGTTAAAATGATTACGAAGCATGAATCGATACATGCAATCGTTTACAATATAAATTTACAACTGAGTTGACAACAGCCCATTTTTACTCCATAGAGGCTAAAAACGATTTTTCCCTAAAGAGTAAAAATGCTACTTTAGACCAGCAACGCATGTATTAAAAACGACTGTTTTCACTGCAGTATGACAAAAACAATATAATATGAACCCTTGATGACTCCGCTCAATTTTGTGGATGCCTCTGCGAACGCCACCTAGTTTATTTACATTCCTACTGCTTTAAATAAGTAAACCATATATATTATTAAATTCTTGGTTATTCTCTGATAAATGCCCATCCCAAAGAGTAAATGCCACTGTGTTAAACTTAACCTTAACAAAGAAAAACACAATTTATTTGGTTTTCATCATAGAGCACAAGATAGCAACATGGTACAAAAACAAATCAAAACAGGCTTCAGGCATTACAATAGGATAAAATGTCAACTTTAAGTATCCACAGTCTATTGTAAAAGAAAAAGGTACCTATAGCCCTGCTGGACACTGCAAACTTATTTTTATACTTTTAGTTCAAATTCCCACTTATTTAGTTGATATTTTGAAGTAATTAAGGAGCTTAAAAACAGAAAAATATTAAACACCTTGCTGAAATGATATATTTATTTACATCTTAGAAAACTAACATTCATTTTTGTAATTTAACTACTGGTAGTCAGTTTTCCTATCAATATCAATACTATACACATGTACAAACTATAGATACAAAGTAATGATACAAAATCTATCAATAAACACAACAATCACAGATTATATTCTCACAATTAATCCAACTTTAAGTATAAAATTTAAAAATATATATTCCTCAGTAAAAATTAAGAGTACCTAAGTAAATTGTGTGACTTATAATTTTCTTTACAGTTGATAGATAATAATATAAACTCATATTTTTGCTTACAAACATATTTTAAACTTTTAGTACAATATAAGTACATTCTTTGCTTCATAAGTATATACAGAGTAATGAAATAGGTTTTTCTTTTTTAATCCAGACTTGGAACAGAATATAGAATACATAAACTAATCACTCATTCTTAACATTCATTAATATACACATAATAATAAACAAAATCCACATGTACGCAGGTAAAGCTGAATACAAAAGGACAAATGAGCAAATAAATTATTCACTATGACAAGAGCTCAGTCGGTTTGCGGGGAGTGAATAGAAAACTGATAAATCTGGTGGCAAGACTTGCAATTAAAGTTAAGGTTTATATTCAAATTTTGATATTCCCGCTTTTGTACAGATTGTTTACAACCCATGTTTACAATTTACTCAGCACAAGGGATGGTCAGTGTTATCATAGACAAAAAGAATGAAATATAGACCGTCAGCTGTGCTGCGGTTACCATAGGTTCTGGCGCACACCGCTGGGAGCGCCACGGTAGTTACGGCGTACGCGCTACGTAAACTACAGCGGTGTGCGCCGGAACCTATGGTAACCATGGTAACCACAGCACGGCTGACAGTCTATATTTCATTCTTTTTGTCTATGGTGTTATGCATTGAATACGACATTTAAACTTTTTAAACAATAGCTTTGAAAAAATAGTTTTTTAAAAGTGAGCTTGGGGTTAACTGTTTGATTTTTCAAATTAGCTCTGTGCCACATTTACATTATAATAGAGTAGAATTATCAACCTTAACAATATTATATTCTAAGAATAGGTACTCGGTGAATCTGAAGATCATGACTTGACCTTTGATGGCTCAAAGGAATCCCTTACAAGGTCGTCAGGATCTGGAAACAATGTTAAAGTAAATAACCAGAATGTGAATAAATAACTTTAAGACTATAGATATTGATGAATGAAAAGAAAATATTCCCTTAAATGCTTATGGTAAGTGTTCTTTCAATGCTTAAGAACATTTAGTGATTCCCAGGCCAAAGATATCACTTATCCAGCTTTCACATGTGTCTTGGAAGTTAATATAGTCAGTGGCGTAACAAATTTGTACGGGCCCCACTGCAAACTTATTTTTTGGGCCCCCCTCACATGAGTTATTTTTAGACCACCACAACATAATCAAATGCCCTTCTCCTCCCCCCAGAGTTATTTTTAAACCACCGATACAATGATCAAACAGATTAATCATAAAAAAAGTGGTAAATAAATTATGAAAAAAATATTAAATTACAAATTAAAATATTAAAATATGGGTTATGTTCCATAAAAGGGTGTGTTAAGTATTTCAGTCGTGGTTTGATGAAAGTGTTACATCACTACATCACTATATATCAATATTATTGTTTGTAAATAGTTTTGAAATCAAATTAAAAAACCTTATTTTCCATCTATCTATCAGAATGTTTATACAGGGGTGACTGTCGGGAACCGGACGTTTTTTAAATGAATATTACAACCTTATTTTATATAGTAAAATTATTTAATTGTTGAATATATATTGGTGAAAACATACCATTTCAAAAAACATATGTTTCATGGAACCTTTTATCCTAGTTTGGGTTTATTTCTTAAAGATATCATGCATGTGATGGCCGTTAACCTGGATACAGGTTTCCAACCTCTGGAGAAAATCATTACGCACTCTCATCAATATGTCTTGTTCAATCAAATTCACCTCTTCGGTGATTGCATCTTTTAGCTGCAATAATGTTTGTGGTTTGTGAACATAGACAAGAGCTTTCAAATATCCCCATAAGAAATAGTCACAGGGCGACAAATCTGGTGACCTCGGCGGCCACGGCACGTCACCAAAACGTGAAATCAACTTGCCAGGGAACATCTTCTTCACAACTCGCATCGATGCAGCGGCAGTATGCGCTGTGGCGTCATCTTGTTGGAAGTAAACATTTTTCACATTTATTCCTCGCCTCCGAAGTTGTGGCTTGAGATATGTTTCCAACATGTGAACATAGCGTGCAGAATTCACTGTCACTGTGACTCCATTTTCCTCAAAAAAATACGGACCAATTATCCCAAAGTGGCCTACAGCACACCAAACCGTTACTTTTGGAGAGTGGAGTGGTTTTTCATGAAAGTTACATGGATTTTCAGGAGCCCAATATTGTAAGTTTTGTTTGTTCACTGAACCATTTAAGTGGAAGTGAGCTTCGTCGCTTATTAACATCATTACATCAGGATTATCAGTAAACAACACCTGCATACGTACTGCGAAATCTTCTCTTTGTCCATAGTCCCTCTCTTTCAGTTGCTGTACCACCTGTATTTTGTAGGGATGAAATTTCAAATCTGAATTTAAAATTATTCTGACAGAATCGCGCTTCATGCGTAGCTCTTGTGCGTGTCTTCGTGCAGAGCGACCCGGGCTCCTCATCAAATCAGTTCTCACTGTGGCGATGTTGTCTGGTGTTCTCACTGTTCTTGCAGGACCGGGTGGCTTTTTCTTTGATACTGTTCCTGTTGTTCTGAACTTGTGCACCCATCTTAGCAATGTATTCCGGGTTGGAACAAGGCCGGAACCGTGTCATTTCGAGCAATATTAAAGGGGTGTCGGAAGATACGCTGTGTTTTGATAACGGATTCGCCATTTTTAATAAATGTATCATATGCAAAAAACACGATGCTGAACTGACCACTGATCCATCGTGACTAAAATGGTAAAGCTCACTCAAAACAATGACATAACCTCAATCTCCCTAGCACGTGTAGCAACAACGTAACAGCTGTTGCAAATTTGTCCGGTTCCCGGCAGTCACCCGTTATCAAGGAGGTTAAAAATTTTACATTTAATTTATCACACATGTTAGGCTATCCATTTTTATTACCCTGATAATTAGACTAATTCGTAAATTACAAGGCAAAAATGTGGTTTGAATTCCCATATTAACCCCCTTAGTCCCCTTAGTTGCCTTTTGCTGTATTGGCTATTAATTAACATCTATGCCTTAAGGAATATGTCGGACTTGGTCCCTTTCAAAACTAAAAGGTTTGGTCACTCATCCTACACTCATCTCCATTAATTCTTGGCTTAAAATACCTACATTGGTATGGTCGCCAATTTTAAAGTAAGTTATTAAGGCCAATCGATCAATTATTTAAGATGGGGACGCCACTATGTGCGTATTTTAACCCAAATATGGGTGAAGGATGAGAAAGTATTAATTTATTAGGTTAGTTAAATCTTTGGTTATAATTAACTCATACACTAAAAGCTGGTTAATTTAATAGATTGGCGTACTTTTATCACAGGCTAAAATAGCCTATTGCATTTGTTATTTTATCTTTGTATGTCTTTGTATGCGTTTATCTTACAACAAATGTCTTTAGTATTGGTTAATTGTGAGGTTAAATAATATATGGGCTAACAAAAACAGTCAGTATAGTAGCAGTATATTGTATTTAACAAAATACAATCAATATTATGACAAAACTAAAATGTTAAATAATACAATATTAAAAGCCCCAGCCAACGTTCATGACTCCAGGCTCCAAAGTAACAAAATGTTTACAGACAACATAAGCAGTGTACAAAATCACCGAGAAGTAAAATATTTCTCGGTGACGAAAGTAAGATTGCATAATAATCAAAGACCCTTGTTATAACACGTTAAATTTTTTACCCTAGTTCGTTATCACTGAAGAGGCCTATCGAAATTAGACGATAACTGATAACAACATATTATTAATAACATCAATGTTATTACTTGTTCAATACAATTAATTATTAAATGATTGATATTACATTTAAATAAGAATGAACTCAAATTTTTCGGTCCCACTCGAATGATGATTTTTCATGTGCCTCTCTGCTCACCGTTTCCCGTTCACCGGTTCGCGGGCCCCCTCAGCTCCCCCCCCCCCCCCGCATCGCGGGCCCTGCGGACCTTCTGTTACGCCACTGAATATAGTCTTGCATTGTCATTAGTAGGAGACACAGCTGGTTTAGTAGTTGTGAGTGACACTTCTGTATTGGAGGCTCATCTTCAAAACTCTCTAATTACCAATGGCTATTAGCTATGTAATATACCTTACTTTGTATGTTCAAGCTCTGGTTGTGTGACATATAGTGTTTATGGCCTCGAGATACATCAAAATGAAAAAAAATAAATTGGTTCCAAAGCTAAAAGTCTGACCATGAGATCTAAGGCTGTACCTTATTCCCTTTAAGGAAAATGTGTTGTGTGGTTGTTTGTTGTTTATAAGGAATTGTTGTTGTTTGTCTGTGTCCTAGTGGTTAGCGTATATTGGAGTTGGTGAAAAACTCTGCTTATGAAATTAATATCATTGAAGTGATTATTTAAAATTTTTGCTATTGGCCTTGGTGAAATTTGGAGTTTCACAAAGCTTATTCAACAGTGTAGGAACTTAATTTCTTGACAAATATTAATTTTTAATTCATTATGGTAAAGAACCTGGTAGTGAAAGGATGTCCTTGTTGAGGTGGTAGTATCTGTGGGACACAGAACAAGCGACGTTAGCTTCAGCTTGACACGTACGACTGCGTTGGTTGAACTTGGTGGTTGGTCCACACCAGAAGTGGCTCTTTAGTAACCTGAAAGAATACAGAATGATAGCAGTCTAACTGATAGAGACAGGAATGATGGTGGATTAAAGAAAACTTGTACTTGTCATTAAGTTGAAAAGACGCCTTTATACACATTAAAAAGGCTTTGGAATAAACAATTACTTGGTCAAGATCACTCAAGCAATTTTAAATTCTAAACTTATTATCTTGATTTGTTGATACGTTAAGACGATAATAACAGCTCTACAAGGGCTTTTACAAAAACCAATCAAAGTAGATAGTATGAATAACTTGAAAATTATTAGCGGCATTTAGTTTTTTTCAAACTGTTTGAATGTTGAAAGAATTTTAAACAAACAATATGTTTTAAACGCTAATAAAACATGATAAGCCTAACATGTTTACATTATTGGAATGTTACAATGTAAACACATTATTTTACAAAATCTGAGTAGTTCATATTTGTAATTGTTAAGAATACGCAATCCCCACAAATGGCAGCCGTTTTGCCATTTTCAAACTTTCAAACCTTACCCTCACTTTAATGCTCTTAACACTAGGGCTAGAACTATGAAAGAATAAAGAATTATTTAATCTTACGGTCCATTAATAGCTCCTTGGGAGCAAATGAAGTAGCCGTAGCATTCAGCCTCCACATCAGCGTAGTAGCCTCCCTTGATTTTATCATCGCAGTTGAATGTTGTCCCTGGTTTGAGGTTGAACGGATACGTTGTAGAGACTTCAACCTCATCATCTAATGTTTCTTTCTCTGCTCCCTTAAAACATTGCGGGCCTTCACAAAAGTGATACTTTGTACCTTGCTTCCTCCTACCTGCTGACGGTGAACCAAGAGTCTTATCACTAATTGGTGAAGAATCACTCAACGGATGTCTTGAAAATTGTTCTTCAGTGTGACTTGGCTCATGCGTTTCTGGCAAAGAATCTGATGGCTGAAGACGTTGATTTGGTTGTCTTCTTTGAGGAATATTCGCTGGTCTGGAATTTTGCAAAAATTCTGGAGGATAGTTTTGCTCTTGTTGAATTGCCAACTGTGCAGGTGCTTCAGGACGTGACGGTTGTCTTCTTTGAGTAATATTTGCTGAAGGTCTTGAATTTTGCAGTTCATGAGGGTAGTTCTGCTCCTCAAGTTCAATTGGCAACCGTGCAGGTGCTTGAGGACGTGAAGGTTTTCTCCTTGGAGGAACAATAAAAGTATGTGACTCTTTTTGGGCATTAATTTCTTCTTCTTCTTCTACAGGTAGTACAGGTCGAACTGGTACTGTACGTGAGGTAGGCAGTCTTCTTTGTGTGGGCCTCTGATGAATTGGCTGAGTCCCAGTTTCTTCAGATTGTTCTACAAACTGAGGCCTTTTCCTTACTACTGTTCGACTTCTTTGTTGATTTTCGCGAGTGTGGCTTTCTCTACCTCTTACTACTGGACGCACTCTAGGGCTGTCATACGAGCCGCTAACCGAGCCTCCCTCAGAACTTTTGTAAGAGGGACTTGATTGTGTCTGCCTTTTACTCCTTTTTAACTTTGGAATGACTTTTTTCAAATACTTTTTCCACATTGCCATTTCACTCCTTTTCCTTTTGTCGCCCTTAAAATTTTCTCTCTTAACCCTCTTAAATCTATGGTGGATTGAACTATTTAAGCTATTGACTTGTACGTCTTTTAATAGCTTATTAGAGTGTTCCTGATCTTCCAAACCCTTAATAATACTATCCCGGATGGACTTGAATTCACTTGGGAAGTGAACTAATAGTAAAATATTACTTGTGGAATTTTCTGACTCGGTTGAACTAGAAATAGTTTTGACCAAGTACAAAAAATCTTTGTTTTCTTTTGGTAGTACAATCTCCCATTCGTCCCCGGATTTGTAATCACTAACACTGCTTTTATGATTGTTATTCGCACAGTAATTCAACAGTAAATCACTAGAATTAACTTTACTATTGCAATATTCGCCTAAAATAGCATGTAACACGTCTTCACTATTCAACTTGAACATACTATTTAACAGTTTGCCCTTTAGTTTTCTTAAATATGTATAGTCTACCGTAGTCACTGAGTTTTCTTTATCTACATCATTCACTATGTTTCTTTTACTCCTAGAAATTTTTGGCACATCTTTATAGAACGGATCTGAGCGTACATCTCCTTCCTTGTAGTCGTCGTAAGACTGAGGACCTGTCACGTAATGTTCAGTATCACTAGAATTGGAGGTCTGAAACAAAGAGTCAACGTATCCTGAGCCTGTTGGATTTTTCTTGAATTGCTGTATGGCACTTTGGAGAGGTTTCCCTGTTTTCACACTTGAAGAAGACGTAGTACTCGTGGCTGTGATGATGGCGATTTCAGGAGTCGTTACACTTCTGTACGAGGGAACGTTGAAAGGCTTACTAGACGAAGAAGATACTTCTCTTACAAAGCTACCGTGATTAGAAGATTCACTCACTTTAGCCTGACTGGCACTCTGTACTTGGTTGACCTTTAGCTGATGAAGCAAATAAGGTGTAATAGTCGAAGAATGAGGTTTTTCGTCGTAATAATCATCTTCATAGTCACCAAAATCGTACTGCTTTGGTGCTTCAGTCTGGGGTTGAGACGACGGTTGAGATTCATGATCGGAATACTGATCTTGATAATTTGGTTCATGGAAATGTGTAACTTGACTGTTGATGTGGAATGAGTGCCTGAAAGGTAAATTACCAAATCGCTCAGAAGTGGTGTGAAGTTTGGGGAATGTTGGAGGATGAGTGACTGGAGGTTTAGGTGGTTGATATTGGGGTTTAGGCTGACTTTGAAACTGAGTTTTAGGAGGACTTTGATAAAGAGTTTTAGGTGGGTTCTGAAACTGTGGTTTGAGTGGAGTAAACTGTGGCTTTTGAGGATTTTGGAACTGTGTTTCAGGCGGATTTTGGAACTGAGGCTTTGAAGAACTCTGCGGAACGTATTGTGTCTGTGTCTTGGAAGGGAAAGGTGTTGGCACTCTCGAAGAAAAAGTTTGACCATTCTTGATTTCAAATGTTTGTGCTTCTTGTGTAGCCTTTTCTCTATTTAGTGATTCGACAAATCCTGTGATCTTTGGAGGATTGATTTTATCCTTGCTGTTTGCGTGCTGCTGAAGACTCTGAGTGAATGCGTTGTGCAGAGCGAGCAATGCTGCGATGGTCTCTGGTGAGCTGGAGGGGAACTGGAGGATCTGCGGTGTTGGAGTTGTGCTGGGGAAGCTCGTAGAAGTCACAGGTCTCCGGGATGTTGTGGAGGATGACGAAGGCTGAGTTGTAGTTTCCTCCTCCTTCTCAACACTTGACACTTGGGCTTGTTCAGTGGGAGTCTTCACTAGACCCTCTGGTTTCTCTGTTTTACACTCTTCCTCCTCCTCTTCTTCACAGAGAGTTTCTGGAACATCCTCACTCTCCGGTTGTATCCTACAAATCAAATTAAATTGTTTAATATGAGACTTATACTTTCTGTTATTTACTCATAATAACAGTTAGTGTATGAAACCAAATTGATACATTGTAAAATTGCCTTTAATTTAGATTTAAAAATTAGTATCCTCACAGTTCCTTATCTGAATGGTAAACAGATTCATTGTGACTATGGCACTGTGAGCCTCTCTAATACAAGGCCCTGGCGAGAAAAAATTGAAAAAAACATAGTTTTGACCGGCCCACCAAAACAGGCGTTGCACTAATTTGTATGGATTGTCTGTACCATGTTAAAGTTTACACGTTTGTTATTACTGTCATTACCATGGCAATAGGTTGGCGAGTGTGGCATTGCCACATATTGTTCACCATGGCGTTGTGTTAGAGGAGGGTAAGCACAGAGAAGGAGTGATTGTATTATTATTATTGTCATTATCATTATGAGATTTAGAATGCTCAACACTGATCTGTCAACTGGAGTTTTCTCTCCCCCTTCCTTTTCGTGAACGGTAGCTACAAAAATTAACTATTGAAAGCAAATATTTTTTTTATCAAAATGTTTACCCAAAGCCAGCAGGGTTGTTTCCATAGAGCTCGAGGTTTAGGTCGTAGAAGCTCTCGGATTTGCTACAGTCAACTTCGTCCAGCCTCTCGCAGACTCTAGTCTCCTGGTCAAACACTGTACCGTTGAGACAAAGGAACTTGATGTCCGTCACTTCACCTGCAACACCAGCTGTTCAACCTCAACTACTTTGTGTTGTGAGAGAGAAAAGGAGAAAAGTATGGCCAATCAATAGTAACAAACAGAATAACAATATGTAATACTCTAGATCGTTTGTGTTGCAAAGAAACCGTTCAGTCAGTGAAAAAGTCGATTGTTATTATTGATTAGTTATGGTTACAGTATCAAGTTTAAAAAAATGTCGCTGGGGTTTCAAATTAGTAATCATAGCAAACTCCAGTATTAAAACTATTTTAGTTTAAAAACTACCACCAGCATCACTAAAATAGCTTATCTATATCTATATACAAAAATCTCAGTTTTTTCATGACATGTACAGTAGTAGTCAACCCAGCGTTTGAATCAAGGGAGTATCAATAAAGGCACTTAAGTTTTATCAATGAAAACACTGTAGCCCTTGTATGAACTGTATGGTTGTAGCGGTTAACAGTTAGGTCAGACCGATAACAGCATAGTTCTGAGCATTTCAGCAAACGATCCAGTTACAATGACAATCATATATATGGATGGGAACAAATGTTTATTGACAAAAGAACTAAGTTACCTTTTTGACCGATGGTACAAACATGAAACATCTGACATCCTGTCTCCGTGTCCGCGTAGTAACCACCAATCACCTTCCCTTCACAAGAGAAATTGGTCTCTGGCAAGTTGTCAAAGTCCAGAAACTGAAAAAATCCAAATTTGTTGGTTAGACAGAATTTGTTGGATATTCATGCATCAGCCAAAACTACTTATTGTCCGACTAGAGTTGTAAGGTTAAATGTCGTGTTTTCAGCTGCTTCATGGACAGTCTGGGTTGTTGGTGATTTCATCCTTTTTCACCATTTATATTTTATTTGAAATGTTTCCTTGTTTTTTTTTATTAATTTTTTTTTTTTTAGCATGCACTATTGAGCTCTATGGAAATGCCCTTCCTGGGTAGTGTGCATTTTAATTGAGCTATGGATGGGATGGAAAAGAATCTTCAGGATAAGTTGTGCTGTTGTTGTAAAACACTTTTCAACACTGTAAGGACAGCTTATTGCATTTGAGTGAAAATTTAAAAACGTACGTTTTCATGTCCCTAGCCTTTTACTTTGTAGATACTGGATTCGTAGTTTATTATTATGTGTTTTAATATTTTTTGGTACGGGGGCAACATGTTACACACATTTATTTGGTTTGAAATAGGTTCTAGGTATTTTTTTCGTATTTTTAAAGTCTCGAAATTCACGACCATGGCGTGTCCCTAGGGTCACATTTTCCAACTTTCACGCTGTTTTTAGACTAATTATTCATGCCGAAATATATAAAGCCATATTTTTATGTCATCAATGGTTATTAAACTTACAAAAAAGGAGCATATTATAATTTTATTGTCATTGCAGACTGACTACCATGACAAAATAAGTCTGTCCCTCGATTTGGCGTCACGACCATTTGGGAAAAATTTTCAACTTTGGATCACGACAGTGGCAAGCCTGGCGTCGATGGAGTCAGTTGGTTTTAGAGACTAGTTCAGGGTGTACGTCAGGATTGTAGTGCCGGTCGTTTTGAGTTGAAAGGAGGAGTTACAAGATTAATAAAGGAAAGATTGTGTTTTTTGTAATTTTGGTGTGTCCATGACCGTAAGTAGTCATTCGATGAAGTAGACATGGTGTTAATTTTTGTTTATAAGATATTTCAATTGCTAGATCAACCTAGAAGTCCACTTTGTATCCTCGAACATGAGGTGCAGGGCTACCACCAGAACAGAGCCAAATAACACGTAATTTCACGACCAAAGTTTCACGACCATCGTGGTTTTTTTCACGACCAATCCAGCCTTATGGATTATAGTGTGTTTGGTCGTGACAATAACTTTAATATAATTGTAAATTGAACAGTTTAGTTCAATTGAAACACATAGTTTTATTATAACTAACAGTATAATTGAAGGATTGTTTAGAAAGATTTAGATTATTCCAGACAATTCACGACCGTACCGCTTGTCCCTGACCATCACGTTTATGATTTCTATCATAAAAATTTCAAAAATTAAAATATCGTCATATTTCAATGTTTTATACACAAAAGAAGCACACCTCTATACAAACATAACGATTTTTTGGATGTCAGGTAAGTTTTTTCGGAGTTATACAAACTTAAAAAGATTTTATTGGCTTTTTTCTATTTTTTGAGTTTTTTTAAAGTTTTTTCTAGAAAGACCAAATATACCAAAAGCTCAGTGACCTTTTTATTGTATAATGGTCATAAAAGTAAACTAGTTTATAGCAAAACATAGTTATGAAAATAATATTAACTATTTTTAATATTCATTTAAACGTCTGTTATGGTCGTGACAGGATTTTGTGTTTTTCTACTAAAGATGCTCTTTAAAAAGAAAACTACCAAAGATATTGCATTACCATGGAGATTTTATGAAACTTAAAATGTTAATGAAATAAAAAAAATAATAAAAGTTTTGAAAAAAGGGGAAAAAATTTGCAAAGTGCTTTTCCTGAAAACGTACGTTTTTAAATTTTCACTCATTTTCTATACATTTTTTTGTCCTCATCATCTATCAAACAAATTATTTAGGTAACTTAGTGTTGGCTTACCCCAGGTTCAGTTGCAATGGAAAGTCCATGGTGGTACCAGTTCAAGAGTAGTCCAATACAAGCTGAAACAAAAATATGTACCAGTCAGAAGAGAACTTGTAGCCATCAAACTAACACTTAAAGGTTAACACATTTGCAATAGCCATAAATTTATAAATTATGTTGAGCCGATTGATTTTTAAATTGTTTAGTTAGATCATTGACTTTAGACACTGCATTAATAAATAAGCTTGCTTTGATGCAAAAATTATCATATTTAACATTTAACGGTCATAATCATACCTTAAATAGTGGGGTGTTATCTATGAGTCACTGTGGATATTTATCGGCATGCACTGTGGATGAGATACTCCCTGGTGTGGATTAACGTCCGCACGAGTGAGTACTACGGCTATCCGCAGTACTATCCTGATAATTAGACCAATTCGTATATACCAAGGAAAATGTGGTTCGGATTCCACTATAAACTGTAGGTCCCTTACTGTAGTTGCCATTAGCTGTATGGGCTATTAATTAACAGCTGTGTCTAAGGAATGTCGGCCTTAGTCACTAACAAGACTACAAGATCGCGCCACTCATCCTACACTCATCTCCATTCATACTTGGCTTAAAATACCTACTATGTATGGTCGCCATTCATTGAACAGTATTGAACAGTATTGTAATTAATTAAGTATAAAGTAGAAGTAGAACTAAGATCTCATTTTCCCTCAGCTTAAAAAAAGAATATTTTAAAAACTGTTTTGAAGTATTATTTTTAGTTTTTTTGTTCAACCATTACCACATTATTGGAGAGTACTGTATAAAATAATAGAGTACTGTACATAGTCAATATGGTTCTACTTCTAAAAGGCACAGTCAATATTAAAAACCTCTACTCTTGATTGTTGAGTTTGAAGCTGCAATTTCAATAGCATTAAGATAAGATGGTGGAGATCTTATAAAAAATTTAAATTTTTACAGGTTACTTGATTAGTTAAAAATACATTATTGTTTTCACAAGATCTACAATATAATCTTTTCAGCAGAGTTCAACATTGTCACAGCTCAATGTCTTTCCATTCCTATTTCGCCACAAACTCTGAACGTTGTTGTTTATAGAGTAATTTAATACTTTCTCTGAACTCTTGCATTCCGAGAGCTCAGAATTCTTTTGCTTCGCTCTCTGTCTACATCTTTTTGCAGCCTGACTACAAACTACTCAGCTGGAAATTGTGGAATACAGATGACTTAAGAAAATTTATTCAACAAGATGTTATTTTGCACTAGCACGAAACTGTGTAGTAGTTTATTATTTGTTTTGTTTTTCTATATTAGTCATTAAATGTTCATAACTTTTAGTGCTTTAATGTGGGGGATTGTGGGCTCTCTTGTATACTGGGATACAAATTACAAATGAGTGGTTAAAGTACATTAATCAAGATATGAGCAAATTATAAGAGGCTTTGACTATTGATACAACAACATTCCTTTCCCATGTTAAAGTTGCCTTAGTTTATGTGAGCCAGCACAGATTGTGCTATCTAAATCACTAATTTATTACATGGATGGTTTTACCAGGTATGGAATAATGGAATAAACTATTGTGAATCACAATCAATTAACAACAGTTTGGGGTGAGTACTTTCACTGTTTGAGTTGCCTCATTCGACACCTAGAAGCCCTATGATAGCAACTGTTTCCAACTGTTATTACCCATCAACTTAGCTTAGTCAGCAACAAAAGATAAGGTAGAAAATATAATTTTAGACAATAGTAGCCTACATTCTGTGACTAGTAGTTCACCCAATTAAGTTCTTTTCTAGTAAAATTAAAAAAAAATTGCGACACCAAATTGGGATGTACAAGGTTATTCTAAATGATGGACCCATTTTTAATGCTTATAATTGTTGTACTATTAAACTTACCGCTATAAAATACACATCAAACGAAAAAGCAACTCAAAGAGTTTATGCCTTCCCTCATTTAACAATATCGATCCAACAGAACTGTAGATTTAATTGTACAAAGTTAAAAAGTAATCTCCCACTTTTTTTACCACTAGAAATTTGGAGGTTACTTGACGTTTTTGCAAAAAACTTTTAAATGGTGAGGAAATCGACCAAAGTGGAAGGTAATATTCCGAAAGAGAATAAAATTTCCTACAATCTACTATTACGCATATCTTGAAAATACTCAATAAATGTAGCCTAAATTTGGCTTAAAATAAAAAAGTGTAAAATTTAATGTTTGCTATGTTTATTGTCTACAATTGAAGACGGGGATTTTCAATTTTTTTTTCATTTTGAGGCAATTTTTGGTACCTTTCTTGAGTATTTTCAAAAAATGCTTAACAGTAGATTGTAGGAAATTTTATTCTCTTTCGGAATAATACCTTCCACTTTGGTCGATTTCCTCACCATTTAAAAGTTATTTGCAAAAACGTCAAGTAACCTCCAAATTTCTAGTGGTAAAAATAGTTGGAGATTACTTTTTAACTTTGTATTATTAAACCTACAGTTCTGTTGGATCATATTGTTAAATGATGTGTCTTTGGAAGGCATAAACTCTTGCTTTTTTGTTTGATGTGTATTTTATAGCGGTAAGTTTAATAGTAAAAAAATTATAAAGCATTAAAAATGGGTCCATCATTTAGAATAATCCTGTATACTTCCAGCATCCAGTTATCAATGATCCGAGGCATTTCAACCAAATCTTTGAGGAGTTGGACCACTTTTTCTGCAGTGCGTAGTTTATCACAAAATACCAAAATAGTCAATGAGTTAAAACATTGTCACTGCAGAGTTGATCTAACCATGGTTTATAGACTACCTTATATTTTTATCATCCTTATAAATCAGCTCAAAATAATCAAGCGACCTATAAAACTCTAAAATTATATTTTCTATCTTATCTTTGCTGACTGAGTTATCAGTTAAGTAGCTCTGATGTTTGTTGACCTTTGATTGTTAACAAGGTGATTTAATTAACTTGTCCCTTACAAATAAGAAGAAAAGAGCATGTTGTTAAAGCTACCTTAAAAGAAAAAGAGCAGTTGAACTTTTAAGTACTCCACCATGAAAAACACTGAAAACAGACTTCATATTTTGCAACAGAGGAGCACCGCAGCTAATGAAAGAAAAATTAAACTAAAACAATCAGCCATTTTAAACAGGCCATTCGCTGGCTGCGGTTCTTTGGAACATCAGCTGACTGAAGAGTGAAGATGAGAGTACAGTTCACAAGCGGCCTTCACATTATCACACACCGGTTACCGGTTCACATTGATCCCCCAGGCGCGGCTCCCGCAGCATCGGTTGCTATTTCGGTCAGTGACAGTGTCTCGACGGCGATAACCTGATCACTTCGTCAACCGGTTCCTTACATTTTGGACCAATAAAAATCAACAAAGGTCAGTTGCTGACGGCTGGAGCAATCTGTTGATCAGTGAAAATCCGCGGTTTTCAAATGGCGGATAAATATCAAAAGATATTTACCAAGCTATCTATAAACCTTTGAACGTAGATTGTGTTGTAATTTGCGTTAGGAGGGAGTCCCGTTATGTGTTGAAAACCCAAAACCATTGTATATTTATCCATAAATAAATCCCAAAATACCCATGAACTTTTGAGAAAACTAAAAGCCACACCCCCATTTAAACCATAAAATGTTCGTCATGACGAGGAACCTTGTGCAAAACTATCCATTATTTCATAAATTGCCCTTTACGGTCGTAATTCCTTTCTTAAGGGAACTTTCCATATACCATGTTAAAATTACCTCAGCTGTACTTATTTGTACGATTATTTCAATTTATTACAATGTTATTACCTTATTATAATCAGATGTGATTATTTGTTTTTATTACTGTATTCAGTTTTTTCTATTTCGGATTAACTTAACCAATCAAAGGTTTTATTAATACTCGTGAAGTCAAACTGGGTGAAGCCCGTGGGTAACAGCTATTTTAGTATAGCAATTGTTATGTTTATACTCAATGGTATAGCTAAGTTCTAAGTTTAATAGCTAATGTCACATGTTTCATGTTAGCTTTTCACAGAATATTGTCATTACTATATCATTATATTTTTTGTAGACGATTTAACTAAGTTCGTTTTTCTTTGCATCTTTGTCATGATTATATCTTTTGAGTTATGTTTAAGTTTTTGCTTGGATGAAATCTATGAGTGGATGCATTGTTTTGTGTGCCAACCATTAAACCATAAGAATTGGTATTTGGCGTATGAATGAAATAAAAAAAAATTAAACCAATGGTATTTTTTTATTATCTTGTAATTATTCGGTAGGAGATGACTGGCAAAGATGACACGGAAGTGGGGAATATTAATTTGAAAGACATTATCTGCCAGCGTCTAGACGAGTCGCCCTAGGCTCCAGACCGATCCACTGATGTCATCTCCATTTAATACATTACCGTAACCTCGTTTGTACATTCTCTCTGATTCATCCTCGTCTTTCAACACCTCATTGGTGTTGTTTCGTTAACTAACATATAAAGTCAATTAAGCTAAGTGATTGCAATACACTATTGATTTATCACGAATAATAGACACCTTTTTGTCAATATAGGAAATAAATACACCTCAACCCGAGTAAATATATTTCGGTTAAGGGCTTAACAAACACACGTTAGTCAAAAACCTTATGAATAGGAAAATAAGTATTTATTCAAAAACCGCACTGCAAATTTCCGCAATTTGTTCCACTTTTGTTTAAAAGTAGCTCAGTACAAATGCACGCCATGTTGATGTGCTTGGTAGCCTACATGTTGTACAGTATTCAGTAATGTACCAAAGTAACAAGATTTAACACGGTGTTTCAAGAGAATGACTCTGGATCAGGAAACAGAGAACTAAAGGTTAATGATGAGCGAAGAGGGTGTAATTGTGTTGTTACGCAACATGGACCTACAACGACGACTCTAGCGGCTAGCGGCAGAAGGAAAGGATCAACTAAATCTGCGTCTTATGTTGATGATAAGCTAAATCATCGTAGATACAACATAAATTAGTAATTATGTCCAATCCTATGCCTACTGCCAACCCCTTTTTCTTGGCCGGTGAAATATATTTCCATATGACTGCTACAGACTTACAAAAGCACGATCAAAAGGTGTATAGCATGATCTTATCCGTTCCTCAGCCACCCATTCATAATTACATCACGGGGAATGTTGTAAGGAGTCTAGAAACCACCCTTTCGGCTTCCAAACTTTTAAGAAAACTGAATGTTGTTTCAAAATTATGTGTTATTCCTCTCTTTCTCGAAGTGTCTTGAGTAAAAGTAGGGTATGATAAAAACATCTTAACAAGTGACCTACTTAACTAAGGAATTTAGTCTGTACTGTATAGGGGATTCAGCACACACACTGACATCAGCTACGAAAATGCTACTAGTGGGTTTGAAGGTCGAGTAGCTGATAGCAAACCAATATCAAGTGGTGGTGGAGGTTGCGCAGTGAAGAGTGTTTCACAAGTATTACGCAACTTGACTCTAGTCCACTTGCACTGAATATAATTATTGTAACTGGACTGGACTGGACTCAGCTTCCTAGCCGCAAGCCGCGCCCCCGCAACGGTCCTTCTGAGTGGCCTAGTTACTTACAACATAACAAACAACAACAAAAAACACGTGTTACATGTATGAGGTCATTCCGTTTGTGTACTATTTTTGTAAGGTGTATAATAGAACTTCTGGAATGCTTATGGTTACATAGCAATTATTCTTTTTTACATTTATTTTTCTTTGATTCGAGTCAATTAAATCATAAGTAAAAACGCTATAAATGTGTCATAAACTGTGTAAAATGTCTACAATACCACTAATTACAGAAAACAGCTTATTTTGATAGAGGTTTTGTAATTTTGAAATGGGATTTCGCAATTAAATGTTTAATTATAACAATCCTTTTAAAGACTTCTTGATACGTGGAAACCAAAGCAAAATTATTAATATTACATATAATAGTACTATACTAATTGGGGAGGGAGCTGGACTGGCTGATGACCAGTTGCACCGATGGCCAAACGAATTTGCAAGGGTCGACAAAGTCCTCCCTCCCATGAGTGCCCACTGCCCAGTTGCACCGGCGGCGGTCAACAATCTGGCACGCTTGGATGCTTCTTCCCCTCCTCAAACGATTTTATATACCTATCCCCTCTTTTACGTCCCATCGTATATATAGCCTGCGCTTAATATTTACCATACATAGGGAACTAGCACCTAACCTAACCTAACCTAACTTTACCTTACCTTACAACATTTCAATGGGAGGGGAAGGCATCAGGGATCTTTGACCGCCAAAGCAACAGGGCATCACCCTAAAATGACCATCGGCGCAACTGGGCAACTGCCGCTGGACTAGTAGTTGAGAGCGGGACTTCGGTCCCTGAGGCCCCGGGTTAAAATCCCACCAAATCACCAATGGATTTTATCTAAATGATTAATGCACAGCCTCTAGGTCTAGCCTTAAGTGATGTGAACAATAATCCCAGGTTAATTAATCTATAATGATCATATTTGCATGATTTGATTTCAGAATCAGACTTATAAGAGATATAGATAAAATTACCATAAGAAAACAGATAGAAGCAGATAAATCAAGAGCAATAATTGGTATTCCAAGACACCCCGTAACTTCTAGCCGGATTGAATCAGCTCCCACAACCCACCCAAACCCTGCCTCAGTAAGTTTGATCACGTCCACAGCCACCACTTAACCAAATACTGACCATTAGTCAAATAACGAACATAAACAAACGATAAATCGACTGTTGCTTCGCCTACGATATCGGTATCGCTTCCTTATCGATGCAACAGTAACAGCTGAACAATGTAACCGGTTTCCACTTGAGTAACAATGGACAAACGTGCAAATGCTGCACCGACGACGCCTTATGTTTATGTATACACCTTTCGCCTTGTTTCGCATAGATTGCAAAGGTGTTATGTTATTGTTATTGGAGATCACCTGTTATTCCCAAAAGGGTTATGTTTACTACTGAACGAACCATTATTATTAACATAATCAGAAGAAATATTTATGACAGATATTTAGTAAACTATGAGTTAATAAAATCCTCTTTAAACCACGTGCCCTCATTCTATTGTTGAGCATAACAACAGTATATTGAAATGCAAGTGTTGGATAAAGTTAGGTAGAGTCAGACCAACTTCAATTTTGACTTTATTTAAGTACTTACATTTATGATAATCTGAGGCTCAATAGATTTGTTGTGTTGAACGAGACGTTTCAATCTGTGCATGAATTTTTAACAGTCATTTAAAAAAGGGATGGGAATAAGGCAAACAACATTTTCTAGAGTTTATAATCACCCTGGTTTTAAATATCAATTCACTATTTAAAAGGCCAAGATACAATAATGAACTGAATAAAAACTGAAATTCTGTTTTTGGTAATGTAAATGAATAAAAATATCACAGTTAAATATTTTCCATTTACACATTGTGTTAACTTACATCTCTACACACACAACAAAACGGATTTTAACATGAGCGAGAGCCTTGAAAAACACAAAGAAGTATTGTGGGAAGATCTTGATGCCTAATGTCTGATGTCTGATGGTAAAGGTCAACCTGGGGCTGAACGGGACTTGAACACAGAGTTGCCAACTTTCCCAACAAAAATGACCTTGACATCTTCATAGTCCGTTTTCACTTTGACCTTCAACTCAGCTGATTTATGGCGACGAGAATAAACTTTAAAAAGAAAGAGTTTATGATTTCCCTTGTTGACGGATAGAAATCGGTAAAAGTTCGATTGAAAATCATACCGGTAGACACAGCTATAAATAATGGTTTGATTGGATTAAACGTGTACGTTAATGTTATATACCATACTTTCCGGGTCCACGCTAAATAGTACCATGTCAGAAAAAGTTAGATTGCAATAGAAATTACTGCACGTTGACTAACACGAAAAATGTATTGTGACATTGCATGAATCCAAATTTAATCAGAAGCAAATACTGTTTTATATCAAGACAAGAATATTGAATTTGTACAACATTGTGACAAAATACAAAACTCTAATGGTTATTATTTAGAAATTAATTAAAACCAATGTCAATTTATGCGATTCCTTGATAGAGGGATGCATAATAACAGTATTAAATGTTAAATTAATTTGTCTATATTTAAAGTACTGTATTCAATTGAATCAACTATACCTAGTATATGTTGGTATCACATTAGTTAGTTAAATTAAGTTTTGAACGTAAGTTCAAAGATTTAGTTGTTTACATAATGATCATATATCTTATGTCTAAGTTTGTGTGAAGTGTAGCTATGGCGATAAATATTACGTAGTTTGTATATTTTACACTTAGCTGTATACTTTATTCTATTGAGATTCATTGTGTACTTACTCATGTACTCATGTAGAAATCGTGTTTACACATGGTTTTGCTTTTAGATAATATAGTATTTATTATTGATATCAGATTTTCTAGGTTATCCTTAACTAAAATGTTTATGCAAAGAGCAATAATATTATGACAAACAGACAATGGACATCACGAATACTTATTTTAGGCATATCTGAATTCAAAGTCTGCTTCAGGTAAAGTAATTCGATAAGAATCGTAAATTACTATAGTCAATGGGTTTATTTTTTTAAAATTTATTTATTTACTGATAAAAATTTCATTTCACAATGACTAAACTGGTTATTTCATTAATTGCAGGTAACAAATTGCAGACACGAGGCAGCAAAGTAGTTAAATAACAAACACGAAGGAAGAACTAATAAGGACTACTGCTTCTGCAAAAGACTCAACAAACACAATTCTGTAATACTTACTTATCGTTAGTGGGTTTGTAAAATGTATTTACGAATTTATTTACTAACGGTAACTTTTTTTACAATGACTAACATGATTTCATTCATTGCAGGTAACATGATACACACATGGCAATAAAGTAAAGACTTGAGGTAACACAGTACAGTCATAAAGAAGAAACAGGAATAAATAAGGACTACTTCTGCAAGAATATTCAACAAACATCTATGAACATGGAAAACTACGAACGTATTCACAATATATTGGAAAACAACTCTTCTGGCATATAGTAAAACCTTTAAAAATATCTACTTGACCAACATATACAATTGGACTAGAGGTTTAACTAGTTCAATGACTGACCAGTCTTTTATTTGAAATACAGAACCCAAATAACGAGTTTGTAATGCATACTGAAACAATACTACTGAATCAAACATCACATCACCTGTGGGTCAGTACATTCACCTGAATGTATGCAATGCAACTGTAAATATGCGAAACGAAATCACAAAACAAAATCTACAAACCCATTAGGAGCACAACAAGCGTATTAAGGGAAGGACAACTTTCATTGCATCAATCAAGGATGGGTTTTAAACCACGCTCGTTACAGGACCAATGAGAGGATAAATCTTGAAAAAGGTCAGCTACAGACGTGACTTGGGCAGTGGGACCAACTTTCGCCTCAAAAGTATCTCTCTTCCCACCTTCCATAAAGATCTTAGATACAATTATAACATTCCCAAACATTTCTGACTCGAGAAATGATTGAACAAAGATATTATACCAACATGACATGCATGTAAAGCATAAACACCATAGAAAGAATAATAAAATTATAAAATACATGTTGTTGTAGAGTTTACAGGGATATTTAATTATTTATCTGTAAAATACACGATTCAAGACGTTTCGGTGTCTGATTTCAGTGATTACATACCCCAAAATGACGTCCATAGTGGAAATTTACAACTATTAAAAAATAACATTACATAAAAAAATTCTAGAAAGTATGTAGTAAATAGTTAATTTTGGTCATCGTTACATGTGGTATTTGAATAACTGTGAAAAAATTTATTTTGACTCGATTTAAATTCCTCTTTTGTAAATGTCTTGGTACTTCTGGAAAAGCTTTCAAGTGGTGCCGGGAATTGTGTTATTCTCGTACTGGTGAACAAATGCTTCGTGCATCTGAAAGTTACAACGTGTACCAAAATAGTTTATAGTTTATCTTATGCAAATAATTAGCTTCCTTCTCTATAACTAGTTCATACAGATAAAACTACTAATACAAGTATATTAGCTCATCTATGGCTGTACGTAACATGCGCGCGATGGGTGTGTTTTTGTTTTGACCGTTTCAACGCCCATATCATGTTTGCCCTCTGAATTATTGGGGTTAATCATGCCACGTGCTGTATTTATAATGAGGGTATACGTTTTTGAGATTTCGATTAAATTTTGTATTGTTTATAACGTTTACGCGTTTTACTTGTAATAAAATTTTCAGCCCATAAGAAGTAAACACGTTTATCGTGTTTTTTCAATTATACGTCTGTAACAACTGGTCTCTCATATATACGATGGAATGCTTAACAAACATTACGTAAGGTAGCTTATGTTACTAATTTGTACCCTAGCTTTACCTTAAAAAAAGTACCACGGGCTTAACAAAGATGAACCAGAGCGAAAAGCTTCTTCCGAACTTTCTTTTTTTATAAATGCGTGACTCGTATAGTTTTGTGAAGAAAGAGTTCAAACTTTATTACGGTTCCTATGTCGATATGTTAAAGAACATCTAATATCCCAATGTCATCACTTCCATTAGGCTATATTAATTTTAAGGCCATATTAATAGGAAGGGAAGAGTCATTTTTTTCTTATCTTCTGTTTTAGTTTCTCCCAGTACTTTTTTCTTGATCGGACCCGAGTTTTCTTCCTTCGTCTCAAAGTCTTACTGACTTTTATTTACCTTGATTTTTTCACGTCATGTGTTTGTCTTTAAATGCGTCGTGTTTTTCATTTTGTTTTTCCTCAATTGTAGTTTTAGTTTTTTTTTTATTTCTATAATCCATTTGTCATTGGTTTAACTATTCAATTATTTCTCTACAATTCTTCTGGTTATCTTGGATTTTGGGGACTTGAAAACTTTACAACGAATGAGACTTTTTTCTTTCTTTTCTATTTGTACCTCTATTTCTGTATTAACTGTTTTATATTTTACGTTACACTAAACTGTGTTAACGAACTTAACACGCAAGGAAGCAGAACTTCCAGAAAACAGCTGTTTGCCACCAGCTTAATCACATGGTGTTTCATCACGTAGTTGTTAATGAGTTTTTACCGGACACGAATCAGCTGATTTTGGCAATGAGTAGTTATAAACAAAAACATAACCTCTCTTAGAGGGTTGAGGGGTGATTGTTATATCGTACGTCACTCGTCCGGTAAACACCTATGTTCAGGACTCGTAATATATGGCCTACTATCGCCAATCAATTTTCTTGGTAAGTTTTACTGACAAATAACGGTTCTTATTTATAATTTAAACAGTTTGTCAATAATTGCTATCGTGTATGTTATTTAAAGATGATATCAATAGCATATGTTAGCATTACTGGCTGTCTGACTGTTTTGTAATGTGAGACATTTACTATTATTAGACAGTTCCTGTTATGGAGACGTATCGTGCTATAGTAAATTTATTTATTCGGGTTTTCCACATGTACTTTTAATCAAGTGGTATATTATATAATTTCGCCAAGATACTTATTCTGCTTCATGATTTACATCTCTAATATGACATCCATAATACAAAGGCACATCACCATGTAACACGAGACCAAGCCTTACGTCGACCATTCACCCTCCACATAAGGAGGTGACAGGCGCATGGCGTTCACCGCACAAGGAAGGAAGCTGGAACTAGTTCCAGGGCTGGAACTGTAGCTGGAACAGGTGGTTGGCGCGGGGCCCACTGTGTCACAAACTTACGTAACTGGCCCACTGCTCCAGCAATTATCACTTCCGCTAACTAATCACTACTTCCGGGCCAACTGCCTTATCTGGTCCTAGATTTGTAGCGGATTTAGGTTGCGAGAAAGGGAGGTGGTGTTAGAGCGCAGAGATCCTTGAGATAGCATTTGTTTGGATGGAGTTCTGATGGAGTTGATGGTTGTTGTAGGTTTGGATTTAGGCTGTTTGAAAGGGTTTTTGTTTGACAATGACAGTTTAAAAAACGCATGTGCTGTGTTCTGCTATCTTTTTATACACATTTTCTAGTAATCTAGTTGTTTTGATTTTTGAAAAGTTTCCATCAGAATAAGGAAATCTAAAAGAATGCGTTAATTAAGTCACTGCCATATCTTTCGTACATTGGAAACTCTCAAGGAGATGAACAAATGAGCAAGAAGAGAAGGTGTTGAATAAGGGGAAGTGAAAAAGGAAGAAATGAAGGTAATGAAAAGAAGAAGAACGGAACAGAAGAAGTGGAAGAAGGATAAAAGTAAAACAAGTAAGGAAGTATACAAACTAAATAGTTTAAGGGAAATATACCTGGATTCAGTACAATAAATTGGATAAGGAATGCCGATTTATGGGATTAATGATTGACATAGCTTGATCTAAAACAGTTTGTATCACCATCAAGAATAAAACACTGTGCTCAATCTAAAAAATGTTTGAAAACCGAAAACCTTTAATCCGCACTGGTTCCAGTATGGGAGAGTTCCCATGCCGTGGTAGAGACAGAACGCAGAAGATGCGCGCCTATCGTGGTCCAGTTCCCACGAAGTTACGTGTTTGTGGCAAACCATCACTTTCACACAACAACGCCGCCGCGCACGCGTCTCCGGCAGCTGGAAATGTACCAGCTGAAGATATCAATTGGTAAATATTTTATTATCATTTTAAAGACTGTTAAACCTGAAAGGCACTGACAAGGGGTAAATCCATCGCCTTTTTGCATTTACTCAGCATTAAAATGCAAACTATTTACAATTATTGAAATTATTAATACGGTTTCAATAGGGTTTATGGATCAGTTTTGGTGGCCCTTCATGTTTACCGCAGCATTAGTATTCAAGAATTGACGATTTTTGTAGTTAGAGCGCAAAGAATTTTCGGTCCGCTGTATGAAACATAGTTCAATACTTCATCTAGTTCAAGACCTATCAAAATATACAACATTTTACTGATGACTATAACTACACATGAGCTACACTATAATGAAGAAAAATCCACTAATATGTATGTACACTGTTATGGCTACTTTTACGATGAAAAATAACTAGTCAATGGAGACATTATAGAGTTGTGCTGATGTAAAAGTGTTTCTCTGTTCACCCCTGGCTTCAAACTAAGCTTTACTGTTAGGACAACTTGTCATAAACTATGGCATCTTGTATGCCATCATCTGTCATAGGACTAACAGATAAAATATAAAATAGAATTTTTGATATGTGCTTTTTAAGTCAGAAGTATTAAATAAGTAACTTGCCTTGTTAGTGCGTGTTCATGGAAATACGCAGTGTCTACTTCAGTGTATAAACTGCCAACGACATTATACATACTAAATAAATAAAATATTTAAATGTAAAAGATTGTCAGAAAATTCCACACATGTACTTACGATTGCATTAAGATATTTTATACCGTGCCAAAAATCTCTGTTTTCCTATAAAATGCCAAACCTCTTATCTACTCGTGAATCTTTGAAAGACTTCAACGCAGGGTTCACCGATGGCGCTGTACCCAGCCTATGTATTGGACACGTATAGATTTTAATCACTACTTCACATGTAATTACTGCCTTGGTAAAGATCTGATATGATTTTCACTTGTTTGGCAGGTAATAAGGAAGCTATCAAGGTTCATAGACGTGGAAATTTAGACACTCAAACGTTTTCACATAGCAATCGTCGTGAGGGCAAAGTTAATACAAATTTTCGTCGAAGCATTGACATGGTTAGTTCAAGGAGACCTTTCATAATCCAAAGCATATTTTTATTCGTGCTAGGTATACCTTGTAAAGTAGGTCGATACTAATTAATTCAATGTATCTTTAAGATTTAAGAGTAAATCTTACATGTGTTTTTTTTTTTATTATGATAATAATACACGCGGACAAGCAACAGTTTCCGATTGTATTGTTGTGTTTGGTGTTGTTAAAGTTTCGATTTTAGCTATACAATGATAAATAAGTAACCTCATACGCACAGGAGAGAATCTCAAAACATACTTCATCTGATGCATATCGCATAGGGATTGTTGTAGAGACATCTCTGCAATATAATGCACAAAATAGTTGAGAGTTTTTTTTTATGGATTACAGATTAGAGACGTATGCATTCCACATAATGAAAGTTTAAATTAATATAACTATGTAATTTCCATCGCCATTTTTTGTGAAGAAAATCGGCACAAACATAGCTTCGTGGAATTAAATATTGAACAGCTTTTATACAACAAACTCTTTTAAGAGAAACGTTTATGGTTAATCAAAAGGAGGCTATAGTCTACCAAACTGTTTTAAATTTGTTGGTAATGTATGCTGTGTCAATACAAGTAACTTTTCGAATAGCAATCAATTGCATTGATACAATAATCAAACACTCTTTATGTAAACCATAATGTACTCATGTCCTTGTTGTGAGATTACAAGTTACGACGAGCTAACCATTGTTCTATACAGTTTTGACAACATTACAAAAGAATTAGCCGATGCTGGTTACAACTTTAATTCGTGTTTGCAACTTCAGTAGAGTGAACGTCATTCGGTTACTGCTTAGTGCTTATTTACCCTATTATGAGGTATTATCATAAAATCCCAACAATAAGGTCACACCCGAGGTTAAGGCTGATAGTCAATTTCTAACCGGATGAAAGCTAATAACCTGTCCTTGACATTTGCACTTAGAACGGAGCTACTCAAGTATTGAAGGTAGTAAACAGCTGTGCGCTGTGCAGCACCGCTGGTAATATTATGCAGTATGCAAATGGCGTATATTTACACGTCTTTGTCTGATAATAGGTTAAATATCAGAGCGGATATGTCCCAAAAGTAATTTATACAAACATAGATTAACTTTGGATACTACTAAGTAGATTTATACTCTAAAACGTTATCCAATGATGAACCTTATGGGTCAAACTATCATATTGAAGTAACGTCATGTTAATGGTAAAACCACACTCTAATTGTAAAACAATTTTTCACATTGTATCTGAAGAAAACAAATCGCATAGTTTCCTATAAGTGAGATTGCTAGGCTGAGGTTTGGAACACGCCATAATTTCGAGTTCTCATCAATCGTACTGCTAAACAACAATCTTAACACGCATTTAATTCCGGTATCAATTAGTACTATTACATACTGTTAGGCTATGAAACACGTTGACTAGTTGTGCAACCTGTAAATTCAACAAAATAAAACATATAATCGGGAAACTGAGTGCATTCAAGTGACTGAACACTATAATCTGCAACACCTATAAAATATCATGGACAATTTACCTTGAGGGAAGAATGCAACCAAGCGAAACTGTGCATTTTCCCTCAATGGATGCATGTGGTTATTTTACACAACGAAGTGTGCATTATCGTGTTTGCTGTAAGCGAACAAAACAACCAGTTATACAATCCAGGATAACCTGCTAGGTTAGGGGCAAGGTCGGACAGGTACACACACACACACACATGCAACATAACATGAACAAGTGAAGGGTGGGCTCGTGTCCTTCATTAGCCTTCGTGCAGTCAAACGGTGCCACCGAAATAGACGCGGAAATGAAGTGATCATTTTTATGAAGATTGAGAATGATGAGAAAAATGCAATTTAACTTCCAAATCTAAAAAAAAAAAAACATTTTCACCTCAGAGATTGTTATGTACTGTTTTTTTTATTAGATCTCGTATTACAACAGCCTCATTTTGGCAACTTCACCAACGGATCCAATCCTATTGAATCCCTACAAAGCGATCACTCGACCATCACCGTTAATCCTCTCTAGAAACACTCAAACTCACGTTAGTGGCCGATTCTTCAGATCATGCTAGTGAGGTTTCCACTCCACAAATGACTGAGTGACACCTGGGTGTTCCGCGGAAAGTCTAAAGATGGCGCGTGCTGGAGACTAAAGGCTGTTCGTGTGTGGGTGGCGGTGAATGTGGTGAAAGCAGAGCAGTCGAATGGTACAATGGCCAGAAATTCCAATACAGGAAGTGCCACATTCGGTTCCGCGACAAGTTCAGTGCGTTGCGCGACGTCTGTTTCCGTCACCGTCGGACCTGTCTCCTTCCGCACAACAGACTTCGTGGATTCGTTTTACTGTCCCACCTTCCAGGACAGTAATCACCCACCTCGTGCTTTCAAATCATAGAGCGATAGGACACTAGGTTATAAGAAGATGTATAGTCAATGGAACCGAGTCAATTGCACCGAGTGTGGAAACGTGTAAACATTACTTTAGACGAGGCTTAGAGGGTTGCGACATTTATCACTCAAATCAAATCCATTAGTGATTCAGTGATTGGAGGGATTTGAACTCGAGACCTCACCTCTACCAATAACCAGCTCGTTCTATGGTCTTATCGTGGATAGAGCTTTGACTTCTTAAAATGGTATTAACTTTTAAGCAAGTAGTTTCGTCTTCTCAATCCTCTTGCTGTCAGAAACTTACGTCTGTTAAGTACTTTGCTCTTGCTCTTTAAAACAGACGGTCATAAGAAGATAAAGTATATTCTTGTACAGCCTAAGGATGGAATATGAGTTGATAACACCCACAATACAAGGATGCAGGCTTCACGAATAGTTCATCCACCACGATGCCGTATACTGTATACTACACACAGCTTCCAAAACTAAAATAATAGTAGTACTTTTAGTCGGACCTGTACCATCTATTTTAATATATTTAATAATACGTTATGTGGAACACATTTTCAACATTACACAAATGACGGAAAATTCAAATTGAATGCCGTCGCGGAAGTAGAGAGCAGCAAAAGCAGGCCACATTACGTAATGGCCCCCGATGGTGCTGGCGTTTCAAAACTGGACCGAAAGTCGTAAAACTTATTCGCATGAGTTGCTAATTTCCCAGCGAACTTCTGCATTCTCCGAAGTGATTGGATTGCAGCGGACTACTTCAGCATTATTGGTACTTATCTCAACAATTTATTTAAAATCGGTTTCAGGTATATGTCTAGGAAGGTGTGGTCCAGGGAACAAAGATTCGTGGAAATAACAAGTAAAACACCTAAACAGTTATCTGTTACCCAGGCTATATCCCATTTTCATTTTTATCTATATAATTAATACGCTACATGAAACTTTGTCGGTTGAACTCCTTCGCCATTTCTTAACCGATTTTATCCATTGACGTCTCATTGGAAAGAGCGCGTCACGTAGATTTGCAAACTGGCCTTACATTTTTGAAAAAGTCTCTTGGGCTCTGCCCCAGTGGCTTTGAAAGTTCCCATGTTATCCTTATGAAGAACATAATTGTTTACATTTTGATCAGCTGCATAAATTTAACTGCTGTTATTTATTTTTCAATTCAATGAAACACATTGAGTACGTTTATTTAATATTTGAGTTTGTTTAAACATAACCCCCAAGACGGATCGTGTTAGTATGGTTGTATCTTAAATTTGTGTATTTATCGTTGTTTTGTGTCGCTATGACGGATCGTGTTAGCATGATTGTAACTTAAATTTTTGCATTTATCGTTGTTTAGTGTAGCTATAATTTGTTTATTTTTTTTCTTCTTTTAAATGCCTCCGACGCGACGACAACGAAACATAGACAGGAGACGTCAGCACCTGACCCTGGACAATCTCAAGTATTGGTTACAAATGCACCCTAACACTACCCCAAAACGACTTTTCGTTCTCAATTGGCCCTCTATCAATGACCTGTGTTGCCTGTACAGCGAGGTATTTTGAGAAGGAGAAAGCCGGCTGGAATGATTTAGGTTTATCAATAACGAAGATAAACACGGTCTGAGTTACACACCGGTAATCTTGAGTTGACTCTTTTAAATTAATTGTAAATATGACTGTTATTCGTTTTAAAAAAATCCTGTAACACTTTGCGATTGCTCGAATTCGAGCAACATGTACACTAGTGATAGACTAATAGACTACGCTAACTCGCCTCCAGGTTGAAGTTCGTTTGCTACGCTTACTCACCATTTGGTTGCAAATTAGCTGTTGTCATAAATTTATACTAATATATAAAAATGAGATGTTGTGTGTTTGTGTCCGTCTGCTACTCAATAACGCAAGAACCACTGTACCGATTGTAATAAAATTTTGTATGAAGGTAACTTACACACCTGGTTAACATATAGGCAGGCCTATTCCTGTTATCATATTTCCCTTGGGCTACACCCCATGGGCTTCCTTAGTTTCAATGTTTACATTTTGAAAGAGCGTGAATAGTCAAAAATATTAATTGAAGTCAGCTGTTAATACTAAAATTTGACAGTTGTTGAAACAGCAAAGGTTAAGAGGTAAAGGTTCTGCTCCAATGATTCTAAAGTTTTATGATTAAGAGAATTGTTTCATGATGATTTTCAAGAAACATTATTTACATGGAAACAGAAGGATCATTTCAATGGTAAATGTTTTTGAATAATTTGATATGGTAGATTTTTGTTTACCAATTTGAACTGATCAACAAATGTTTGGATTAGGATTTTAATAGGTTTTAAAAACTAAAAGAAATATGTAGGGAGTTTTAAAAATTTTACTGACTCAATGTGTAACTATTTTATACGACAGGCTTAAAGATCATAGTTTTCGCTTCAGTGTCTTCTCCGTTGCGAAGCACGGGTACAGCAGCTAGTTAAAAAAATAATAGTGCTGCACCCTGTTGGTAATCCTTGTAACTTTAATGCTATTGAACATCATAGAACAGAACCAACTTGTTTAATTGAAACAGCTGGTAAGATTCATTAATTCCGTTTAAATATGAGTACTGATAAGGTTAACATGGGAAACTCCAGAGCCACTGGGGCGGAGCCCGACAGTCCGATCAGAATAAAAACAACTTATTTTTCCTATTTAATGCCTAAAAAATCAGTGTACCAAATTTCAGCCTCCTAGGTAAATGGGAAGTAAGAGAATTAGTGATGAGTGAGTGAGTGAGTCAGTCAGTGAGTCAGTGAGGGCTTTGCCTTATATATATCTTCTATAAGTATAAAAGGTGTTGATATACAAAAGTACTGTCACATTGGGGATCTATACTGGGAGAAGAGTAGTGAATGTGTTGAGATACAAAAGTACAATGATGTCACATTGGGGATCTATACTGGGAGAAGAGTAGTGAATGTGTTGAGATACAAAAGTACAATGATGTCACATTGGGGATCTATACTGGGAGAAGAGTAGTGAATGTGTTGAGATACAAAAGTACAATGGTGTCACATTGGGGATCTATACTGGGAGAAGAGTAGTGAATGTGTTGAGATACACAAGTACAATGGTGTCACATTGGGGATCTGTACTGGGAGAAGAGTAGTGAATGTGTTGAGACTCGGCCTTGTGCAGTGAGGAGTGTAGAGTTTAGTAGGAAGTAGAGCGAATCACGACCTCTCGACGCACGTTTCTCGTCCTCTGCCTCTGATACCCTCGAGGCATTCGCCGTTTGATACAAACATTAAATAAGGCATTATTTCCCGCTGACAATAGCCTTGTTGCAAATCGTCGCACCGTAGGGACAGCAGTCTACGACACGAAATTCCATTAATAGGCCTACAGGTATATTGAAGCTATTAAAATATTGTGTAATAAGTGCGGCTCTTACTGGGTTTACAATTAAATTTAAGATAACAGTTAAATCCATGGTCAAAGGTCTTACCCTATTAATTGAAATCTTTACTTTAAATCCAGAGTTTAGCGTTCGAATTCTAACAACTCACTCTCAAACTCCGTGACAAAAATTATCTTAGGCGAGTATTCAAAGCTAAACATAATGGCTGCACGATTACTAAAACCGAAATGAGGAAATAGAAAGGAAAGTATGCCAAAGATCCCTAACTAAAATACTATGTAGGACCATATCGAAGAACCTTTTAACTTTTACAGTGTACAGTACCATTTCACCACTAGAAGATCAGTCAATCTTACTGACAGGTATAAAGGTTTCCCAATCCCTATTGTTTCTTTGTTTCCCTGTTTATGTAAAGGGTATAAACTCAGAGTTATGAAAGAGAAGCGACCGCAGAAAGAGGTGTTAAGTCTAGACTGTTATCACACAAATGAAAGTGGAGTGAAGATTCGGATAATTTGTCTCTTTCCCAACACCAGCTGTGTTCTGTCCTATGATACAAGCTTTGACTATTAATACTTCAGCATCTAATAGTCAATGATACAAGCTTTGACTATTAATTAGAAAGTTGTCGACGAGTAAAATATGACTTTAATATTTCTGGGAACAAACTGGATAAAATTATTGATTTTAAGAAAGGGAAAGTCTACTAGCCCCTTAACATGTAATGGAAAACTTTTTTCGAGTTTTTAATCGACGCGTAAAAAGTATACCCTTGACGGCTTTGAATAAGTAAATACACTTCTTCTGAGTGATGGTATTTTAAGATTGTTAGGCGAAAGGTTGACGTTAAAACTTAGAAGAGGTTTTGGGCGGTTTTCTCTCGTAAAACATCACACATACACGAAAATAGAATTGAAAGGATGAAATGTAGTTTGTCATTACTCCGCCTATTTACATTTCTAAAGAAACCAAATTGTAAAAAAACTTAATACATTATCATTGTTTTAAAGATTTACAATTAAACTTTCAAAACCATTCGATACAGTAGTACCTTTGACTCTGAAATTCAATACGACTGTGAAGTCGAAATTTATTTCCAATGATTTGATGCCAGTATTAAAACATAAATTAAAATAGTTCAACTAAGCCACATTTTTAAGTTATTAAGTTTTATTAAAATCCCTTCATTTTTATTTCTTAAACGCCAACTTCTTAGCTATTCAACACTTAAAGACTAGTTTGTTGTCAACTACAATTTGAATCCATCTACTATCAAGCTATGAAAAGCTAAAAACTTAACCTTAATTATTATCACACTGTGTGAGAGGCTACTGAACCATGGGCCAAAAACTATCTACACCACTCAACACAAATGGAATGTTACATTAGCAAAAGAAATTATTGTTCTACGATTATACGTTATTTGTAAATCTAAAACCACGTGCACGGGAAAAATATTCACAAAAATAAAACTTGAGAACTATTTAATTTGCGGATTGAGATGTTGTACAGTGTACAGTAGCCATGCTGTACAGTGTTAGTGTACAGTAGCCAAGTTGTTTACAGTGATCTAAATACAAGCAAGGTCGACTTCCACACCCGCCCTATACTTGACACATATCGTGCAGCCAAAGCCGTGTCAATTAGGCCTACTGCAGCTCACTTGACACTTTGGACTAGATAACATGGTCTGTGGTTTAAAGGGGATTTATTTTCGTAGATGGGTTGTTTTCCCAGTGAACAAAAAAATTGTTAATTAGTTTTACTCATTGCTTTAAGACTTTAATAGTAACACCAATTCTATCGAGAGTGAAGTTTTAGGCACTTGCAAGGAAAATATCCCTAACTTTTATGTGTGTACTGTACTGTGTATCATTTAGATTTATATCAAGCCTAATATTGTTCATTTGTGTCTGATATTTCAAAAACAACGAGAGAATGTTACAATGTTGATATTCGAAATTATATTATTTGCATTAATTAGTGTTCGATAAATAATGATTGGAAAATTGGTTTACTCTTGCATCTTTCATTCAAAAGTACTTATTTCTATAAATGAATTATTAGAAATTGAATGTTGATGAAATAAACATTCGGTAAAATTAGTAATCAGATAATTTTTGTTTTAAGAAAGATTTAAAATTAAGTTTTCCTTGGTTAGGGCGTGTGTTGTATTTACCTGTGAGGAAGTGTCCTCTGCACATAATGGCTGAAGGCCCGCCCGGCCGTCCCTCCTGCTGCAACAAACACAACAAGTTAAACAATATACAACGATCTTGTACCATAATAATCAGAGAAAACTCGGAGAACCAAATATAGGGACAATACTATATTTAATGATTTTGAGTTAATGTTTTCAAACTCAGAATCAAACAATATCTCTTCAGGCTTGGTATAGATGAGGCCGACGTTATCATCACAGCTGATTACCGGCGCGTTTGACCCGAACCTTGCCCCCTCTATCCTGATCCAGCATTAATCCTAGTAGTCCAGTCCGCACCTGTTCAAAACTGTATTCATTGTAGATCTTATTCAATTTTACAATTCATATAAATCTCCTTTCTAAACTAACAACCTTTTAAGCAACAGTCTACATTCCATTATTCATCTTTTTTATAGGCAACAAATCCATATGACTTGGTTACTATAAATATTAAATAACAACCCAACAGACGCACAGGCAGCACTTGCCTATGTCTGCTGTATTTCATACAATCAATTTAATTTAGTGTATACAGAAATGTTTTTTTTTATTCTTCGTCTTAGTTTTATTTTGTAAGTATTTTGTATTAAAAAGTATGTTTTTGTTTTCTGTATATATTATGTGGAAACAAGCATATTTCATTCATTCATTCATACTATATCAGTATACAGTCTTATTTGCATTGCAGTTTACTGATTCATTATTGATTCAATTCCAATCGGCCATGGCTTGCAACAACTTTACGCTTAAAGCTTTATGAACAAAATTGCTGTATTCATGAACCAAACGAAACAGCCTGTACATACTCTTTATACAGAATAATAAAAAAATCGGAAGAAAATTATTGAAAGTTTACTTGTGACACCATCGACGTGTGCTAGAGATGCAATGTTGTACAGTTAAATTATGTTACCTCTGGTTTTAGATACTCCAATAAGAAGAGTGCCAACTTCAGTATCCAAAATTAACGTTACAATGTACAGTAGTATGATTCTACAAAAAAATTAAAAGCAATGCTACAGGATTATGCGATTTCAGCTATTATTGACCTTTATAGCTCAACGAAGATGCGATAAGCAAGCATAACTCACATTATTAGCTGCATAATCTTGCATTCACTTAGCCAACGTGTGATAACGCATGCGTGTTTTGGGCAGTTTCCATTACACGGAGAGTCAGGTGAATTAAGAATCACTTATGTTTATTAATGGTTACACAGTTTTCAGACGCTTAGAAAGTTGATATTTACAAAAGTGACAGTGCCAAAGGCGTTGATTACATAAAACAGCAAAATTTGTGACCGTCTTACGCAACGCGACATTCAAATTACGTTGTTAATAATTACTAACAATAAACTACAAAGTTGTGGAGCCGTGCGTGCCGATCTCGGCTTGAGGGGTATGAATTATGGAGACAGTAAAATCACATCCTTAGTCAATGGTAAAATGTTTTAGATGTATTATAAGGCAGCTTGATAACTTACCTTGGGAAGGGGCGAGTAGGCCTATAAGTAAGTTGGTTGCTAACAAAAGTTTTATTTTGAAAAATCACATGTTATAAAAGTGAATAACCTGCTGCAAAAGCCAGGCATTTTGGTTTGTCTGTAGCTCATGGAGAAAACTGGATTGATAATATAACAATAATTCACAATGTACTTTGTCCTCAGTCAATTCTTATCACTACTTTTGTCTTCCTTGTTTCCTGTTCAAGTCTGCCTCACTGATGTTTCAACTTCTACTCTACATTTCATGGAAAACCATTGTCGATATATCTAAGCCCAACATTAACTATTTTTAACAAAACTAAGATGTTGAAACAATTATCCATGATAAATCAACAATGAAATCAATTAATAACGTGCATTGATAGTTTTTAACTTCAACAATAATATAAGTACATGCGAGTAACAGTAATGGTAATGTAAGTAATGTGGTTCAAAAGACGTTTTTTTCAGTTTTCTATAGTTCATGCAAACAACGGTTAAACCAATGCATAAAAACCCTTTTTGTATTGAATACAAAAGGGTGTGTATTCATTGGTTAAACCACAGAAAACATACTTAAACGCAGTTAACGTCATTTAAATTGTTTTACTTGGAAAATATGTTGTAGAACATTTAAAACACTATAATAACATTCAATTATTCAAGCATAATCGGACAACAAACCGACGTCAAATACACTTAGATTTAACGATACCATAAGAAGACTTCTACACCATTCAAAGTTATCAATGTAAATGCCAGACGATACATACAAAATTGCACACAAACTGCACAAATAGATGTAAAGGTTCTCAAGTGTTGAAAACAAACAAAATTTCCTTCGGCGAAAACCTCCGAGAAGGTTCGGAATCGTGATTAACCTGTAAGACCGGTGATCATTGACTCATTACTCCTAGCGCGGTCAGTCCATTCAATCTGTAAGGTTATAATCACCTTTCACTGTTAACAGAGTACGGTAACCAGTTGCCCAACATTGCTAATTGATTGTTGTTTTGTAACTGTTTAGCCAAATTGTTTTGCAAGCAATACTTTAATGGCCTGTGGTTTTACTCTGACACTGTTTATGCTTTCGATTCTACGATGAGGAATTTCTTGTAGGCTCAGACGAATTTTCTTGCATAACAATTTTTATATATTATATAGTTCTATTCTTGAAGGAACCGTCTGTCAAGAAGTAAAATACAAATGCATTACCTTTTAATATTACAATTTGGGTAAATTTGTAATAGCATTAAAGTGTGGTAGAAAAGGTAATCATTGTAACTTTAATGCTATTGAACATCATAGAACAGAACCTACTTGTTTAATAGAAACAGCTGATAAGATTCATTAATTCCTTTTAAATATAAAAAAATCAAAAGGTTAGTATGGGAAACTCCAGAGTCACTGGGGCGGAGCCCGAAAGCCCGATCAGAATAAAAACTACTTACTTTTCCTATGTAATGCCCAAAGAATCGGTGTACCGAATTTCAGCCTCCTAGGAAAATGGGAAGTGGGAGAATTAGTGATGAGTGAGTGTGTCAGTGAGTCAGTAAGGGCTTTTCATTTTAAAGTATAGATTTCAATTATCCTTTAGGAAGAAGGTCGTCCACTTCACAGACAAACATACAATTGTGAACATAATCACAAGCAGACGATGATTTTGGAAAAGATGAACCGCCATACTCCAGTATCTTCGTCCTATCAACCACAGAACAAAGGAATACTCCAAGTGACTTTCCTAATTTGTACGTCCATTAGACATGTATTAGAGTGCGGAGACAGTTGCCTCACACAGTACAGAACAGGAACTCGTCAGCATCAAGTTCGCATTGCATTGTGGGACGGGGCACGGGGGTGGCGCACCGCGCACGACGTCTTATATAAACACATGTCGCAACGGACAGATGAAGAAGCCGGGGCAGAGGGCCGTGGTAATTGGAGGATCATGATGTAACGTAACAGCCATTAGAAGAGGACGTTTCCGGTCCGGGGATGAGGGTCAGGGGTTGCTCAGGAGGATGGGAGGGCGGTGAAGGTCGGAGGTATGAGGAGGAACTGGACAGCGGAGAAGTTGATAATCTAGAGAGAAGAGGGGTAAATGTTATTTGGAGCTGATGAGGTTGAGGAACTAGAAGATTGAACTCCTTGAGGGGCTGGAAAGGGAGATGGAATTGGGATGAAAAATGTTTGGAAGAAGAGGGTTCAGATAAGAATTCAGATGGAGAGGAAAGGTTCGATGGTAAATATATCAAGCATGATAGAGGAAAACTTTTATAGAAAAATTAGGTTTGAAGTAGAGTGAGATATTTAAAGATGATGTAGGGAAACAAGTATCTTAAGCTGCAAAGCCGCTTGAAACGGAATCTAGAGGCAGATTGATATTTCAAAAGGCTTGTGTTCTGAAAGAATTTACACATAATACGTGTTAAGTGCTTAAACTGTCGTCTAGTCAGCTCTATATAATATAATACTCGCTACGAAATATAACACATTTGATTTTTAAATGGCTACCTAATAAATTTAAGGAGAACGACTGTTGGCCTGTAACGAAATATAATAAAATACATTTTCTAACAGGCTTTTTTATATTGTCCACAAAGAATTAGCTTATTATTATGGTGAATCCATTATAATTTTAACTTATAGGCTCTGAACGTCTTATAGTCTTTGGCTTTTAATCAAAGATAGTCACATACTGTCGCGGGAGTCCCAAACGTACAAGTAGGTAATGGAGCTAACTTATCAAAAACACCACTTTCATAAATTCAAATTGAAATGCCATAAACCTCAATAAAGGACATATAAAACAAACGAAAGAAAATAGTCGTTGTATGAATACATGGAGTTCAACGAAATTTTTTAAACTTTAAAGACAATTTTTATTTGCATTAAAAAAATGGTAAAGTTTGGAAAACGCAGTTCACGGGATTGCACTTTGATGTGGGCAAACAATCGACGGGACACCGGCACTAACTAGTTCATTAGTGTATTGTGCAGGTTTCGATTGCGCTGCACTGGCCTTCATCAAGTCCCGCTTGTGTCTGTGACGTGGCCGTTACTATGCAAGGTCAAGTCCCTACAATGTATGCTGAACCTTTCATACAAGCTTCATCTGCAGGCTGAAAGGCTGCATACACTCGGGGAAAACAGACTGCCGTTGCAGTTACGAATATGGCTGTCTTTTTACTTGTGCGGTTTTCTAATTTGAAAATATTAAAAGTGGCGGTTTTTGGTATTGAAATCCTAAAGCGTATCAGATCAGATTTTTTAAGAATATATTTTTCATGTATCGAAGAAAAAATGTTCAACATCTTGAAAAGGTGGAGATTTTTCATGAATGGACGCCTAAAAGAATTCCTAGATGAAAATTGAAGCAATGCATTTCTTTAGAATTCACTTTAGTAATACGTTGAATTTAAATAACTATCAATAAATTAGTTAAGCTATGCCAGTCCTACCTGCATTTTACGTATATTCTGTTAATACGTAATGATGAATTTAATTTATTTGTAAATGATCGTACTAATTAAAAGTTTAAATATAAGAGACTCGTTATTCGCCTGACCAATTAATCATAAACGATTTACCTTCATTCCTCCTAATAGTAAGCTATAAATGGCAATAACACAATCGTGGTTTAGACCGTATTGTAACCATTGGAACACAGAATATGAAGACATTCGAGCCGGTGAGCTGTGAGAAATCCAATACTGCCTAACAGGACCAGATCAAATCTAGTGATTAGATTGGGCAAGGCTCAGATAATCTAGCTCTTAGGTAACCATGAGATCTATCATCAATGAGCTCCATTGGATACAGAAGACATTTGAGGATCCGCGGATGAAAAGAAGCCTTCACCCTGTTGGAAAAGCAATTATTGCCATCGTGAGTGGAGAGGAGTTATATCATCGCCGATGGAAAGGTTATCTTCTTTGTCAGCGGCAATAGGAGGTAAAGCAAATAGGAAGGAATTGCTGCTTGAAAATAATGGAATGTCTTCATAAGAGTAGATTGGACAAATTAACATCTTAAACGTGTTGAAATAAATCTAGAGTAATATATCTGATTATTAAAAGAAAATCGAATATAGAAGTTCATTTTAATGTTCTATTGCCTAATTGAGCAATGCTTTTGGTTGACATCATTGACGATTAGATTTAATTTGAATTAAGTTGATAAAGTAGATTTGTCTAATCATAGAATGCTTTAAGTCGATTGTCCAAAGTTTATATTATTTTGTTAGGTACCTAAAAGGGATAACTGTTTGGTAAGAGTTTATGTATTTACGGGTACTAACAAAAATGCAGTTGAAATGGTCGCTAAACATGGCCAAAAGCTTCTGTATAATAAGCTGTCTTGAAGGGAAATGAACCGTTATTTTTTACAGAAAACATATATTGGTTTAGTTATTGTTTTATCAGCACAAAAATGCACACACAATTACTTATCAGGTGCTGCCTATTTGATTGTGATACTTGTTTCTGTGAATAGCACAAGAGACAAGGCCAACAAGTTCTTTAGAGTTAGTTCTAGTAACTACTATATTAATATTAATGGATTATTGAATTCTAGTAAATATGTAAATTCTCCACTCCAACAATTCCGCTTCTCACATTATTGCTAAAACGTTCGTCAGAGTTGTACGTAAATACCTTTGTTGGCATAATCTGTTCCTAAATATCATATAGTTTGTTACCGTTTTAATTCAACTGTTATTTAAGACAACTGTGTTTGTCTCTTCTACATTGTAGAATGTAAGACGTAAGACCACCCCGGGCCAAGTTCAGTTTTCTCACTTTCGCTAGTTCACTCCTAGAGCTTTGAAATTTACTCCGAATACAAGGAAAGATCAGATTGTAATCGATGACTTTCTTCGACATTCGATCTTGTGTCGTGATGTAGCGATATGTGTGTAAAAGCGCTTTTGTAACTTTCTGTCAGTTGGGAAATGTATCCGGGTTATTAGTAGACTAAGAAGAATAAAATTGGTATACTATGATGTTTCACTAGCACATATTAATATTCTGTTTGACTTTTAAAAAAGAAAATTATCTATAAGAGAGGAAGCTCTTGTTGCTTAAGACCCTTTTTAAACTAAAAATTATTAGTGATTGGCAGGACTTTAATCTGTTACGCCTGGAAACAAGTCCCGCAATATTTAGCATTTAGACCAGCCGTGCCCACCACCTTATAAATTGTATAATGATATACTTTATTATAGGGAAGCAATAAGCGGTAACTTATCCTAAACATACACGAAGGTGGCGTCAAAAGTGTTTATAATGGAATGCTTTGCTAAATGAGGTAACAATTGTAAAGCTCTTGAACCCCAAAATAAAAACGAAACCAAACTACACAATACAGAGATCCTTAATCTGGACCAGTTCATATTTTATTTTTAAACCTTTCGGAATGCTAAAAGTTGTGATAACTGATATCAACATCCTGCATTCAAGATGATTCACCAATCATTAGCCAGACTATATTTTTGTTCAGAGCTCGCATAGCTGATGGGTCCGTAAACAGATCTAATTTACGGAAAGTCCTAAATTGTATTTTCAGTGTATTGCAGTGGTTCGCGGGTAAAACCATTAACTTTTGGTTAGTGGCGTAGAGATTGTAACTCTGACAGTGTTTCAATGATAAAAGAACACAGTTGCTAAGCTACTAACATATTTTATTACTGTACTTAACTAAAATTATATTTTATTCCTCAGTTTTTGTTAGTGTGATTGTTGATGTGATATAATATAATGCTAGTATACTATAACAGACTAAGGAACCAATTTTAATGGTCTATAGTCAGGTGATACTTCGCGGTAAACAGAGCGAGTGCCGTTCTATTATTTTGGTGGGAGTCGTTACCCGTCAGGTAGGGCCGAGTGCGGGTTGACTCAAGGCCGCACTAAATATACCTATATCTAGTGTGTACCTAGTATATACCAATATCTAGTGTAGGCCTATATCTAGTGCGGCCTTGGTTGACTCCCTAGAGCGAAGAGTAATTGAGTGGAGGGGTATTATTGGAAGGAAGTGTTGTGGATAGGATGTAACGGAGACCGGGTACAGGGCTACCCTGATATCGATTGAAAATATCGATTCGATTATAAAACTTTCATTCAACTTTTCTTTCATAATCAGCAAGTTTGATTAGGTTAGGTTAGGTTGAAATAGTTTCGTTTTTATCCCTGATAAAAATTATTATTATTATTAAAAGTGATTTTTTCACTGGTAACTGGCTGGAACGGCACTCGCACCGCCAAGTGGGCTGTAAAATGGCCCTCGTCAAAGTTTTTAGGCAATTGGCACTCACTATACGCTGTCCATCCAGTTTTGCTCGGTAAAAAGGATGACAAAAACACTAATTTACCCCAATGCACTCATAACAGATCTAGATGATGGTGGTGGTTCCTCCAGACGAGGGTGTTTAGGTCATGTATCAGACAGTTCTGATCTTTATTCTTGTTATGCATGTGTTTGATGGAGACAACTCTTCTAAGATAAGAGTTGATTCTCAGTTCATAGATAGGTTCATGACAGTTCTAGTGATGGTGGTGGTTCCTCCAGACGAGGGTGTTTAGGTCATGTATCAGACAGTTCTGATCTTTATTCTTGTTATGCATGTGTTTGATGGAGACAACTCTTCTAAGATAAGAGTTGATTCTCAGTTCATAGATAGGTTCATGACAGTTCTAGTGATGGTGGTGGTTCCTCCAGACGAGGGTGTTTAGGTCATGTATCAGACAGTTCTGATCTTCATTCTTGTTATGCATGTGTTTGATGGAGACAACTCTTCTAAGATAAGAGTTGATTCTCAGTTCATAGATAGGTTCATGACAGTTCTAGTGATGGTGGTGGTTCCTCCAGACGAGGGTGTTTAGGTCATGTATCAGACAGTTCTGATCTTTATTCTTGTTATGCATGTGTTTGATGGAGACAACTCTTCTAAGATAAGAGTTGATTCTCAGTTCATAGATAGGTTCATGACAGTTCTAGTGATGGTGGTGGTTCCTCCAGACGAGGGTGTTTAGGTCATGTATCAGACAGTTCTGATCTTTATTCTTGTTATGCATGTGTTTGATGGAGACAACTCTTCTAAGATAAGAGTTGATTCTCAGTTCATAGATAGGTTCATGACAGTTCTAGATGATAGTGGTGGTTCCTCCAGAGGAGGGTGTTTAGGTCATGTATCAGACAGTTCTGATCTTCATTCTTGTTATGCATGTGTTTGATGGAGACAGCTCTTCTCAGATTGGTGTTGATTCTCAGTTCATAGATAGGTTCATGACAGTTCTGATGATAGTGGTGGTTCCTCCAGAGGAGGGTGTTTAGGTCATGTATCAGACAGTTCTGATCTTCATTCTTGTTATGCATGTGTTTGATGGAGACAACTCTTCTAAGATAAGAGTTGATTCTCAGTTCATAGATAGGTTCATGACAGTTCTGATGATAGTGGTGGTTCCTCCAGACGAGGGTGTTTAGGTCATGTATCAGACAGTTCTGATCTTCATTCTTGTTATGCATGTGTTTGATGGAGACAACTCTTCTAAGATAAGAGTTGATTCTCAGTTCATAGATAGGTTCATGACAGTTCTAGATGATAGTGGTGGTTCCTCCAGAGGAGGGTGTTTAGGTCATGTATCAGACAGTTCTGATCTTCATTCTTGTTATGCATGTGTTTGATGGAGACAGCTCTTCTCAGATTGGTATTGATTCTCAGTTCATAGATAGGTTCATGACAGTTCTAGATGATAGTGGTGGTTCCTCCAGAGGAGGGTGTTTAGGTCATGTATCAGACGGTTCTGATCTTCATTCTTGTTATGCATGTGTTTGATGGAGACAGCTCTTCTCAGATTGGTGTTGATTCTCAGTTCATAGATAGGTTCATGACAGTTCTAGATGATAGTGGTGGTTCCTCCAGAGGAGGGTGTTTAGGTCATGTATCAGACAGTTCTGATCTTCATTCTTGTTATGCATGTGTTTGATGGAGACAACTCTTCTAAGATAAGAGTTGATTCTCAGTTCATAGATAGGTTCATGACAGTTCTAGATGATAGTGGTGGTTCCTCCAGAGGAGGGTGTTTAGGTCATGTATCAGACGGTTCTGATCTTCATTCTTGTTATGCATGTGTTTGATGGAGACAGCTCTTCTCAGATTGGTGTTGATTCTCAGTTCATAGATAGGTTCATGACAGTTCTAGATGATAGTGGTGGTTCCTCCAGAGGAGGGTGTTTAGGTCATGTATCAGACAGTTCTGATCTTCATTCTTGTTATGCATGTGTTTGATGGAGACAGCTCTTCTCAGATTGGTGTTGATTCTCAGTTCATAGATAGGTTCATGACAGTTCTAGATGATAGTGGTGGTTCCTCCAGAGGAGGGTGTTTAGGTCATGTATCAGACAGTTCTGATCTTCATTCTTGTTATGCGTGTGTTTGATGGAGACAACTCTTCTAAGATAAGAGTTGATTCTCAGTTCATAGATAGGTTCATGACAGTTCTAGATGATAGTGGTGGTTCCTCCAGAGGAGGGTGTTTAGGTCATGTATCAGACGGTTCTGATCTTCATTCTTGTTATACATGTGTTTGATGGAGACAACTCTTCTAAGATAAGAGTTGATTCTCAGTTCATAGATAGGTTCATGACAGTTCTAGATGATAGTGGTGGTTCCTCCAGAGGAGGGTGTTTAGGTCATGTATCAGACGGTTCTGATCTTCATTCTTGTTATACATGTGTTTGATGGAGACAACTCTTCTAAGATAAGAGTTGATTCTCAGTTCATAGATAGGTTCATGACAGTTCTAGATGATAGTGGTGGTTCCTCCAGAGGAGGGTGTTTAGGTCATGTATCAGACGGTTCTGATCTTCATTCTTGTTATACATGTGTTTGATGGAGACAACTCTTCTAAGATAAGAGTTGATTCTCAGTTCATAGATAGGTTCATGACAGTTCTAGATGATAGTGGTGGTTCCTCCAGAGGAGGGTGTTTAGGTCATGTATCAGACAGTTCTGATCTTCATTCTTGTTATGCATGTGTTTGATGGAGACAACTCTTCTAAGATAAGAGTTGATTCTCAGTTCATAGATAGGTTCATGACAGTTCTAGATGATAGTGGTGGTTCCTCCAGAGGAGGGTGTTTAGGTCATGTATCAGACGGTTCTGATCTTCATTCTTGTTATACATGTGTTTGATGGAGACAACTCTTCTAAGATAAGAGTTGATTCTCAGTTCATAGATAGGTTCATGACAGTTCTAGATGATAGTGGTGGTTCCTCCAGAGGAGGGTGTTTAGGTCATGTATCAGACGGTTCTGATCTTCATTCTTGTTATGCATGTGTTTGATGGAGACAACTCTTCTAAGATAAGAGTTGATTCTCAGTTCATAGATAGGTTCATGACAGTTCTAGATGATAGTGGTGGTTCCTCCAGAGGAGGGTGTTTAGGTCATGTATCAGACAGTTCTGATCTTCATTCTTGTTATGCATGTGTTTGATGGAGACAACTCTTCTAAGATAAGAGTTGATTCTCAGTTCATAGATAGGTTCATGACAGTTCTAGTGATGGTGGTGGTTCCTCCAGAGGAGGGTGTTTAGGTCATGTATCAGACAGTTCTGATCTTCATTCTTGTTATGCATGTGTTTGATCGAACTCATTACTAGACAACTCTTCTAAGATTAGTGTTGATTCTCAGTCCACTGTTAGACTCGGCAGTTCTAGATGATGGTGGTGGTTCCTCCAGAGGAGGGTGTTTAGGTCAAGTCTCAGACAGTTCTGTAGTGCTCTCCAGGTCAAGGTGTTGCTAGAACACAACACTTTCACATCTTGACATTTCTGATTCATCCGTCTGCGTCGCCCACGCCCCTTCTTTTAACTTATTGGTTGGAAATATCTAAAAAATATTACTGACACTTGTGATAATGTTCAATCACAATTAGTGCAAAAATTAATTAAAGTGATTTTAAAGATAACTGGAATTTAAGGAAGTTTTACAATTTACAAATATATACCTAAATCCAGATTTTTGCCATTCAGCTGCAAACCTCAGCTATTTAGTAGATAATGAAATACAGAGTCGTCATAATGCACCGTACATAATTTACTTTGCGCGTTAGCCAACTTGACAAGACTCGAGTATGCGACTTTGAAGAGTGCAAAGTGGGATAATGGGTGTCGTGACGAGGCGTTAGGGTTTATAATTGCAAAACGGGATATAAGATTACCCACAAGACCTTGCGGTGGCAGCTAACTGTATCACCGCGATGCAAGGTTAAGTTACATCATCATCAAGCCATAATACACCTAAACACAACTTAGATGTACTGTACCTAACATCTCACCAAAACTCTATAATTTACAACTGGTTACAATAAACATCATCACTGTCGCCTCATCATCAGAATCATCACATCGCAAGTGAAATTCTGAAATGCTCCTGTTAACTTGAATTTATTTATAATAACTATGTATATTGTGTAGCTACAGAATTAGGAGTTTATATGTCTGCATCTTATTCTATGGAATAGCCCAGGCTAAGATTTGTGCCTAGATCTGAAAATCTTTCAACGGTACAGTGTTTTTTGTCTGAGTATGATAAAACAAAGCTGTCGAAGTACGCGTATAAGCTCTTTGCCTATCAAATGGAACGAATCTTCTCTTTGTAACATGAATCCTTTAAACACATACTCTAAAATGTCTTTTCCGTGGTCTTAGGGATCTTAGGGATCTTCCTTGTAGCGTTTGAACTCAGGCATAATTTAACACTTTTTTCTCAAAGCCGCATGATTACTGTATGGAAACTATTATTTTTTAGGTATAGTTCGGCCGCTTAGAAAACGACCTGCGCGCTAATGCTAAACCAATGCTGGAGGAGGTCGCTTTCTAAAGGAACCTTTAGTTACTTTTTCTAAATAAGTCATTTTCGCTAATCCCCTTAGAAACTTCGTCTTACTTAAAACTTTGTAAACTTTGCACCCTCTGATACTTACTCTTGCCGTACTTGTCGTGGTAATCGCATACTCGTGGGTTTTCCATCACTATGTCCGTAGTTTATTTGCTTACCTGCTCCTAAGCAAGCTTTTTGTAGTTGAAGTTAGTGGCTGGGGAGACAGATAGTAGATACTTTATTTAACTCATTTCTACAAAGAGTTAAAACCATACACTCCTTCATCCCTAGTAATTTTTTATCCAAGCAATACAAAGTAGTTATCAGCAATTCTCGAACGCAATTCTTTACTTGTATACTCAATGTTAACACCCGTGAATTGAATAACGACAGCTTGTTAGACATTATGAAACACAAGCCTTCACACAGCAGATATGCGGAAGTAGTTAAAACCCCTAATTGGGTTGGAAATCTCCAAAACAGCGAGACTGAGACTGGCGGTCACCGCCGGAACTAATGATGACTCGAGCGCAAACCACGATATGTTACCACCGTCATCATGTGTCACAATCACAGCTATCTCAATCACTGAAGCTATTTCTTACGTGGAGTGATGCTATGATAATATTCCTGTGGAACTAACTTTCGATGCTTTCAAAATAACCACACCGTATTTCCAAAGAGAGATAAGTAACTGAAGGGGCTTTCAGTAGATCAATGATAAAGAGAGTACGTGCCACTCATCCTACACTCATCTCCATTCATACTTGGCTTAAAATACCTACTTTGTATGGTTGCCATTTCACTAAAAAAGTATTAAAAAAAGAGAGAAAAAACAGTTCATCTTAATTTATTCATCTCTTACGAGTAAAAATACTAAAAAAATAAACATTATAAATATTATCAGAATCGGTTAATCCTTGCACCAATTTGGCGTTTATAAACTCTAATAGTGTCAACCTTTTGCAGGCAATTAATTGTCATCATATTTCAAGCGAAATTTAATAACTTGAAATCATCAAATTGACTACATTTCTAACGTCTATTGAACGTTTATCGTACACTAAAGCATGGCAGTGCGACATCTGTGATAACTACTAATCACAAGAGTGCATAAGTTAGAGAACCAGTGCCTATAACGGCTCACTTGCCGCATTACCGCATCCTCGGACTCCTACCTCGGCATCCAGAGTACGCGGGTCAGGGACGCCCGAGGCCGCGCTCCCAGGACGAGTGAGGAAAGACGGAGGAATGCAGAAGAACGATTCACTTTCACCTCCTAGACTCCTGGAAGACCTACGGTCCAACGGTCCTTGGAGTCCTTCGTTCAGTTACGGATTAAAATATGAGTTGAGTGACCAACACATTGTCCTGAAGGGATGAATTGCGCATTAGTTATGAATTACTCGTTTGTACCTCCCAAGAGTTTATTTCCCCCGTATTCGGTTCAAATGTATGGTACAAAAGAACATTTTTGGGATCTATTTAGTTGAGATGGTTTACTTGTGTTGGTCGATACCATGAGTCGAAATTACTGGCACTAAATTTTAATGTGGAAAATCACTCAAATTAGATGTAGATCTAATCAGTCACGTTTAAAAATCCACACCTACACATATCGACCACATGGCATGGTAAACCACGACGAAGTTTCAGTTAAAATTATTGCGTTTCATCAGGGATTCGGTGAAAAATTAACCACGTAGAAACGACTGTCTGATCCAGCTTTTCAATCCTTCACAAGCGTTGGGGCAGTTGAAGAGAAGTTAGTCAAAAATGCAATGTATAATTTGCATCTCTAAAATGGTACTGTATTTCTTTAACATAGCGGCTTGTCTAGTGGTCCTGTAGCTCTGTTTTTGAATCCCGCCTTTTACATCTTAGTTATGTGATACTTCCGCGACCGACTATTGCGGGACACAATTTCGTCTGAATATCCACTTCCATATTAAATTAATAAAAAAAATAATTGAATAGTTGTTTCTGGAAAAGAAAGCTTTTCTCACTTGGAAATCCTCCACTTACTAAAATACGTGTTTTAATTTATTTTTATTACTACTTTTACCTCAAACCTGGTAACTTATATTTTGTTTAGCTAACTATTGAGTCATTTATATGGTTCGCGACTTGTCGCAGTAGGTCAAGCAAGGAATTGTCCAAACCTTGTTACATATCGCTCCAACTACAGTTGCAGTTGAGTAACCGAACACCTCCGTAACATATCAATTGCTCCAGTCGTTCTTGGAATGTAGCGGATACAATAATCACTGTTATTTCTCTAACTAGGTGGAACGTAGTGGCACGTCGATAGGGAAACCTCATGCAAATTAAAATGCGCAAAACACAACTGTAAACCGGGATATTTTGATTTGTTCTCATTGCGATTATATTCATTTGAATCGTATATCTTGAAAAGTTTGTAATATACATAAAAGTAGATCAGTAAGCGTTATCAAAATAAATTAAATAGCTGATAAAAACTCCCGTACAAGATACAACCAAGACTAATCCAAAGCATTTCACAATACCAGCTTCGAAACTAATTTCTTATCAACCGCCGAACAAGTTCCGTTTTGACTTCTAATCTAACTACCGTCTCGTTCTATCATAAACCCCAATAAAGGGTTGGGTATAAAAACCTAACCAACAAGGCAGTATAAAGGAGCGGACAGCGGTGTTAACCTGTTATTACCCGCCTTAACGAGGCGGTCGCTTGTTGTTTCTTCGCGGCTATTTATAGATTTTTTGTCTTCAGCAGACAGTATTCGGCCAAGTAGGAATGGAAAGCTGTGGCCTTCATATAACAGTTTGATAAGGAGTGGACATCAGATAGACACGATCAGGATCATCCGGTTGCTTAACTGTTTGAAGAATTCGATCGCACTTCGTAGTAAGAGTACGAGGACCAAAAAAATCTTTCCTACAGTTACCTAACAATGTACATGTTCTCTCGCTGATTTGAGAAAGCAAAGTGGCCAATTCGCTCATCAGTGAGACAATGTTGTCTCACTCTAATTACTTTGTCTCACTCCAGATTTGCAACGTGAAGGCACGAAATAGTGAGCGCGTAACATGCAGACAAGGTCGTATGCGCGCGAAATACGTTGGCAGCACTGGCTGTAAATCAGCTGGTCAACTGTAGTACTGTTTTATCAATAAATGTCATAATATTTATAATAATAATATAATATATTTATAATAATTGAGCGGAGCGAGCGAAGCTCTTTGGGATCAACTTCAATGCAAACAATATAACACCATCACTCAATAACGGCTGAACACATTTCAGCCAAACTTAACAAGACTACTTAGACTAATAATGAGATGGTTTGTAAACAAACAAATTTCAATTAGATAATGCTAATGCAATTTAAAACGAACTTAAAATTTAAAATTTTTAACATTGGGCTTATGGGACTAAAGTAGCTATGACAGTTTTTTTGTTTACAAGAAAAATGTAAACAAGAGAATCATAAGGTATTTCTGAACTTTCTATACTTTTCTTTTAAACGATTTTAAACCATTCCTATGATTTTAATAAACAAGAAAATGCCGTTAAAACATTTTTTAAGGCACGGAATTCACTGAAAATCGAGAAAATATACTGAACTACTTTCTCAATGCGCGGAGCATAAACAAGGAGCGGAGGGATACGGACCGGTGACTACTTTCTTGGGAACCTATTTGTGTTGCCAGCTGATTAGAAACAGCCAATGTTAGAAATCAGGATTTAATAAGCGATATATCGAACCGCATCGAAATCGGTATTTAATCCGATAATACCTCATAGGTTATATTATGTTTAATTACATCGACGGTACAGTAAGTTATTACACTTATTGATAAAACGCAGATTGAACACTGATTTAGGCATGTGGGGAAGGTAGGTCGGGGTTTATGAGTATTCGTGACTACATTAAGTGTTTTGAAGTAAGGTTAGATTAGGAAGGTATAGTGTAGGTTATAGGTAGGCGATCGGGTTCTTTATTTGTGTTGCACCATATATTTTTTTAACTTTTGGAATGGAATAGTTGGTTAAGGTTAAACGGGGAAACGATTTCAAAAATGCTTGCATATGGTCTTAACTTAACAAACCATCTACAGTATTCTAGCTTTGACTTTATATAAAGTCAATGATTCTAGCAAATTATTACATACTGACCAAAAGAAAAGAGAACATTTGGATTTGTACCTTTGACCATAGCAAAACTAACATATAATTATGGAATGTGAAAAGTTGTATATCATTATATACTATTCTGTAATATTAATAATTGTTCGGCAAATCCTCATTTTAATGGCTCGGCTGAAAATGGAATCTGCATTTTGTGAAACAGTAATTTGGTAACAATTCAGTTATTTCAAATGTTGATAACAGTAGCCCATCCTATACAAATACTGTTATTTGATTGCCAAGCCACGGACTATACATACGTCCAGTTACAACCGTTGATAAGTAAACCTGGGCTTATAGAAGTACACTTTTAACCACGGTATGGATAATTGTCTAGGCCTGTCCAGAAGTAGGCTACTAATTTCTAATTATATTATCTACATTGTATCATTGTATATTTAAGGCATGTCTTCCCTACTTATTATATTATTCTGTTTTCACTTAAATCAGCTGAATGCGATGTTTACTTATTACTTATGTTTAGGCCTACATTTCAGCCATTTTATGTTGCACGGTTGAATTTAAATGTCAAATTTCCCCTCCTGTTGTTATACTTTAATACTCGTTTTTTTATAGTTACTGTTTTTTTTTTATACTTAAATACTTTAACCGATTGTAAGGGTGAAAAATGTAGCCCAATGTTTTTTTGTTGTAGGCTACAGTTGCATTTGAATGTTAAATTACCTTTCTCATTTTTATACTTTACTTTTTGGATGTTAATATCAGATTCCAACTACTGTAATATTTTCCTGGTCAAAACTACCATAATGCACTTCTCGAAGAGGTAAATTTGAGTTATTATAATTTTAATCTTTAAAACCAGCATTAGTAAATAAATCTATTGACCTTTTTACATTTAGTTACTTATACAAATATCAAATCACGTTTGTTCCGCTCAACTGGCTTTCACCTCTCTGAAAGCAACCCTAGTATAAGTTCACTTTTGTGTAAAAATATGTTACGTTCTTTACTAATTTATTTTTTTTATGGTAACTGTAGGAAAATATAATGTGCAACTCGAATGCAAAGTGCAATTGCCTCACTCGAGAAACCATTCCTCACTCGCCTACGGCTCGTGAGTAAGTAATTCTCTCGAGTGAGTCAATTGCTCACTTTGCTCACTAGTTGCACAAATAATTATAGAAAATAGTTGGTATGAAAATATGTTAAAGTGTTTTAATATTCATGTTGTTTTACCTTTTGGCCAACTGTAATAAGAATAGAACCATTAAGCCACAAATAATAATAATAATATCTCATATAACTCTTAAGACGTAAACAAAAATCTTGTAATTATTCCGAAAGCAGTCCTGAAGTAGAAGAAATCAGTTTCTAGTTTGAATCATCATAATAAAATCATTATGCTAACAAAAAACAAATACGCTTTATTAACGTTCCTGGTCTGATCACACATATCTTAACCACACAAGAATTAACGGTTCAATGATAGGTTTGATCGCCAAATCTTTGTAAAGAATATTGTCTTTTTTTATCAGAAAAAGTGTTTAGCTGTCCAAAACACAATATTTCAAAGTTTCCACACGAAAGTCAATCAAAGTACAATACCGCCAACCTCCTACGATACAGTCGACGAAACAGATTGCACATTACATAAACAAAGGCACAATCCGACAATCAGACAGAAGGCCACTGTGTCCGATGGACATTATCAATATTTACATTTGCCGGGGTAATTGGTAGTTACAGGGGTTGCCTAACTTCCGTGACTATGACAGGACGAAGATAAGATAACTGGGCGTGTCCTTGGAGCCCTTCACTGGGGAAATGTGGCCAGAGTTGGGCAACAGGTTGAACATAGCACCAAATTAGTAGCTTTGAAATTGGTCAGGACCTTTCTTCCACTGACTGACATTCGAAGAACAAAGAAATAGTTTGTACCAATGTTTATTTTGTTAGCCATGTACCAATTTAGAATTTGTTATTGACTGTGGAAACTTATAATGTACTATTAAAAGACAGGTTTATGTTTCCTATGCCCGGTTAAGTTTGAGTGTGCTGATGACGAGCAGTGTGTTCTATTACATAGGTAGATTTACAATGTAGGCTACGATTTATTAATAATGAATACCATTAGTCTTAGGGCTGGCGTTGAAATTACTACATTATTAATAACAAAATATATTGACACTAAAAATTATTGTAATTTATTGACAATTTTTAAAGGTAAAAAATTTATCACATGGATAAGTCGAGATATCAAGTTGATGGGGAACAATACGCCTTGCCCGTTGGTACTAATATAAAACTGTAAGTATAAAGGAGTAATAAGGCTTGAGTTAGGTCGATTTAGATTTTGTTAACGATGAATTTGAAAAAGAACACGCGTATTTGAAACAACAAGTGTTCGTTTTATACTTGTTATTTTAGTTTGACAAACTCACTTTTCCCCTTATAGACACAAGACTTTACATAATAATTTTTATAGTATCTAAATGAACTTAGCTCCTCCACATTCCACCTACTTGTAGCCCTATGTAAGGACGCCTCAGTGTCCAGTGTCCTCCTGCTCCTTCCTCGGTCACGGCTCTCGGACACGCGGCGGAAGCCCTTGGAGATCACATCTCAGTTGAATTTGATGATGGAAGATACAAGTAATTTGGTTTTAATTGCGGTAAAAGTAGTTTATCAGTGAAAGTGAGATTAGAAGTGGACGATGTGTGGTTCCGTGATCACTTAATTACTGACGTAAGAACAGGTGGTCAAGTGTATATCCCTGGTAACAGTATGCAATTATTGTAATTGAATTGAAAACATACACTATTAAAGTTTATTTTCTAAGTCAAGTACAAATTTCCGTCAAGTACACTGTTGCTGAAAGGTTCTCTATATTACACGTGATAGACTACATTCAATTCCAATGATCGTAAGACTTTTGGGTCATCAATTTAATAGTTGTGTAATTGTGTTTACTTGAACAAGTCTTCAGAAACTGTTGTTTTTCTTATACAAGTGCAATGCGGTAATCGTGGATTGTGACCGGATAAAACCGATGACACATTGTATTACTTTGACGTGGTCGTGCATTAATTGCGCCAAAGAGTTCCTTAATTGCGCCAAGCTCTCGAAGGGTCCCAAAATGTCCCTTAGTTGCGCCAAGGCCAAGCCAGGTAGGGGTGAGTTGCCGGCAGGAGAAATGTCCTGGTTGACATGTCATATTAATCTATCCTAACCTAATCTAATTTAACCTACCCCTGACCAAACCTAACCTAACCACTCAATTATACAGTCAAAGACGGCCGCCACTTGGTGGACGTATCGGGTGGCTTCCTGGAGTAGTTGGCGCTATTCAGGAATACCCGACTACCTGACTCAGGTCAGTTGGCGCAATTAATGCCCTTCCCTTCGACGTGACCTTGACTCTATTTAGAAAAATTGTTGTTCATTGTACTATAATAATTTATATACTAATCGTTAATTCGTTCTACAGTGAAGTCTTCTTCGTGGTAAGCAAACTGGTCCGAGATTATCTTGCATGATAAGCCCAATGGATGTAATAACAATAAGCTGGTTTGTTCACGGAGGAGAAACTTCAGTAAATCCATTAGTGCACAGCAGGAGGCTGCTATCACTAGCTACCATCATCATCATACACTTCAAAACAATCAACTTGTGCCGAAACATCAAGGGATCTAGAATATGTAATGAGTTTGTTGCGTCTGCTACTTTAAGACTAATATATTGTAACGCAATTTAATATTTGTTAAAAGATTTCTGAGAGCTGATACGAGTAATAAATATGACGTTTATTTTCAGTCAAATTACGTTTTAAAAGTAAGAGGTACATTACAACAAAAGTTTTGTAGAGTAAGCATGTTTGTGCTCTAAACATATCAGCCTGGATCCAAAATGTTTAACAAATATGTTAAAACAAATAATAATTAGTTTATCAAACGGCTCTCAAAATAGGTTTTAATCAAATTAAAATATTTCATGATTCTCTTTCTTGATCTTAAACGTTTTGCAAAATTGTTTTTGATTGGTTTAACTTGTGAACTTTTTGTTTTTCCTAAATAAAGGTGTGTATTGACCACACCGTTCCTTAAAATTCCGAGGCATCCGAGGTATGTGTATTATATAGGCTAGAAGGTATCTCCTACATTTTAACCTTATTTTCACCTGTTTTTACCTTGGTTTCCATGATTTTACCCCTTGGTTTCCAAGTTTTTACCCTCAGTTCCCATGCCAGGCCCGTGAAATCAACTTACTCTCAGATCCCACGAGCACAATGACCGATTGATTTGCTCTGCTTCCCAAGTCACGACCATGAGACCAGCATCCCTGGGCCTGGGTACATCGCCTTCTGTCTTCGCATAGCTTAAACTAATAATATGGAGATCAGCAGAAAAAATGAGCTAGACAAGCGCATGTGATCGTCGCTCGTGGTAATACTAATAATGCAAATAACCGATCAATACACTTGAAAAGTATCCGTCATTTCCATGTAATCCTTTAAATATTTACTTCGATATTTTTCACTCTCCTCCATAAAATAAAAATGATAGAACTTAACGAGGAAACCAATGTACAGTACTACTTTACCGTAATTTCCTTACAATGTATACGATGTTTTGCACATGTTAATCATATAATCTACATCTTCCCTCAAATGGTCCTCAAATAGCGGTGTATTAACTTTGAACCCAATATTGTTTTATACATTTAAAAACTTTAAATCAACAAAAAGTGCATTTAAAAAATACTAATCTATATACTAACTTTGAACTAATACTGTGATTTTTTCATTCAGTCAATTGTTTTTCCAAATCGTACCAAATATGCTGCCACTTAAGTTGATAGAGACACACCCGGGGACCAAGCATTGCTCGATGATGGTGTTTAATTTGTTTGGAATGTTAAACCTCCTTAATCGTTATTGGTACACTAGACCTCGCTGGGTGATGAAACAAACATTATATGTAAATCATCGTGTTTTTTTTTGTGCTAACAAAGATAGCCACACGTTTTAAGGGTTTAAACGTTATTTGTAAAAACTTGTTTTATTGAAATGCCGACATCAACAACTGAGTGCATAGTACTCAACTGAAAGAGGTTCTTTATACAATGATCGAGTTTAAGAAATATTACTTCAAATATTGTATTTTAAGCCTTAACGTATTTTGTTTGATAAAATATAAGGAAATAAATTCATTATATTTTCTGTACTTTCAGATTTTTAAGCGCAGGGAGAAACCTCACCGATAAGGAAAATAATAACGAAACTAACATTTAAGTTTAATTTTAAATTATGTTTGCAGGTCAGTTGCTCTCTTGCCTCAAGCATTTATTTCACAAGCTTGGTCTAAATGTCAAGAAAGTCAAAGCGTGTCCATGGTATCTCTGTATTCACGTAACGGACTAAGCGCCTTGTTACGTGCCTCTAAAATGACATCTAGATTCTTTTTGACCTACGATCACGAAAACAACGCGGTACTTTCTAAAGTGTAACTTTCTAAATCGAGATCAGAAAGCCCCAAATGGTCCATTAAGTGAACGGATCTTGAAATAGAGTTTTGTGCCACCAAATTTAAATTGAATTTCATTTCGGGTTTTAACACGTTTCAAATTTTACAATGAAAGTAAACTGTATTTTTATTTACTAATATCAGATACTCCTACGATTGTAATAATATTACCTTGCTCGTTTGTTACATAGCCTTTATTTTATACATATTTCCTGGTAGTTTCATTAGGATTCGAAAAATTTAACACTAAAACTACAAATTTAGTACATACTACAATGCTACATCATAAATCAAAAATCTATATCAAAATGCATCATACGAGAACATCTATATTTATGAAACATTATGTCTTGCTAGTGTTTAACTGATCTTTTACTATCATCTTTATCACGAGTGTATAGAATTTTAACTTTTGGCAACATCCAAATTACCAACAACTGTTTCACTTTTCTTTACTACTGCATAACTAGTGGTGACATATAGTAATTTTATATCGCGTTTTATTTAATCCTATATGTTAGTCAGTTTTTGAGCGTTTCCGAACTGAAAATTTATGACTACACAACTATAGCGTGATAGTTTACTTTTACTCAATATAAGAAACATAATTGTCGTCAATCTCATGTTTTTCCTCAATTTTTTCGATCTATATAAATATGCAAAAACTAACGGTGGCTCACAAACGCAACCTGTCGGATGAAAGCGGCAAAGCAGCAGATGATTACTTCGCTCTTCTTGAAGCAAAACCCACAAACCAGATATTCTAATGAGAAATGCGAGTGAAAACGGCCCGCATGAGTGGCTGAGTGATTATCTTAGACAACAAGTACCAATCATCATGTCCAGATCTGTCTACAAGCTGTCGGTCGAGTTTCCCTTACATGTAGCACTTCATGTAAATTGGCAAATGCTTCTGAGCCCAGTTAATATTCATCTAAAAAGCATCTTCACTTATAAGAGGTTGGAAAAATATACTTAATAACATAATTGAATTTTACACATGCAAAATCGATTATTTTAAAGTACACAAACATCTAAATGTGGATTTGCACCGTAAATATACAAGTTAACATACGTCTAAAAGTGAAACTGAAGATGAACCTATATAAGAGGATGTACATTTAAAAGTCCATTTACACCTATGTACAGTATCTTGATCTTCTTTTACAAGTGAATCCATATTTTGCTTTAGCAGTTTATCTTCACCCGATACTATGTCTAGACAGATTCTCCAGCATTATCTTGCACTTACAAGTGAATAATTACCCACAATTATGTTTTCATGCATGTCTAAATCCACAGGGGAATCTACTAGTGCAATTTACAGTACAGTTTCATCTGGGGCGGGTGGCGTCGTCCTGTAATCCAGCTACTAGGTCACGAATTGTGGAAATTTATAAGGGATGCACTGTGGATGCGATGCTCCCTGGTGTGGATTAACGTCCGCACTAGTGAGTACTACGAGTACGACTATCCGCAGTACTATTCTGATAATTAGACCAATTCGTAAATTACAAGGAAAAAATGTGGTTCGGATTCCACTATAAACTGTAGGTCCCTTAGTTGCCATTAGCTTTATGGGCTATTAATTAACAGCTGTGTCTAAGGAACATGTCGGCCTTAGTCCCTAACAAGACTACAAGATCGCGCCACTCATCCTACACTCATCCTTTACTCATATTTGGGTTAAAATACGCACATGGTGGCGTAATTTAAATTGATAATTGAATCTTCTGAGTATAGTTCAAATGTGAGAAAAACAATAATCAAGCGAAGTTTTTAAACTGGTAACAATAAAAATCACATTCTCAAAGACACAATATATATTGCATTTTTTATCGAAATTTTTTGTTTTACAAGTAATTTAGCTTACATTTAAATATGTCTACTCTCCAAAGCATTTTAAATCTGTAAGACCACGGCAAACTACACATATTTGGGTAATCTGTGACTCAACTGATGATGTCAGAGCATATATCTAATTCAAGGGTTTGACTAAAGGAGTGTCCAGGAGTGGCCGATCTCCTTGCTATTTACGCTCAATGGCGTCATAAGTCAGCTGATCCACTTTGATGGACAATGCCAAGGTAAACATGCATTAAATTCTGTAAACAGTGTGTCAACGATGTAACATTTAACACAACAAATTTACTGTTTTTATCTGAATTCAACTGGCAGTCCTAACACAAAATCTACTTTTCTTTTCTAGTTCAATTTTTAACTGTAACGAAGCCAAGGAATAGAACGAAGTCAACACATGGAGTTTTAATGCTGATACGTCATTTGATCTAATTCTAAAGGTGTGATTTTGAAACATTTTCATAGATTTTACAAGCATGGTTGAAGGCGTATTCAGTTTCATGGTATCATCTACTCCAGAAGTTTATAAAATTCTACGAAAATCTTTGACCAATTCAAAGGTTAGGACAACTAACTTACCACATTAGGACAAGTTTAATCGCTTTACCTGTTACAGAAAAACCACTGGTAAAATTTTACTCTTTCATAGATTGTTTTACGAATTATGATAACATAGTAATTACAGCTTTTAAAACTAAAAGCTTTATGCAACCAATACATTGATTGGAAATATATTTAAAAAAAAAATACACAAAACTTAAGTTTTTTCGAGCGTATTTTCTACTAATGTTTTTTATCAGCACGGCATCATTTTCAAATAGAGAAACAATCAACAATGTTTCCTCGTTCTTTTACCATTCTGGGAGATAGCAAGACTGATTTGTCTACTTATGGGATTCTCCCTAAGGAGAAAAGAAGAAACCGACTTGGATACAAGCCACGAATGACTCAGGAGTAGGTATTGTTCTTTCATGTAAGGAGGCGTCAGACATTTACTGTGGGAGTATCCTTGAGGACATCTGCAAGTGTAGACGAGGAGTAGAAAGAATATTTTATTACTGACTGTGGATACATGACTCACTAACAACCACAGTAGGAAAAACGTGAAGATACAATTAATCTGAACTAACACAAGAAGGTTGTATTAGTAACAACCTTTATGAAATATGTTTGGCTAGGCTCACTTTGAGTACACTCGATGTTCTGTTAATGAATCTACTGTCTTATTCAGTATTAAAAATCAATGGTATAACACAAGCACAGTGTTAGTAAATTTAAAACTCAAAAAGTGTCTTGGAGGACTTTTAATTGAAAAAAATGTTGTATAATGTAACAAATATTTAATTTTATTTTAGTTACTAAATTAATACATAATTTTGAAAAGGTACGTTTAAAAAACTCGACTACTCCCTGAATAGAAACTAACAGCTATATGATATAATAAATTTTAATTACAAACACTTGATACAAGCACACCAAAGTCTTTAGATCATTCAACTTCATAGTTTTATAAACTCCAAAGCCTTGACACTCAGACAGCATTCCTTTGTTACAACATGGTTTCACTTTACAAGTTTAAGGTTATCACGAATAAAGTATTTTATAGTTTCCGATGGGCTTTAAAATCCAAGCGACGATTTTCAGAACTGGGTTTACTATTTTTAGAAGCTTTGGCCACCTTCGAGGTTCAGACTTATGGGCTGATTAGACCCAGAGGATTTAATAAACACGCACCGGTGTCGATTTATCGTCTTTTCTAGACTTAAGTACGACATTTGAATCCCCGATGATGCCCGACGGCGCCGCTGCGAACACGAGGGAGTGTTTTATGTCATTGACTAACTGAATACTTCGCTGGTATGTGCATGAATATAGTAGGAGGAATTCAATATTACAATTGTTAATTTACTGTCTGTAGTGTGTTTGAATTTCCCTTGTGTTTGTCCATGGTCATTATTTTAAGACCCCACCTGGTTACTAGAGGCAAAATTAAAACATCTACCTCATACCATGCACTCAGTGTAACTACAAGGTGAAGCGTACCACCTTAACTAAGAGTGAAAAAGCGTACGTGTTTTCTTAGTTATTAAAAGTACATTAACAAACAGATATAGTTAATTGTAATGAAATATAACCATTGAATGAAGTAGACATCCTATCCCCAATTTTTTTTCTAAAAAAAAGAACATATCGTTGTGTGAGCCAGTCACAGAATGCGCTAGTGTCTAAAATTGAATTTTCTACCAATTTTGTTGCTGCTAACATAGTTGATGGGTCAGAACAGTCGCTATAGTAATAAGGTATAACAGTTCGTGTTTTCGGCAGAAATTAGTATAGTACCATTAATTTAGTTGTGTGAGCCAGTCACAGAATGCGCTAGTGTCTAAAATTGCATTTTCTACCAATTTTGTTGCTGCTAACATAGTTGATGGGTCAGAACAGTCGCTATAGTAATAAGGTATAACAGTTCGTGTTTTCGGCAGAAATTAGTTTAGTACATTAATTTAGATAAGCACAATCTGTCGGTAGCTCAATCAACTACATTTTGTTTACAAATCTGACAAAAACTTAAACATGGGGATGGAATAGTCAAAGGTATGACCAAGCAACACAACCATTCCACACTATAAGACACGTAGTTGGCTTGCATTCATAAAAATAAATACATAATATTTTAATTGATTGGTCGTAATACTTCTTTGATCGAATATTCCTCAGTTTAATCCACCTAATATCGAATGAAATATAATAGTAGTCTTATGCATCACCCTAGTAAATGTTGACTATCGAGTTCTCTATCGATACTCAGCAATCGATGGTAAATCACCAGCACCGCGGTTTCGGAGGACCACCACGGGTCTGTAACTAGGAGGTCCGGGGTTACGGAGGACCACCACAAGTCTGTAACTAGGAGGTCCGGGGTTACGGAGGACCACCACGGGTCTGTAACTAGGTGGTCCGGGGTTACGGAGGACCACCACGGGTCTGTAACTAGGAGGTCCGGGGTTACGGAGGACCACCATGGGTCTGTAACTAGGAGGTCCGGGGTTACGGAGGACCACGACGGGTCTGTATCTAGGAGGTCCGGGGTTACGGAGGACCACCACGGGTCTGTAACTAGGTGGTCCGGCGTTACGGAGGACCACCACGGGTCTGTAACTAGGAGGTCTGGGGTTACGGAGGACCACCACGGGTCTGTAACTAGGAGGTCCGGGGTTACGGAGGACCACCACGGGTCTGTAACTAGGTGGTCCGGGGTTACGGAGGACCACCACGGGTCTGTAACTAGGAGGTCCGGGGTTACGGAGGACCACCACGGGTCTGTAACTAGGAGGTCCGGGGTTTCTGAGGACCACCACGGGTCTGTAACTAGGAGGTCCGGGGTTACGGAGGACCACCACGGGCCTGTAACTAGGAGGTCCGGGGTTACGGAGGACCACCACGGGTCTGTAACTAGTAGGTCCGGGGTTACGGAGGACCACCACGGGTCTGTAACTAGGAGGTCCGGGGTTACGGAGGACCACCACGGGTCTGTAACTAGGAGGTCCGGGGTTTCGGAGGACCACCACGGGTCTGTAACTAGGAGGTCCGGGGTTACGGAAGGACTGTGATTAATTGATTTCCTTTTATGTCAGAGGTTTCAAAAGATGAAGCTAATGTCGAGTCTGATGAGCCTCATTCCTACTTCCTGACGTGATGTTTCCTAGAGTGCATGTGAAGGATTTCTTCTTGACGAGACTTTAATGATGCCATCAAGAGCTTTTTGTGATTTTTAAAATCGTGTTTTTGAAGAGCGGAATTTGTTTATATGCTGTTAAAACCAAAGTGATTTGTCTCGTTCTGGTAGCCGGCCTATGTGCAATTTACTTTTGTTGAATGCTGTCACAGATACGAAGTGAATACGGTCGAATTTTGGGAGAAGTCTTTGATGCGAACAACACCTGTATTGTTAACTACTCTCTAAATAAATTTAGGAAGTATAAATATAAATACAAGTTTATTATTTTGTTTATGATCTTACTATTGGTTATATGAATCTTATAATTTGATATATTGCCTAACGAAATTACCTGCAAAAACAACAATTAATTGTGTTTTATAACTAGAAACAAAACAAACTAACATCTCGTAAAATAAAATTGTATTCTCTACGAATAAATTCCCAATCCACGTATAAGTTAAAGTTACTTTTATTTTGTTGCATCTGTTTCTCCATCAGTCGTAGGTAGCGCTGATGATAAATACTGATGACTAATGACACACTGTCACGTGACCTATGACCCAGCTGATTGAATCATTCTGTCAATTCCAGCTGATAATGCTGTCAATCTCGTGCATGTGGTCCTTCCCACTAATTAATATCGTCAAGGTTTATGACAACATGCTCATCTTCAAAACGTGTTATAACATAGACTCCAAATTTGGTTTAAATCAAAGGGGACAGCATAACATTCAGTATAAAAATAATGAATTAACTCACAGTAAGGTAAGCAATTCTCTAAATCACGTCAACCACGGCCGCACTTTGCGTGAACCCCCAGATTACCCCATTCTCTTCTGTGTCTTTTACTCCTTTTCGAAGCACGGGTAAATTATTTTTATCCGTTGACAAGTATAATCTTTCTTCAAAATTGGATTTCAAAAGTGTGTGTGGTGATTAGGGCATTATTCTCCCATGGTTATATAATTGTATCTTTCAATAACAGTGAAAACAAAAACACCTTCATTTTAAAAATATGATTTAATTTAGACACATTAAACAGGTCAGAAGTTTATTTCTACTGATGGATTAACTAATTTAAAATACAAGACGAAATGACTAAGCAGTCTGGAAACTCACCAGAAGATACAACAATCGAATAGAACACAGTTTTATAAATTAAAGCAATAAATGAAATCGGCACCATCCACTAAAAGGACGATGACTTGCCAGAAATAATAATACCCCTAACAATAACACGTGGCAGTTTGTCTCTATATAGACATTCATATCAAGTTGAACAATGGAAACGTTATCTAAGAAATCAAACTAGGCCGGATCAAGAGTTATGCAACATTGCTATTGAAGGCTGATCGCTTTTTGACCTTGGTTTTTACCCAAGAATTCCAATAACTCAAATTTGAGTAGGCAGTCTGGGTGCGCCTACTGTGTACTGGGTCTGGGTGGCGCCTTACGGCCTTGGTGGCTGTTTTGCTATCGCGTCAACTTTCGTCGGTACCAGCAAATAGTAACTACATTTAATTAAGAAAAAACGTATAGGTAAAGTACGGGTCATACATACGGTACATTCAAATTGTAAAGTCCCAGATACTTGTATACCAGACAGTTCTTATTTCAACATTTCAGTCCACCGTCTCAAACACCAATAGCAGGAATATGCTACCAGGCTTACCTTTTAGTAAAACCCAAGAACACAAGGGTTTCCAGTTTGAAGGTTAACAAATTCATGAAAAATACCAAGACTTTTCATATGTGAACCTGAATCTTCTGGATTAATACTTTTTGTGGTCAAGGGTCGTTTCCATTTAAATAAAGGAGAGGTTGAATTTTCGGTCTGCCGATGAGAGCCGCGTCAAGTCAGTATTTACACTTTGTACAAAACAAGACGTGTCGCCCATGTTGTAATGAGGGATCCTCAGTTCCCTGGAAGACCGAAAATTCAGTTTCACCAGCCTCTTGAGTCAACGAATGAAAATAAGAGGGACGTGTGCATCAATGCAGATTAAATGGACAAAATCTTCATTTAAACCAGCCAAACAAAGTGTTGAATAGGAACCTCCAAAAAATGTCATGGAAGCGAAACGTTTATTAGAACATTTTGTGAGTTGTGATGTGCGAGTGATATGATAACGTAGATAGCTTGATAAAAGAATTCTCGTTCTTTTGACTCAAGTAAGCAAACTTGAATTAGTGTTTCCAACATGTAAAACAGTTTATAGATTAATGTCTACAAAATTAAATTTTAACTCATTGACTGTGTACAGCATTTATTTAATAGGAAAAGAAGCACGGGGAATATTTAAAAAATGTTCAGTTTGAAGTCAATGAACTCGGAGAGCTGTTGAGAGTGATGTTGATACGGCTCGACACTTTCTCGAGTTGGCAACTAGGACACAGACTAGAGTGGAGGGGATCAATGAAATGGAAACTGATGCATAGTGACGAACAATCCAGCACCAACAGTTGCATAGTGACGAACAATCCAGCAGTTGCATAGTGACAGACAATCCAGCAGTTGCATAGTGACGAGCAATCCAGCAGTTGCATAGTGACGAACAATCCAGCAGTTGCATAGTGTCGAACAATCCAGCAGCTGCATAGTGTCGAACAATCCAGCAGCTGCATAGAGTCGAACAATCCAGCAGTTGCATAGTGTCGAACAATCCAGCAGTTGCATAGTGACAGACAATCCAGCAGTTGCATAGTGACGAACAATCCAGCAGTTGCATAGTGTCGAACAATCCAGCAGCTGCATAGTGTCGAACAATCCAGCAGTTGCATAGTGTCGAACAATCCAGCAGTTGCATAGTGACAGACAATCCAGCAGTTGCATAGTGACGAACAATCCAGCAGTTGCATAGTGTCGAACAATCCAGTAGTTGCATAGTGACGAACAATCCAGCAGTTGCATAGTGTCGAACAATCCAGCAGCTGCATAGTGTCGAACAATCCAGCAGTTGCATATTGACGAACAATCCAGCACCAACAGTTGCATAGTGACGAACAATCCAGCAGTTGCATAGTGACAGACAATCCAGCAGTTGCATATAGTCGAACAATCCAGCAGTTGCATAGTGACAGACAATCCAGTAGTCGCATAGTGTCGAACAATCCAGGAGTTGCATAGAGTCGAACAATCCAGCAGTTGCATAGAGTCGAACAATCCAGCAGTCGCATAGTGTCAAACAATCCAGGAGTTGCATAGAGTCGAACAATCCAGCAGTTGCATAGAGTCGAACAATCCAGCAGTCGCATAGTGTCAAACAATCCAGCAGTTGCATAGAGTCGAACAATCCAGCAGTCGCATAGTGTCAAACAATCCAGGAGTTGCATAGAGTCGAACAATCCAGGAGTTGCATAGAGTCAAACAATCCAGGAGTTGCATAGAGTCAAACAATCCAGGAGTTGCATAGTGTCAAACAATCCAGCAGTCGCATAGTGTCAAACAATCCAGCAGTCGCATAGTGTCAAACAATCCAGGAGTTGCATAGAGTCGAACAATCCAGCAGTTGCATAGTGACATTAGAAGAGTTTTCATGCGCGATCATATTTGTGTAAACTAACATTTAAATACCACTTCAAGAAAATTCTAGCGAACAAGCATTTGATCTAATTAGCGGATTACGATTACACATCTTCTTAATACTGTACAAGCAAACATTTGCTTTAGTCGCGGGATCCTGTTAAAGAAGCGTGTTTACATTCGAGTCGCTGACGTAGTTTGTTGTTGTTTAAGTCACAACTTACCGCAAATATTATCCAGTGTGACTCGTAGCTGGCGAACAACAGACACGTCAAAAATATTAAAGTGGAAAATATTTGCATGAAGATTTCGAAATCAGGAGTAAAACACACAATTTTCTGAGACTACGTTTCACACATGACGTGTATAAATTATATACATATTTAAATCTGAGTTTACGCATGTCTGAGTATTTCGTAAAGCCTTTGATCAACTGGCACTGTCTGAAAATGTTTTACATTTCTGGAGGCGGAAGAAAGTATTTAGCATAGAAAGAGCCACGCACTGCTGTAAATAAGGTCCAACAGTAACGTTTTCCGGTAGTAATCAAAAGGGATTGTAGAGTAGTTGTAGTGCGGTTGGCTATTATTGCACTGTAAAAGCAATGAAGTTCAGTGACTAGGGTAAACGGTGAACTGTAGGTGTTTTATTGTCGAATATTGGTTTTTACAGTGTAACCTGGTTGTTGAACTGGCAAACATTGTAGACGTTTGTAGCAAACCATCTTCGAGGCAAAGTAGAATTTAGAGTAGTCCCCAACTCAACGATGCAATTATTTTCAGGAACCCCAAATTCGAGTTTACTTTCTCCGTGGAAGTTAACAATTGTATTCGTGAGTGTTTCATTGGACGGAGATCCCAAAACTACATTGACACTTCTAATGGCATGAAAGAACAATTATCTTACTTACTTGATAAGTTAACCTGCATTTTTCGAACGTTTACGGTGTAGACTGGCAGTGATTCATTGCCAAAATTCAACGTGGCTAAATATGTAGATTGGATTTTTATTATTTACAGTATATTGTTTTCAAAAATACTATTATCTTCAATAGTGCATGTCAAATTATGAATTTCGAATGTCATTTAGTACGAACAGGAAACTTACTGCCAATACACACAACAAATATAGGTATTTTGTGTTTTGTAGTAATTTAAAAGAATAACCATTTCTCTTTTATTCAAATGTTTCTTTCAAAGAATTCCAAAATGACGAAACACCACCTCTCATTTGCCAATCACATCTGAATGGTTCTTTGTACGATATAGGCGATTCACATCACTGCCTCAGTAAAACCATTCCCTTTCTATTCATGTCAGTATCGGAGTTTCAAGAGGCTGCGAAACTGTTACACATCAGTCACGCGTGCTGTAATATTTGTAAAACTCCAGAATGTCAAGTGTTACTCAATATTCACAGATCCAAGGTCAAACGTTACTTATCACCAACCGTTATTGAAATTGTATCTGGTAATTAGATGGAAATAAAATAGTGACAGTTTGTAGTGCCGCACACATTTCCTGATCATGTAGTAAAAACTAGCCATAAACAACGTTTACAATCTAGTCACAGATATTAAGTAATGCCAATCATTAGTCCCTATGGTACCCAGTACCCGTTGTTTTTTAGTCACTAAGTAAGTAACTGTTACACACCAGAGACAGATACAGAGAAATACCACTTGTTAGTCGGCAGTGACCTGACTCGCTACTTGTGTAACACATTGATAATACCGATGAGTCACTCGTGCTGGCATAAATGAAACGTGACACTAGTAATATAACAGTAACCACTATATAACTTAGATGGCGACGGTCTCCTCGCGGGATGTGTCTCAGTGAATTAAGAGATAGGTTGGACTTCAGGTAACATATTTTAGTAAAATTAGGATTAGTAAAATGTTTAAATAATAATTATTCCCGTCACGACAAACCTGAAAACCAAGCGTATCTCCAGCTTTGCTAAAATTATTATTCTACTCATCAACATAACATTAAATTTGTGATATTAGAGAATACACATTTAATAAAACTAAACATATACATCTCTTCAGCCGTTTAAACCAGCCTAAGGAAATGACTAAGTTCAGTGACATAATCTTACATTGTGAAAGATCGCCTTCCAATGACTCTTGAGTTAAGGAAGTGTGACTGTAGCGTTATACTCATACATTGTGTATATACGTAACCAGTGACGTGTGTGTGTGTGTGTGTAGCTAGAGATATGCTTAACTCGTGACTGGACCATTTACATAGCCTCTGATGTGTCGGGAGATATTAGATACCACGTTGGATAACTGGAAAGGAGGAAGCCCAGTAGCTATTGAAACACTCTTTACAATAACCCTGTAACGACTATTTGCATTTTGTGTGATTACAGTTTTATGAGATCAATCATCCTCCATTTACTTTAAAACTAATTATGAAAGTAACACACATATAAATTGGCTATCGAAACAATATTGCAACATGAAAATAACATATTATACTCCCTTATACGTGTACATGTCGGGTGTACAGAACTATCCTTGGTTGTTAACCACTCATAAATATTACGAGCATATTAACAAAATTATTTGTAAACTGTTTATCGTTATTGATACCAAAGAATAAGCTCAAATTGTATAATGTAGCCTACACTAAAATATTTCAGAAACAAAAACAACATCAGCACACTCATACATATCCACACAAACATTACATAAAAAGACATGAAGAGACTACTTGAAGTATTCCAAGTCAACATACAGCAATTAAACAGTGAATTACTTCGGCAATACTTGTTCGCTTAGCTTAATACGTTGAATATAAAGTGTATTTTCTGGACATCACAGTACAGACAGACATTTGCTAGCCTTTCTCTTGTTTGTTATTTATTGGGCTTGCAACTTTCAAACAGAAGATTAGTATTCTATCGAAAGGTTGCGATCCAACCAAGCAACTATGGTGTAACCTAGTGTGGTACCATGCAATAAGTGGAGGCTTTTGATTGAACAACCAGAAACATCTTCAATTTGATGGAAATAGATTATAACAATAAAATTTAACAATTAATTTTATCACGAGTTTCACACGGTTTTGCTTGTTGTGTTTCCCACAGTTCGTGTTTTAAAAATCAAGTTATTTCAAATAATTTGTAGCTTTCAATTTTACGAGCGTAAAGTTAATTACAAAATATTTGTGCACATATTTATAGATTGTTCATAGACTATAATAGCAAAATCTACCTGCTTTGAAGCTACTAGAGTAATACTCAACATTACTATGGAGGTTGCAAGTATGACACAATAATTTGGTTTCAAAATTCCAAAGTAATTCTATAGTTGCAGTGAATGGACGAAGGTGTGGAAAGGTGACGGCATTGTCTGCTTGATATCAAAAGGTTATAATCAATTACAGGTGGGAAATGTGGGAGGGAGAGGGAGGCAATGGAGTATGACCAAACTTGGCCTTACTGTAGACGTCTGGAAAATAATAGAACTGACTGTGAGCATAGAGATAACGAGTGTTTGTTTTAGTATATTCATGTTTGGTTCGCTTGAAGTTTTGCAGAGTATTTAAAATACTACTACTACTAGGCTTGAAATACGTTTAAGAATAAGTATAAGGAAATTATCATGCTAAAACATGACGGTGCTTCAGTGAGAAATAACCACAACGGTTATCGTAAAAATATGACATGTTTCTATTTAATTTACACTTAGTTACCTCAAATTGCTGCTCTAGAAACTCTAGAATATCGTAATTGTTTTAGAAGGTTAATTGACAGGACCTAATAACACAAAACGTTTTCTATCTATTAATTTAATCAATATACGATTATATTACACCACATCTAATCACGAAAAAACCACAACCTCCACGCCCCTCGAGCGTTAAATAGCTTATCTGTTCACTCTGTTAATAGACTAGGACTAGTCCTTTATGATCAGTTTAATTGCTTGTCAAAGATCTTGTGCAAGAACTCACACCAAGAACAGTATGAGGTCAACCACGGAGATAACCTTTGGCAATTCTCTTGGTTACTGTGTGGTCAACTTTCATTTCACAATGTTTCCTGATCGAATCTCCTAAGAGATTCTACGTTGTTAGGGGGAATTTATTTTACGGAGTACTTGATACTTGTTCTTGATTCACTTGTCAGTCGTTTTACAATTCTAAAAATACATTTGTCTTTTAAATACTGGATACGTACCCAGGAGACCTTATGGAATGGTGATGGCTGGAGAGGACAAAGTCCTAAAAGGCCTCAGTCCTCTGGGTTTCAGCTCTCTGGATTGAAATGTCAAGAGGACGACGACGAATTTTGACAATGTTTGGTCCCACCATTCCCATACAACTATTTACCCAGTTGTAAGAGTTAATCTTAAAGAAAATCACATTTACATTGACAGTTTGAATACCAATTTCTTTAGGACCTCCCAAACCGTAATCATCAAATACTCAACATCAGATCATATTACACCACAATCACCCCTACGCCTATCTCAAGCGTAAAATTACTTTCAACATTCACTGGGTATTAATAGCCCAGTCTTTTACGGTTTTAATTGCTTGTCAAACTCTTGTGCAACAGAGATTATCAAAGGCTGAAGGAAATGACGGGATACGTAACCACCATGAAAGCCCGTACGTGTGCAGGGACCCATTTAATCGACGATTGCCCAACGCGATACACAAAGACTAATGGTTTTGTATCTTTGTGCGAATCAGACTAAGGTGTAATTGATGGTGAAAGAGCGATGGTCCTAGCACGGATCCTTGCGGCACTCCTAACCTTTCGATGTTATTGATGCTGTACTCGTTATCTTCTCTGTTTCCGTAACGGTATCCCAAGGTTGTAAAACCAGTGAAGTTGTCGGTCTCAACGTTTATTACGGGGTGAAAAAGCGAGATGTTGCGAATTACATTAATGTGGAATCTGAGTAATATATTCTGCAATGCCTTGTGACTTAAAATATAAAATTTAGTAACTTTAACCTCGTTTTGTTGCTTGATTTGTCACTAGTCAGGTACACACACACCTACGAGCACACGATGATTAAAATGATATGGATTTCATTGCTATTAAAACCCTCAGTTAGATTTCGTAAGCCTTTCTCTGTGATTCTTTAACTATATTCTGTAATAGTTTGTGGCCTCATTAATTTCCACAGAAGCAATATTTATTGTAAGTTCGCTCGAGGTGGAACAGAAGAAAGTATGCCACAGCGGTGCAACTGTGTGCCGTGGGAATCTAATATGTTGCTTCACGAAATGAGTTTCGAATACGTTGCGTACTGCGGATTCAGGTATTCTGTTTAGTCGTCTTCTAGGCTAGATACCTTCAGAATATGTGACAAATTTTGATTAATTAGAGTTAATTCCAGTTTATGTTTTAGAAAAATTGTAAAGCACATACCGTGTATTCGTTTAATTGTATCTAACTTATTATAACTACTCTAATAAATAATATCAAAGATAAAACAATATGTAGCATGCTGTTGAATGAAATGTTATTTTTAAATAGGTCACTCTTATCATGACAACTATTAGGAACTAAATATTGGTGATAGTGTGCGAACTATTGAAACAATAATAAAAGTAAGATATTCCTCTTCCGCCTCCGAGTTATTGCGTCTTACTTCATCGCATGAATAATTTACCAGTTATTATTATTCCAAAATCATTTTGATCTAACAGAAATCCCCTATAAACCCAGTAGTCTTCAAGCAAAAATACACAAAATAAGAAAACTTATCATCTAACTATTGAACCAGTCTTGTTGCATTTTAGACATAACATTATTTATGAACGCAAACTTAGTTTATATTGGTACACAATGCATTGCCCTGAGTCAATGAAAGTTTGGCAAATAACCAATTTAATTTGAGTGAAAGAGGTGTTGGAGAAAGCATTGTAGGCGTTCTTTCATCACTGGACATTGATAGAATGACGGTGGCCTCTATCAGCTGATTTACTTGTCACTGTCTAGAATCTAGAAGGCCACGAGTCTCAATGTCGTCAGCTGTGCTAGACAGAGAAAGTAACGTGTAGGTCGGCTATCATGATGACATGATCTCCATTCTCGTTGCTCTAAATACTATAAATAAAAAGTGACAATTCTTTGTCATAATAGGTAGGAAACTAATATGCAATGAAGTGGTTTTACTCATTTCACAGATTCCACTTTTTTTAACTTCTTTTCTTAACCCTTTAAGGAACAAAGTTTAAAAAAATGGGAATCTGTGAAATGAGTCAAACTACTTCAGCTGCGTTTTTGTAATAAGACAAATCATTAAATAGGATCCGTTGTTTATTTTTGGACTCTTTAGGGCTGGCTAAAGCCACTAATTAGTTGTCCAATCGTCTTAGTCTAATAGCTTTGTGAAGGGATTAAAAAACTCTACTAACCCCTGATGCCTTCAAGGTTAGACGACGTTGATTTAATGTTATTATTTATAATTTTTGTCAACAGTACGATTTTAATTTAGTTTCACAGCCTATCATACTATTGGAACTTCTAATTTGATTAGAGAACACTTAATTCTAACTCGGTGACTTACTGGTATCGTTTTGGACTAATATGCTAGAGATTGCTGGTTCGAGTCTGGATCTTACTATTGCAGTCATCACTTACTTAACCTATGTGACTTTGTAACTACTTCACTGTCTTCAGATCAATTTGTCTGTGAAAATAGACTGATCAGATTTTTTTTAGATACCATTATTCAAAGCTACCATCCAGACAAAACGTCCACCAATAACTTCTCTTTCACCTTGAAAATGAAACGAAAAGATTTACACATTAAATCAGTCGCACCTCACCTCATTAAGTTTACTTTCGATGAGAGAACTATCGTAACACACGTAGAGCCGTCTCCAGTGGTTTCACCTCACCACACATGAACTGTATTGTAGTCATGACGTGGCTCAGCCATACTGAACACAGACTCTTGGCACTATCTACTGTAGTTAAACTGGGAGATCAGAGAAATCACAGGCTCAGTAGCCAACTGTTCGTCAGTAGAAACACAGTCACTGGAACTGATTAGTCATGTAACCGACATAAGGTGAGAGGTTTATAAGTAGTACCACAGAAAACATACTACTAGTACCGAGAAGGTGTATCGACAACAGTTTTTAGAACCCTGTTTAAATCAAATACATCGTCTATAATTTTCAGTGACAATGTTTATGTATTTTGAGTATGGTACCAGTTATTTAGACACGTTTGCATAGTTACAGTTATTTTCTATCTACTGACAACTAACATTTTATTTCACGATGAAGTAAATAAATTGGGTTGTGTTGCTAGCCTAGTGGCTAGCGTCTCGGACTTCGGTGCGGGAGGGACGGGTTCAATCCCCGGCACATCCACTAGACATTTATCTCGTATAACTCTCTCGTGAAATGCCACCGGCGTTGAAAAAAAAAATAAAAAAAAAAAAATTTAGTTACCCAATGGAGCAATGGTACACAGTAGTCAGTACTACACACAGTGCAGTTACTCATTTTTTTGCAAACAAGTATTGTGTCATATACTGTGATGAACTATAATTAAATGAGGACTAACGATTGGTTAAAACTAAGAACTGTATGGCTTTGGGATGAGTAACATGTATCTCAGCGGTATTACGATTACGTTCGACTGTATTACTAGCTATTTAACCTCATCAGCACATGACATCAGACACGAATAGCTGAAATAAATTCAAGTAATTAAAACGTACATTAAATTCTCAATCTCAAAATACGACCTCCGCACAACAGAGAAGTCTTACAAAGCAACACGCAATGTTTATGCAACAGAAAATTAACTACGACTTATTGAGTCACAAATGATGAATGAGCAAAGAAGGTATTCTCGGTGAATAATCAACAATAGAATCGATGAGGAAAACAGTGGGACTGAAGATACGCCCCTGACAACCACCAAGAGCCTCAGTGACATCGTCATCGCCCACGGACATTCCTGATGTGTGGGAATAGAGGATGGCGACAATAGCAAACCTTAGGATAAAATACTCCACTGATTTATATTCATAATAAGGATCAACTGGACGCAACAGTTGTCTGTTCCTGTCCGGTACATGAAATATGGTCATCAGGCTCGCCGGCTGCCGAAGCAACCCTTCGGAGAGAGGGTTGCCCCTCAATCCTAAATAGGGATACCGGCTACTTGTTTAAGCGTCACTCCACCTGGGTTCCCCCTGGGTTTCGTACCTGGAGGAACCCAGGTGGAGTGACACTTATACAAGTAGCCGGTATCCCTGGTTAGGATTGAGGGGCAACCCTCTCTCCGAAGGGTTGCTTCGGCAGCCGGCGAGCCTGATTACCTTAAGTCATCCTCCCATGGTGTGCCAAAGGTCGGTGCGTTTGCTTCGGCCTACATCATGGGGCCCGGGTATGTTTAAATACAAGTACCAGGTTTTCAGTCAGGGGCTTAGGCTCTTAAGACAAAACGAAATGGAATGGATGGAATGGATGTCCGGTACATGACGAGTGTGGATGTTGACACTTTGTTACATTTTTTATCAATTATCGAAAACTAGTTTAAATAAACCGTTCCAGCCCTCTTGTGCTACATTGGAATAAAGCGCGCATCGTTCAATTTACTGTAAACAGAAAGAAAATATTTTAGTATAAAAATTATTTAGAGGAAATGTTGCTGTAAGAATGTAAACAATCCTTTTCAGATGTACTTTTAACACAATATAAAATCAATTTTAGAGACATAAGATAATTTACCAAATTACTGTAATATCTGATCACCATCTTTTACCAGACCATCAACAGTCCTGATCGTAACTATGAACAACTGATTTATAAATGCAGCCTCCAACCACTCACCATGCAACCGCAAGGAGCACTGCTAGTACGATTACGTGCCGGAAGCGACCGTGCCAGAAGCGACCCAGCAAAAATCGTGCCAGAAGCGACCCTGGTAGTAGCGTGAGTGCCACTAGCGACCCATTGTTTGATAAGGGTTTTACAATGTTTGGTTCAAATCGGTGTTAATGGCTTATAAACAAATCCTATTCTTGTTATAGTAATATGTACCACCTGGAAGAGCCCAATATTCGCCTAAAGAGCTGTTTTAGCATCTCTAGTTACTAGCTGCTAGCATAGACTCGAGTTATGTGTAGTAACTTAATAAAACAATTTTTCTTGAATTTTTATCATTTTATAAAAGCCAAAGATAATCAATTAACTTATCTTTTCTTTATTTTTCAATTTATTAAATAAATATGTAAATATGAGATGGTGGATGTGTGTTTGTATAGGTCTACTACTTAATCGCACGGGAACCACTCAAAAGATCTAAATAAAACTTCACATGGAGGTAGTTTATCAAATATAATCAAAATAATGTTTATTTCAGTAAGTAAAATACTATGTTACAATACTTTGTCAGTACATATTTTATAATTATGCCATAGTTATGTAATAATATACTGACATAGTCATTAAATATGAAATCCCCCTCACATAGGCTACTGTCCGTGCGTGAGAAATTTCCTCTATCAGTAAATAAATATTCTAAATTGAAAAAAAAAATAGATATTTATAAAACGCTAGCTGGCCCGACAGACGTCGTCCTGTCCTAATGTGGTTTTATGTCAAATGCTTGTTCATTTTCAAAATTCAAAAAGCAGAAACCATTCGAATCGTCAAACTTTGGATTTTTTCTACTAGCCTGTTTGGAGATAGTGGCTTCTTGGAGCTTAATGAAGTTGACGTGTTAACAATTATTGTTAACATATTATGTTTGGATTAGGATTTGAAATAGATAGTTGGACTCTTTCTTCAACGTCCTGCCTGTTGTAAAGCGTAGGCCTAATTACAACAGCTTGTTTTCATTTGACTATTTTATTTCATTTCATTACGTTTAAAATGGCTCTCCGATGTTTATAAATGATTCCTTTCCTTCCCCCAAATTTACTGCATAATAGAAGTAATTGTATTTCCAAAACATATTTCGAAACTGAAATGAAATACTGAAATTGATCTTTAGGAAATACATATTTCAGTTCAGAAAATACAGCCAATCAAATAGGGACTTTCATAATAAAAAATCAACAGTCTGGCTACAAAGTTTTTTTTTTATTTGTGTAACAATAACAGATGGAATTAAAAAAAAAACAAGATTTGTATAAAGATGAATTAAGAGCAATAAACTGTTTGGTGATATAGCCTATGACAGATAATTAATAACAATGCAATGGAGTTATTGACCTACACATTTTATCTAACGGTGCAAAAATATAAAAACAATAAAAATAGACTATATAGTTTAAATCATTAAATTAAAAAAAAATATTTACAAATATACAAATCGTACATTTACTACAACATACTAGCAGGTGCAAAAGAAACAATATTTGTGACATAACCGGGATTATAGGCATAACAAAAGCCACAATTTTTATAAGCGTTTTATTTTTTGGGAGTTTTTTTTATCTAAATCATCAGCTGTATAGATAGCTTCGTCATTATAAATATATAGAGTTTTTCTACAATAAATTCCTACCCTTTTCTTGCCTCATATTATTATTTTTGAGTTAGTAGTCATTTTTCGTGAAAGCAGGTCAACAACATCAGGGGTTGTAAGCTGCCATACTATGACTAGAAACCTCAAAATCTTCTTTATTTAGTTGTGCTAGAATACTCTTTTCCATTTAGGGAATAAGCTGTTACCGTAGGTCTCATTGAAAGATCTAGACCCGGGACCTATTTTATTTTTCGTTTTGATGCCCCGAGAGAGCAAAAACACCATTCGTAAAAAATATATGTAATTTGTAATTTAAGTAATTTGGTTATAATTCATTTCCATTCTAGCTCCTGAGCTGTAATATTTAATATGATAAATAGGTTTGGATAAATGTCCATAAACTTTCACACACACATACACGAACGAATAAAAAAATAATATGCCTATTACAATAAATGCACCTGGAGTCTACAAACTGTTATAGTTTGCTTATTTTATTTATGGATATGTGTTGGTAAATGTATACTCGTATGAATTATACGATACAATTTACACAAAAAACTATTATTTCTTTCCCAAATGGGAATAAATTTAGTCTGCAGGACTGCTGCGCAGGAGTACTTTGTTATGTATTTAATGTGACAGCAAATCGTTTTAATGGTTTTATAGTGAAATTCTGTTTAGTTTTTGTTAAGAATATAAGTTGAATCGGCGTTAATTCATACTCGCCTCCCGCTCCAAATTCTTGGGTCGCTAGCGGCACGGTAGAAAATTGGTGGGTCGCTAGCGGCACGGGTCGCTTCTGGCACGGTCGCTTCTGGCACGACACCGCTAGTACGCATGAAACACCAAAGAGCAAACGATGGTTACTCGTGTCCGCCCGCGGCCAAGTCCAGGTGTTATAATTAATCTATATGGCAGTCGTAATCGCGCAATTACAAGACGTCTACTTCCTGTCAATATCTCACACGTCTGTGACTTCCGCTAGATTGACTTCCGGTCGGGAGTCGGGAGAAATGGCGCCAAATTGATTGAGCGGTCGACGTTTGCGGTCGAGCGAGCAGTATGATTGATAACTACGCTCCTTAGTGGCTCTGATTGGAGGTAAATCGAGCGACTGGAATAGCAGACTGATTGCTTTCTAGCGGCTTCAGTGGTCATGCAAGACAGGTACATGGATTTCACACCTTCATTTGCTCCCGCAGATAAGACAGTATATAGTGTCCGTGTAGGCAACCTTGGTGGCCAACTACGTCTCGAGATTCTGATCGGCGAGCGAGTGAAGATATTTTTTAATGCGATTAGTAACAGAAAATAAACTAAGTTTGATTCCTTTATGAGATGCTAGCTTGGAGAAACTAATTGCGACGTAATGAAATATAAACGACACAGTCTGTACAGAAAATCGGAAAAGGGCTGTATCGAATTGCATACATTTTTGTGTTGTTCATAACAATATAGCCAATAATAGTTCCTCATTAAGCCACGTACCCCCTCATTTTGTACCCTCATTTATTTCATTAGATCACAATAATTCGTTTTATATTGAAATGTCACTATTCAGTTAATCTACGATAAAAGACACCAGTTTTGCCTGCCTTGACTGTCCGGCCTTGTTCCTAATATAACCTTATATAAATGTAACTGAGAAACTATACACCTTAGTCTTATGAAGATAATGTATGCATTCATTGAGTACAGTATCCCTAAGTACAGTCTTGGGGCCAGCGGGGTTGATGCTTATCTAATTTAATAAAAACAAACATTATAACAGTAGACGAAGGCGATTAAACCTGACGTACTGACATTAACCGTGAGTCAGCAGAATGCACCGAGTCGTTTCCCCAAAAAAATTACACCGACAGAGTTCACACAGTACGTCACGTAGAGTTTTCCTTCGGGAATAAATAACAGAAAGTAAAAGTAGGAAGAACAGTGGCTCAATAAGGGTTGCCAAAACGAAAGCCATTTAGTTACTATCCGTGAGAAAATTCAGAGCGAATAAATTACACAAAATTGTTTTATAAGTCAATGGAATGACCGTTCACTTAAGAAGTTATAGATTTCTAACTGGGGAAGAGTCAATTAACATGTAAATATAGGCTATGAAGAAGATGTTCCCACAAAGATGTGAAAGGTGATATGGAACTACAATACAGGATGGTCCCATAGTAAATCATTGGAACGGGTTAATAGACTTTACTACTTTACTTCATAGTCTTGTTTCATGGGAACTATGATGTCTTCAGATTGTTAAACGAAGATAATTTAGTCTAAACATGATGCACGCCTGGCATCTTAAGTGAATTGAACAATCTTATTTTACACTGTTAAAATAGTTTACAATGAGTGGGGTTTGAATGGTAAACGTATGCGTTAAACTAGGAGATTCTTTTACTAGACCTCATTTTTACAATAAATAACCAATTCAAATTTAACTCAAACCGCTAGCTTTCTCTTGGCTGCTGGTTTTAAACATTGAGACTATTATTTTGGATCACTTTGGATTCAAGAGAACAATAGATTCACCTAAATACCAAAACAATGCAACCTCGTCTCAGCCCGGACTACACGATTCTGTTAATAAAGGAGATTGAACTATTCGGATATTCCGCTGTTCAATTATTCAACAAAATACAATTGGGTTCAGAGTTAAAATACTAGGTATAGTATTCAAAAGCGATGTATGGCGGTTATGGATTGATTAATTTATCACTGCATCTTTACTATGTATAACACGGTTATTTATCTTGCGTTTACGACATGGAATCAAAACTTATAAAATAGGCTATACATTTGTTAATACAGTATTTATAATAATATTGAGATGAACAGTTATTGCTATTTTTATTGTGATATATTTCAACAAAGTGATACAATTTTATAAACTTTCACTATTGATGCTTCTTCTATACAAACCCGGTTGTTCTACGTCAGCTACAATAGGCGTACAACTCTTTTTCAAGTTTTGTTTCCGACCCTAGAGCGCGGCGATATACGCGCTCTTTTTACTGTGCCCAGGAGCAAGAGTCATACTGTATTCATTTGGTCCATAAAACTCCATACAATTATGAAACCACCTTCCCTTGAAAAACTGCCAAAACCGTCCCATCCATCACCCATGTAAAATTCCGTTCTGAGCTCTAGCCCTCACAAGTCACCCCCAAAGTCCGCCTTCACTCTTTTCTGACATTTTTTTCTTCTTTGAAAGTTTAATTTCAAAAATCGATTTATTATTTAATTAAAAAAATAACTTACCTCAACTCAATGCAAATGTTATTCATATTGGAATTATTTTGATCAGGCAGTATGTACGTACGATCCAATGATAATTCAAAGGTTGAAAACAAAATTCCTTTAAAAGCCTCGCGGGAAGTTGGAAGTAAACAACATTTAAACTGAAACACTAATAGTCTCGTACCACCACACTAACAATCTAACACAGGTAAAAGTGAAAACTTATTACACACATATTTGGTCATGCTGATGTAGAGACTAAGAGACTTGTGTTAATGTTGCATAATGATTTGTCCATGAATTTATATTAAGAAAATAAACTGTAAAACAACGGTAAAGTTAACGAAAATTAGAGTTGAGATTGAAGAGAAAGAATTTATATACAAATAACTGGGCCTTGCAATGGCTTTAGTTAGAAAATATTTGTTAAGATCTACTTAACTTGTAAAATAACTATTTATAAAAATCCATTCAAAAATCGAACTTTTCAAACCATTGCAGTCGTGTGACATTAAAGGTATTAAAGTAACTTTTACGAGCATAATATGAATATCCACAGACTGCTTCAATACATATTGGATTGGAATAATGCTTACAATTAATTGAATTTCAAAACCCACCTTAATTTAAACGGCATCCCTCCCCATGCCGCAGCACGGGACACAAACACTCACAACAGTACACTCTAGACGCGGCTGAACCGAGACTGACTGAGACTGAGACTGAGGGACTCCGACACCGACAACTGTGGAGGGGGAGAGAGCGAAAGTGTCATGGTATACGTAATTAGATTATTGGTCTGCATACTACAGACTACAGACGACGGGCCCGCCCCAGTAATTGAGGCACAAGCGGCGTTTGGGTGTCATGTGGGAAAAAGTCCATGACAGCAGAGAAAAGGAAAATTACCAAGTTATTTTTACAAGTTTGTCATTGAAAAATGGAGTGTATTTTGGAAGGACGTAGTTTGTGTCGCTTCATTGTAAAATATACCAGTTGGAGAATTTAAATGACTTTATTCTAGATCGGTTATAAAATATATTTCATACATGAGGACAAACAAAATTTCTTAAAATATTGGAGCATCAAGTATAGAAAAACATATCAGTAAACCAATTTTTTCCCATTTAAAGATTTCGAATTTTTGAAATCATACAATAATACTGATGAAAACGTGTAGGCCTAACATTTCAAACGCAATAACAACACCCTAAACAACGTCCATATACCGTACATTCATATCTCGTATCCGAAATTGAGTTTTTACTGAGAGGGACTTCGACGAACGGTTTTGGCGACGTTGTGCTATATTTCTGATGAAATCAATTTTCTGTTGAACATTATTTATTTTAATTGGCGTTCAGGGACGCTCCCATATATTGATAAGGATATATAAAGTATTTTTTGCGTAATGGTTTAAAAATGGCATTGTTTAAAATAAATCGCCAATATTTCAGTGGTGACTTTGGTGTAGTTCATTTCTCGAGTCATAGGAAAACTTAATATTTGTTCATTTTACCGCTTTTGGCTAAAGCACTGCTTATAGTGTTACTATACATATAACCAACCTTAGTAATATTTACCAAGAGTAATCAAAATCAATTTAGTAACACTTCATAATATATTTTCTAAATCAGTATAGTAAAGAAAAGTCATTAATTGGACTAATGTTGTTTGTAGCAGGAAATTTATTTGGAACTTAAAAAAGATGCAAACAAAGAAGGGCGAAGACAGTAGTCTGTCATATTGCACAGCTTGCTGTAATTCCCATTCTGGTTTTCCGCAATTAGGGAGTTTCATCTCAAATTACTCGAGAACCGCCAACGCGATGTTGCGTAAGAGAGAAATGACGGCTCACTAGGCACAACGTCGTCTCTAGAACAAGAAACCCCCCTCATTAGAGAAGGGAGGCCTAGACCTACGAAACTAAAAACATTTTTTTCAATTTCATAAATATTCCAAAAATATTTAAGTACTTTAAAGCACTTACCTGATTAGCTAAAATGTAGGCCCTGTTAACCTTTCCCAGGGGAATTGCAAGCACATTGTCAGTATACCAGCCGGTTTACAGCTGTCCAGTTAATTGCGGTCAGCTGTTACAGATCAGCTGATCACTGTAGATGGTGTCAGTTGATGTGTGGGAGTGGTTGTGTTGTGTCACTGCTGGTTAGAACATGCTGGGCACGTAGACAACGCAAACCTTGAGATTAACTGTTGCGGGGCTGCTGGAAAGTGTATTGAGTACGGTTGAACTATAATTCATTCTTGAGTTGCAATAACATAAACGGATTTTATCATAAAAATCCCTTCTTGATCTAAAATTTTTCTTGATCTATTCACATCAAAATTGTTATTGCCAAATGTTCTATTAGAAGTGGAAACCTGAAATGAAGAAAACGCCCATATCAAATTACCCTTTTTGCAAACTCAACTCTTTATCTAATCATATTTTGTTGCAAGCAATCGTGTTTTTTATTGTTGTATAAGGAACAACATCTGGGCGTATGAACTTTCCAGGTAAAAGAGCACATGAACAGTTAAAACAATAACTAGGCTAGGCCTAGACAACGAGACCAACTCTTGAGAGACTACATCTACTAACGCGACATACAAAGAGTGTTCCATACTATCAACTAATAGCGTTATCTAAAAAAAAAATACTTCAAGACCTACATCCCTGGTAAAGTCTATAGACATGGAGATGCTCCATCAAGTAGATGTGAAGAAAGAATATCTCATATGATCCAGCCACAACAAGAACAAATCTCAAGACACATGGATCGACGCAACGTGCGTCAAAGGAACTACACACATGAACCAAGTGCATGTTCAAACCCCCCTTTCAGGCCCTAAACATGAAACGGAAACACTCCATCTAGTGGAAGTCCAGTTGAAAAACTCTCATTTGACCTGCCAAAACACTAATTGTGGATCGAGACCGATGCAACACATGACACAGGAACTAAACATATAAAACAATTACATCATGTTAAAAACCCTAAACATGATGTTCAAATGGATATATCCCATCAAGTAAGTATCTCGATAAAACCTATCAAGTCTTGTCCTTCTATCTATCCTGTTCGACCCAGATTGGTAACAAGGTCGCAATAAATCTCAGTACAATACCGTTTGGACAACCGCAGTGCCCCGTTTTGGCTGACTTTGGTACAAAATGCCTCTTTAGAGATTTATCCCCGACTCCACCCACAACCTTTCCTTTCTCCGTCTCGTCTCAAGTGTCTGATAGTCGTGCCGACGTATTGTCCCCGTTGTGAATGCATTGGTTGCAGTTTTACAATATGTCACTGAGTGTGAATACTGCACGATCTTGTACTCCTATGTCAATTTGTCAATATGTCAATATGTCAGTATGTCAGTATGGTAAAATGTCCAAGACAACTTATTTTGTTTGTCGTTTGTTTGATTTGTGTTTGAGTACGTTTCATATTATTTTGTAGAGTATTTATTAGTGATTATGCAAGGTTAAAAAGTGTTACTACTAATGAGAACAGTGTTACGGTCAAATAAACTGTAAATTAAACGTTAAGAAAAGAGTTCACGGCTGTTCAGGGAACTTGAATGGTTCTACACAGTTTGGTAAATGTTTAATGTTCTATTGAACTTTTGGATGTCTAGCAGCAAGATTAAATTGGAACGAAAGTTAATTGTATAGAAGCATACTTGCATGATATATTTCACTACTGATAGGTACACTATCTAGCAAAATATTTTTTTAACAGGATAATTATTTAACAGAACCAATTTCCACTCACAGAAGCATACTCTTTAAATATTTACTTACTACACCCTAAGGCTTACTCTATAGTAGCTTCAATTTCATACAAAGTGTACCTAAAGTGTTAATAAATCTATCATCCTTCTTATATGATAAAATATATGTAGGAGAATCAATAATTTATAGGTAAAATAATATTTTTATTAAATTAACTGCAAAACAGCTTGTTTACAAAAACAACATTGATGGGAAAACAGTAATCCAATACTTTGATTGTTAACTAAAAACACACACACATACTGCACAAAACACAAAATAACATTTATAAGCAAAATGACTAACCTACCTGACGTTTACTTAACACGTTAAGGTTGAGCGAAATTTGACGGTCTTGTCTTCATTTGTTGTTTCTTCTGTGTTATATTAGAAACATCACATTATGTGATTTGTATGACTTGAACTTGGATTGCCATCTTGATTCTTTGTAATTTTTGTGAAATGGTGTAATCTGTTGGAATGTACAATATTTAAAAAATAAATAAAACCTATCTAACCTAACAACTATTACTAATAACTAGTTAAACTAAATAACAGTCCGTGCAAATAAAGTAACTAGGCGCTTATAGTCCTTTTGAAGGTTGTGTCGGTCCAAGATGTATCCATACATCTTGGGCCTTCCTCCTTTAATAAGTTTTTCAGTTGCTAGACAGTTTTTCTTAAAACAAGCTCGTATTCAGTCGCCTCTGGCTAACTCCAATTGTCGTCAGGATGCTCTTCGTTTTCTCCTGAGTAATAGCATAGCTACATATGTCTAAGTATTTGGCCAGGTAGAGGAGTGAACCGATGGTGTTGTATTGGTTGGGGTTATACAGTATTGTGTATATGGGCCGATTGTGCCACACTACTTGTAGCCACCCGCTGTGACTATCTCTATGCAGTTATCTGTATCACCCGAGGTCCATTCCATTGTCACGAGTATTTCACTTTCCCTTGGTGAGTGATCCAAGTCGGAACGTTTCCTTTGCGATCCTTCTTTACATAATGGCTTGTAGGGATCGCTGGAGGGAGCATTCGGTAGTTTTGCACCTCAAGGAGAATACAACTACTTAAATGTTACTTGACGTAAACATCATTTAAATGGTCTATAGCTGGCCTTTTGCGACACTCCCACCACCTCTCTTCAATATCACAAAAATGTATCCTTCAAGAAAGATGATAAGCACTTTTAATACTGGGACTGGGTGTGGTGTTTCAGGTCTACTAATTGAGCGAAGTGAACAAAATAGTTAACAACTAATATTTTATTCTAAATAAAATTTGAATTTCAAAGCAGACTATAACATAAAAGCTTAAGACAACTTAATGGTCAATACAATACTTCATCATACGAGTAGAGCACCTAACCATTTACTGTTTGTTTTTGCCTGTAACTCTCACTATCGAAAATGGCTCAGTTAGCAATTCCTTGATAGTTCTTGTTCTTACTCGCGACAACGCTAGATAAAGTAATCTGAGGAGAAATGTTGAGTATTCCAAGTCGACCACAGCCTTATCTTGTCTGAGATGTACTGATATCGCACAGGCAAGCTTTAGTGGGGATTGCCTTATGTGAATATTTTTCTCCGTTCAATTTAAAGGAAGCAGTTAATTATGAAGAAAAAGTGACAGGAAATCATTCCATTCGTATGGTCACCATTTCATTAGAAAGCATTAAAGTATAAAACGACAACCTTATAAGTAAAGCGTTGTTAAGGTATTTGCACTATTGGTAGTCATCTGATGTGGCTTTAGCAGCAGTCATGCTGTTCATGGTTACAGATCCATTAGCTTGTTCTTGTTAATCACCTTAATATAATCTTTTGTTTGTAATAATATGTCTATTTTTTAAATTTGTTTTTCGTTTTAACATTATAGCTCATAAATCTTGAGAAAAAATGTATGACGCATTCATGAAATATCTTTAGTCATACTCTTTACGCACACCATAGAATAAAATAACATCACCTGGTAGTGGTTTTTCCTTTTTACTGTAATTAGATCGTATATTAGTTTTCTACCAATCATGCGTTATGTTTCTTTGTTTACATGCACGTTTTTATCTCGTAACCAACATAATTATCAACTAATAAGGTTAATGCTAAAGAAATATTATGTTTTAAGTTTTAAATTGTAAAGTCATTATCAAATTGAACTTTATTTGTTCAATAACGTTGAAACAACCCTGATAAGTTTGGATTCAATAGGTTCATCCGTTATTGAGTTAATTGATTACATAGTTTGCATAAGGTCCGATCTCAAAGAGCTTCGCTCTCTTCGCTCAATTATACATGTTTTTATAATAACCTTTTTGCGTGTATGCTAATTGATAACATATTACTATCATAAAATTTACAAAGCAAAGAGTACTACTTTCAATTCTTTTGAAGTCTACCTATATAAATTCATATAAATAACTATAGTGCAAGATGAACCCATACCATCTTGTAACTGAGATATTTTAATTTATTTGTTAACAGCTTATTAAAAAAACCATTATCGAGTTTTTTGAGGCTACCTCCAATAGTAGTCATGATTCTCTTGTGTTTGAGGCTACCTCCAATAGTAGTCATGATTCTCTTGTGTTTGAGGCTACCTCCAATAGTAGTCATGATTCTCTTGTGTTTGAGGCTACCTCCAATAGTAGTCATGATTCTCTTGTGTTTGAGGCTATCTCCAATAGTAGTCATGATTCTCTTGTGTTTCACCCAAAACGTAAAAAATGACATTTTAGTACAAAAGTCGTCATAATTAATTTATATTTTTCTTTTAAAAAGCTCGGTAGCCAAGATATGTTTTTTTTTTTTTAGTTATATATGTTATTCTCTTTTTCCAAAATATATCATTCAAATAATACTATCTGCAACACTTCAATCAACTATTGTAAACAGAAAAACTTTTTATTTTTCTGTTGCTCCTTTCCTGAAAGTAAAACCAACAAAGTAGGTCTACACATTAAAAAAATATTTACTCTAAAAATTAATAGTCAGATTCAGAGTACTCGAACATATTAAAATAAAGTTCCTTCACCACAGTGTTAGAAGTCAAATTTTATTTTTGTATCTAATTTACCACCTCAAACTTGACAAAGATTCATTTACTTGTTTCCTATTTGGGCTTGTCGTGGGTAGACTGATTGGTTGGCTGTTGCGCCTGTTTAAATCATCCTCCGCTTTTACTTTCCCACATGGGTCAAGCGTCAATGGGATTTATCATGTTCGGTCGAATAGCCACAACACTTCCCGCCAGACACGAGTTATTATCTGAAACAACAATTTATCTGAGTCAAAAGTTGTCGATGTTTATGTCGGGTTCGACATAACTCCAACACAGGAAACAAAATGTATTGTATAGTTCTAGATAAAATATAGTATATGATAAAACAGGTGGCAGATGAGCGTTCTGAATTTCAAATTAGAAAAGTAAACAAACAAATGTAAGCAGGGTGTTTTTTTTTAGTTTATTAGCTTAAATAAAAAAATCTAAACCCAGTTAGTTGTCAAATCTGCACACCCAGACGGTTGTTTTTATGCATAAAATGCATAAACAGTACTAAAACAAAAAAGCCTTGTTGGGAACAAACTTTCCATGTACCAAATTAAATAAATAGTTTTAGATTACAGTTTTTAGTATGTTTAAATCAGTAGTTGTTTGTTGAATTTTTTCTTGGCTCGCTTATTAAATAACTAGCTGGCCCGACAGACGTCGTCCTGTCCTAATGTGGTTTTATGTCAAATGCTCGTTCATTATCAAGATGAGCTCGTTCGCATGGCTCAATCACGTCCTGGTTGAAGTTCGTTCGCTACGCTCACTCACCTTTTGGTTGCAAATTAGCAGTTGTCATAAATAAATAAAATAATTGTGCTGCACCCTGTTGGTGAACCTATTAAATTTTTAATGCTATTGAACATCACAGAATCAAATTCTTTAATTGAACCAGCTGTTAAGATTATTTAATTACATTTAAATATGAATACTCATTAGGTTAACATGGGAAACTCCAGAGCCACTGGGGCGGAGCTCTTTTGACGGATCTGCACCAAACTTCAAATAATATTTTAAAGGAGATGTGGTGTCTATATGTCAACTGTGTGCGTGTGTGTTTGTACGCGCTAAATACAAAAACTACATACATATAAAATAAAACATTATACATATAAAACTATTCCCGCTTCGATATTGGTGTAGGACTCTGCTCCGTGGACTTTCAAAGTAAATTTGATTGCTCTCCATGGCAACAAATAGCAAGCTTACAATGTATAATGCTAATTAATATGCCGATGTGACTAAATGTTAACAAGCAGGACTGTAAAATGCATTTGATTTCACGTGTCAAGGGATCCAGATTGACAATCGATAATTGCATCTTTGTGAGGTTTTATTGCATTGGACGATTTTGAATAATTTCTTTCATGCCTACGGAACTTGTCTGTAAAACCCTAATCACAATGTGTCTATTGTATGAATGTAAATTAGTGCCTAATGACAGTAAATGATTATCTGACTGTTTCCAAGGGCCTTGCAAACAGCGTAAAACCCTGACACTTCAATTGTATGAAAGGACCGATCGCACTCGCACTTGTTTATTTATAATTCTATCGAATTTGCAAATCGAGTATCAAGTATGGGGGGTTTGATGTTTGGAACGTCCGATTGCAATGGTATGTTTCTATCGGCCTTTGCTAATAGTAGGTCAAAGTGATGCCCTTGGCTGGCTCCCGGTTGCATATTGATTGCTTCCAATGTTAGTCTTAACTTTTACTTTGTACCTCAATATATTTCCTGGTGCTTTGTAAATCACGCAGCATTGAGTAGGCCTACATTACAATTGCATAAAACATTGAATTCGTTTATAGATAACGCATGAATACATACAACATTTACTTTTGTGAGTTTATTTTGAACAGTTTTTCAAATTAGAGAGTAGGTCTACCTACTCAGTACAGTACTACAAAATAAGAGTTACGGTATTTTTGTTTTAACACGAACAGCAGTTGTGTTTACTTTCGTGTCGATGTAATTTATTTATGCCTCTTACTCTCCCCAACTCTTTCTCTTGATGTTGAAAATAAATTTGTATTAATAATATGGCCTTTATAGTATTCTTTTAGTGGCCGTAACTTAACCTTTCACTAGACACACTATTTTTAAGCATACATGAATACTACGCTGTATACAGTACTAGGATAAAAATTACTTCGGCAGTTTAAAAATGTTTAAGTTTAGGAAAGGAGGTTTGAGCCAAGGAAGAAAACCTCTGCGGTAAAGGTCAAAATCCTATTTTCCGATGGTGGTTCATTTTATGATCTTTTGTATGCGAAACTTTAATGGATGAACTTTGTACTACAAGACGGTGGTCGGCGTCATTATATTTATGAGCCCCAAGGTACATGTTAAGACAACGGTACTGTACTTTGATAAAACAGCACATGAATCATTTTAGACATTTATGACGAGTTTAAAAAGTTAGTTTGAGGTACCGGTATGCAGAATTAAGCCTTTAAAGCGCATTCAAACAGTGATTGCAAATTAATATAAATTTTTTATTGTCCGAAATTTCAAAAACTACGAATTATAAATTAGTTTGAAATCATCTTGGAATCATGTATCAAGTCATGTTGTTCATGTTGTTTCAAGTCTTCATAATGTGTATACAATTTTTATGTGTAATCACCATACTTGATCGTTGCCGAGTTAGTACGAGTATATCAATGTACTATGGAAAAATCAACTTGCGCCTCATCAACCATCTCTAAACCTTCAACAATTTATAAGGCTTTTGGTTTAAATTTAAAAACAAAAGTAAGGTGATTCACACGGATCATAGTCCTTTATAAATACTTCCTGATCAGCATCTTACATTTTATTAAATTACCTAAAAAAAGATATTAGACGTAGGTAACACTTGTACTCACAAGACACATAAAAAACAAGATACATATAAAAGGTGGTAAGTGGTGATCGCACTCCAATCATCATCAGACCTATTCGCCTATTGGATATATCTTTTTGTTTTTCAGGTCCCTTATACACAAAAAAACCTTTATTTTGAACATTTAAAGTAAAATAAAAAGTTATCTCTGACAAACATAAAAATTTAAATTAAATAATTTCTTATGCGGATATTCTTAAAAGAACTTTTCAGCACAGTGCTGGTCCATGATAGAAATAATAATAATAATGATAAAAATTATTTAATTTAAATTTTTATGTTTGTCAGAGATAACTTTTTATTTGACTTTAAATGTTCAAAATAAAGGTTTTTTTGTGTATAAGGGACCTGAAAAACAAAAAGATATATCCAATAGGCGAATAGGTCTGATGATGATTGGAGTGCGATCACCACTTACCACCTTTTATGTATCTTGTTTTTTATGTGTCTTGTGAGTACAAGTGTTACCTACGTCTAATATCTTTTTTTAGGTAATTTAATAAAACGTAAGATGCTGATCAGGAAGTATTTATAAAGGACTATGATCCGTGTGAATCACCTTACTTTTGTTTTTAATTTTTAACCAAAAGCCTTATAAATTGTTGAAGGTTTAGAGATGGTTGATGAGGCGCAAGTTGCTTTTTCCATAGTACATTGATATACTCGTACTAACTCGGCAACGTTTAAGCACAACGTATGCGTACTTTGCGCACAAAAACAAGTTGGTTCAAAAATGTATGTATCTTTAAAATAATTCGTGTATATTCAATTTTCATTCGAATTCTTCATGGTACACTCTTCCCGTCTATCACTGGATTGAATCGACGTGAAAACATTCGCAGGAATCCCGATACAACAAAAGTAAAAGTTGAAGAAAATGGGAGTGTACACCGAAGCTCAGTGTTGAGTTTCAGTCCTTGGGTATCTTGGTTGATCTGGCCTTGCAGGACATCTGAGATCTTGAGATCCATTACACTGGATGGGCTGATCAATCTGCTCAAATCTGCACTGTCGGGTGCGTTAGGTCAATTGTCTCAATAACTAAACATCACCTCAAATGGGTAGTAAAGAGTAGTCAAAGATTTACAGGAAGATCAGAAGCATTCGGTGTCTCACCTCTTCCACAAAATGTGACCTCAAAAATGAAGGAGGTGACTATTGACCAAATCTGCACTATCAGGTGCTTTAGGTCAATTGTCTCATCCAGAAAACGTCACCTCAAAAATGGAGTAGATGAAGAGTGGCCCAAATGCACTGATCAGGTGCATTCTATAAATCAACTTTCTGACAAAATGTCACCTAAAAATAAAGGTGGTATTTACAAAACGGTAAAAAATAACAGGAATATCAGGTGCATTCGATAAGCTGTGTAAATAACAAAAATTATGGTTTTACAAAGTGGTGAAATGTGTATAGAAAGACAATGTACATTCTACGAACCGTACATCCAATTCGTTATACCACAAATATAAATATAAAGTATTACTCTAGACTAATACTGAGTGTACTAAGCAAAGTTTTTGTCAAGCAATAAATGCACATTCACCATCGAATTAGACAGTGTATAAACAAGGTTTCGTTCCATGGAATGGCTGTGGAATTCAGAGGCATAGTAGCTCAAGGTCTGTAGATGTATGTTGTAAGTTGGTGATTAAGTCCATTGTAAAATTGTATATTGGTTATGGCTAGCCTTGAATGCGGTGGGTGGCATTGTTTAACTGAACTGTATCAAGTTTGACTCCACCCTCTAAAAGGTCATGACCACGAGTGGCCCATTTATGTTTATATCTGAGCAAGTTACAATCCCTAACATTATAAAGTCAGGATTATCAGTTAATTATTGTACGATCCTTTCCTAGTGATGAATTACCCTCCTACATTTGGTTAAGGATAGTGCGTAAGTAGTAGAGCAAGATGAAGTTTAGACGACGGAAAATACTTCTAAATAAAGTATTTAGCCTTAACACGTACGTATTATTCGGTAATATACATTTCTGTCTATATACATCAACGGCTGTCAAACTGTGGGTAGCGAGAATGATTTACCATGTGATTTATGTCATTCCCCCCCCCCCCCCCCCAAGACGGATGAGTGATTACCAGAATTAATTGTGTTTGTATGAATTAAACCATGGACAATTTATCATTGGACAAATTTAAGCTATAAAACAATTCCTCAACGTTTCATAGTGATCATACGGACGCATTGAGTATAAATTTTACGGACAGACAGACATAAATTAAATTTAAATACTGAATATCGAGGTACATGTTTGTAAGAAATCTAAAAAAAGCTACTAATAATCTTAGAAAAATTTATATTTGTCTCAACGTTAAACCCTGACTGTTTGTTCCACTGTCTGTGGAATTTGACAAAATTGAAAATAAACTTTGAAACACACTTCATATACCGGACTGAAGTATACCTTATATAGCCCTTATTGTATTTATTACTATGATGAATCTATTAGGAGAAATGTTTAAATTTTTAGAATTCATATCGCAAAATTACACATGTCCAAACTAGAGACACGGACAGGGTGGGTAGCGCCCCAAATCTTTACCTATTATATTATGGTGTAAAGTCGGCGCTACGCATGCTCAGTGGCAATGTGGGTAATAAGTATATTTTCTGTGGTAATATACAGTCAGGGTTAGATAACTCGTAGTCGCCGCTATTTAGTTATAACTCGTGAGAGAAAGGGTTTCCACTGTCTCGCTCTCTGTGTAAATGCGAACGAGTTATTGTACTGGCGGTTATTTTACCGGTGTGTGTTTGTTCAAAATGGATGGATGAATTCAATTTTCAGTCTTCACTAGCATTTAAGACATATAATTACACAGTTTGAGACCTATGATATGCTCGATTCGCATGATAACCGACCTCTCTCGTAAATTTTGTGTAATGGTAATGAGTAAATAATTTGGAAAGGTTTTTGTGAGTTCTATTGTATTTTGTATTGGTGTTGTTCACGCAACGGTTTCAACTGTGCCTATAATTAATTATATCTGTAGGTTTTAAGCTTGTGGGCTTTCTTGAATACGAAAACAACACATTATTATTGAAGGGATCAAATTTTATATCCATACCACTTTGTGTTTGGATTATAAGAAATTATAATATAATACTACCGGTTTGCAAGAAATCGCACAAAACATCTATAACTACAGAATGCACCTCACGATGCTCTGTTATCTATACTCAGTCACATCCATTACTCTATGTAGGTTGTGGTTGGTAATCAGCTGAACAACAGTGGTTGGTGATCACGTGACAGGTGATCAGCTGATCAGCTGGTGGAATGTCAGGGACGACGGTGTTTTCCTGAGTCATTCATCAGCGGTGCAACTGTGTAGTTGAGGTCAAAGGGTGGGCGTGGGACGTGCAGGCTATTGTGTTATAGTAACCACCTAGTATTATCCTTTTTGTACCTCCAAAATGTTTTCAAAATCAAGCAATATTTATCAATCTTCAAAGCAAGGGAGGCTTTAAAAATTGTTATAAATCTACTGAACAAGTATTTACTTTTGCAGAGTATATGGGAAAAATATAGTCATTGCCTATGAAAGCTGTAGCAAGTTTAGATCAACGTAGTCTCGTAGATGGCTGCTGTTAAATACACTAATATGACCCAAGCCGAACTGAAACAGCAACAATTGTAAATTTTAGCATCTTTTATATCACCTCAACTATTGGAAACTTGTAGATACGGTAGAATTATATTGCAACACTCTGTGTAACACGCTATGACAAGCAGTAGCGATATAAACAACAAGTAGCTACAGTTGGTCCAAATGGTTCAGATTTATACCTAGTCAGTGAACAATGAATGCTTCAAGTCCTTTTTGGCCTTCATCAAGAGTATTAAGTTTATTTTACTAAATAAGTAAACTAGTGAGATAATGAATCAGTACACTGATTTAAAAACAAATTACCCAACAGACATCAATGCTTTGTAATTACGGTACTTTTCCAAACATTGGGTCATTTATTAAAAATAATTCACTCAGTGATAACTGATCAAAACCTTTAGTGTTCGTAGAGAAACTAAGCTTGTCAAACTTGCTTTCGTTCCGAATTCCACCTCAATTCGCCTCTGTCTCTGGCTGTAAATCACCAAACAGACAGTTTTCAACGAGGTGTGGACGAGGAATTTCCTTTCCCTCGATCAGACTGACAAATGAGGTCTGAGACCTTTGCTGGACCAGAGCAAACTGCGACCATTCGTCTTCGGTGGCATTGAGCGGTCAGTGGCGACCTCTGCCAACAATCTACTCAACTGCCATTAAGATAACATTGCAGTGTCTTTGATTTTATGTTCATGTAGTGAAGTAGGTTAAATATATTGAACAAAATTTTGTCATTGTTAAAACCCCTTAGTTGAAGAAATTATTTTTTTACCTACGGCCGTTTTTTAAAGTAGCCATTTCAGTTCAGTTCTTAGAATTGAAAAGTTTCATTTATCAGCTGTTTACTTTCATAACAGCATAGTTCCATTTCATAACAGCATAGTTTTTCTCATAACAACACGGGTAACGGAGGTTCAAGGATTGAGAGAAAAGAAGTAAAATTGTAATGCTTCAAACGTCAACTAATCAGCTGATCAGTTGATAATTTTAATTGTCGGTTAATATAATTAATAATGTTATTTTTTTCTTTCTTATATTATACATAACCTGTATAGCAATGTAATGCTGATCGGTTAATAAAATTGTTATAAAAAAAAACTTGTTCCTGTTGATACTCGCGTATTCTTAACCTAAGTTGGTGGAAGTTAAAGGAAGGTGGATTAAACTGATTTAAAAATGTCAGTTAGTGAAAGTTAAGTTGACGAGATGGAAATGAGAGCACAAAATGTATGTGCTAATCTTTTGCCACCAAAATCGAAACAAAGGTATGGAATTACATACCAGCAATTTTCATTAAATGGACGAAACAAATGAGGTTTATTGGTAAATGAAAATGCGCTTCAACAATTTTGGAGATTAAATACATGGGGCGTTTTGCTCTAATTTAGTTACAGTATACCGTTGTAAAAATAAGAAGTGTATTCTACTTAAATTCCACTTAATTTTAAATACACACTGTGTTGTGAGTGCATCGTTAATGTAAATATCGAAGCACACTCGTTGTAAAGGTGTATCGGATACACCTTTATAAAACCTTTACGAAAACTTAGCCTATACTCAACTTCAAAAAAACATATCTTTCAATTTTACTTATCGTTTTTAATTTTTAAGCCAAAGGTTTATTTTTTTTTATTTTTGGGAAATGTGTATGAGAGTAGGTTCTTCAGTGATGTTTCACCTCAAATCATTGTTATACCAAGCATTTACATTTGTTTAGTTTTGAAAAATGTGTTAACACAGTAGATTCGGTGATCATTCGCCTTTCCGTCCATAGATGAACAAATAAGAATTCCTCCATTTGGAAACAAAATCATATAGATAGTTAGGCCTAATTAAAAATCCACCAATACCATAATGGGTTTTTTGCATTATCAAGAGTTAAAATGTTTACAAGCTGCACCATAATCTTATCCTATTCGAGTTTGCTCCAGATTTAATTGCCAGTTTGATCTGATATCGCGACCTTCAGATGTAGGCTGGACTGTTTATCTTATTTCAACATAGAACAATTAGTGGCACAAAGGTCAAAGGGTGTCCTCGAAGGTGATATTAAGGTCATTTAACACTCCCACATGTACACTGTACAGGTCTATCAGGTTTGTATTGGCCACATACTATACGATCTTAGCTTTCAGAGTCAATTATTTTGTCGTTGCATAAGTATAGGCGATATGATGAGCGAATGAGTTTTTTTTATTTTGAGATAAACCTTTAACAGTTTGAATTTTAGTAAATTGTCTGGTGATTGAAATAACATGAAATATACCTTGCCACAGCAAACCTGCAGACTAAGTGAATTTCCATTTGCCTGATTTGTTTTTTTTATGGGCTAAGTAACATTAGGTTTAACGAAGACCTGGGTTTTCTGTCACAAGGAGGGTAAAATATTAATGGCTTAGCATAAATAAAATAAATAAATTGTCCAAGTATGATCAAAATATATCCATAAACAATCAAACTACAACATTTGACTTATCTTCCATAAGAATTATATGGGAATTTTAAATTTTATATTTTTGAAATTTCTCTATAACCAATAACTGTACAAAAATACTTTAATATACTAAATTATTTTTTCCTTAAGCTTTTCACAATGGGTTAGAAAGAAATTTATAAATTTTATGATTTGACGGGGTTTTATCCACTGGGGTCACAGGAGGAACACGTGCTTTCAAAGGCAGTCACACAACTCAAAATGTTTCAGTTGTTAAACTACGTCTACGTTTCAATGTCCTGAAGTCAAGTACATATCTTCTTATCTGTTTCCAGTGGAATTTTAACTGTTACATTTCCAACTCGCACTATCTAATCTATTCACGAACCAAAAATTCACCATAGGTTGCTTAGATATGTATAATGTACCCTAAACCCATCGATAAAATATAAAATGCTTCCGAATAACATCCATAAAACCCCTTGATAACTTTATCTAACTTATACCACTACACTTTTAAAAATGTAAAGTTTGTTCTATATCTCTCAGATGGGACTTCGTGGGGGAGCGAGCTGGTCTAGTGGTTAGAGCGCGGGACTCCGGTTCCTGGGGTACCGGGTTAAAATCCCGCCAAATCACCAATGGATTTTATCTAAGTGATAATGCCGTAACACCTAGGTCTAGCCTGAAGTAATGTGAAAAACAATTCTGGGCTCTTGCCTAGCGTTCTAGGACAAAAGAAATCTCAGATGTGTTAAAATTGTAAGCTTTGTTTTAGTAAACTATTAATCATTTATTTTTGGGTTTCCTTTCGTTTGCATCACCCCGTATGTTATATGTAATACGAAGTATGCCTACAGTAGATTTTCACCTACAATTAATTCAACATGCTATTACATTTTCATCACTACAATCTTCAAGGGAGCATATAATGGGTTTTTTTCGAAGAACCATGTACAATACTGTATGTAGATAGAATCAACTGCGACGCTGATACCCAGAACATTCCAGGGCTGACCTCAACCCACGTAACCAGAGCCCGGTAAACAGTGTGGAACTGGACAACAGACATTGCGAGGTCAAAGTAAAAGTAAACCAATGGTATAAAACAAATTCTACTTGACCGACCACGCCCTGGCGACATTTAGCCGACAGACACCTACAACCCACTGTGGTCTCTGATACTACTACTACTACAGTATGCGGTCACTGAGTATGAATGACACCTACAACCCACTGTGGTCTCTGATACTACTACTACTACAGTATGCGGTCACTGAGTATGAATGACACCTACAACCCACTGTGGTCTCTGATACTACTACTACAGTATGCGGTCACTGAGTATGAATGACACCTACAACCCACTGTGGTCTCTGATACTACTACTACAGTATGCGGTCACTGAGTATGAATGACACCTACAACCCACTGTGGTCTCTGATACTACTACTACAGTATGCGGTCACTGAGTATGAATGACACCTACAACCCACTGTGGTCTCTGATACTACTACTACAGTATGCGGTCACTGAGTATGAATGACACCTACAACCCACTGTGGTCTCTGATACTACTACTACAGTATGCGGCCACTGAGTATGAATGACACCTACAACCCACTGTGGTCTCTGATACTACTACTACAGTATGCGGTCACTGAGTATGAATGACACCTACAACCCACTGTGGTCTCTGATACTACTACTACAGTATGCGGTCACTGAGTATGAATGACACCTACAACCCACTGTGGTCTCTGATACTACTACTACAGTATGCGGTCACTGAGTATGAATGACACCTACAACCCACTGTGGTCTCTGATACTACTACTACAGTATGCGGTCACTGAGTATGAATGACACCTACAACCCACTGTGGTCTCTGATACTACTACTACAGTATGCGGCCACTGAGTATGAATGACACCTACAACCCACTGTGGTCTCTGATACTACTACTACAGTATGCGGCCACTGAGTATGAATGACACCTACAACCCACTGTGGTCTCTGATACTACTACTACAGTATGCGGTCACTGAGTATGAATGACACCTACAACCCACTGTGGTCTCTGATACTACTACTACAGTATGCGGTCACTGAGTATGAATGACACCTACAACCCACTGTGGTCTCTGATACTACTACTACAGTATGCGGTCACTGAGTATGAATGACACCTACAACCCACTGTGGTCTCTGATACTACTACTACAGTATGCGGTCACTGAGTATGAATGACACCTACAACCCACTGTGGTCTCTGATACTACTACTACAGTATGCGGTCACTGAGTATGAATGACACCTACAACCCACTGTGGTCTCTGATACTACTACTACAGTATGCGGCCACTGAGTATGAATGACACCTACAACCCACTGTGGTCTCTGATACTACTACTACAGTATGCGCTTACTGAGTGCTTTTACCTAGTGGCTTAATTACTTTGTATTTTGTATCTAAAGATCTTTCAATTTACTGACATTTTGCATTTAATCCACTGAGTGCGTTGTAATAATTTAATTCAGTAAATTGTCACAATTCCTTAAATCTATCAATGGTCATTGTGAAGGCACACATACATTGGCCAATGGTTCGAGGGCCTTTTCTAACTTACAGATTGACCATGGTCCTAATGAGCAGGGAAAAAAATTAGGGAGGAGCTTACAGCAGCGATGTCCCATGTGGGGGAGGAGCTTGTCTATTCAAGTAAAGTGTTTGTTAACTTTTTCTAATCTTACCAGACACAGAGGTGGCCTCTTTAATGCTATTGAATATCATAGAACCAACTTGTAAGTTGAAACAGCTGACAAAATTCTTTAATTCATTTGAAATATGAATACTCATAAGGTTAACATGGGAAACTATGGAGTCATTGGGGCAGAGCCCGAAATGATTTTTGGAATAAGAATATGTCTAGATATGTTAATCGGGAATGTTAGCTATCTCCATGCCAAATTTCAACCCAATCAGGACAGTAGTTAATACGTGATTGGATATCAAACAAACAAACAAACTCAAAAAATTTAACAATAATAGTACTACGATATATTGTAGTTGATAAGGATGAAAACTTGATGTCTCATCATATCTCTATTATTTTCATTGCATGCGCGATCTCTTCAAGGCAACTTAGAAAGATTAATAATACTAATGACACATACTATGAAAACACAAAATCTAACGTAAGCCATTTTCTTCTTTACATTTTATACAAAATAATACAACATTTTCTTGATTTAACTTAAACATCACCGACTTACAGATAACCCAATTTTCGTATGGATGTAAACAAAACTGTACTATGGACATATGTTTTTACTAGCTGTACCCGCGGGCTGTGCCCCGTTTAACTTTATAAGTGAGCTCGTTCGCATGGCTCAATCACGTCCTGGTTGAAGTTCGTTCGCTACGCTCACTCACTTTTAGGTTGGAGCTCGTTCGCTGCGCTCACTTGCCTTCAGGTTAGCTCGTTCGCTGCGCTCACTTGCCTTCAGGTTAGCTCTTTCGCTACGCTAACTCGCCTCCAGGTTGAAGTTCGTTCGCTACGCTCACTCACCTTTTGGTTGCAAATTTGCTGTTGTCATAAATGTAAAAGAAATAATAGTGCTGCACCCTGTTGGTAATCCTTTAACTTTAATGCTATTGAACACCATAGAACAGAACCAACTTGTTTAATTGAAGCAGCTGTTAATTTTTTGCAGCAGATTTTTTGTATGGTAAATGGTTACAGAGAAAATTTAAAAAAGTTCAAATTTAAAATTCTTGTGTTATTTGTATGGAGAATATTGTAAAATGTTGTAGTTAGCTTGTTTATGGAATATTTTGGTCAAACTTGGCAAATATTTATTTTATACTAAGCTACTAATATTAAAAAAAAAACACACACTTTATTAGCCTCCCTGTAGCAGCAAACCTAAGTACTCATTTAACTTATTGTTATTTAAATAGATCTAAGTGAAAATCATAACAGGAAAATGGAAATTCGCTTAGTCTGCAGGTTTGCTGTGGCGGGGGGTATTTAACAGTTGCAAGGCCCATACCGATTTCATTTTGTAATCTGTGGAATCATCAAACAACCCGCCCATTCCGCATCATTCATTTAGCATCGTCGAAAACTACAAAACGTCCTTTCTTTTCCTTTATATTACAGTTTCATTAAATATTAGCCTAGTGTATATTGTTTTATAAGGCTCTACGTTTTTAAATAGTCGGAATCATCCCTTATTTCTTAGTAATACACCCCAAGTGTATATAATCAATGCTAAATAAAATTCGTAGTCTATCATTTTCTTTTGTACTGTATTTATAAATTTGTTCTGTACTGTAGATAATTTGTTACAAGCATTTATACTATTACTAGCTGTTGTACCCGTGCTTTGCAACGGGAAGATGACACAAAATAGAAACATTTTAATCTTTACATCTGTTGCATATAATGGTTACACATCCGCCAACGCTTTTAGAAACAAAATTCAACTTTTATGGCCTTAATAGAAACGTTTAAGTTATGACTTTTAAATCTGGTAAGTAGTGGATACCACAATTTTGGTTTTTATTCATTTTAAATCTTGTGTAGGCTAATATGAGAAAACCTGACCAAATCTTTGAATAAAACTTTGTCATAGATGATTTACCTTCATCTCCCTTAGTTACATATCTTTTAATTTATTATTGACATTTTAAATTTCAATTTTGAAGTTGCAAAAATACTAATTATTAAATTTAAATGACATTTTCTTTTAAATTCCACTCTTCTTAATATTAAATCACAAATCCTTCCATCTTCAGTTTCTTCACTCACGATAAATTGTTGGCAAAACTAAGTCAGCTGTTATAAACTTTAGAAATATTGCTGTGCCTTATCAATACAGTCTTTTGAAATATTAAAGAAACTATATCTATAGGTACTATAATAAATTTTAAACAAATAATTTAGTATTAAAGACGGCAGACAAAACTAATATGATTATCAAAGCATCAAGGACTAAAAAATGTAATAGCAAATACAGTATATATGTTTCATTGCATCTCTGATTCTACTCTACAAAAATATCAACAAACAACTTAATATACAAACCAGTTCTTTTAATTAGGCCTAGTTCCATTGTCCATTGCCTTTAAATTTTAACACTTACCATTAAGTAAACATAGTAACGGACATTTCATTGATTTTAGAAACAAAAGAACATTGTGTACTGCTTAGTTTTATGATATTTTCCTTGGTTTAATTCAATCAGTGGTGTGGCAAAACACAAATAATAAATGCATCAAAAAAGTAAATGTGAACTGAAAACTATGTTAAGATAAAATAAGAGTATTTTGTATTACCATTTGATAATTAAATATAGTTACACATATACAACAGATTTTAGTACACAAAAATCGACGTACGATTTAGTTATTGATGATATTCTTTAGTTTAATTCAAGCATAGGTTTAGCAAAACACAATAACTAAATTTACCTAAAATACACATATAAAAACAATGTGATGTGCAAGTTATGTTAAGTTAATCTAACACATGTTAAGCTGTTAGAATTAAATTCTATTTAAAGTAGCCTCCAAATTCATACAAAACATCTATACATTGTAATTTTCATACTGTATCCATAAAAGCATATCAATAACATTATTTTCATAACTTAGACACTTTAAAAAATCAAAAGCAGAGCCGGACACAGCAACGGTTATAGAATATTTTTGTTCTATAATCATTGGCATAGTTTTAGAATAAATAATCCATGATAAAAGGTTAGATTAAAATAAACCTACCTCATAGTTATGGAAAATATTATATTTAATTTCTTTGTATCAGCTGTCTGAAACTGTGAAATATGCAGTTTAGCAGTTCCTTTTGTTTACATTTAAATGTCAAAGCAAATGTAAACAAACATTGTTAGTGTTCTCATCGCAGCAATGGAGACCAATCAATATTTACTTTTAAAATGTTCACCTCAGAACTTCTAAAGCCAAAGGGGCAAAGCCTTCGGTCAGTATCGAAATGTGAATAGTCCTATAATGGTTCTTGGTATGGTAGCTAAAGTTCGTGCGTTTCTTGGTGAAGCCTGGGGGGTGGGTGGTTAGAGTGGCTCTAAACCGGTTTTGTATGGGCTTCAACCCTACCCCCAGGCTTCACCAAGAAACGCACGACCTCTATATTTTCGTAAAATTTAAGCCCAGTTGGTTCAGTAGTTTTTGCACCTATTAGTAACACACGTACAGACAGACACCATTAGATTTTTATATAATAGTATAGATATAAAAATCTAGTGGTGTCTGTCTGTATGTTTGTTACTAATAGGCGCATAAACTACTGAACTGACTGGGCTTAAATTATACAAATACCCCCGCCACAGCAAACCTGCCGTCTAAGCGAATTTCCATTTGGCTGAATTGATTTTCAATTGATCTATTTAAATAACATTAGGTTTAACGAGTACCTAGGTTTGCTGCTACAAGGAAACTAATAAGGTGTGTTTTTTAAGTAAAATAATTATTGCTTAGTATAAAATGAATATATTTGCCAAGTTTGATCAACAGATATCCATAAACAAGCAAACTACAACATTTTACAATATCCTCCATAAGAATTACATGGGAATTTTAAATTTACCATTTTTTTAGTTTTCTCCGTAACCATACAAAAACACTTTGATATACTGAATTGTTTGTTTGTTTAAGCTCTTTAAGAAGGTTTAGAGAAAAATTGGGAAATTTTGTGTTTTGAGGGTCAAAAGTGAGAAAAACCAATTTTTACCCCATAAAACCCTGTTCCCATGGTCCGATCATGCTGGATCGCGAACTCATTCAAGTTTATCCCGCCTTACACCTTCAAACCAAATTTCATCAAAATCGGATAAAAATTACTCAAGTTATCGTGTTCACGGACACACACACACACACACACACACACACACACACACACACACACACACACACACACACACACATATATATATATATATATATATATATATAAATTTGAACGAATGGTGTTTTTGGCCTCTGGGGACATCAAAATGAAAAAGTAAATCGGTCCCGGGCCTAAGTCTTACCATGAGACCTACGGTAATAGCTACTTCCCTATAGGGAAATTCGCTAAAATATAGCTACCATACCAAGGACCTTTATAGGACTATTCACACTTCGATACTGACCGTGGGCTTTGCCCCTTTGGCTTTAAAAGTTCTGAGGTGAGGATTTTAAAAGTAAATATTGATAGGTCTCCGTGGCTGCCATGAGGAAAAATTTTTTTAACTTTATTTTATTTTACAATGTGTTCAGTACAACTGTGAACAAATTAGTAAAAGACATAAGTAAGTGACTTGACCAAGAATCTCCCCAGTGAAAGATCTTGGAAAAATAAATAGTCATAGCATGTAACTCAAACTATACAAATCGGTATAGGAGTTCAAGAACTTTCACAATTTTTAGTCTGTTGGGAAATTCACTATTGTCCAGCAAGTTAACGGCTAAACTGTTCTGGTGGGTTTCGAGTTTTTCTTGATATTTCTTGCTAATTCTTGTTATTTCTTCAATCACTGTAGGTATTTTTAAATCTTCATGGATTGTTTGATTCGAGACAAACCACGGAGCATCAACTATTCTCCGTAACGCCTTTGACTGAAATCTTTGAATAATTGCTAAGTTGGATTTGCTTGCCGTTCCCCAGATCTGTATCCCGTACGTCCAAATAGGTTTGATCATAACTTTGTAAAGTGTGAGTTTTCTTGTCTCAGCGTGAATATATGTAAAGATTTTATTTCATTAACTTTAGTTCTCCATTTTCTTAGCCACAGTTCGAAATTATTTAGTGTAACTTGCAATTGATTTGAAGCATCTTGAGGGTTTTCGTGAATCGAGAGAAATGCAGTATCATTTTTAGCGAATTTCCCTATTGGGAAGTAGCTATTACCGTAGGTCTCATGGTAAGACCTAGGTCCGGGACCCATTTACTTTTTCATTTTGATGTCCCCAGAGGCAAAAAACACCATTCGTTCAAATTTATATATATATATATATATATATATGTCCATCCGCACGATAACTTGAGTAATTTTTGTCCGATTTTGATAAAATTTGGTTTGAAGGTGTAAGGCGGGATAAACTTGAATGAGTTCGCGAACCAGCATGATCCGACTATGGGAACGGGGGTTTATGGGGGGTTTTATGGGGTAAAAATAGGTTTTTCCCATTTTTGACCCTAAAAACACAAAATTTCACAATTTCTTTTTTAACCATTTTGTAGAGCTTAAAAAAACAAATAATTTAGTATATTAAAGCGTTATTATGCGCCTAATTGTTACGGAGAAAATTTAAAAAAATTGTAATTTTAAAATTTCCATGTTATTCTTATGGAGAATAAGTCAACTGTTGTAGTTTGCTAGTTTATGAACATATTTTGATCAAATTTGGAAAATAGATTAATTTCTTACTAAACCACAGTACCTTTTAACATTTTACATTAAAAAAAACTTTTTTACCCTCCCTGTTGCAGCAAACCTTTCTGTCTAATTCTGTTTAAATAGGGAATAAATGTGATATTTTTAAGGAGACATTTTAGTTTAAATCCAATCAGGCAAATGGAAATTCGCTAAGTCTGCAGGTTTGCTGCGGCGGGGGTATTTGTTTTTAAATGCAGTAAATGTTTTTGTTTGTTCAAGTAGTATATAATGAGATATTTTTATAATCAATGCTAAGTGAGCAATGCTTTTTAGAAGCAAGATCACATGTTTCTTTTCATTCAAACCGCAATATAAACCAGATGTTGTAAACTATTGTTTGTCTATGTTTGATTTTACAATTTAAAAGTAAGCAAAAGTGTTGGGTTTTTTATTTCTTTTATTGTTTGAAAATGTTTTTTTATGTAATTAGTAAGTTAAAAGTTTTTGATAGGTACATTTATTGGAATTTAATCTTATTTTACACGGTTTTACATTTAGATTAAAAAAAGCACCATTTAAACATACATCAACCCCGGACGAAGGACGGGTACTCTGCTAGAATGTTATAATTAATTTATTTACATTTTCTAAAAACTGTCATAGCTTCTTAACAATCCATAAGACTAATGTTAAAATATTAAAATTCCATTTTTAAGTTTTAAACGAAAACCGAATTTTTCCAGAACTGAGACTAGCATGGATATAATGTTTGTAGCACAAAACTAAGATATTTCAAACAATATTTGAAAATATTGATATTTATATATAGATAATTTTTTTTATATTGATATTTGAAAATGCGAATTTTCTGATTTTTCCCGGGGGTTTGGGCACTAGACCTACGACCACCGAAAATTTCAAGTCTCTAGCTCATCTAGAAGTGGTCTAGAATTTGTATCCCTTATAGTATTTAGAATATAAACCCCCACATTCAGACTCTGTTATAACTTTAACAACGATATGAGCGATTACCAGCCTATTTGCCAATACCGTTCAATATCAGCTGTTGGGCGACTGTATAATCCAGACCTTTCACTGTGCTACTCGTGGCGGCAGCAGGCCCAGACAGTGGCGTTCTGCAATGTACAATCACTACTGACTGTTGCCATTTGTGCATTCATCCGTGGCTGCAGCTTATGAAGTGGCATGTGTAGATAAACCTGGTGCGTTTTCACGTTCTATTCGTTTGATCCCGAGGACGGTTAACATTTGCTAAAGTTTCACGTCTACTTCCTCCATAAAATGTGATTATATTCTCATAATGTTCCACCTCTTCACCTAAACAATAGGGAAAAGTAAATTATCAAAAAAATCGCTAAATGTCACGAATTATTCATGAAATTAAACACATACACATTTATAACTTTAAACAATCCTAGTTTGACAGTTTTTATTGCATATCAAAGTTTTTTTCCTACAGTCACCCGACAAAGTTGGCTTCCTTGTAATGTTTATAGTACAGAAAGCTGCTAAATGCTGCATATTTATACTTTGCCGTACGGTTTATACTTTGCCGTACGGTTTATACTTTGCCGCACATCAGGATTCCAACGAAACAACACAAAACAGCGTGGTTCTATTATGCACGTAATCCGTGTACGCTTGGAAATAGGTTGGCAACACTTAAAGATAATAATACTATGAGCAGCTGATTGACTATAACTACGATTTAAACTGTCATTTCGTGTTTATAGTTTCGGTATTTCTGAACTTTCTGGACTTTTCTTTTAAACGTTTTTAAAACATTCCTACGATCATAGTAAACAAGAAAATACCTTTAAAGCATTTTTTTAGGCGCGGAAACCACTTCAAATTACAAAAGCATACGGAACTATATTCTCAAAACGCGGAGCACATTTCTTTCCGAGGAAAAATAGCGGAGTGATACGGACCGCGGGTACTACTTTCTCTAGGGTACCATTTGTGTTGCCAGCTGAACCTAAAAACGTGTTGTATAGTGTTTGAAAGACTAATTATTTATATGCTTTATAGTGACTGTAGGAAAAATATAATGTGTAACACGAGTGAAAAAGGCCTTTGCTGCACTCGAGATCATTCCGCACTCGCCTGCAGCTCGTGCGTAAACATTGCTCTCGTGTGCAGCAAAGTGCCACTTTCACCACTAGTTACACAAATAACTATTGTCGCTGCTTAGTTCAAATTAGCTGTCAGTGCAAAAAAGTAATAGTGCTGCACCCTGTGTGTAAAGCTTATAACTTTTTAATGCTGTTGAATATCATAGAAACAACTTTTTTCGTTAAAACAGCTGACTAAATTCTTTAGTTTCCTTTAAATAATATGAATACTCATAAGGTTAACATGGGGAACTACAGAGCCACTGGGGTGGAGCTCGAAAGGATTTTTGAGACAATAATATGCCTATATGTTAACCAGGAATGTGAGCTATCATCATGCCAAATTTCAGCCCAATCTGTCCAGTAGCACAGAAAACCTACATCTGTTTTCTGTGCCAGTAGTTAATGCGTGATTGACTTCAAACAAACAAACACAAACTTTCACATTTATAATATTAGTACCTAAGAAGTAAGATAAGATAAGATTAGTGCAACTTGAGAACCAATACTACATGTTTCGAATAAGGTATTTAAAGTTCAGCAGTTAATATTTTAAAATGTATGCCCTATCCTAATTAGTTGCTACGAGAGCTAAACATACTATACACATACTATACACAATTCTTTTAATTTTAATGCAAGACTTTCGGAGAAAATATTAAGTTGTCTCTGGATACACAAAAATCATAACCATATTTTTCCTTTATTTTTTTAAATACATTTGATTTGCTTTATGTATTTCACTCTTACACAGAAAATTAAGTAAATAAAAGAAACATCTTATAACACTTAATACATATACAGTATTTACGCTTATACTGTTACTCACAAGATGGTAAATATACAAAAAGATGGTAAGTGGTCATAGAAAATACAGACAAATCAAATGGTAGGACAATATTAAACCCTATTTGGAAACTAAACAATGTGATTGATTGCTTTATGTTTATAGTTTTAATTTAAATTCAAGATTGTGACCTGTTTTCTACCACTGGCGAGCAACAAGTTATTTATATACTAGTTGGATAATCATACAATCATTTACAAACATTGCAATTTATAGTGCCGTAGTGTTTAATTTGTTTACTGTTTGTGTATAATGCCGAAACTGGTTGAATCATTTAACGGTGACGGGTACATAATTGGTCAGGTTTTGACACATTCTATAGGATGTGCAAACATAAACAGCCAGTATGGAGATTGGAGCTTCTTATTCGACCAAGTTTATCATAGGGTGCTCAGCATCGCCATTCGCTACAGTCCAGAGTAGAGCGTATTGCTGTAACAGGAATGTTAAGGCATAATTAAGAGCTGTTGCTATCGAAGTATTGAAAGTCCTTGACTCCCAGACAGGTCAAAGTATAACTCTGAGGCGAAGGTCCTTGCTACCGCCTCCTACGTCCGCGACCTGCGGCGTGACCGAGCTGTCGGGTTGTAGAACGGATCTTGATTTGGTTTGATAGAACAATAATTCTTATTTTTCCGAGTGGACAGACAATAATCCGAAGTCCGGTTGTATTGTGAAAGCAGATTTGAATATACTGTATCTCGATCCCGCTTATCACCAAGCACGGACAGAATAGCTTTTCATCTTGGTTGAAAACAAATCTACATTTTAGTGACAGTTATAAATCCTCGTTGATTATTCTTCCACGTCTGGAGATTATTCACTAAACAATCTTGTCCATCTCTTCATGTAAATATTACCAACCAACTACAAGGGAATGCCGTCTTTAAAATAATCAGCATAACTTTATATTCGGTGCAGCGTATTCACATGTACGTTTAATCTGAGGTATACCTAGTCAAAGTTTTCTATAGCGGTGCTGTTGAGTGTTATGTGTTATAGTAGCCAAGTAATTAGAAACTACTACAACTGCCAAGACTGGAGCTAGTAGGAAGTTCATAAATCGCACAACGTGTAACACAAGCAGAGAGCCGCTGATGTGATCGCTGTTACGTGATTTCAGCGGAAACATTGCGTTGAACAAGTGATGCGGGGACGCTGAACACGCTGAACACGCTGTCGTACTATGCATTTCAATTTACCATCATTCAAACACTTCAATATCTATTTTGAAGTTTTTCTAAAAGACTGGCATTTAATTATTACTGGAGGACTGTTTTGTTTTCAGTTTAACCGTTTAACCTAAAGCCATATATTTGAATTGTTTTAATAATGTAAACAAGTTTAGTTTGTGTTTGGACTTGTTAAGAAAACTCAAGCTCGTATTGTGTTGAATAAATCGTAGTTTTGTCATTGAAGTTTATCACTGACATCGTCCGTTAACTCTGAGGCGAACGTACTACTACAAAAGGTAAATTGCGTAAAAAGCTTGCGACTCGTCGTTTTAATTGTGTTTTTCCACTAGTTACAAACTCTTTAAATGTTGTAGGTACTTCCATTCCCATGGTATCTCCAAGCGTTTTTTTTCATTTTATTGAAATTTTGATTTTTAATTGGATTTCCCCATAAAAACCCATAAAATAACTGAAAATCTAATTTGTTTAAAAATGATCAAAACAATTTGGATAAAAATTTAGTATGTTGTAGCGGGGTAGCGGAAATTTATCCCCTGTGCAAAACTGACGTCACAAACCAGGGGGTAAAATTCCGGCCGCAAACTTTTGAGTTGCACAACATCAGTTTTCATGGTTGTGAATTTAATCAGAACACACCAAATTATAAAACCTAGAGTGTACGGGCCGGAATTTCACCCCCAGACTTTTACCCCCTTCGTGAGGTCAGCTCAAAATGTTCGGCCCGGATTTATACCCCTTGGATTTGTACCCCCGGAATTCTACCCCCTGGCCAGATATATAAATTTGTAAGAATTATTAATTTTCTTCGAAATTAATTGTTTTTCCACGGCCCTATAATAAATCTTTTGAGAAAAGTTCACCCAATTATCATTCAAATGGGCTACTCAGTTTGATTTTACATACATAAAAGTCGAATCCTGAAACTCGTATATCAAAATCAAACAGCAACACATGTTTACTTAGTTGAGATTACAAATAAATTAAGATAGGCTACTTAATAATTAAATGTTTACTATTCAATCAAAACTGAAATCAGAAAATTAATTGATCCCAATAATTTCTATATCTACACAGGGGGTAAAAATCTGGGCCGTACATCTACATTTGCCTAAATGCTAGTTAGTTATATGGACACGAGGTAAAATTCCGGCTTTTATTGCTAATCTAATTTAGTCTATCCCCATAGCCTATCACGCTCTGTCTATAATTTTCATTAGACTCCCAAATCCGAGGGGGTTAAATTCCACCCGCGAAAGAACTTTAAGCGCTCAGGTTACTAAGTCATAGTGACGTTAGCTTTGTCCAGGGGGTAAAATTCCATAGGGGTAAGATTCCGGTGACCCATTCTTTATAATTCTAAAAAAATAGTGCAATTCCCCAATTCCTGTAAAAATTACGGTTAAAAAATTTAGGCAACTTTGTGATTTTACATATTAAATATTATAGTTACTCCCATCGCTTACCCATAATAAAGGTTGTTGACAAGGAGAAAGTATGCATCAGACTGCTGATACCGTTTATTTCTTAGGCTATCGTGCTAATAGTTGCATATACAGTATACAAAACATACTTATATGACTTTGTACTAAACAGTGTTTTTTGCCTCTGGGGACCTTAACTAACACTTGTTTCCTATTTCAGATCCCGTGTCACAATGGAATACCTGGTCATTGAGCATTTGCCCCTAGAAGTTCTAGAAGTACTTGTTACTTTTCTCTCGGCAAAAGATTTAACCAATTGCATAGGAGTTAGTGTAACTTGGTATAGATTATTTAGTGATGATTTATTTTGGAAAAGACATTGTATAAGCTCAAATCACTATTTTTCAAAAACCAAGTGCCTCGTTGAGCCTGTTTTCCAACTAACAGACAATGCAGTTTTGCCCATTGAAGAAAACAGGCTTCAATTCTTGCAAGAACAACACTTATTGAACAATTGGAGATGTGGGCGCTTTCGGAAAGAAGAAATAAAATATGAATTGGATGGAAGCGACAGCATGGATGGTTGTAAGGTAAAATTTCTGGACAACGACCATATATATGAAGACATGCATATTTCACTTAAAAATAGAACATATGAGACTCGAGTTTGGAATGTAGCTGAGACTCCAGTCCTAGTATTGACTATACCCTACTGTTTGTGTGAGTCGTGGCCAGCCAAAGTGTATAAAATAGCCAATAGCAATGTGATAATTGTCATCCAATGTAATGTAACTCAAGTTTACAAAATCTACTTGGATTCCAAAAACTGTGTTCTGGATCATGTCTTCTTTTTCGATAAACCGAAAGAGTTCTCTCGTAGTTTAACAGCTGTTAGCAATGTTCAAAGTATCTTTGACTCAACATGTGACTTATCAAATCGTTATGAGTGTGTTGTTTGTGGACACTACTTTATTGGAGCCTGTATAAATTCGGAATCTCCTCTCTTGCACATTTGGGACATCAAGACGGGGGAAAAGGTTAAAGAAGACAGAATATACGAAATCGGACATATAGAAAGTATAACTTTTAGGTGTAATGAACAAGTCAGCACTGATAAGGTCCTCGTAACCTACAAATTAAAACATGTCACAATCGCAGATAATGGAGAAAGAGTAATAAGTATTAAAGGATGGACCTCAATTATTTATGATACTTCACTGTTACAGTTTATCCTGCCTAGTCGGTTTGTGCACAATGGACATGTGTTGTATTTCGGTGGTCATTTGAGTGTCATTGATGGCAGACCCATCAAGATAGTACATCATAGTGATGCAACGAATCACAAGAAAAATATGACTGGACTAAGCAAATCTTTAGATTTTGATTATGTGGATACCATTCAACCCCTAGGCAGTAACCTATTGATATGTACCGGGAAAGAAATCTACCTTGTAAATCCTGTCAATTTAGAAACCCGTACCCTAATTAGGACACATTTATGCTGGATTAAAGTATTGGCTACCAGATTTATTTTGTTGCAAGATTTGGATGATATTAAAGAAGTATGGGAGATTGGCAAAACAGAATGCAAAAAAGTTTTGGAATTTTCCTGGGATCGTGAAACATATTACTCGGCGTCAAATAGCGTCTGTTCTAAAGTTGTTTTGGAGAATTGGAACACAATTATCGTATTGAATTTCTGGTAGAAAGTGAAATATGTGGTTAGGTTGTGGCATGATCTTGTAAAAAGTCAATTGTAATGATCATGTTTCAATTAATTATTGAAGACCCACTGTTTATAGAGGATGAAACCTTTTTGTAACTTACCAATTTAGAGTTATTACGTTTATAAAATAAATCTATATTTGAATGTTATTATTAATATTATTATTTTGTTTGTATAGTTTAATGCAATGTTTATACCTCAAGATTAATTTAATTTTCATTCCTTAATGAGTATTGTATTTATTCTGTTGCTTTCATAAAACAGCACAAATAAACAATTTATTTTACAGTTAAAACAAATAACTTTGATTTAATGTATAGGCTACAAGTATTAGGAGTTTGAGAAAATATGTCAAAAGTTTTATTGCTGAAGTAAATGCATATGGCACCCGTCACTACCGAGGACATTCTAACTCGGCAATCTGGTTTGTATTCTGCCTCAAAATTAATTACTAAACTTGTCAATAACTGGTTCACAAATTATGGTAACCAGTGAATGACCGTTTTGGTCGTTAACTGGATTTGGGTCAATTTTCTTTATTAGTATTGATGACTATGTTTTCTGATGGAGTAGGCGATTGCAAGGAAACACAAAATCTCATCAGAAATTATGTGGATACACTATAACCAACATTTGACCGGGACTGGGCTACCTACAACCGCTGCCGTGCCGTGTCATGATAGCGCTATCGTGTTATTTCGTGTTTTAAACGTTCCGTGTCCCGTGTTGTATTTTATGTAAATTATTTGATGTTTTTGACGTAAAGCTCCGACGATGTTGCAGTGCAACGAAACATGTTAGCTTTTATTCGTAGTCCAGCCAGGGGCTATCAGAATGAATAATATAATTATTACAGGTAACCACGTTATCCCTGGTTTTATATAGTGCACAGTACATTGCAGAATTGACTGACAAATGAGTTAAGTAATCTAAATGTAATATTGCCCACTGACTTCTTAGATATATTGCGATCAGCTGAATTGAAGTAAAACAAAAATCAGCAGTAATGGCTTCAATAACAATAATGGGTTCTTAATGAGCACATTTTACGTTATATCTCGTTTTCTGGTAACTTTATGGGAATCCTGCTATCTTTCCCGAGTCCCTGGGGTCAAGACCTTTAATTTAAGAGCCCTCCCATTTTTTCTGAAAATTACCAGACGTCCACAATTTTCTGTTAAAATTTTGTCTTACAGAATTATATATAAGGACTAGCTGTAACCCACGGGCTTTGCCCCGTTTAACTTCTTAATTTTCAAGATGATCTCGTTCGCATGGCTCAATCACGTCCTGGTTGAAGTTCGTTCGCTACGCTCACTCACCTTAAGTTTGGAGCTCGTTCGCTACGCTCACTCACCTTTAGGTTGGAGCTCGTTCGCTGCGCTCACTTGCCTTCAGGTTAGCTCGTTTGCTACGCTAACTCGCCTCCAGGTTGAAGTTCGTTCGCTACGCTCACTCACCTTTTGGTTGCAAATTAGCTGTTGTCATAAATGTAAAAGAAATAATAGTGCTGCACCCTGTTGGTAATCCTTGTAACTTGAATGATATTGAACATCATAGAACAGAACCAACTTGTTTAATTGAAACAGCTGTTAAGATTCATTAATTCCATTTCTCATAAGGTTAACATGGGAAACTCCAGAGCCACTGGGGTGGAGCCCAGAGGTCGGAGGGTATAATCCTTTCTTAGTGAGCGTCTACTACCCAAAAGGAAGATGCCTGCCAAGTTTCAGGTTCCTAGGTCTTATGGTTTCTGAGATTTCGTGATGAGTGAGTGAATGAATGAGTCAGTGGTATTTGAGCTTTATATATATAGATTTATTTTTGGGTTTCCTTTTTTGCACCACCCGGTATAAGAATAATAATATGAAACTAAAAATAATTTTAAGCCATGTTTCTGTACGGTACACACACAAAGTGAACGATGCACGAATATTACCCTTTCTTACATGTTACTTTGGCATCTTTAAACCTTGTAACTGGATCTACATATCAATAATTATCAATTATCAATTATTTAAGATGGGGACGCCACTATGTGCGTATTTTAACCCAAGAATGAGTGTAGGATGAGTGGCACGATCTTGTAATCTCATTAGTGACTAAGAGACCTCACTTTATAGTGGAATCCGAACCACATTTTCCCCTTGTAATCAACGAATTGGTCCAATAATCAGGATAGTAGGTACTGCGGATAGTCGCAGTACTTACTGGTACGGACATTAAATAAACACCAGGGAGCATCGCATCCACAGTTCATGCCTATAAATATCCACAATTCGTGGCCTCCTCAGTAGCTCACAGGACGACACCACCTTCCCAGCTAAACAATATATTAACTTTTGCTTCATCTTAAAATTAGAGACAAACATTCAGTCAACAACCGGACTACAAAACGAACATCATCACAGGTTTTAGATTGTGCAATTAGTCTTCGGATGGTGTTGGAGGGTGGGGTTGATTTATTATATCTATACATAACCAATTGTATAGAATATTTATAAACTGTACCTTCAGTATACAAAGTCAATAGTGTCAGTGATGACACGCACACTAGTACAGTACTTGTATGGTGAAAGGTAGGCGTAGTGAACTTTATTCTGATTACACGTCACTTCATTACACGCCGTGTAAAACATGGAGTCACGGGACGCTCTCGTTACATCTACAGAATCTCAGCAATTAATCACCAAGTAACCTTTCTGCTTATCTAACTGGGTCGACCAGATCTTCCAGAGATGACGTCGCGTTTTAGCTAGAGTGTTTGTCTGGAAGGTGGTCTAAGGCGGTAATTTCGAACACTTACGATATTACAGTACTCCATAACACACAAAAAACGTACAGCGGTGTTAGCTTGCTAGTTTCTACGGATAGTCAACACGTTTGGGTAACATTTTTAAATGTTATTTTAAAACGGAACCTTTGACTTCAAAAACAAACAACAGTCAATTAATGAACAGTTTAAAAACGCCAAAGCGTGTGTTACAATTAGTTATTAGTTGGATCATTGACTATTGGAAAGGTTGGACATTCGGGCCAATGACTTCATGTGTTTATGTTCATGATCCGTACAGTCATAATAAATGGTCCTGACTAATGAAACAGGTCTTAGTAATAAAAAAAAAGAACTACACAAAGCTCTCACTCTATTCTATACTCATCCTTCACTCGTGTTTGGGTTAGAATACTCATATAGGTGGCGTACCAATCTCAAATGGTAATAAAAATAATAGCGATAGTAATAATAATAATAATAATGGGAAGTATTATTTTGGGGTTTTATGGAATTTAACCCCATTCCCCTCTTTATTCCACTAAACCATATCATGTCTCCGGGCAACTCTGGGTCACTGCATTATAATCAAATCGATTTAATGAATTGTTTAAATTACATAGGCATATTGTACCTATACTAAAAATATTTTAAAATTCGGTAACTGAAAAGCACACCTTGCATGCAGACTGCAGATACATTATTACATAGCTGAGTTATAAGCGATTGACCGAACATGAGATCGGGCCTTCAAGCCTACCGCAGAGTTATGCCTACTAACTTGTGTATTGTGGTGCCTCCACCACACCACCAAGTTGATAGGTCAGTATCTGGGATGGTCATCTTGTGTGAAATAAAAATCATGGTCAACCAGAAGTAGTATCCGTCGAGCTGGATGATGGCGTGGGTGCCCTACCACGTCAGGGTGGTCATAATCATAACCAGGTCAAATGTTGAGGGTGTGGTTGCGGCCTTGTCACCCCCCCCCCCACATACAACACAACCACAACCACTCACACGCGCACACATAACCGGTCAGTCCCAATTACATTTTATGCCAATTTGGGCTTCCTGCACTATAAATATCGGTATCGGGCCGTGGGTCACAATTTATTATTTAAAGATTTTTTTCCTCCAAGGTGATTTATGATCTGCAAACTTACCTAGGCACACTTGAAGAATAATTCCTTACTGTTTAATATCAATTTGTCATATTGAATTGTTAATTGTACCATGATTTAAAAAATCAAATCAGATTCAGTAAACATATTAGACATAATTGAACATGCCTTTCCTACTAGTAGAGTGAGCTACTATTAGGGTTATTTTTCTTTTTGTGTTTTTTTTTTTCTTCAAGGAATAGTTAGTTGATGGGGACAACTAAAAGAGAGGTGTGTGTGCTAAAGATTTTTGAAAGATCCGAGCTCTAGTCAATCTTATTTCTTATTTCGAGTCTATCTTTTGCACAACTAAATTGAAGAGGCTATTTGAATAAGAATTTTGTCGGTCTCAATTCCTTCTTACAAAATAGCATACATCTTAATGTTTTGGTATGGCATTAACAAGCATGCTGAGACGAGTTAAAATAAACGCTGTGACGTGCTTTTTACACTAAAACATAAAACAAGAGCTAACGTTTCCCGATAAAATCTGTCAACACCCTTTCAGGGTTCGCATTAGGATAACTCTCAACAATACTTTAATACTTTTCAATGAAATGGCGACCATACAAAGTAGGTATTTTAAGCCAAGTATGAATGGAGATGAGTGTAGGATGAGTGGCGCGATCTTGTAGTCTTGTTAGTGACTAAGGCCGACTTATTCCTTGGACACAGCTGTTAATTAATAGCCCATTCAATGCTTTCCCTTGGACTAGGTTCACTGTATCAGCGATCCTGAGCATCTGGTTTATCAACGAGACATCGCTGGGGTACGGAAACATCCTCATTGACTGATCACTGCCCCTTCCACAGCAGTATAGATCAACGTGGTGGCCTACAAACATGCCTATTGTGCACACGCCATCTAGCATCAGGCGCTTGGATTTAACATACGAAAAGTATTGGGTCACCCACATGCCGTTCATTACCCATTACTGTTACTTGATTAATAATTTGTGCTCCAGTGTTCCAGACTAATGTTGAGCAGGTCATAGCTAAAGTTATGTATAATGATGGGTCTATTGTGCACTACATGGTACCATTGATTATATTATACAATATGCATGATCAGTGATGGAAACAGACAGAAACAGAAACCCCATCGTAGAATACCATCACAGACAATAGACCATTATTGGCCTTTAGTAATTGGTAATTTATTATTTGGTCTATAGTCTGTGATACCATACTGTAGAAGGATGGTGTAGAATTGTGTAGGATGGTCTTTGTTGTATTGTTTTTGACTGATGTATCACCTGTTTCGCCAAGGCCATTTAAGGGGATTCACCACTGAAAAAATACTTTTTTTTAAATACACAATAAAAATGGCTTCACTATTTTTTTCCTAGTGTGTAATAGACTAACAAAAAATACAAAAATAGGAAACGGCCAAAAAGTTGTCACATACAGACTACAGCGAATAAAAACGGTTTTTCATGTTTTTTAGACCATATTTCAAAGTGATATATCTAAGAAACTATGCAACATATTGCACTGCTCTTGGTCTAATTTTGAAGATATTGATCTAATCTAAATATTTAGGTAGAATAATCATGGTAGTATTTGTGTCAAATATTTTATTAGTGATAAAATTTGATTTGCTTTTAAGTTCTTAAATACTTGTATTTTATTTAAAAACCAAAATAAACTGACATAAACTATAGGCTATGAACAACCGTATTCATTGCTAAATGTTGTACAAGAGAAATTGGCTATGAACCTAATAACAAACATAATATTAATACATCATGGAACTATTGATCACGTTTCTTAGATGACTAACTTACTAACATAAAATTACATGTGTTTCTGTCTGTTGTCAATAATTCTTAGTTTCATTTATTTTCTGCCTAAATTTAAATAAATTTAACTCATAATTTTTTTTATTTTAAGTGCTTTTGACGATTAAAATAAGCTTAAACCCCTCTTTTTTTGTTTCAAAACTGACGAATTTCCCGGGGGAGGACCCCCGGACCCCCCTTGTTTGCTGGGGGGTATTCCATACCCCCGGTGTTTGCCCCCCCCCAGGAAAGGATTTGGTGAAATAACGCCACTGTCCGAATCCTATACTAATATAGCATTGAACATGTTTGGGCAGTTCCATTCAAGCAATGTTAAATAATTTTTATTTTCGGGCCAAAAACGTCATTTTTTATGACACATACTTTGTATTGCTTGTAAATTGGTCGTTAAAATACGAAGGTAACTAGTTGTTTCCAGTTAATAATATTAACTACATTTCAATGTCATTTTACCTTGTCACTACATAATAAATCAAAAGTCAATACGCATTACTGTTTTAATAAAGTTTTAAACAGAGTTCACAATAGGTACTGCCCGACAAAACAGTTAACATTTACATCTTACTTTTGAAATGTTAAAGGTGAAACACTTTCCATGTGATCTCTTTGCCCAAACACTCTAATAACGTCTTTAACCAGATGACCTTGGTTTCGTCATTCGTTAGCCATTATTTTTAGTTAATCAAAAGCGCGGTACGTGGGTACGTACAATGCCCCATGCTGAAAGCATGGCAGATAAGACCAACTTTTTCAAGTGCCTGTCTTTGAATTTTTGTGATGGTCACAGGGGCGGCTCCAGAGGGTAGGCCAGGTAGGCTGCACAGCGGTTTCGCACCAGAGACCCCAGAGACTATACACACACACACATATATAGCTACTATAGTAGCTAGTTGCCGGAAATTACCTCCAAAATCCTTTCCACCAAAAGTCTCTTCTGGCAATATCTCGCAGTAATAATTATTCTACAGATGATCTAAACTTTAGTAAACTGCTTTAGTAAACTGATAGGTAAACACAAAAAGTAAATATTAAAATGAAAGAAGGGAAACAGGCTATTTTTTTTAAACAGATGTTTTCTTTTAATAAATGAAATCACATGTTAGGCAATCTTAACAAATTTTGACTTACCGTATATATTTAAAATACATGAAAACTTTAAAGTTAAATGGAGCAAAGTACATTGACCTGAGCTTGACAAAAGTTAATTCCATGATTTTTACAGAGAATTCCTTTTAATCTGACACCTTAATCATCAAAATCGGTTCATAAATAAAAGAGTTTTACTATATAGACAAGAAATTCCTTACGGAATTAGACATAACTCTAATAACTAAACTCCTTACGGAATTAGAATAATAGACAAGAAACAAATTGTAAACAAAAGCCTGACTTTGAAGTCATAGAATGGCTGAACCAACATTAATCTATATATTAATTTTGAAACTGTTTTTCTTTGTGACAGCTAATTTGAGAGAACGGCTGGGCGTAGAAACTCTGTATAGGTGTCTAAAGAAAGGGCTTGGACTGTAGATGAGCCCAGGGCCGATTTACCGAATAGGCACGGTAGGCACGTGCCTAGGGCGCGAGGCAATTGGTTTTTTTTGGGGGCGCCAAAAAATTGGAAAATAAAAAAATTGTGGTTGTATTTGCATGCGATCGCGGTAAACTTCTGATGATCCCTCGCGGCCGTGTAGACATCGTAATCGTCTCCCGCGATTGCGGCAAAATTCTGACTATTTTCCGCGGTCGTGTAGAAATAATTATCGTCTTCCATGATCGCGGCAATATATGAACATATTCCGCGGTCGTGAGGAGATTGTCATCGTCTACCGTGAATGAGGCAAAATTCTTATCTTTTACCGTGGTCGTGTGGACATTATCATCGCCTTGCGCGATCGTGGGCAAAATCTGATCGACACTCGCGGCCGTAAAGACATCATTAAGTTGTCACCCGCGGTCATGTAGATATGGTAATCGCCTCCTGCGATTGCAGCAAAATAGTATTAATCTCCCACGCTCTTTTGGAGATCATTAGGCCTACCGTCTTCCGCAAATAAGGCAAAAAATTTTGATATTTTCCTGCGATCGAGTGGACGGACATTACATATTCTTGCGCGATCGCAATAAAATTCTGATTACCCCTCACGGCCGTGAAGACATCTTTATATTGTTCCCAGTGATCGTTTGAACATAGTAATCGCATCCCGCCATTGGGGCAAAATGGTAATCATCTCCTGCGACCATGTGGAGATCATCGTCTTCCGTCAATGGAAAAATTCTGATTTTTTCCCGCGGTCATGTGGACATTATCATCGTCTTGCACGATCGCGGCATAATTCTACATCCCTCTCGTAGGCCTATTATTATTGTATCTCCCGCAGTCCTGTAACCATCCTAATCATCTTCAGCGGTCGTGAAAACATCCTAATCGCCTCCCGCAATTGCGGCAAAATGTTAATAATTTCCCGCAGTTGTGTGGAGATCATTATCGTCTTCGGCGATCGTGGGCAAATTCTTGCTGTTTCCCGCGGTCGCGTGGGCATTATCATGGTTTTCCGTGATCGCGGCAATATTCTGATCATCCCTCGTGGCTTTGTAGATATCATCATGGCGGTCTGTTGTTATGCGGGATCACGGAAAAATGACAATTCCAGGTAGAAAATACAAATTTAATGCATAATTCCCGGTTTAAAAAACTCACTCATAATTCACGGATTTCCCAGTTTTCCCGATTTGTGGACAGTGTTGGGGAAGCTACTTTTAAAATGTAGCTAGCTACAACTACTGCTACATTTCAAAAAAAGTAGCTTAGCTACAGCTACAGCTACAGTTCCGAAAAAGTAGCTAGCTACAACTACAGCTACAATGAAATGTAGCTACAGCTACAATTTTAGCTACTTTTCCAAAGACGTTACTTTTTATTCCACACACATTAGGTAAATGTAAAATTAATTGCAACTACATTTTTACTGAACAAACATTAAAAAAAATGTCAGTATTGTATCTAACATTAATTGGAAAACAAATTATTCCTAGATTGTATTTAATTTTTTGGCATTATAAACCTAACATTACAACAACAGAACCAAATAGTTCGGTGTCCCATCATATTTAGTACTTATTTTTAAATATTGCATTATTTTTAAGCATCTTAAATGTAAATTTCATTAAGTTCAAAGGACATACAACCAAACTATATTTTAAAAGCTCATTTTATTTCTTTAATATAGATTCATTTATAGATGTCTTATATCAACAATTAAGACCAATAAAACTATAAAACGATTATTTAAAAATATTTTTTTTACAGAGCCTAGCCTACTGAAATTGGAGTTTATTGCCTTTCTTTTAATGTTAAAAACGACATTGCTATAAACTTTTAAGTGATAAGTTACTTGTTCTATGAATAACACTTTTCAATGTCAAGAAATCGTCCTTTATTGTCATTATGCATAGGGCAAATTGTGCTTCAACCTAGTTGGTACAGAAAACAGTATCCAGTAACTTATCCTGAAATCGGCTTTTAATTTAAACATGTTGAAATTTGTAAAGTAAAAATAACATGTAGGCCTACTTGGCTATGTAACAAGTTGGCTATAGTAGGCTTGTTCTTGCAAGGACTAAACATATATATTCCTAATAATTGAACTTGGAACTTGGTATTCGTCTTAAACCATAGCATAGCCTAGGAATTAATAGTCCTATACAAGAGCTGTTAGCAGGAGCAAACTATGCTATTTTTTCAATGTAAGTTTCATGTTATATGGAGATTTTTTCGTTACAATTATCATGTAGTCTAGGCATATCTAAAATCACATCAGGTAATTTCCTCTTTGTTAATTTAGTAAACCTTTGAAAAACTTCGTAATCTAACCAAGGAAGGGCTTGTGATGATGAACCACAATCAACAGCTGAAGCAAAGGTTGATAGACCAGCTTTCTCATTATTTTAAGGTTTAGTGTTGGTTTCCATTAAAATCCAAGTTTAAACACTATCGGTATAAAAATTAAACTAAATTGATTACTAATTTCCCTGTCAATCACTTGCAAGCATTCAATAGCTTCTCTTGTCACCGGTAACGTTTAAACGTCGTCTGCATAGTGCATCTAGCCATCTAGCGATTTTATTTTATCTGACAGTAATCATAGAGTAGTAAATTAAGGAAATGAGAGCCAAAAAATGTGGATAACACTCATTTAATGGCCTCCATGTCCACACAACGTTGTAATAGGGAATGAAACGGCTGCAACCAGCTGCATGAAGCCAAGAAAGTAAGGCCTAATTTTTTTGAAAATCTCAGTTTGAAAGAGGTTGTTTCACGTAAGGTTGAGGTTATGATAAAAATCACTATCTCAAACAATGTTAAAGTAGCGAGAAAAGTAGCTAAAATTCCGCTACAACTACTTTAAAAATGTAGCTAGCTACAGCTAAAGCTACAAAATCTTAAAAGTAGCGTAGCTACAGCTAACGCTACAAAAAAAGTAGCGCGCTACTGTAGCGTCGCTACTTGTAGCGCGCTACTTCCCAACACTGTTTGTGGACACCCTGTTATGTATATTGCAAAGGGGCGCTACTATTAGTTGTGCCTAGGGCGCTGACAGGGTCAAAAACGGGCCTGGCGCTACTATTAGTTGTGCCTAGGGCGCTGACAGGGTCAAAAACGGGCCTGGATGAGCCATCAAAAGAGAAACGTGGTAAATTCACTTGGGGCTCTGCCCCAGTGGCCTTTAAATTCCCATCCCATGTTATTCTTATGGGGGAAAAACGGGTTTTTGTCACAGCTAATTCGAGAGAACGGCTGGGTGTAGAAATTTGGTAGGGGTCTCTAAAGAAAGGTCTTGGTCTGTAGATGAGCCATCAAAAGAGAAACGAGGTAAATCCCCTGGGGGCTCTGCCCCAGAGGCCTTTAAAGTCCCCTCAGCAGATTTGTTTACATTATGACCATATGTATAATTTTACACCAATTTTTAATGAAACAGCTGTTAATATTTAAATTGTGATTTACTGAATTTGTCAAAATGAAGTACTGTATTTGCAATGGTTTTTTTTTTCTGATTTTAAAATATATTTTCTTCTGCATCATGTCATGTTTTACAATATAATGTTCTATTGCCAAATCAGTGGAAAATCCTAATATCACAGTAACTCTTAAAATTATTTCCTATGAAGTTAACTTATGTTTATTGTCAGGGTTAGTGTCTGCCTTTTGGAGATTGTATATGTACATGTAACAATAAATTATTCTATAAATACTCCCTTCAGAATGCATTTTAGATGCATTGAATTATTTATAAGGGCATTGATTATATATCTCCCAATGGCTAAAACCAAAATAAGAAAATATTTATGATTTAATATTTTATTGATTAAACCATAGACTAACCATGTTTTATCTATGATTAAACGTAAAAAAATGTCAACATCAGAGTGGATAATTTATTTTAGACATCAACACTCTTCAAACCTTTGCTACATAATATTTAGTCAGGTTTTGCTGGCTGCAAAATTAGATTTCAGATGCGAGTGGAATACGTTTTACCTGTGGTGACAAACACAACCTGGAACCCTGAGCCTGACGATGGGGAAGGGAAGGGAAGGGACGAAGGGCTATGAAAGAAAAGAAAAAGTGAAGCGAAGTAGCGAAGTGTAATAGTGTATAGTGATAGTGGAACTGAAGTGTTTTTCGATCTGTTTCTTTATTGATGTTGTAACTTTAAAACGATGTTAATTTGAAGCTGGTGACAACATATTCATCCCGATGTTGGACTTAAACCTTTGTTTATGTAGTTTATTCAACTTCTCAATCCAGTTTTGCCAGGAAAGCATTTCGTGGATACCGAAGAAAGCTTCAAACAAGTTTGAAGCTTTCGAGGCCGTATTCATGGAACTATGAACCTGGACTCGTTGTCATTTACTTTGTCACAAATAAGTTATTTGGTTGCGAATTTGTCGAAGAAAAATTATAAATCAAGCATTCAAGAAATATTCCAAGTAAGTTATCAGTTTTCTGTTTGGTAACTTAGTCTAAAAAAATCTGCCAAATCATCTAACTTTGGCCCCCTAGTAACATCTTCATTCGGACATGATGGTTCTAATGATATTCATGTTTGTTGTTGTCGATATTTCTGTGGAAGGTGTTCATCTAGTAATTACATGCTTAACCTAGGCCAGTCCAGTAAAATTAGATAGGTACTTAGGCCCTTAGTTAATCTAGGCTAGCCTATTTTGTCAAATGAATCCTGGATTGAAATAGCCTAAACTTATGCCTAAGTTAGACCTATTTTAAGCTTGGGTCAGAGTTGATAGGCTAGGCCTAACTTAGTCTAGCAAAACATTCTAGCCTACAACAAAAATGATGATCCAATTTAATCTTAACGTTTAGGAAAATGTTACAAAGGTTGGTTGTATTGTCCAAAATTGTAGGCCTATCCTTGGCCTACCTAGGCCTAGGCTATCGAAATGAGTTTTTCCACTAGGCTAACACGTTTACTACCGGTACTGAGCATCGCATATGAGACGCTGCGGTCATTGCCACTGACCGAGGTAAACTTGTACAATTCAATCTTCACATAGGTAGGCCTACTTAGACCAGCTGTCACTTGGTTCACAGTACACGCAGACCACGGGAAAAAATCTGTTAAACAGTGATCATTAAGTTTGTAATACCGAACTGTGCAATCGTAAAGGGTAGAATTCCATAAGTTATCTGTCGGCACAAAGAACGGTAAAAATTTAGGACCCAGACCCCAGCTTATAAACACTTTCTGTTGTGAAATTGTGTAAAAAGTGTATTAACTTAAGTAAATGAAGTTTTTTAGGATATTAAAAGCAATTCCAGTCCCAAATATTGACTGGAATTTAATAAAACCGACCCCAACAACAGTTCCTCCAAAACCTCAATAGGTACTTATAGGCTACACCAATTTTACACAATTCCACACTTCAATAATGTTGGATTCACTACATCGATGTTAAAAAAATTCACAAGGAATATAGGCCTATGCACTCGGCATATAATTTAGCCTTCTACGGTCTCACTCAAAGATAACCTAAACCGGCACGCCAGGAGAGCACCATGTCTTTGGTTTGCCGATAGCCAACCAGCAAAAACTAGCCAACAACGAAAATTAAAATCACTTCGTCCACCAAATAGCCTACATATTGATAGGTAGGCCTAGGCTATCCACATATTTCATCAGGAATCACCCCGTTTTCTACATAATTTCCGAATGCGATGTTCCGACACAATCAGAATGCAAATTAATCACAAATTTGAGCTACGTCCTCCTTTGTCACTACTTCACTTTGAACTAACAACATGGGAGTCATGGAGACAGTCCTAAACTAACAACTACCTAACAAAGAAACCACCAGCCAATCAGATTACTTCACGAAAGAAACCATCAGCCAATCAGAAATCTGCACAATTACATTAGGTATCTGTTGATCTGTTTTACCACAAACAATAGCAATGCAGTTGCAGTGACATGTCACCGTACCACCATTACCCCTAGAATTCATTCAATTTAACTTGAATTCCTTCTGTATTTCTCGTAAAATCCCATTTTCAATAGCAAAGTACTGCACAGTTACGATTTCAACATGTAGATCTTAAAATGACACTCACTTGTTGAGAAAAAAATGTTGATTATGAAATGAAACTGTTCTAAGCTAACCAAACCAACCAAACTTGCTGTATGATTTTATGACAAAAAAATAATCGTTCATTATGAAATGAAATTGTTTTAAAATAACCAAACCAACCAAACTTGCTGTATGATTTAACAAGGAAAAATAATGGTTCATTATGATATTAAACTGTTCTGAACTAACCAAACCAACCACACTTGCTGTATGATTTCACGAGGAAAAAATAATAGTGCCTATGGGCCCTACCTAAGGCCTAGCCGGTAAACGTTTACAGCTCCCAACTCACCCAAAATGCAGTTCCTGAAGTGTGAAATTGTGTACCTCATTTATTATTTTGGTCTTAAAAATTACCAAGGCTCTAGGGTGGTTTCTTACCCATGTCTTAAGTTAAGGGCAATGTGCTAAATTTTAACTTCCAGGCTCTATAGGTTATGAGGTAAACGGTTGTTGATTCTATGAATCGGTCGGGAAATCTTCCCGTTATCTTTGTTTTTGTAAGCCTACCGAAGAGAATGCGCCAATTATTCCGTACCGTATAGCTTAAACAATGGTTAAAAATGGTTTCGGTTTCGATAAACTTTCCTTAGTTAAACTTAGACCTAACTTATGTCTACTTAGGCTACAGTTTTTTGCACACTGAATCCAAAGATGCATTAATTTGGTAATTAGGCCTGTATATAGCCTATTAAGGTGATCATGGGAACCTACATAGTAAGTTAACTTAAATATCTTCAAGCTAGATTACCCCCAATTACCAATTAGCCTACATCTCCAAATGTTTTCAGATTTTTACCTGAAAACAATAATAGTGCACAAGTTTTTCTGCTGTGGTAAAAATTACTACTGTAACAAAGCTATATTTTTTTAATGTTGTAGGCCTAGGCCTATTAGAAACGTTGATCTGCACTTCAGAGTTTACACTCTAAAATCTAAGTTAATAGCCCAAGTCACTATTGATTGGTTAAGCATGTATTTTTACATTAAATATTTGGCCTACATTAAGACCCCACAATTCGACAAGTAAAAGGAAAAAGCGTCAAGTAACTTAGGCACCTAGGCCTGTATAACCTAAATCCCATTTGATTAAAATTAAGATTTACCTTTTGGTCGGACATATTTCATTCCTGGACTGGGTTATGAAAAATTAAGAGAGAATATTTTTTTTCGGTTCTTCTCTCCACTTTGAAACCGAGTGGCTTAGCTTAGGATTCACCATGTACCGGTAACTTTTATGTCCCATTATGATGATGGTGTAGTGGCAGACTTAACCAACCCTAGACTGGCCAATATTTAATCTTTGACCAAACTTCTTAAAAAAATTCATACATTACAAATTGACACCATTCTAACCTAACATAACCCAGCTAAACTTCTGGAACAGCTTTTAAAAAATTAGTTTTATAAGATGGAAAAGACATGTGAGGTAGGTAGGATGATGGGCGTTGTATGGGTTCTTTCATATGAATTTTTACTGGATTTAAACCTTGGATGTGATTAGATTATTATCTGAGCAAAATCGTATTATTGACTCAGATTAATTTTTAAATGTTATTGATGTTTTTAAGAAATTTACCCCAAATTATCTGTTCTTTTATAAAAAAACCCTTTGGTACATAAAAAAAACCTCTGACTGTTTCCATGTTGATTCTGTCTCTCTGCAATTTATTGTTATAATAAAATGTTTACAGACAGTTTACAGTAATGTTAATGTTACAGACAATTATGTACCGGTACTGTAATGTTTACAGACAACTAGACAACCCATGCGGCTCAAGAAACATAACGCCGAGGAAAACGTTACGCTTAAATTAGAGTAATTCTAACATCTTAGAGGGTTTTGAAAACTTGTTATAAACTAATTTTAAATATCTCTGTTTAGTTGTAATTAATTAGTTCTAAATAAAGGAGAAATTTTTTAGCAACATAGTTTTCTATGGCATAAAAATATAACAACAACACCTATTTGTAAACAGATGTAAGATAAACATAAATAATCATATGTTATTTTAATAGCATAGAATATTAAATATCTAAATATCTTCCTCTTTGACAAATTCAACTTTTCTTTTTCTTATGAAAAACTAGCTGTACCCTCGGGCTTTGCCCCGTTTTACTTCAAAAGTGAGCTCGTTCGCATGGCTCAATCACGTCCTGGTTGAAGTTCGTTCGCTACGCTCACTCACCTTTAGGTTGGACCTCGTTCGCTGCGCTCACTTGCCTTCAGGTTAGCTCGTTCGCTACGCTAACTCGCCTCCAGGTTGAAGTTCGTTTGCTACGCTCACTCACCTTTTGGTTGGAAATTAGCTGTTGTCATAAATTTAAACAAATAATAGTGCTTGTGGTGTAGGTAATCTACGGCAGTATAGTTATAGGCGTGCTATAATATATAAATCTATATATTATAATACATTTATATATTATAATACCTATATAATATATAAATATGTAGCCGTCTGCGCTTGACACCCCAGAGTGTTTCATTACCGTCAATGCATCGATGTTTGACACTGGGAGGGTTAAACATTTCTTTGGAGGCACCTATATAGAATAATTACCGATTGGCATACCAGTAGGTTACATTCAGCGTACCCAGAATAACTAACTTATCTGAAGGGGAATGCCATTTAAGCAACTATGTACTAATACAGATGTCACCAAAACCGCAATCTTGGTTTTGGCAAATGTTTGTGCCAGAGTTGGCAGACAATTTTTACTGCAGCAATTCTTCTATGCTCTAGTAGGCCTAGTGTAAGTTTGACCATTGACTATATATACCTGTTTGACGTTATAAATTCAGGCCCACTGCATTTTGTCACCTTTAAAATATTGAAATAAAATTTTGAATAGGCCTAGTTTTTTGGAATAAACCCTTCATACTGGTACTAACTAATGGTATAAGTAGTTTTTAGTACGCCTATTTCTCAATAATGAATAGGCCATAGGACTACCCTGTAGACTATGGTTGGTAGTGTCCAGGCTTAAGTTTATAGCCTAACATAGATATTTTCAAACTTAAGGCATGGAGAAAAACTAAAAATGTGACATGAAAAAGTAAGGCCTAGTCAATTAGTACTAAAATTATTGTTTGTTGTCAGAGAAGTTTTGTCTAGGTGAGGAAGTTGTAGACGATTAAATCTAAGGGTACTAACTTGCTCGTGTTTGTTGTTCCAGTTGGTTGCGTTGCACGGTCTAGAAGCGGACAGACACTTGCTGCGTTGTCTTTTCTCTTACTTGGATTTAAGCCTCGAGGGCATCAAAAACCTCTCAAAAGACAACCTTCAGGTCCAACTACTGATACAGGAGTGTGCTGCGCTTCTAACAAAGCCTGCGCTCATATCCAACCTCTGTTACGCCGTCGACAACCCTCTGCACCACCAAAAGGTATAAGACTAATGGTTGTTACTGCTTTATAACTTAGTTTATAGAATGTTGCCTGATGTTATGTAATGATTAAACTCATTTTCAGTCATTAAGTATGTTTGCTAAAGCCCGGTTTACACTATGCCAGCAGGGGAGACAATTGTCATTAGACAACTGACTGGCATGCAATTATTGGCTTTGTGTAGGCTAAACATTTCAGGCCAATTGCCTTGCTAACTGCCCTCACGATTGCCCTGAAATTCGGTTGTCTCTTGGAGTGCACTGAGGACAAATGGCTTCCGACAATCCCACAATCACGTGATGACAATTGGTGAAGACAACTTATATAGGCGTATGCATGGCATAGCCATTCGTTAAAAACTGAATGGCCAAAATATATCTCTTGTTGCCATTGCCAGAAAATCTGCAGACTAAGCAAATTACCAGTTTTTTTCTTTTATTTATTTCAACCACTTTCTTATTAAACTTAGGCCTAATTTAGATATTAATTTTGACTATTTATTAACTAACACCAATATGTAAACATTAATAAAATTAGCTCAAGAAGTTGGCCTTTTTAGGTTTTTAGACACACAAAAACTGTTTTTATACAATTAGTCAAAACAGAAAAGAAATGTTATACACCCCTTGTTACCATTAGGCATATCCTTAATACAAACAGTTATCAAAAACAGTTTTTTATGAAATTATTCAAAACAGAAAATACATTTTGTGTAACGGTATTATGCTCAAAAGGATAAACTAGTTTTATCAGTGTATTGTTTTTATTTAATGTATTTGATTTAATTTTTTATGCTTACCTCCGTCTACAGTCCAGGGGCTATCAGAATGAGTATAATTTATTATATTCAATTATATTTTCAGAAACCTTCCAACCAACTTCTTCCCCACATCAGTAAAGCTCTGCGTCTCTCACCAATACAGGAGGTCACCTTTGGTCTCGCCCTTCTTCACTCGTCCAACAGTGATACCGTTGTCTTCGCTACTCATTTTCTGAAGCAAAAATTACCAGAACTTATTCGTACTTATATCAACTCAGGTGAGAACAGGATCCACCGAAACACTTGTTTTAAGTTTTACTGTGATAAAGACTCACAGTTTCTTAGAACTGAGGTTTCTATATTTCAGTCAAACAAAAACCACTAAACCAAATATATATTTTTTCCAGTGTAAAAACTAGGCCTTATTTACCCATTACGTTACTCTAACAATGAATACCTGTTTAACATTTTATACGAGTTAATTTAAAGAATAGTTTGCTACACAACTTAATGTTAGTAGATACAATAAATACTCATTTTAGGTACAAAACAACATTATGAAAACATCTGCTGGAAACTTAATTAAAGTGTTTTTGTATTTTTTATATCTGTTTAAAAAGTAAATGCTTTTAAAGTTTCATTATTTCTTACAGGTACTTTTGATGCTCTAAATTTATGTCATATCAGCATTCATGTCTGTCTTTTTATTTGAAGTTATCTTTCCTATATGTTTTCCTTACATAGAAAGATTCTTCTTGACCAGAAATTTTCTTTCAGATACAGCAAATTCTAGTCTCCCAGAAGGTGGACTTCACGACACGACCCCGGAAGTACTTAATCTTATCTTGAAAAGTCTCTTTGGTCCTGGTGAAACGCTAGGTAAGTCTTATCTCCCTGCCCCGTCAAAATCCAACTTATATTCATTGTTTTTTGGTATATTTTATACCTAATTATAAAATATAAAAAAAATTACTATAATGAATAGTTTTTAAACTTTTATTTGTGTAAAAAAATTCCTTTACTAATCAAGATTTGTTTACTATTTTAAAAACGCAATAAATATTTAGTTTTATTTTTATGGGCTTCTTATGTTAGTTTACACTTTCATGCCCCCATAGAAATGAATTCCTTTGTTAGTCCCTACAAAACCTCCAGAAACACCCACGTACCGAAATCCAAAATTTAGCCTAGGTTATACATTCTGCTAAATATAGTGCTTTCATACTATGTCATTTATATACATTTATGAAAACATTAGGCTATTAAATAATATAAATTATTATAGGGCACTCAAAATTGAAACGCATAATAGTCTTGTTCCTATGTCTTCCTCGACTCTGTTAAATAAATGAGCGACATTCTAAAAGATAATTCACTAAAACAACTAAATTCAAGAAAAGTGTAGGCTTCTAAAGAAAATTCATGTTTCAACATTAAACTTGTAAATTATAAAACCTATATTAAAATAATCTATTTTCAGGTGTTACTCCTGAAACCAAGGAAATATTTTTGAAAAATTTACGAAGAGATTTCCCTCGAGAGTTGGTGCCTGTTGTGCTAGCTCCACTACTTTACCCCTACAATTGTGATCTGCCTATGGACAAACTGAATCAGGATACATCCAGTATGGCTAGCACAATGGCAAGTGTAGTAAATCATCCATGTTAGCTTAGAGACTGTAACTTGGTAGCTAATAGATTACTGATAATATCTTCTTTCTTAACGTCGTTTTAACCGTTGGAACCGTGAAATAATGCTGATTTGGTCTTCCTATTAACAGCAACCGACTGAAATGTACTGTTTGAAGTACGGTAGTAATGGTGACAAAAATAATAATACTATTCACCTATTACCGAAAAGCCAAGGTATGATCCTGACTATAATTGCAAGAGTAACGGTATTTCCATCTATAATAAGCACCAATACTTATTTACGTACCAATATATATGTATTGCATATACATAAGTTTTACCTGCCAATTAAACATATTATAATATTTTTACTTCTAATTTTATACTCAATTTTTATCAGTCAAACTAGGGATGGATGAGATTGGATTTTTAGTTCGAGAAGAGACGAGACGAGATTTTTTATTTCTCATAAAATTTGGAGACGAGATCGAGACGGGATTCCCTTCTCATACACAACGGGAAATGCACGTTTGACATTTTTACCTGATTTTGTAACATTGTTAGATCACTGTTTAAATACAAAAATGCAAACTTATGTTACATAATAATTATAATGGGCAAGAATAATTCAAAATTTGTATTAAAAAACATCAGCATAAAAAAATGTATATTAATTACGCTTAAGTTATTAGAAATGCTTACGAGTACGAAAACTTGGTGATATCAGTTAGGATAGAGTTAAACTTATCCTAAAATAAAATAAATCATAAAATAAAAACAATATTTATTTTGTATAAAATAGTTAGGCCTACTTGCTCAGGCTTTGTTTATTTATAGTATTAAAACATGCCTCACACTGCTTAAACTTAACAAAACTTCTCAATTGATAAAATAATTAAAGTAATATTTACATGTAAAGAATTAATTAAATAAGAACACCTTCGCAAAAGAAACGCAACTACAACGCGCTCCTGTATTGCGGGTATTTAAATTTTTTTTAAAATTCTCGTCTTGAAAAAAATCTCAATTAAAAAGAAATCTCGTCTTATATAACGAGATTTAAAAGTTCCCGAAAATTTCCTGAAATTTCGAGACTTGACCATCCCTAAGTCAAACACATAGGCCTAGTGGCCTAGACAGTGTAACTTCTTTCATAACTCCAGCAGCAACTGGAAAGGTAGATCTAATCAATACATTTTGGTATTTAGAAGTTTTACTTAAATCTGAATTCAAAGAATTTTCTATAATATACTATATGTTCTCTTCTTCCTAAATAGTTTTTTGTCTTGTTGAGTGATGCTGTTGCCTCTTTCAATTGGAATAGGTAAAATTTTGACATATTTACTTTAACCTTATGATTGAAGAACTTAATTCAATTTTTTCATACACTTTGCTTGATTTTTATCTAAAATTGCTAGCCTATTTTATATATCTGTTTAAAGGTTAAAACAGTTTTCTGTACATCAATGTTTTCACCGCCAAGTGACCTCAATGGTATAACACAGTAACAATTGTTAGGCATGTTTGTTACAGAATTATTTAAAAGCTTTCCAAATAGCCTAAGATACTATCATTTTAGGGAGTATTAGACCTTGTTTAAGATGCATATCAATAGTAGGTATTGTTATTTTTATGTACTAATGATAAAGGAGATAAAGAGTACAGATAGTCTATCTAGGAATTTCTGAGATAAAATATCCAATGTGGTTTTACCAAAAGCATTATCCTCAACTGTGTTGAAAATTTAATTTTTCTTTTTGCCTTCCAAATAATTGAGGTCATTGCCTAGATTTTTTTCAGTCTGATACAAAATATGAAATGGAAATTAATGAGACAATGTTAGAAAAATCGATTAACAGTTTTTAGCACATTTCTTATATGCTACAAAATAAAAATAGAGATATACACACTTGTTTTGAAGCTAGAATTGATTAGAATGGTTTTTTAGTCAACAAAGTGGCTAGGCTAATGAGAGAAATATATTGTCTATGGAGTGATAACTTATTTCCCTGCTGCTAATATAAATAGTGTTTTTAAATGCAATTATTTACAAAGAGGGTGGATAGCAGATAGCTTACCTGAAAAGAAGTTCATCTAGTCCATGGTACACATTGAAGACACAATACATACGATATTTTGTTCCCTAGGAAGTGTAGATAAAAAGAGTTACACACATAATGTTTGATAGTTTAACCAGTCGCTGTGATGGTTGTTGAAAGCTGTTCAAAATTGCAACCTTTCACTAGTTTATATAGACTCGATTTACAAACACTTGACAAAGTCTCTCAACGGACAAAATATATTGTGTTTTGTGTTTTTAATGGGTACAATGGCGCCTATCTGGTCTTCTCAAATGTAAACCAGCAGCTATCCCTTAAAATAAAAATAAAAATCCTGGTCTAAAGCCTTTTTTTTTTAAACAAAACGAATAAAGTAAATTGGTGGGTTCTAATAAATTGACTTTTCATGTAACAGCTGGATAGTGCTCTAGCAGACCTAGTAATGGAGATAGGCTACCCATTCACCACGGGTGTGGAGGAGTGCCGTAACCATCTGGTGACTATGGGTGCCACCAACATTAGTGCCGGCGGTGTGGCACGTGTGCTGTCTATGATGGTACGCTACCACACCGGACTGAACAGTGCCTACTGGGCTGGCACTACTGACCCGTCCCCGCCCAAGGACAAACCTCCTGAGCCGCCACAACCCTCTGGCTGGAATGTGGAGGTCTTTGTGCAGACACTCAAGGAAATGGTGAGCAAACATCTTTTTTCCCACAATAGCCTACTCTATTTTTTAGCGAATTTCCCATATAGGGAATGAGCTAAGCAAAAATGATAAGATTTCAATGAAATTTGGTACAAACGTGTACCGGTAAATCTATGTTTATTCGAACAAGTTCGCAAACCAACATAATCGGACCATGGGAACGGGGGTTTATGGGGTAAAAATGGGGTTTTCCCATTTTTGACCCTAAAAAAAATCCCTTTTTTAACCGTTTTGTATAGCTTAAAAAAAGAAATAATTTAGTATATTGAAGCGCTGTTATATGCCTAACGGTCAAGGAAAAAATTCAAAAATAGTGTATTTTAAAATTCAAATGTTATTCTTATGGAGTAAATTAATAAATTAATTGTAGTTTCCTTGTTTATGGATATATGTTGATAAAATTTAGCAAATTTATTTATTTTGTGTTATACTATTGACGTATGGTCAAAAACACTTTTTACCTTCCCCGTAGCGACCAAACCTAAGCAATTGGGAATACATATGTCTTATTTATGGAAATATTTGAGTAAAAATGTAATCAGACAAGTTGATATTCGCTTAGTCTGCAGGTTTGCTGCGGTGGGGGTATTTTAACTATCCATTTACGGATTTAGTCCTCAACTCTGGCGTGAATTTGAATGATAAAGCAGCTTTGGAATAACAGCATGAGATACATGCGATTGACTTGACTTTGCTCTTCCCCCATTATGTATTTTCCTTAGGTATAACTTTCCTTTCTATTTGAATCCAAAAACCTAGTAGGCCTAATCAGAGTTGGTGTTTTGTGAAAAATCCACTTTCAAAAGCACTAGAGTCTGTCTTCATTTATTAATAAACAATCAAAATACAGTAGACCCCCTCTTAACCGACCTCGTATTAACCGATAATCGGATTATCTGCCTTCGATCGTAAAATAATACAGTTTGTTTTAACCGACCTTGCTTTGAGAGCAGCTTGGTTTAACCGCCGCTTTCTAGGAATCTCTGCATTTCCGCTCCCACAGGATGTGATGACTAAGAATAAGTTATGTGTTGATCACAAAAAATATAGCATAGCCTATTGTGAGTTTGTCATCATCGTTTTTAGCTCGAGCACATCTGATCTGATTTGTTAACTGTGTAGCAAATTTATAACATCATAAAGTGCGTTACAATTTTGGGAACTGATTATCTTATCGCTGAAGTAAACAAACAAAGCAACTTGTTTGGATGGCAGGGGGGGTTAACAACTCCAAGGTCAAGATAGTTTTTGTGCCTCGAGCCACCAGTGAGAGGCTATAAATAAACGTCCTGTCATGTAACAAAATGGTTGCTTGTATCTTTAATTTCGACAAAAGGTTCTGTACTGTATTACGATGGATTTGGAAAGCATCAATTAATACATTACTGTACAGTACTAAAGTTATTAAAATAGGAATTTTATTGACTCTTGCCTAGTATTATAATATATTCCACTGAAAGTAGGCCTATTTGACTTAACCGTGTTTTGTGTTTATTTGTGACTTTTCTATCAATACAAAAAAGGAGATAAGCGTAGTTTATTTTATAATTAATGCAAGTATGACTTCAAAATAATGATCATATAATTCCAAATGAATAGCACTTCTAGGTTATAAATTTAGGGGTTGCCCGTTTGATCCGACCTTTTGAGTTATCTGACCTAGGTCCGGTCCCATTAGGGTCGGTTAAGAGGGGGTCTACTGTACCGACATTCCAATGCAGTTAGCTTTTCTCTTCAAGAAACATCTTTATTACAACGGTATCAAATTCTCTAACGCCCTTCCATTTAATCTAACCCTACTAAGTTAAAAAAAGACTAAGAGAACTGCTCCTAGTGCTACTACTGGTGTGTGATTTCATTGTTGACGAGCATTTATTGCACAATTTTGTTGTTTTTATTTTAGTTTGTACTTACTTAGTTACAATAGTTAAGAGTAGGAGGTTGAGATCGATGGGCCATATTAACCGTAGAAGTGAGAGAGAGATGGTAAAGATGGTACTCAGAGGTATACCAGAAGGAAGAAGACCATTAGGTAGACCAAGAATGCGATGGGTTGATGAGTTGACGAAGGACTTGAGAGGAATGGGAGCAGACTTGGAGCTGGCAGAGGATAGAAGAGCTTGGAGGCACATGGTTGGCGAGGCCAAAAACCACCTAGGTTTCCAATGGCTACAGGAGTAAGTAAGTTGTACTTATTTATAGTTTTATTTATAAGTAGGGATGGACGAGATTGGATTTATAGTTCGAGACGAGACGAGACGAGATTTTTATTTCTCATAAAATTTCGAGACGAGATCGTGACGGGATTTCCCTTCTCATACACAAAGGGAAATGCACGTTCAAAATGTTTACCTGATTTTGTAACATTGTTAGATGACTGTTTAAATACAAAAATAATGATAATAGGCAAGAATATTTACAACTTTTTATTAAAAAACATCAGCATAACATTTTTTTATTAATCACGCCTAACTTATTAAAAATGCCTACGATTAGGAAACATAGTGATATCAGTTAGGATAGAGTTCAACTTATCCTAAAATAAAATAAATCATAAAATAAAAGCAATATTAATTTTTATAAAATAGTTATTTGTTTTGACTTTTTATAGTAATAAAACATTCCTCACACTGCTTACACTTTACAAAACTTCTCAAATGTTATTAAAGTAATATTATTAAAATAATTAAAATAATATTTACATTTAAAGAATTAATTAAATAAGAACGCCTTCACAAAGGAAACGCAACTACAACACGCTCCTGTATTGCGGGTATTGCATTGACTTTCTGCAGGCGTTTTTAATTTTTTTTTTTGTTATTCCCGTCTCGGTAAAAATCTCGGCCAAAAAGAAATCTTGTCTCGTGTAACGAGATTTAAAATTTCCCGAAAATTTCCCGAAATTTCGAGACTTGACCATCCCTATTTATAAGTAATTTTATTGTATCATATTTATATGTTATTTCTAATAAGACAAATGACTGATGACTTATGATTTGTGTTTGCTTATCGTAGGCACCTAATCTTCAGTGGAATGATGTTATACTGGAGTTGGACCATGCAGACTTCTTGGTGAAGGACAGACAAGGGCTGAGTCTGCTGTTTACCACTCTCAGACTGGGACTGCAGGGTCAGGGCTTTCCCCCAGACAGATTCCCTGTGGATCTGCTATACCGTCACTGGAAACACGCTGACTCTCAGGTGGGCCTAATAGTTGCAGTATTGCCACTAAACACCATTTGTCCTAGCTGCCAAATTTGGTTGCCAAATACAGCTGCGTTTTATGGCACTAACTCAAAACAGGTGTTTTCCTAGCTGAGGAGTTCAGCAGGGACTGTATCCCACGACAGGCTGCAAGACAGCATGTCAGTCCTGCACCCCTCAAGTGAAATAGACCTGCTCCTGGACTATTATTAGTACAGGCACTCGGGCCATCATTTAGTTCGGGATTACAAAATGGCTGGACTAACCGAATGTACAGTAGAACCTCAATTATTTGAGGTAATGGGTGGGAGGGAAACCACGGATAACTGAAAACCACGGTTAATCCACCATGGCATAAACATATATTACATCTATATATTAATTACGTAAGGCGATTCTTTGCGTCAAAATTGTGAGTGACTGAGAAGTCGTAGAACGACGGAAGAGGGCTCAAATTAAAGGTCTCGGTCCTGTGACGGCGGGAAAAATAGTGATATTCCCAAAATTATAACACAAAATTAGATATAACGTAAAATATTCTGCATAAGATTAGCATTAAAAGCCATTCACTGCTGATTTTTGTTTACTTCAATACAGCTGATCGTGATTTATCACTAAGCCGGTATCCAATATTAATGATGACTTATTTGCCAGTAGAGGTGTGCGGATAGTGAAATTTCATTTCGGATCGGATAGTTGAGGCTCGGTTCGGATCGGATCGGATATTGAGATGTTTGGATTCTGATATTTTCGGATTTGGATAGTTCGGCGCGATTAATAATAAGCTGCATATGTATTTTTAACCTATAAAACAATGTAAAGCTGTGTAAATAAACTTAAATGACGATTTTGAACTATAGAATTTTAAATTAGCCAAGTCCACAGTTTTCTCTCTCTTGAAAATCACAATTCACAACATTTATTTTTAAAAGTTGGTTGCTTGAATTAAGTACACTAGCAGCCGAAATCTTCACACAACACCTTAGCTCAGCAGGACTGATGTCAAACGTTTGGGCTTGTTTACTTGAGGTTATGTTTTATCTTGTTTCCTGGTTCTCACAAGCCAAGGAGTTCGATCTCAAGTTTATTTTCACATTGTATTTCCTTACGTTTTTGGAACGGATTATTGCCCTTTAAAGTGGCATTTTGTGGGTTTGCCAAGTTTAGAAAACATCACTAATGCACTAAGATGGGCTCTAGCTCACGATTTGATGTTGGGCAATTAAATTAGACTTTATAACTGTGTAAAAGGTGTGTATCCCTGAATTTATAAATTGCATTCTACACTTATTCACTGTCAAACATAATTCAGTAGAACCTTGATGAACCGAGAATTACACTAGCCTACATAACTTCATTACCCCAAGTAAAATACCAAGATAATTTTTATAATTGTATTTGAATCGTATAATCTTAGTTTGTTAAAAATGGATTGTATGTTCAACAATAATTGCAGTCCATTATTGTTAAGCAGTATGGTCCCAAATTATTGTTTTTGATTTTGAAACATCACAGTTCATTTGACAAAATTATAGTTGAAGCAGCCCAATGTCAAGTCACGCTTGTGCAATAGTTTGTTTACAAGCTTTCTCCAGACCACGGGGGAGGGGAGGGTCTGATAAGCCGTCTATTGTTCACCCCCAAGAAGGTCCGACCCTCATTAGTGCTGCTCGGCTGCACCCAGTGGGGAACCCAATAGGCCTACCACAAATCAATCTTTTTAATGAATACAAATATTAGGTAATAATTGTTTTATTAATATTCACCTTGAAATTTCAATACATTTGGTGTAAAATTTGACAAAAATCGGCCATTTTGACTGATTATTAATACAGTACCAAATACCAATAAAGTAGTACATTCATTGGTAATTAAATAATAGGTAAAAATTTACCGATTTTTGTCAAGTTTTACCCCCCTGCTGTGCGCTATGTCACAAAAGCTGATAACGCACATGGGTGATTAGTAACCATGGCAACTTGTTGAATGCGTGATGAAGGGAAACCCAAGAAATAGAAGAACAAAGAGAAAGAATAACGACGTTGTTATCTTTATACCCTTTTTACAATTTCCGTTATTGTTATCTTTATGTAAGATTTTATGATTTTGTTTTATAGATTTATAAAATAATTCTTTTTAACTACGGGAATATTAATTTATAATTTATCAACGTGCTTCTCTTCTGAAACAGCAATACCGGATGCATAATAAAGGTCAGTGACCTAAAATATGACGATTGTGCAATATTGTATTTTGATGTTGAAATTAAAATCAGGACAAAAGTTTGTATATATCCATGGTCCCTATAGTTTAATCATTTAATATGTTCACAATCAATGCTAAATAATCGTGGTTAGTTCTAACTTTATTTTTTATTATTCAAAGTTTCTACACAGTAAGACAATCCAAAGTCAAACCGGGCAATGAATACCCAAAAAACAATGTATCTTGTACTGTGATTGGAATACTACTCGCCGGCCAGTCCTTTAGGTTTAGGGAAGTAGTGCAAGTCTATATATAGCTTCAAGGTCTTACCCACCCCTTCCCCCTCTGGTCCTACTTGACTCACTACCCGCGCTCCTTTCGAGGTCATTGCCCAACCCCTCCCACCCTTCTATTGTGTTGCCTTTCTATTGTTTCTATTCTGACTTTTTTTTTCGGGAAACATTAAATCTATTGTTTACGTAACATCACAGTAGTAGGCTAGATTTTTCTACTTTGAAACAGTACTGTAAAAAAACCTATTACGCAGCGCCCCTAGTATCATGAGCGAGACAAGCACGAGTTGACTTTCATTTGACCATGGTAGTTCTTTTCTGCTTTATGTCTGTTCGTTCCAGACGAATCTAATATAAAGCAAAACAGCCAATAACGACTAAACTAGTTATCAGTATTGCATCATACGGCTTCTTTGCCGTTTGCTGTTAGGTCGTTGGAAACGTATTGCTGTAATTTTGTCCTGGGAAACTAATGGTGGCTATGGAGATTTAGTTTTCTGTCCAAAACGTCAAAATATATTGTCTATCCGAAAAAGTCGGATATAAAACGGATAGTGTCAGATATCGAATTTCAGAACCGAATCCGACCCGATTTTTCGGATATCCGCACACCTCTATTTGCCAGTCAATTCTGCAATTTAGTATATAAATCCAGGGATAATGTTACCTATAATAATTTAGACTTTTTAGTTACATTATAGAATGTTGAAATAAATTATTCTACTGTAAAACTCTTCTAATTTGTGCATTTTTACGTTTAACATGAAATAACCACATTGACTAAATAATTAATTAAAGATTTAAGGTTAAATGGAAAAAATCTGCTTTGTTTTTATTTCCAAACAAATGTTCAAGAAGTATTCTACACTTTCTTTGTAAATTTACTAACATTTTATTTTGAGATTTATTGTTAGTGATTAATCAATATTTTATATGACGTGGAATAACCTCAACGGCTACTCTTAGAAAATAAGATGGAATAGGTGCTACAGGAAATATATTTGTTAATTAAGTAAGTACTATGACAAGTTCCATTGGGCGCAAAATTGTAATAATTTGTTTTACATTATTGAGCTTTTTGGGGACTTAGGTCCCTACAAGCCACTCGTACCCATAAAAACGCCTAATACTGTATAAAATGGACATTAATGTGTATGTGATAATTAATTTGTATTTTACATCATCAAAATACGAATAGTATTGCGCAATCGTGATATGTTAAGTCATTATTATTTGTTAATCTCTTAAATTGATGAATTTTCAGCCCCTTAAAAATATGTATGAACATATTATGTTATCTGACTTTTTTGCAGGCTTAAATTTACCTATCTTTTGTGGGAATCTCTTCTCGGACTCCTTGGTTCAGTAATAAAAACCATAACGTTTAAAATTTCTCTTAAAACTCAAGCAAAACAAAAACTACACAACACTGTACAGCAATAAATCACGTAATGAATAGAACAAAGAAAGTGTAGTAAGCTACTGCTACCGTAGTCAGCATGGGTATTTCCTTGTGGAGCACTGTCGTCCATTATTTATTAAACTTAAAATACTCACTGTTGTAAATTTGTATATTATTTGCTCATTAATGCACATCAAAATGAACTTACAAGAATTTGTCACAAGATAGAGCATAACCACAACACAAAAGGGAAGTTGAGACTTGATATCCCAATGCACAGATTAGCCTAAACTGGGTCATCTCACAAAATTAACTGTATTCTATTTTTTTAATAAACTTCCTTCATATGCTAGAATTGCATCAGTCAATGTTTTAAAGAAGAAAATTCACGATTGGCTATTAAAAAATCTGTTTTATTGTTTAACTGAGTTTTTAGACTGTCCTGTGATCTTAGATTAATTTGTAGATAGAATTGACCAAGAAATGTTGTTATTGTCAGTAGTATTATATATGTTTATGATTGTTATATGTGTAGATTTTCTTTTCCTTAGTATTATGATAGATTTAGCCTATATTGTATGACAAAGCCTATTTCATGTAATATGATCAATGGTGAATAAAGATTTCTGATTTCTATCATTCATATTTGGGTTGAAATATGCAGTTGTGTTTTCATCTTAATTGGTAAAATAGTAATAATGAGAGGTATGTGAGCAGCTCGATTTTGAAGCCAAGGTACCAAACTAAAAGCTCGTCCAGCACCAAAAGAATTTTTCCAAATGTTTGGCTCGAACTCAGCTTATTGTAGAAGAATGTTTTGTCAATATTTATCAGGCCAATGTTTATTTTGTTACTCAATTTCCTGGATTTATTTAAATTTGTGGTGTAAATTTGTAATTTGTTCTTTCCAGCTATCACTCTTCACACAAATACTGAAAAATCCAGACATCTTCTGTTTTGCTGATTATCCATATCATGCGGTTGCAATTGACATATTGAAGACATTGCCAGAAAATGACAATAAGGAAATTCTAACATGGTGAGTTTTTACCTCCTTTTACTAATGTTTTATAGTCTTTTAGGTTAAAGTTTTACTCAGAATAATTCAATTTAAAAATTCTTGAGAATTCACAAATGCACAAGATGCTAGGTACATATTGGAATAGTGTCTTAGGAGGTTAATAGACTGGCATAGTGCTATATATGCATTGCCATTTCCAATGATCATTATGTGTAATGTACAATTATCAGTAGATCTATTATGTCCTACAGTTTGAAGGCATATTGTTATACAGTAACAGTAAAGCCGTGCATAGCCAGACTAGTATGGGTGGAGGGGTAATCTGGATAATCAATGGATGAAATCAGGCCCCTCTTATACTTTGGGGAAGTAGGTCCCATTATTTAAAGGGGAAGTAGGCCTACTGTATTTTCCATTTTGTAATTTTTATGCTTTACAATGAGATGTTAAAAAGAATGAATCGTTGTGTAACAACCGCAAACTTAAAGTTCAGGGACCTCAGCATTGGCTTTACACCTAGACATGAGTTTTATGACCGATACTGTGACAAAAAATATTTGTTGTTTCTTTTCTCGGAGTGTTCTGGTTAACCCGGTTCCAGTAAACAACGTTGTTGCGATTTTTCCCGAAAGGTGTCTAAAATTACCCTAAATCTACTTTGAAACAGGTAACCTAGAAATTACCCTAAATGTTAATATTTGTGTTTAATGACATATGGTATAACATTGTTCAAATAATATTAAACTTACATAATGTGGTTAATTAGACTAAATAAGATTTCAATATCAATCAATATTCACTCGATTCTCGAAAACAACCCGAAAAAAGTACATGTTTATATTCAGCTCTATCGTATAAGAAAAATATCAAAACAAGAATTACTGTATTTTTTTATTGTATCAACCCATTACTTCTTTTTCGGACCATCATCACTTTATAATACAGTACGGTACCATTAAAACTCTAATCTATGTATACCTATTGTAATTTTTTGACACAATCGGTAAACTAATCCTAGTAATTTAACTCATAGGAAGAAGTAATGAATAATATTTTATATTTTATTATAATGTGTAGGGATGGACGGGATTTAATTTTTAGTTCGGGACGGGACGGGACGGGATTTTTATTTCCTTCCCGATTTTCGGGACGGGACGGGACGGGATTTTTTTCTGTGCATAATAAGAAAGTACTGTATTGCAGTTACCAAAAAAGACATACGAAATCAATTTTTACCATTTGAGGCACTGATCTATAAAAACAAAAAATGGGTAACAATTTACAGGTACCTACAGTAACTTGTGACTCGCGGGTCACGGGGTGATCGTCGGTATGACTCGCGGTCACGGCATGATCGTCGGTATGACTCGCGATCAAGGCTCGATCGTCAGCATGACTCCGCGGTCACGGCGCGATCGTCGTCATGACTCGCGGTCACGGCGCGATCGTCGTCATGACTCGCGGTCACGGCGCGATCGTCGTCATGACTCGCGGTCACGGCGCGATCGTTGGTAGGACTCCGCGGTCACGGCGCGATCGTCGGTAGGACTCCGCGGTCACGGCGCGATCGTCGGTGTGACTCCGCGGTCACGGGGTTATCGTCGGTATGACTCGCGGTCACGGCATGATCGTCGGTATGACTCGCGATCACGGCTCGATCGTCAGCATGACTCCGCGGTCACGGCGCGATCGTCGTCATGACTCGCGGTCACGGCGCGATCGTCGGTAGGACTCCGCGGTCACAGCGCGATCGTCGTTATGACTCCGCGGTCACGGGGTCATCGTCGGTATGACTCCGCGGTCACGGGGTCATCGTCGGTATGACTCGCGGTCAAGGCGCGATCGTCGGTGTGACTCCGCGGTCACGGGGTTATCGTCGGTATGACTCGCGGTCACGGCATGATCTTCGGTATGACTCACAATCACGGCTCGATCGTCAGCATGACTCCGCGGTCACGGCGCGATCGTCTTTATGACTCGCGGTCACGGCGCGATCGTCGGTAGGACTCCGCGGTCACGGGGTTATCGTTGGTATGACTCGCGGTCACGGCGCGATCGTCGGTGTGACTCGCGATCACGGCTCGATCGTCAGCATGATTCCGCGGTCACGGCGCGATCGTTGTCATGACTCGCGGTCACGGCGCGATCGTCGGTATGACTCGCGGTCACGTCGCGATCGTCAATATGACTCGCGGTCACGGCACGATCGTCGGTAGGACTCCGCGGTCACGGCGCGATCGTCGGTATGACTTCGTCTCCTGCGTTCGCGGACCTATCGCTCGCAATAACGGCGTTATCGGCACTCGCGAAGCTGAAAAATCGCCGACAATCGGACCAAATCCCGTCCCGAAAAATTCCCGAGTCAAATGTAATCCCGTCCCGATAATCGGGAATATTTTTTTCCCGAAAAATTCCCGAAATTTCGGGACCCGTCCATCCCTAATAATGTGTTATAGAATCGAATACAATCTAAAACAGATAATTCACAACTAATGATAAGATCGATTATTTTTTTTAACATGGTCAATCGATTTAAACCTGTTGAGTAGCATTTAACGGTTTTGCCATGATATGTAAGTAATGTATGTTTTTGCCAAATTTTGAAGTTTTTTCATGTTTTTTGTTAAATTTTTATTGTTATGCTAACTTTTTGTTTTACCATGAAATTACTCTAAAACGCCCATTGCCCTAAACTGTACCCTAAGACTAGTAAATTACCCTAAAAAGGGTAATTACCCTAAAAGTGGCAACACTGCCAGTAAAAATCAAAATGGTGTTTTGGATGTTCCAATGAACAGTTACTCTAAAATAGTTGATCAAATATTTGTCTCAACTAAAAAAAATAACACCACTCTTTCTCCTTTTTCTGAATATTAATAAATTTGAATCCTTGACAAATCAAGCAATCCTTCCAAGCAATTTTCCAATCCCCCTAAAGCTTGTCAATTTACCACTAACTCCCAAAGTTAACCTAATGATTTGAGGATTTTTAATAGTACCTTGATAAATTAAAATGGCTGGCCTTTTAAATCAGCTTACAACAATTTTATAGAATGTAAAAAATGTTAGTAAAAACTACTGACGTTTTGTAATAGCCATAACATAGTAAATAAAAACTTACCTTACTGATTCTTCAGCACAGCTATAAATCCGACCTCATGCCTTGGTACAGATCACTCAAAGTTGTGCCTATCTTATGTTCCGACAGGAGGTCCCTAGACTTGGTCCAGCCCAGACCCTGCTGTAATTGTCAGAGAGAAGAATGTCCCCTCAAGTCTATGGGCTACCCAAGTAGGCCTATCTGATAACCAACTGTCCTCATCCCTTGGTACAGATCACTCAAAGTTGTATCTTATGTTCTGACAGGAGGTCCCTAGACTTGGTCCAGACCCTGCTGTACTTGTCAGAGAGAGGACTGTCCCCTCAAGTCTATGGGCTACCCAAGTAGGCCTATCTGATAACCAACTGTCCTCATGCCTTGGTACAGATCACTCAAAGTTGTATCTTATGTTCTGACAGGAGGTCCCTAGACTTGGTCCAGACCCTTCTGTACTTGTCAGAGAGAGGACTGTCCCCTCAAGTCTATGGGCTACCCAAGTAGGCCTATCTGATAACCAACTGTCCTCATGCCTTGGTACAGATCACTCAAAGTTGTATCTTATGTTCTGACAGGAGGTCCCTAGACTTGGTCCAGACCCTTCTGTACTTGTCAGAGAGAGGACTGTCCCCTCAAGTCTATGGGCTACCCAAGTAGGCCTATCTGATAACCAACTGTCCTCATGCCTTGGTACAGATCACTCAAAGTTGTATCTTATGTTCTGACAGGAGGTCCCTAGACTTGGTCCAGACCCTTCTGTACTTGTCAGAGAGAGGACTGTCCCCTCAAGTCTATGGGCTACCCAAGTAGGCCTATCTGATAACCAACTGTCCTCATGCCTTGGTACAGATCACTCAAAGTTGTATCTTATGTTCTGACAGGAGGTCCCTAGACTTGGTCCAGACCCTTCTGTACTTGTCAGAGAGAGGACTGTACCCTCAAGTCCAAGAGTTACTCAAGTACCCGATGACCAACTGTCCTGATGTCCTGGTACTAGCACTACTACAGATCAACAATGTATCGATGGTGCGTCAAGAGCTTCTGACCAATCTGATCCCGTATTTTCTCACCAATCATCCAAACTCAGCGGCAATCCTTCATCATGCCTGGCACTCTCAGGTAGGTTATCTTTGGTGATATTTTTGTCTTTTACTGCTAGTATGACTTAGAATGTCTTGTTAGATTTGCTGGATGACATGGAAGATTTCAACATTATCTGAATATCTCACAGTCCCTTTATGTTGATAAAATTCAACTTCTCTATCTATCCCGTTTAACACTTGATTTTAGATTTAAACATTTGAAACTGCTTATACTGTAGGCGAGAGTTAAGAAGTCCTCTGAGCCAGAGTGATATGCAGTAATGTTTGTATGTTGCCGCACAATATTTGTAGGTGCTCTTTTGGTTTTAACGCAGTGGTAGTAAGCCCTGACTGCCGCGTGGAACATGAGTAACCCGCCCTGCGCGCTTAGCCGTCGAGTAGCAAGCGCCTGCATTTTTAGAATAGGCCATGGCTCAGAGGACTTCTTAACTCTCGCCTACAGTAGGCCTACAATCAATTTCTGTCATAGGTAAAACTTAGGAACAAATTAGTCAATGAGATATCAGTAGTTTTTTTAAATAATATTTCATTATAATTTTTCAGAACTCCATTAAGAACATCATCATGCACGCAATGGGAGAATGGTACATGAGAGGAGAAAATGATCAAACTAGACTGACCAGGATTTTAGAAGTGGCTCAAGATTTAAAGGTACGTCCAGATTAAAAAATAATAGTTTTGTGAGGAAAGTATTGTAGTATCAAATTATGACCTGACTCTTTATACCCAAACCTTGAGAATCTGTCAAGTAGATTGAAATGTACTTTTTGAGGTGATTTAGTTAAGCAACAATGCTCTGTTGATAAATTTTTTTCCAAGGATAATTTCATTAAATTATATTTGTATTTATGTTGGTCATTAATTTAATCAATTAATACCCTCTTAATAAAATCTTTTTGAAAATGTAATTTTTGTATCATACAATAACCATTGCATCGTTAATCGGCATAGTTAGGGAGAGGAGTACAGACACATGTATATGCAACTCTTAACTGATGATTATAGCGCAGTAAACAATAACTGACAAGGCACTGCCAAATTTTAATTTGGATGTGTGAACCGTCTAAATTAAAATTTTATAAAAGTACTTCTGCAAGTTTTCAACTTCATAAAGTAACTAATTTCACTACTTTATTGATTAATAAAACTATTAATAAATTGAGTCATTATAATTAGGAATGTACAAGTTTAAAATTTTGAGAAATTTTCGGGAAATTTTAAATCTCGATCTATGTGACGATATTTTATTTTGATTGATATTTTTTAAGACGAGATTATAAAATACCGTTAAAAACACCTGCAGAAATTTAATGCAATGTGCAATACAGGAGTCACTCCAAAATCATTTTGATGTTTTAGATTGATAAATGTTTTTTAAGTTGAACTTTATCCTAACTGACTATTTCCTATGCGTAAGAGTTCTTTTTAATAAGGTAGGGCTAATTAATATTTGTTTTTATACTGATCTTTTTTAATAAAAGATTTGAAATACTCTTGCCTATTATTATGATTTTTGTATTTAACCAGTCATCTGTCATAAATAAGTAGGTTTTAACAATTTTACAAAATCAGGTTAACATTTCCAAACGTGCATTTTCCGTTGAGAAAAGAAATCTCGTCTCAAAACTTTTGAGAAATAAAAAATCTCGTCTTGCCTTGAACTAAAAATCCAATCTCTTCCATCCCTAAATAATAAACTAATTCCAACTTCTTTTCCAATTTTGAACGGTTGATTATATGTTTGACGATAAAAAATCACTACTTGCCAGTACTTGCTCATCTCTATCGCCTTTTTAGTTTTCCCAACAATCTTTAAAACAATTAATTCTTATCCTTTTCTCTTCCCTCTTATTTAAGCCAAACATGTCAAAATGACTTTTGGAACAATTGGTTTTTTTTTACCATCTTGATAAGCCCAACTTGGGAGCTTATTCATAAATAGGTTTTTGTTAAATATCAGCTATATTCCAAGTTAATGGCAATGGCACTGATAATAATCACTTGGTTTTCTATCTTTTAGCAGTACAAATAATTTTTACCCTCATTTTCACATTTCTTTAGCCATAGCCATGTACTAAAAGTTCATTTTAATGTTTAACTTTTTCTTAAAACCTCTTGATATATTATTACAAGCAATTGAAATAGTAAAAATGAAAACTCAACAATGTCAAAAGAATAGAAAAGATTCATAAACCATATCTTTTGGATACTCAATGTAAAAATTGTACAACAAATTGTAATATGATTGCATAGTTGGCTAGTGGGTTGCAAGTGTTAGTTTTGTTGTCTCTCGTTCGAAAACACAGGTGTTAGCTTAGCACAAGTGATTGTAAATGTGCACATATGAAATACATTTGCCTACTCTTTGAACGAGTAGGTATGTTAGATTTCAAAAATATTTGTACACTAGGCCTAATTATTTTGTTGTGATTATTTTATATTACAATGGAAAAATAATTAGAGACTGGAAAGATTAGTCTTGTAACATTTGATTATAATTTTGATAATTTAATAATTTCTTGATATATAAACTATTTTGGTCATTAAATGATCTTAGTGATCTAACTTTGGGTTTTTACAGGCACTTTCCATGCTTTTGAATGTCCAATCTTTCCCATTCGTGATTGACCTTGCCTGCTTGGCCTCTCGCAGAGAGTATCTGAAGCTAGAAAAGTGGTTAAATGACAAAATTAGAGACGTCGGTGAAGTTTTTGTCAGTGCAGTGGTCAAGTTTCTACAGGTATGTATAATTGAATGGTTGAAGCCAAGAATATAATGCTTTAGATTAAGACTATTTTTGTAATTTCAAATGCCTATTGATTTGAAAAATTATTTTCTTGTTAGCCTAAATAAAATATGAATTTGCTCAGCCAGAATATAAAAAGTTCTGATTGATTGATTGATAAAAATTTTAAATTTGGTTTTTGTGTAAAAAAACATTGATAATGTTAAAGTCGAACGATTCATAAACATTTAATTATTAACACCAACAACAAATTTGGAAAACAATCTTCAATGTCGAGAAAGCCTGGTCATTTTATAAATTGTGTAATAACTATTATACACCTAGTAGTAGGCCACTTTTACCTAATGTTCTTTGTTGGAATTTGAATTGTATTGACTTAAGGCACTTAACGGACCAGCTGTAGCAATTTTTTAGAGAACTCAAATAGTAGAGCCCCAATTATTTTAATTAGGGATGGACGGGTCCCGAAATTTCGGGAATTTTTCGGGAAAAAAATATTCCCGATTATCGGGACGGGATTACATTTGACTCGGGAATTTTTCGGGACGGGATTTGGTCCGATCGTCGGCGATTTTTCCGCTTCGCGAGTGCCGATAACGCCGTTATTGCGAGCGATAGGTCCGCGAACGCAGGAGACGAAGTCATTTCGACGATTATGCCGTGACCGCGGAGTCCTACCGACGACCGCGCCGTGACCGCGAGTCATACCGACGATCGCGCCGTGACCGTTGAGTCATACCGACGATCGCGCCGTGACCGCGGAGTCCTACTGACGATCGCGCCGTGACCGCGAGTCATACCGACGATCGCGTCGTGACCGCGAGTCATACCGACGATAACCCCGTGACCGCGGAGTCATACCGACGATCGCGCCGTGACCGCAAGTCATACCGACGATCGCGCCGTGACCGCGGAGTCCTACCGACGATCGCGCCGTGACCGCGGAGTCATACTGACGATCATGCCGTGATGGCGGAGTCATGCTGACGATCGAGCCGTGATCGCGAGTCATACCGACGATCATGCCGTGACCGCGAGTCATACCGACGATAACCCCCGTGACCGCGGAGTCATACCGACGATCGCGCCGTGACCGCAAGTCATACCGACGATCGCGCCGTGACCGCGAGTCATACCGACGATCGCGCCGTGACCGTGGAATCATACCGACGATAACCCCGTGACCGCGAGTCATGACGACGATCGCGCCGTGACCGCGAGTCATGACGACGATAGCGCCGTGACCGCGAGTCATGACGACGATCGCGCCGTGACCGCGAGTCATACAGACGATCACCCCGTGACCCGCGAGTCACAAGTTTCTATAGGTACCTGTAAATTGTTACCCATTTTTTGGTTTTTATAGATCAGTGCCACAAATGGTAAAAATTGATTTCTTATGTCTTTTTTGGTAACTGCAATACAGTACTTTCTTTTTATGCACAGAAAAAAATCCCGTCCCGTCCCGTCCCGAAAATCGGGAAGGAAATAAAAATCCCGTCCCGTCCCGTCCCGAACTAAAAATTCAATCCCGTCCATCCCTAATTTTAATTAATTAGGAATGCAACCTATTCTGATATTGAACAATTTGGATAGTTTGACTTTTACCGAAATCCATGGTATTTGATAGAAAATAGGCATAGCCATCCCGAGCTTTTACTATTGTTATCGCAGAACATGTATTGATATTTTGTCAAAAATGTCATGCTTTCGCTTCGATACGAGAGGATGATCATGATTTTCCGTGAGCGTGGGAGACGAATAATATGATGTCTATAAGACCAAGGGAGTTTTTTAAGATTTTGCCGAAATCACAAAAAATGATACTTGTTGTTTCCGTGACCTCAGAAGACGATAATGATGTCTAAAGGACTGCGGAAGATGATTAATATTTCGTCCTGATCGCTGAAAATGATGAGTATTATTTGTTTGTTTGAGTTTTTTGCCGAATCAATCTCGACACCTAGAAGCATCACCCATGGAAGTCGTTTGTTACCATGACCGCAGGAGACGACAATCATGTTTACACGACCACCGGAGAGATTTGGTCGTGATCATCATGGAAAACTATAACATACGTTTCCAAGACCGCGAGAGACATTGAGGATGTCTACAAGACCGTGTAATATATTAAACGTTTTGCTGCGATTATGGAAGACGATGATGTTTCTGTGACTGTGTAAGACGATAATGATATCTATCTACATGACCATAGGATATATTTAACATTTTGCCGCAATTACAGCAATTTAAAAACGGTGATGATGTTTCCATGACTGCGGGAAAATGTCTATAAGACCGCGGAAGATGTGCATGATTTTGCCGCAATCTTGAAAAACAATCACGATGTTTTCAAGACCTATTACCGTGGCTCTTAATTGTTTTAAATTATTTCTGTAAGCGATTTGGATAGTTGCGAGTTTGAATAATTGTAGTTTAATTAATCTATGATTGAGGTGCTACTGTTGGAGTCTCTGATAAGGACATAAAACAAGATATGTGTTTACAATTTCTCACTCAAGTTTGGCACAGCACACTGTTAGTGGCTCAATTGAACTAATTGCATTTTTACTGTAAAACTGTCTACAACTGGAATATGAGAATGCGGTGTTTACTCCATGGAAGTTTATCTATATGTAATATTTTAAAAGAACAAGATAAAATCTAGTGTATTCAATTTTATTCTCCATTCCAATCACAACTCAACTATTATTGTTATTTACAAAATTAATAATCAGAACAAAACAAAAGTCTTTAACATCTGGAGTGCAACCAACATTATAAAATCAAATGCTGCTTCTTATACAATTAATATAAACATATACCTATTACACTATATTTGTATAGTTAAATCATCAAAACACAGCCCAACAGCTGAGATTTGTCAACACCTCAATCAGCTGCTACATACATTAAGCAGAAGAAAGTAGTGGAGGAACTTCCCCTCAAACTGCCTAAATATTGTGGATGGAGTGGTTATACAAAAAAAATAAACACTCATAAAACACGATGTGTCACAACCAAATCTCAAAATCACCAAAAGTTTGGAAAAGTTTTGATTTTGAGATTTACTTAATGAGATTTGAGATTCTATACTAAGTATTCATTCAATTAAGTAAACAAATCACTCAGTAAGGTTGTTTTCATGTTTTGTTGCAGCGGAGATGTCCTTCTATCATGGGAGGTATAATGAAGGAAGAGAACCTCCCCAAGTCAGCTCAGTTGCTACCTGACACTCTAGCTACAATCCTTCACTGTCTTCAGACCTGTGTCGCGTAAGTCTCATACTTAGATTAACAGGATTTCTCATGTTTATAATCCGACAAAATCAAACTATACAATACCCCTGATTGTACTTTTGGCCTCTTAATATTTTACATGATTTGCCTTTGTTTTTAAGTTACCTTTTTTTTGTTGCATGAGTTTACGACAGAAAGTCTGGAAGAGAAATCAACATGCAACTCCAGAGTCTGGCCAAGCAGTACTACTCCTCTAATAACCTAAGTCTTAAACAAAAGGAAAACCATTCAAATGACCTTCACCTCCAAACAAAACAACCCAGACGTTACAATTCAGGATTACAAACACAAAATGTGACAAAAAACCTAGGCAAGGCATCATAATTAAATCTAACCTATCCTGGAAACTCCTTATAGACCTGCTCTGCATATAGTTAAAAGTAGGATCAAGCAAGTATGCGACCCAGAAGTGGCCAGGGTTGCCTTTTTTGCTTGATTTGAGTCCCACCCCAGATTGTGACATCAGGAGGAACAGCTACAGGCAACCTAGAAAGTGTACTCATACAGCAAAAAAAGTGCACCTGGCTGACCTAAACTACAGAGACAGCTGTTGAGAATCTTTCAATAACCTAAAAAGCCTCACAACAGTTTCACTCCATATAAGAGAAGTCATCATCCACACCACTACAACAGTGCAGCCAAAACACAGAGACATACGCCAGCACAACACGTGCATGCTGTCAATTTTTTACATCCCCAACGCTATTTGAGTCTGTTAGAGCCGAAACCATCATGCTAAGGCTCTCTACTTTAACAACCTACCAGAGCACCTTACAAGAGAACAAACCATGTTCAAGAAGAAGCTGTCAACATGGCTCCTGTACCGACCATTCTTCTAAGAGGTTGAGTTCCTGAACGAGCTACAATAAAAAAATTAACTTAATAAATTACCTAATAAAACATACAAAAAATGTTGCCTAATAATTCATACCTTTAAATAGTGGTCTTTTTATCTATTTATTAATTGTCTTCATTGTAACTTTGTAACCGTTGCATGAATGTTCTCAAAGAATATTTCAATAAAGAATTTGTCTATAATTTATCGTTATCAATTTACAAAAATCCTTCTAGCTTGTAGACCAATGTTAATTTTATTTTTACATAACAGGGTGAACGACTGTGCTGCAGGTCACCCTGTTGCAGCCGGCTCATTAGTGTTGTGTTTTAAGCGTTCTTGACTGTGTTAAAAAACTCCAGCGTAAATGTTCATCACCTTCTGAAATGCCGTCTACAGAAAAACAGTTTATACTCAATTACTCAGAAATAAAATACCAATGTTATAAAAAAATACAAAATGCCAGATTACAGCTTAACTAAACCTAATAAATATTTACACACAATTTACAGTTTATTTTAGTGTGTTAAATCTGGTGCTGCATAGCACGCCACATTATTGTGGCACCCTGTATAACGAATACATATATGAAATTGTATATTTTGCTTGGCAGAGGTGGCGGTATATCACAGGAGTTGTCTGAGACTGTGATTGCTATGGCGACCAACTGCAGCATGTTGATGAACAAACCTCGTCATCCACCAGGAGTGTTAAGGGGAGGACACCGAGGCATGGAACCTGCCTTTACACCCTTCCCTACACCTCCACTGACTACAGACCCTCTAACCAACCTCAGCAACAGCTTGGCCGGAATGGGCATGGGAGGACCTCCTAGCAGCTCGGCCTTCAGTATTCAGGTAGGTACTTCTAATGTATACAGTATACTCCCTGAGTGGCTGAGTGATCAAGGGTAATGCAAGCCTAACCTAAAATGCCCAGGAAATAAATAAATTGACTTTAAATGTATGGTTAAGCAGTGTAGAATCATTTTAACATTGTTAAACACAAATAAACATTGTCCAAATTCATTGTCAATTCAGATTTTTTGGGGCTAGCCCGGAGGCAGTACCACGTACCTTGGATGAGCCCGGCGCAGGTGTGGGCGAGGTGCATCCGGACTGTCTGAAACTGCTTCACCAAAATATAAGAGGTCTCTCAGACAAAATAGAACTGTTTGATGTGTTCCTGCAAGATGAATTGCCTGACGTGATATGTCTGTCTGAACACAATCTGAGAGACACGGAGTTTGAGACGATTATGCTCAATGGTTATACAAATGTGGCTGCTTTCTGCCAATCATCAATGCAGAGAGGTGGTGTCGGTATTTTTGTAAGTAATTTTTTAAGGAGCACAAAAGTAGATGTGTCTGAGTTTTGTGTGGAAGGTGAGTGCGAATTAGCTGCTTCAAAACTGTATTTAGAAAATGAAATCATACTCGTCATTGCTGTATATAGACCCCCGACTAATAAACACGATTTATTTTTTGAGAACATGACTGGATGCCTTGATAAGCTTGTAAATTTCAACCAAGAAATCTTTGTTGTTGGTGATTTAAATATTGATCTGTCTAAAACTTCCTTCGTAGCAGATAAGCTGACAACCATTATGAGATCTTTTGGACTCAGAAACACGATAAGTTCATATACAAGGGAGTTCAAATGTTCTAGATCCTTGATAGATCATATATTTACTGACATAGATAATAAAAGAATTAAAAGTGAAGTTCTTGTGACAGCCCTCTCAGACCACCACGCCCAGTTAGCTTCCATAAACTGTTCACTGAATGACAGAGATAATCTAATAAAATATAAATTTTCCAGAGAATTTAATAATAATACAAAGCAATACTTTAAGCTATTACTTAAGCAACAGAACTGGATATCAGTGTACAACGCAACAACAATGAATGACAAATTTTCCAATTTTGAAAGCCAGTTACGCCACATATTTGAAATAGCATTTCCATTGAAAAGAAAGAAAGTAAAAGAAAGGAAAAACACAGGTCGTGTAGTTTTAGACAAAGAAATGTGCCAAAAAAGGACAGAAATGATTGACCTATACAACAGAACAAAAGATCTTCCCTCCGAACATTACATGAGACAATATTATTTAAGAATAAAATCCAATTTTAGAAAACTTGTGAGGCAAAAGAAATCTGAACTGTATTTATGTAAAATAAACCAGGCAGAAAATAAAAGCAAGGCTATATGGGATACAATTAATGAAAATAAAAATGGAACAAACAAACAATTTAAGGAACCCCACCTCCTCGATGAGAAAGGTTATTTAATCACAGATCCACAATTAGTAGCTGATCGATTTAATAATTTCTTTGTTGAGATTGGTAGCCAGTCAAATAAAAAGGGTACTAACAGCTGTACAAGGCATGTGTCAAATTCCCTCTTCCTTTGCCCAACAACTGAAAAAGAAGTTGCAACTGAGATAAGGTTGATGAAAAATAAGAGTTCAGCCGGCACAGATGAAATATCCCCAAGGCTATTAAAAGAAATAGGTGATGTAATCTTGACACCTCTAACTCATTTAATTAATTCGTCTTTTATTTCTGGTCAGTTTCCTGATACTCTATAAAGCTCTCTGTTGTTAAGCCTATATATAAAAAGGGGGATGATCGTCTGTGCGATAACTACAGGCCAATATCAATTGTGTCAACGTTTTCCAAACTTTTTGAAAGATTATTCCTAAAAAGATTGCTGGAATTTCTACATAAAAATAACATACTCACCAGTAAACAGTTTGGGTTCGTAAAAAACAGGTCGACAACAGACGCAATTTATCACCTTGTATCGACTGTGGTCAGTGCACTGGATAGAGGTGAGAATGCTTTGGGATTTTTCTTCGACCTGACCAAAGCATTCGACACAGTGGATCATGACCTTCTCAAGCAGAAGTTACACTCTTATGGAATTAGAGGGCTGTCACTACAATGGATCTCGTCTTGCCTTGCCAACCGAAGTCAATATGTGGAGGTGAAAGCAGTGGATAGCACTGGGTGTCTACGCCCTCACAGATCCTCTACTGGCACGATCGTCAGTGGAGTGCCTCAGGGGTCGGTTCTTGGTCCGGTACTGTTCCTCCTCTTTATTAACGACCTCCCATCAGTTGTTCAAAAGGGTGAAATATGTCTTTTTGCTGACGACACCTCTCTCGCTGTCTCCAGCCCAAACCGACTCGAACTAGACATGTGTGCCTTTATACAAGCCAGTTGCTTGTTGCAGTGGTTCGACGAAAATCTCCTCAAAATCAATTCAACAGAAACTCAGCTCGTTGAATTCTCAATTAGGAAAACCAAAAACAAACAAAATTTTATTTTGGACGACACTGAAACTGAAACTACTGCTCAAGTAAAATTCCTGGGTTTGTTGTTGGACGAGAACTTGTGTTTCAAACCCCACATTGATTCTGTCTGTAGAAAGATCAGTTCAGGAATTTTTCTTCTGCGCCAACTAGCAAAATTTTCAAACAAAGATGTACTTCTTACTGCTTACTACGGTGTACTTTATCCACACATGATATATGCAGTTGCACTATGGGGAGGTGAAAGCACAAGAACCCATTTCCTTTTTCGCCTTCAAAGGAGAGCTATCAGAATAATTCACGGCCTTCCCTACAAACAAACTTGTAGAGCTGTATTTAAATCATCCGCAATTCTACCTTTTCCCTGTATTTACATTCTAGAAGTCCTCACTTTTCTGAAGTCAAATTATTCTCATTTCCACACCACATCCACCCACTCGTATCTGCTTCGCAATACTTTCAATCTGAGAATTCCAGCCCATTCAACCACATTCTTTGAAAGACATCTAAACTATAATGCCATCAAACTGTTCAATGCTCTCCCACTTCAAATCAAGTCCACATCAGATCCGGGATGCTTCAAAAGGCACTTGAGGTCATTTCTCGTGGGTAAAGGCTACTACAGTGTCCGCGCCTTTCTCGCTGACGGACAGTCCTAATGAATTTTAATTTTAATTATTTTAAAAGTTAGTTAATAGTTATTTTTAGTAAATTTGACTTGGCTAATGCATTTGTAATGTTAATCTTGCTAAATAAATGAGTTATTGAGTTATTGAGTTATTGAGTTAAATCTAATAATATTGGAGAGCACAGAACAGTAATGGGCCTAATAATACAAAAAAATACCCCTGCCACAGCAAACCTTTTGCCAAGTTTGATAAAAATATATCCATAAACAAGCAAACTACAAAATCTATCTATACATATACATATCTATCTATATATATATATAATACGCTTAGCCGATTTTTCTGAACAGAACTCCTCCCTCATTTTTGGACCGATTTTGATGATTAAAGTGTCAAAAAATGACCCTGATCTGTAATTTTCCAAAGTGTTTTTCATTTATTGAAATCTTTATTAGTTTGGGCAGGATCTTCCATCAAAGTTGAGTTTTCTCCCATAAGATTAACATGGGGAATCTATATATTAATTTGAAACTGTTTTTTTTTGTGACAGCTAATTTGAGAGAACGGCTGGGCGTATAAACTCGGTAGAGGTGTCTAAAGAAAGGTCTTGGTCTGTAGATGAGCCATCAAAAGAGAAACGTGGTAAATTCCCTTGGGGCTCTGCCCCAGTGGCCTTTAAATTCCCATCCCATGTTATTCTTATGGGGGGAAAAACTGGTTTTTGTCACAGCTAATATCAGAGAACGGCTGGGCGTAGAAACTTGGTAGGGGTCTTCAAAGAAAGGTATTGGTCTGTAGATAAGCCATCAATAGAGAACCGAGGTAAATTCCCTTGGGGCTCTGCCCCAGTGGCCTTTAAAGTCCCCTCAGCAGATTTGTTTACATTATGACCATGTATAATTTTACACTACTTTTTAATTGAACAGCTGTTAATATTTAAATTGTGATTTAATGAATTTGTTAAAATGAAGTATTTGCAAAGGTTTTTTCTGATTTTAAAATCGATTTTCTTCTGCATCGTGTCATGTTTAGCAATATAATGTAATGTTGTAATGTTATAATGTGTAATCCAAATCAGTGGAAAATCCTAATATCCCGGTAACTCTTAAAAATATTTCTTATGGAGTTAACTTATGTCTATTGTATGGGCTGGTTTCTGCCGTTTTTTACCACTTCTTGGAGATTTTACGTAGGCGTGTTGCACGTAGATGATATTCTTTGGCGCAGTGCATCTGTAGACGATACTTGGGTTGGTGTAATTATTACAATGGAAAAAAACGAAAAATCCTGGACAATTTGATATAGGCCTATTAAAAATAAAACTGAATTAGAAGAAATAGAAATAATGATTTTTTCTTAATTTATAAGGGAGTGTTGCACGACGTCCAAGTGCCACGACGTCCAATAATATTTTTCCAGTGCCACGACGTCCAAAACATCATTTTTGAGTTGTTGCACGACGTCCAAGTGCCACGACGTCCAAAAGTACAGTAACTGCCAAAAATATAGTCTTTCTACAAGCTTTGGACGTCGTGGCACTTGGACGTCGTGAAACAGTGCACTGTAGGATTGTAAAGAAGTATCATTTGCACCACGTCCAAAGCCTCTGCCAGTTGCACGACGTCCAAGTGCCACGACGTCCAATCAATATTTGACTGTTGCACGACGTCCAAGTGCCACGACGTCCAAAGTCCCTGCACACTGTGAACACTGTTTGCCGACCTCAGTGCATACAGTTCGTATTGCAATTATTGAAGGCAACTAGGCCTCGTCAACTGTTTGAAAGTTGTCAACCGCTTCGTCTTTGATTAATGTTTAAATTATTCAATATTCAATGATTCTAATTGAACTAATTATTGTATTAGCTTAAATTTTTATATGTAAAATAAATACTATGTCACCGTAAAATGTAGTGATGCAGTATTTCTGTTGTTATGATTGCATAATTGATTTCTACAAAATAGAGCTATGTCATAGAAACGAAATAAATAAATGACTACACTATTCACTATATTGTATGATTAATACAATAAATTAATCACTAGCCCAAAAGTAAATATGGTAGGTTTAATGTGAGTAGTGGTAGAATTCTGGTGAGTAGTGGTAGAAGTACTGCAGTAGAATAGAATTGTCATACTATATCACTTGGTAGCAAATTTACTCATAAGATAAAATGTATGCACAGTTTTATAACAGCTGTAAGACTTCCCATTTAAGTACCGGTATCATTGAAATTGTATAACTTCCATTGAACAGAAATGAGATAAGTTAGATATTGATACACAGATATATGAATTTTCATACACTTATAATATGACGAATTCAAAAAATGTTTATCCGTCAAATGTGCTAAATATTATGTAAACTATCACTTATCAACTTTTTAAGCTATAATGGTGTTACTACAATGGTTAAAAATGTTTCCTGTGAAACATATATTTTTTAAACTAAAAGAAGGTTTTCTTTTAGTACAAACATTGCTCTATTAGTGCATACGAAAAATAATTTCACTATTTTACGAGATCAATGTTTGACAACAAATGGTTGAAGCAGATATTCAGAGAGTGTCTCCAGCTGATGCAGTAATAACTAGGGTGGTCTGCCGTTACACTTTAGACGCATAAATGAGCGAAGCATTATTTAAAGATTGTCAATGGCTAAAGCAGCTAACAACCTACAATATGTTCCCATTCAACAGATTCACTGTTTGCCCGATATTATTTAAGTTTTAAAGAATGACAAATTTATCTGATAGTTAATACTGTACCTTTGTAGTGAAACTGGCCATCCTGACTATACTTTGTAAATGGGCGTAGCAGGATGTACTCGTGCAATCAACATTTGTTCTACAATCGTCAGGTCAGTTAATTCGTTCGGGACACTTGACTCATCCATATTATTTAACGCCGTGAATTTAGTTGCATTTGAACGACAACGCGAACAAATCGGTGATTGGTTTAAAGCTTTTAGTTGTTGGCGATGACAGTTAGTGCAAGTATAAAATTGTAGTGCATCTAATACATGTTGGAATTGATTAGCTAACTGCCTATCAATCTGGTTCTTCTTGTTCACGACGCCACTATCATACAATATTTGCATTATTGGTGCGACGACCAATATTACGACGTGGTCTTGTCTTTGAGCCATGCTCAAAACAAATATAGCAAAACTGTTACTTCCATTGATAAACTAACTTTAACCTAGGATGAAAGTAAACATTGAAATGTAAACAAAACAGTTACAAACAATTAACATATGTTTATCTTATTTAAATAAAACAAGATAAACCCATATGTCATAAACCCAATATAATTTTTCTTTCAACTTACATTAAAATAACAAGCGAAATTGCGTGACCCGTAAAATAAAATCCAAAAGGAAATTTGCAAATATTTTTTACCAAAACATTGTGCTCAGTATTCTTTAGCTGTTGGCCAAATTTCATATCAATTGGTCAAGCCATTACATTCTGATGCTCTTACAAAGAAGTTACAAAGTGAGGGAAAGTGAGCTACGCTCGTTCCGCTCGCAAAAAAAAAAGAAAAAACTAAGCAAAATCCCTTAGGACTCTGAACCAGAAGCCTTTAAAGATCCCTCCACTGAGTTGTTTACACTTTGGCCATGTGAATAATACTTTTTAACGAAACAGCTGTTAATTTTTAAATTGTATTTCAAACAACACACATTTATTGGGAGTTACTGAATTCTACCATTGACTATTGGATACAGAAGTTGTTGTATGAATAATCAAAGATTCTACCAAATAAGTATTAGCAATGTTATTTTCTGATTTAAAAATTTATTTTCTTCTTTATCATGTCATGTTTTGCAATATAACGTTCAATTACGAATTCAGAGGAAAATCATTTCATCACAGCAATTCTTAAATTATTATTGAACTATCTTATATCTATTCTACGGGTTGGTGTCTGCCTTTTTCACCACTTTTGCCTACATTTTATCATATTATTCTACACATATCAAATATTTATGTAGAAATATCTGCTCTTATCGTGTCTAATAATATCCAAACATAGAAACCTTGCCTAAAATTGTACCCATCTTGACAAATTATTTGCGCCTGCCTATATTACGGACTTTGGCGCACTGAGTAGGTAACATCATTGAAAAATAACACGACATTTTGGCTGTAAAATATGGTACAAAGAGAAAATACTATTTAAGCAGCTACTGTCATGACAGAAAGGTCATAATCCTTTTAAACTAGATTACAAAATCCTTTATAAGATACGTTGATTAACAATATGTAATATGTAAACGTCAATTTATACGTAACTGCCAATCTACGGTATTTTTGCTTTTTGGAAATGTCCCATTGCTATGTCATTTGCATTATTTGTTGCCAATGAAGCCGCAAGACTATATGAACTAGGAGGCCCCTAACAGTTCAAGAATAAAAGTCAACTTAACTTCAAGTATTCCACTACACCTAACATTCCATAGAGAGATTATATTGACAACTTTATGTTATTGATAAGGCTGAGACAACTAACTGACATCCCCCATGTCAAGGAATTCCAGCTTAAACAGTAACCCCAAAATCAATTTCTCAAAACTGTGCTAGAGGGTTCATTCATTGGCACAGAAGTACGATATGAACTGACGCGACGTGACGAAGGAAAAATCAAACTTACACTGTAACGGATATAACTCCATTATGAAGTTAGAATATGTCTTCCCAAAAAATATTTTCTTTTCAAATAAAATCATATTACATTGATGAAATCACGGAAGTGTTTAACTACAAAAGATCCACCGATACGATTTTAATACTATTTAAAGGTTCTTCCAAAGGAAGAGATATACTACCATATAACATACTAATAATAACTCCGATGGCGTACGGTATGGGAAATATTTTATTCATTGAATGATCAACCATATTTGGCAACTAATGCAGTTAATATCATTATTGTTTTTTTTTTTACACTTATTACTCTTTAAACAATGCTAAATGCTCAAAATATGTGTATTTCACCCAATTAATCGCAGTTAGATGAATTAACGTAAGCCTTGAAAGTAACCGTTGATTTCGACGGGTTTCACCTAGTATTAAATAATGCACGAATATTAGAACAGAGAGGGTAAGGATTATAAATTTAAAATAATGATGTTACTAGCCCGAATGTAAACATTATTTTACATTACTTAAATGTAGCTGTCAAACCATATGTTAATGTAATTTCATTAGTATATGATTGTTACTTGTTACTTAGTTATTTCATTTGTTTATGTTTATGATCTACTAGCTGTACCCGCGGGCTTTGCCCCGTTTAACTTCACAAGTGAGCTCGTTCGCATGTCTCAATCACGTCCTGGTTGAAGTACGTTCGCTACGCTCACTCACCTTTAGGTTGGAGCTCGTTCGCTCCGCTCACTTGCCTTCAGGTTAGCTGGTTCGCTGCGCTAACTCGCTTCCAGGTTGAAGTTTGTTTGCTACGCTCACTCACCTTTTGGTTGCAAATTAAATGAATGATTAAATGAATTTATTTATTTCCATTGAGAACTAACTTATTACAGTAGAGTCCCGCAAACTCGGCTCTCGATAACCCGGCAGTCTGGATAACTTGGCCATCACCTGGCTCAGAAAATTAGTGATTTTTTGAGTCAGAGTTAATCATGGACTCAAGCCAGCTCAAGTCAAATTATTCGCAACTGGTACTAAGGATTTGTTGTACTATATCTGATATAGTCTTTTTCTAAGTTCACGTCGCACTCGCAATTAGTTCGCATGTTTTATCTAGGAAAGCAGGTATGCCCTAAGTCATAGCATTTGTAGGTTAAGTATAATAATAACAAACATGCTTATCGTAGGTTTGTAGGCACACTTGTTCAAGAATATGCCATGGTAGGTTTTGTTTATAAATTTTATTTTTTAATTCTTGTCTAATGACGATATTGATTTGTATTTGTGCGAAAATGTTAATTTATTTGTCAAGGGCATGAGCGGCCCTCTAGTCTTTGTATGTTACATGAAGCACAACATGAAAAAGAATAAATTAAAGGAAGGTAAAAAACGGATCAGTCGCTGAAGGTCCACAACACCTTCAGACCTTCGACACACATTTTGCAGTTTGTACTTGATAATGAGGATCCCATGAATCCTGTACAAAATTAAAAAAATGTTTCATTCAAACTACAAGTTTATTACTTTTCCGAGAACCAGCCTTTATCAGGACTTCCGCTCCCACGCTAGTCGGCAACATCAACTGTGCTATTAAAACAATAAATCTTGAGTAAATATACTGTATGTTGAATTTTGAGGTTGTGGTGTTCCTTCGTAAGCACATTCGATTATAATCTAGGAATATGTAAATTTATTGTTATACGTTAACTTTATTGATATTCGATTCGCTACAGTACTATTAAACCTATAACATTTTCAATTCGTGTGCGTTGTATTTTAGAGTTGGGGAAACAAAAGAACCCTGTGTACAACTTATTTATGTGATATTCTCATTGGTTGCAGTTTAATAAGTGGTGTAGCAAAACACAAACACAAAATTTATTGAAATAAAATTAAGTCAATGTTAAGTGAATACTATTAATAAACATATTTGCGACATAAGAACATTTAATTGAAGCCTAAAAAACAGTTCGAAAAAGGCATTCTATTCTTTATACTACTACAAATTAAAATGAGGGTATAAAAAATAGTTTTCAAAGATCATGTTGATCAATGTACATTCATCTAATCTTGAAAAAAATAAGTATTTAAAAGCTTACATAATGAAGTTTATCGGTTGTTAAAAAAAGTCATCATTTTTCAAACCATATAAACCTTATAGTTTTCCAACTGTAGCCTTGTTTATTTTTTCTTTTTATGTTTTTTTTTACTTTATGATGTTTCAATTTATGGTTCAAATATTCATAGTATATATATTTCTGAACAAGAACATACACCCATGTATATATAACTAATAAACGTTCCATAAGCATTTTACACGAGAGAACACTGTTCGGCAAGTAGCCGGTCATCTTGAAGGAGCTTGGACGTCGTGCAACAGCGCTGAGCTATATTGGACGTCGTGCAACAGTCAAATATTTATTGGACGTCGTGGCACTTGGACGTCGTGCAACTGGCAGAGACTTTGGATGTCGTGCACATGTTACTTTTTTACAATTCTATAGTGCGCTGTTTCACGACGTCCAAGTGCCACGACGTCCAAAGCTTGTAGAAAGACTATATTTTTGGCAGTTACTGTACTTTTGGACGTCGTGGCACTTGGACGTCGTGCAACAACTCAAAAATTATGTTTTGGACGTCGTGGCACTGAATAAATATTATTGGACGTCGTGGCACTTGGACGTCGTGCAATGCATCCATTTATAATCGTTATTATAGTGAACCTAATGCGGCTATGGGTGGGAAATATTTGTAGAAAACTCTAAAAAACAAGATCAGCTTTTGAAAAAAGATAAGATATTTACAAACAATTTTGATTATATCTAACTGTTGTGTACATCGTGAGTATTTCCATAATCTTTGAGTCGACTTTTAAAAAGTCATCGGAAATTATGACCTTTATTCGTTTTAAAATAACGACTGTAATGCTTCGCAATTGCTCGAATTCGAGCAACCGGTACACTAGTCTAAAAATTTAATTGGAAACTTTGTCTCCACTAATTTGAGAGAACGACTGGGCGTAGAAACTTGGTAGAGGTGTCCAAAGAAAGGTCTTGGTCTGTAGGTGAATTATCAAAAGAAAAACTAAGTAAATTCAGGGTGTCTACTAGTCGGGAATTCAGGGAAAATCGGGAAAAAGTCGGGGATTTTGAAAGGTCGGGAAAAGTCATGAAAAAGTAATGAATTTCGGCCGAAGGTCGGGAATAATCTAATCTTTCAAAATTAGGGATGAACGGGTCCCAAAAATTTTAAAAAACTTTCTGGATCTTATATTTTTGATTCATACATTATTGAGTCAGTATTCATATACATTATTGAATCGGTATCCATCCATATGTTTTTGAATCAGTATCCATACATTATGGAGTCAATATCCAAATACGTTTTTAGATCAGTATCCATACGTTAATCAGTATCCAAATACATGATTGAATCAGTATCTATATACGGTATTGAATCAGTATCCATATACGTTTTTGAATCAATATCCATACATTATTGAGTCATTATCTATATACGTTTTTGAATCAGCATCCATACGATATTGAATCAGTATCCAAATACGTTATTGAATCAGTATCCATATACGTTATTGAATCTTCATCCAAATACGTTTTTGAATCAGTGTCCATATACGTAGTTGACTGTTACATTGATACTTACTTGACCTACATTGGTTACTTTAGACTATCAAAATATCAAAATATACTATCAGTATCCATATAACTTATTGGCACTATTCAAATTATTGGGGAACATTAATATATATAAGCTATTCACTGAGACATTGCTTAGCCATACAAGTTATTACAATCCAAGTACATGGCATACACTGAGACATTGCTTAGCCATACAAGTTATTACCATCCAAGTACATGGCATACACTGAGACATTGCTTAGCCATACAAGTTATTACCATCCAAGTACATGGCATACACTGAGACATTGCTTAGCAATACAAGTAATTAACATCCAAGTACATGGCATACACTGAGACATTGCTTAGCCATACAAGAAATTATGTATACCTTGTAGGTCTGATTGTTTCCTCTCATTTTATCAATGTAAACCAATTGAAAGATTCAGTATAAATCTTGCGAAGATTTTTGTTTGTTTACACCAAAACACATCTTTATATTTATAAAATCAATAAAATAAAATAGGTAACATGCTGAACAACATGATGCTGCAAGTAAAAATTATGAAATAGGCAAGAAGCTCACTGATATTTCCAGTGTTTCTTCTAACGCATGATTGAAAACAAATATTTCATTCCAATGACAAGTATGAATAGAAAAATACCGTGTTGCTTCGAATCGAGTTACATTAAAATTTGTTGCTGCTTCACACACCCCAACATTTGATATGGGATTTTCTCGGCATGTGATTCGTTTCTACCGTCAGTGAAATCGCTGCGTCGCGAGTGACAACATATGTTGACGAAGGTACCGTGACCGCGAGTCGGAAAAAGGTGTAGTAACATGGAGAATGGACCGAGTTTTTGGTCGGGATTTAAATAAAAATGGTAATGAAAAGTCGGGAAAAAGTCGGGAATTCCATTTGAGAAATCTGGTAGACACCCTGAAATTTCCTTAGGGCTGTGCCCCAGAAGCCTTTAAAGATCCATCCACAGTTTTGTTTACATTTTGGCCATGTGGATAATACTTTATAATGAAACAGCTGTTAATTTTTAAATTGTATTTTAAACAACTCACTTGAGAGTTACTGAATTGTCCAAAAGAAGCATTTGCAATGTTATTTTCTGATTTTAATAGCTATTTACATTACAAGTGTAGTAAGAGCGTTTTTACATCATGCAGGTGAATGTTGTGCAACAAGCGGAAGCGAGTTGCATAATTCACCTAAGAGATGTAAACACGCTCTTGCGCAACGTGTAACGTACAAGATTTTACCTGACCTGACAATATACATGGGTTTACATACAATATTTTTCATTATCCATTTCACTCATCGTCTAACAGTAACGTTCTTTTACAAACAAAAGCTAGGTTAGGAAAATACTTTAAAGCATAACAATAACATTCAAGCGCACAGCTGATTTCTAGCGTTGAACGTCGATGCCTCCATAGAGGTATATTTTTTTAAGTTAAGCACTCAATGTTATTTAAATGGGTTTCATTACATCACTGAGTGAGTTTTTTTTAACTTTACGTCACTCGAGAAGTAAGAAAGTTGTATACATCACGCTTGGGATAGGGAGGTTTAACATGGCAGGTCAGGTAAAATTAATTTTCTTCTGTATTATGTCATGTTTTGCAATATATAACGTTCCATGACGAAATCAGTGGAAAATCCTTTTATCACAGTAACTCTTAACAATTATTTCTTATTGAACTATCTTATATCTATTTTACGGGTTGGTGTCTCGGTGTCTGCCTTTTTCACACCTTTTCCCTATATTTTATCGTATTATTCTAGACAGATCATCATAGTTTCATGAGATTATTGTCATTTATGCTTTCAATCATTGGAAAAATCTTCGATTGTGTAATACAATACAAAATAATACAAGTAAAGAAGGGCACGGTGCCCATTTGAGCCATGTCCATATTTTGTTAAATTAATAGTAGTTTACAGCAACTGGATAAAACATTTTACAATATTTATGTAGAAATTTATGCATGCTTTAGAAAGTCGTTAAGCTGGAAAACTGCAATATACTGCAGCCTTTTCAGAGAGGTTACTTTGATGTATTCATTCAGCTTAGTGAAAGCATAATATAGATATGTATACAAATAAGAACTTGAACTCTTAGAGAGCCTGTGAATGTTATTAGACTAACGAAAAGGGTTGTGCATGTTTACTAGTGCTACTCAGCAACAAAAACCATTTAGTTGATCTCTAAAATATATATTCTTGAAGTGCACTGAGCAGCAGCCTAAAAAATCTATGTAACTTACCCATATAATATAGTTACAAAATGCTCAAACTCGCATTGTGACATTTATAATTCGGCTTATATTTCTCCAACAGAAAATTCATCTGCAGAAGAATTTTATTTTGCTCTTACCGTTTCTAATAACATCCAAACACAGAAACCTTGCCTAAAATGGTACAAATTTTTGACAAATTATTTGCAGTGGCCTATATTACGGACTGTGGCCCACTGGGTTGGTAACATTATTGAAAATAACACGACATTTTGGCTGTAAAAATGGCCCAATAAGTAAATGCTATTTAAGCAGCTACTGTCATGACAGAAAGGTCATATTCCTTTTAAACTAGATCACATCATCCTTTATAAGATACGTTGATTAACAATGCATGTAAACGTCAATATTTACGTTACAGCCAATTTACATTATTTTTTTTCTTTTTGGAAATGCCACATTACTATGTCATTCGCATTATTTGTTGCCATTACTGCACGACTATATAAATGAGGAGGCCCCTAACAGTTCAAGAATAAAAGCCAACTCCACTTCAAGTATATTCCACTAGGCCTACACCTAACATTCCGTAGAGAGATAAGATAATATTGACAACTTTATGTAACTGATAAAACTGAGACAACTAACTGACATCCCCCATGTCAACAAATTCCAGCTTTAATAGTAACTCCACAACCAATTTCTCAAAACTGTGCTAGAGGGTTATTCATTGGCACAGAAGTACGATATGAACTGACGCGACGTGACGAAGGAAAAATCTAACTTACACTGTAACGGATATACCTCCCTTTGAAGTTAGAATGTGTCTTCCCAACAAACAGTTTTTTATTTTTCAAATAAAATCATAGATTAATCTGCATTACACTGATTAAATCACGGAAGTGTTTAACTACAAAAGATCCACCAATACGATTTTAATACTATTTAAAGGTTCTTCCAAAGGAAGAGATACCAGATAGCATACTAACAACTCCGATGACGTAAAGTATGAGAAATATTTTATTCATTGAATGATCAACCATATTTGGTAACTAACGCAATTAATATCATTATTGTTTTTACACTTATTAATCTTTAAACAATGCTAAATGCTCAAAATGTGTATAATTTCACTCAATTTATCGCAGTTAGATGAATTAGCGTAAGCTTTGAAAGTAACCGTCGATTTCGACGGGTTTCACCTAGTTGAGATATAAACAGCTCAGTGATGTTGATGTAGACCATACAACAATAGACTGATACAACGTTGTTTACGTACCGTAAAAGCCGAAATAAAATAAGATTTATTTACAAAACCCATAAATAAATTTGAGAAAGCATTTTGCCATGCCACCTATGGTAATAGCTACTTCCCTATAGGGAAATTCGCTAATAAAACACACACAAAATTAACACATATCCAATCATTGCATGTAATCAGTGACTCATCGGTGGTTGTTAAAGTAAACGTCAACTCCATAGTCTGTCTGCGAGATAATGGGCACTCATACAAAAATTCTTGGTCGTCACTGTATAATTTACATTTATCTTGCGTAATAATAACAAGTTAAGTGTTATTTTGGTTGATCGTGTTTGTGGTTAATTCGCAGCAAGGATAGTTGGGAATCTACTGTAAAATCAACTTTATATTTTGTCAAAATCTACGTTTCCAACAATGTCAGCCTTCAAATACTGACATCAGATGAACACGGTAGATGTTGGAAACGGAGCTTAGCAAGAAAATATGATCTGTGGCCAACCTTTGAGACAGCTGAGTGTGTTACAGGGAGGACTAGGTCCATTGGTGTCCACTCCTGGCTCACCATCACGTCTAATGGCTCCATCTCAGTCACCAGCCCCGCCGTTCCCCATGATGCCACTGGGGGGTCCCGTAGGCTCACAGGTGGGACCCGGACCTTCACTGGTGGGAGTCACCACCATGGCCAGGATAGGTCAGCCTTCCACGGCCACTTCTGCTGCCGCTGTGGACAAGTCACGCCTAGGTTAGTGCAGTACATCAGCTTTAGACAAATAATGCTCGTACATTTTTAAATATTATTTTAACTTAGATAAAAAATAATATAAAACCATTTTGTACCTTTTTATTAGGCCTACCTTTTTAATTCTTTGGTCATGTATGTAAAAGACGACAACAATTGTCAATAATTTGCCTCGATGGTTGTAAAGGATAAGACATGCCCTTATTGGTAAAATTTAAGTTGTTAAACAATTATTGCCTACATTTTCTGATTTATAAGAGAGCTTCACTATGTTCAACTAGTCAAGAAAGTTCTTGGAACGTAACAAGATATGGCAAGTAAAAAAAAAAAAAAAAAATTGATAACTATGATTAAGTTAATTTTAAGCTCCAGTATTAAGGAAAATTAAGAACAAAAGTATTTATGGAAAGGACGTTTTGAACAAAACTTTTTAGAAAATAGGCCTACATATTTATTGTAGGTATAGTTTAAGGTGCAGCTTTCTTGAAAAAAGAGATTTAACATAGGCTTAGTTTGGTGACTGTGATGGTCTTTTTTGTTGGCTTAGTGCCTGGGTATTGTGGGTTTTTAGGTATTTCATTAAGTTAAAAGTGTTTATAGATCCCCCACCTCTAGAGATAAGCCTACATAATATTTTGCATTTCGCAAATCTGTTGTTCGCTTAGTTGTTAAATCTTAGGCACTAATAGAAAAAATATCATTAAAAATTATTGTAAACCAACAGCCTAGTTTATAGATATGTCGTTGTCAATCATACCGGTACGTCTGATTTGTTATCATTTTATTGGGAGGTTCACAACAGTTTATTATATATATATAATATTAACTCAATCATAATCAACAATGTGTTTCACCCAGGGTAATAATCAAATATGTAATACATTTCTTGGATCAGATTAGGACGTCTTTGAGTTTTGTGATGTTTTTTGTTCACTTACTAAGTAAATAGACTCAAGATATATTACAAAAGGATTATTCATGACATGAGTTTAGCCCCTAGGAACAGTGGCGTCACATTTTTTTGCGCCCCGCTCCCATAAACTAGACCCACCAATACATCAAACAAAAAATTTTACAGACTAAAATATCACATTTTTAATTTTATCTTTGTTTGTATTTCAAGCGTTGACCTACATTATAAATATAAACATATATCTTTAAAATTGATGAATGAATAGGTAAAATAAGATATAAACAACGTCAGTATAGTACCAAAATATTGTATTTAAATTAAACTAAATACAATTAATATTAGGGCAAAACTAACTACAACTATTCAGAATGTCTCAAGCTCTTCACTGGAATTTGCTCATTCTTACTCAATTTCGTGAAGCAAATGCTTTTATGACCTCTTTTGAATCAACCACTCTTGCCGCTTCACTCTCTATACTTTAGTATACTTAGACCTTTCAAAATGTCATTTGGTTGCAGACATAAGCAATGTACAAAAGTAAGATAGCAAAATAATAATTAATGACCTTGGTTATAAAACGTTAAATTTGTTACCTCAGTTCAATGAACAGTGAATAATTAATAATAAATATCAATAAGAATGAACTTCAATTTTCAACCCCACTAGTCTCGCGGGCCTCTCTGCTTGACGGTTTCCGCTTGCTGATTCCCGCTCATCGGTTCGCAGGCCCCATCCCGGCTCCCAGACCTCCCCCCCCCTGTATTGGGGGCCCTTCCCTTATGCTACTGTTTAGGGATTAGTGAAGTCCATACAATTTTCACTCAGTATGTAGCCACTAGCCAGTCCTCCATACATGAAAGGAGACTGGTTAACAACTTTAAAAATTAAAATCTTTTGTTAGATTTAAGTTTAAATTAAAAAAAACATAATTTTAAACTTTTGTTCGCTAATTCTAAATTACATTTGTGGCCGACATTTATCTATCTTATTCTATTTTCAGCTGAAACTTCAAACCTGTTCCCGGAAATGTCTGGAAACGTGTCCAAAGAAATAGAAGATGAAGCAAACAGTTATTTTCAGCGTATATACAACCATCCCCCTCATCCAACCCTGAGCATTGATGAGGTTTTAGAAATGCTAAAGAAGTTTCAAGATTCTCCAAACAAAAGAGAAAGGGTATGTCTTACAATATTAGCAGTGTTACTATAGGTTGCCATTTTGTCGATACTGAGAAAGAAAAGTAAACAATTAGAATGACCAAGTTAACATTTTGGTTGGTTACATTTGGAAGTTTTGTCAGAATGTTGTACAAACCAAGATGGAAGTACTTTTAACAAAAAGTATTTCATCGTCGTAATAAATCAAGAGAAAATTGAGTTCAATTTATGTATATGTGTTATTATAATAAGTTTATGCACACTGTTGTATTCCTACAAAAATACTATTATGCCTAAGGCCAATTCACACTAAATAAAGATAGGATATAATATATATGAGGTTACAATACCTTAATCGCCAAGTGATCCATGTAGTCCAAAAATAGGATCACGTACGTTTCGACGTCTATGCGTCATTGTCAAATCTTACAAAAACTGTTTAAAACCTTAATTAAGCCATTGTAACCTCATATATATTATATCACAGTGATTCAGAAAAAACAACATATAACATGAAAAAAAGATAGGATACATTTATTGTAGGTTATTGTAATGGCTGATGGAAATTATGGGATCACACCTGCGTCTCGTAGTTGACTGATTATGCTCTTGTCACCAGGCGTGGGGGTATTGTCTAAGAGTCCAAAGTCCAGGCCTACTTTATTTCCTATGTAGGCCTACAGGACTGACTCGTAGTGTTTTTAACTTTTTTCTGCAGGTTATTATCTTATATATCTTTTAATGTTGGTTTCTGTTTGATTGCAGGAGGTATTCAGCTGTATGCTAAGAAATCTGTTTGAGGAGTACAAATTTTTCCCTCAATATCCTGACAAAGAACTCCATATAACTGCTCAACTGTTTGGAGGCATTATCGAAAGAGGACTTGTCACGTAAGTTATTGCAGTTTTCAGAAATTTTAAATATTTTCTATCAAGTCCTTAAATTATATAATAAACAAGATACAAGGGGTACAACCCATTTTATTCAACCATTTTAACTGAATGAAAAATATATAAACACAAACATAAACATTAAAAAACAATAACATAAACCATGTGTGTTAAGAAATCATATAAGGACCCTGTAGCATTTGTGGCATTCCTTAGTGACATTAGGATGTGATTTATTTTGAAGTGCAAATCTCCTCCATCATTCTCCATTGCTATTAACTATTTCTTTGTCTTTGTTTCTGTGTCCGTTGGTTGCTGGGTGATATGGGGCAGAGAATTGTGTGTGACGCCACAAGCTTGTAGAAATTGGTTGAAGATGGATGATGTGAAGTTAGGGCCATTGTCAGAGACTAATGTGAACGGGTAACAAAAGGTAGAGAAGAGTTTCCTCAGCTTTTGAATGCACCAATTAGATGTTGTGGTTTTGGTTGGTATGACTTCAACCCACTTTGAATAGACATCAACGATAACAAAAAGGTATTGCCCATAAATTGGACCTGCAAAGTCGATGTGTGTTTGTTGCCAAGGTCCTGATGGAACCAGCCAAGGATGGGCATCTACTTTTTCAGGAAGATTCTGCTTCAAACAGCATGGACAACAAGACTGCTAGATCTTCTATGTTACGGTCAATGTGTTTCCAGTAACAAAAACTTCTTGCAAGATTTTTCATTTTCACAACTAAGTGTCCTAAATGAAGTTCATTGAGTACTTTTCCTTGCAGTTTTTTAGGAATTACTACTCTGGAACCACGAAAAATGCAGCCATCATGAAGTTAATACTCATTATTCTTCAAGCCACTATGTTCTAAATCAGTGCCATCTTGAAGTGCTTTCAAAAGAGGTTTTAGGTCATTGTCGTTTGATGTTTCATTTGCAATATTTTCATGTGTTACAGGCATTAATTCAATTTGGTTAATGAAAAAGGCTTCATGTTGATCGATTTGATTTGTCGGTGGATGCTCATTAGGAAAGCGAGACATGTAGTCGTCATTACCATGTGATTTGGTGGTCCTATATTCAATAGTATAATCAAAGCCAGAGAGGAAGTGAGCGTAATTGAAAATACGTGTTGTAACAGTTTGACTAATTTGACCAACTGCCAACAAGTTTGCTCCAGTCTAGCTCAATGGGCGGGGTGCGATGTGTCATAGGCCAGTGAGGTGTTACACTACGATGAATAGTATTTAATTGAAAGGGCGCCACCGTGTGATATGGGCAAATTGTCTGTCGATTGTCACAAGGAACCAATCTCCCAGTAGTGTTGCCTATGGTTGTGGTAAGCAGGGTAAACCTAACACCTGTGATGTCAATTGACCATACTCTACATTGACTTGAATTGCCCTAACCATTTATCTAATCGATAAATACCTAAATTTAATGATCACCAAAATCACTCAAAATACTTAAGAACTATAGTAGCTATAAAGATTTTCTAAAATAATTCAACCAATTAGAAACTAACTGGAATGTCAAATAAAAATCCAAATATGTATGATAAGCTCTATTTATCTCAAGATAAGAATGCCCTGATAACAAATCAAGTTCAACTTATACAGTTTAATGAGCAAATGTAATTTAAATCAACATCAGTTTCAAAAGCAATCTGAGAGCAGTACTTAATAATTAAATTTTCTAATCAATAATCCTTAATCATTAGTCAAGAATCAATAATCAATATTCAGAGATAATCCGAATTATTAATCTGAAATCAATAATCAATAATCGGCACTCAATAATCAATAATAACCAATTTACCATAATCATAAAAATTCAATAATAAAAATCAATATTCAGCAATAATTAATAAGTAACCCTTAATCAATAATCAATAATAATCACTCAAACAGGATCCACCTTAAATCTACAAAATGGTACATAATGACGGTGGCCACCGGAACACCTATAACAGACAACGTACAAAGCACAAAATATTACAATATACAAATAAATCCGTAGGTCCTGGATGTCCCACGACGATATACTAGCCACTGTCCAAGTGTCCGTTGCACAGGAGATAAATAATCGTAAAGTCACTCACCAAATGTAGACTTCATACACAGTGTCCAAAAGACAAAAGATATCCGGCCGGACCGGGTGTCTGAGGCAACGTATTGTCCAACAGTTGAGCGAGTGGTAGGCCGTGAGCGGCAGGTCGGTACGTGAGCGGCAGGTCGGTACGTGAGCGGCTGACACCAAGGCGGCGTCCAGAGATGTCCCAACAGTAGCCTCTCGTAGTTAGTGACAAGTCCGGTAGCAGTGGGTCGGTATAAAAAACCCTGTGTGTACACAGTAAATTAATAGTACGTGCCTTAGTAACACTATTTTATCTGAGGAAAATTCCTAACACCCAAAATTTATGTACAGTGAGAACTTTAGTTAACTGTGACAAATAATCATCTTTCTAGCAAATGCTTAGAACAAATTGGCAAAATTATCTTTTAAAATCTCAAAGGTAAACACATTATTTAAACTGCAGATATTTACATTTTTAAACAGAATAGGCTACATAAACTCATGGACAGATTTTTAACTATACAAACATTTGACAATAAAATAATGGCTACTAAAATGCAAGTGTTTTTATGAACATTAAAATGGCAAAATAATTAGATACTAAATGAATGATTTTGTTTTCAAATACAGGTATGTTAAACGATTTTTCCTGAAAATAACAATTTACAAGCACACAAATACAGTACAACATTTAAACCTTTAAAACATATTTGAAACATTTTAAACTCAGAAATTACTAGTTTAAGATTACAAACATTTTATTTGGCAACGTCTAGTACTTCATGAATGTAACAAATTTTCCACAAAACCAGTCAAACGACTTTTCAATCTAACTAGGTCAAATCTAGGGCTCTGAACTTCAAGTTTAACCTCATAAAGCAAAGAATTATTTAATGGTTCTGGCCTTTAACTGAATATAACACACAATTGATTGGTAGTCAAAAACATTAGCCTAATTATATTTACCTAAACGTTTGGTGAATTTCCTTATAACTAATAAACAATTTTTAACTTTCACTTTAAGAACAAATACTCAACACAATATTCATGAAACCAGTTTGCATAGACATGAAATGAATATTTTGCACATTATATGAATATTTTACATTCGAAGATCCATGACATTAAACTCAAATTTAGGCTACACAGAACAATGAAATTTACAGTTAAACAATATTCTACAATAACATTTATAAATAAACTACGGAATTTATTACGTTTATCCTACAAAATTTGATCCCTAACATGTGAAAACGTACGGCCAATCGACATTGATTTATTAAAATCCTAACTAGTTAATTGGAAAGTTTGATTTAGTGAAAAGACTTTTGTCCAACAAAACAGCTAATCAATTTTTCTCCCTGCTTACCTCAGAATATTCCAAAATGGTAATACAAGAAAATCCACTGGCGTCGGTGCTCTGAGGGTCCTTGACGATGTTGGCTCTGCTTCTACTCAACTAACCTCTTCGTCGTTAACGAGCGTTCACATGTGCTCCTCTACTCCAGTACAGACATGATTTCAATCAGCTGTTTGGCAAATGACCGATCGATAGCGCTGTCCACGCTGAGTCCAATACGTTTGTGGACTTTATTTAGTGCCTTCAGGGCAGAGTTGGCAATTTTCTGCCAGTTCTGTTTTTATGATCATCCAAACATTGAAGGCGCGCGTCACTTCAATTATATGGTCATTAGTGAGGTGATCAGTCTCACTGGGATTTGGGTTCAAAACAAGAAACTAACGTTACAGTGTGGCAGTCAAAGTAGGTAAGGTTCTGTATGGGTCAAAAATTTAAACAAGTGGCTTATGATCTGTTACAAGGATAAACTTTCTGCCATAACAATAATTTGATGGTGAAATACTGATAGAACTTCTTCAATCCCCAGTAAATCGCCAGTGCCTCTTTGTCTATCTGACTGTACTTTTTCTCACTTGCAGTGAGAGATCGAGAAGCGAATGAAATTGGCCGTTCAGTACCATCTTTGTAGCGGTGAGAAAGAACAATTCCTAATCCGACTGGAGAAGCGTCCGTGGCTAGCACTAAGGTTTCATTTTGATCAAAATGAGCAAGTACCCGGTCTTGAGCTATCTCAGCCTTAACTTTTTCAACGCATTTATCACATTATCTGGTCTAAACGAACTTAGTGTGGGCCTTAAATAGGTTGTGTTCAATCAAGTTGGGGATAAATTTCTGGTAGCAATTAGTCAAGCCCAGGAATGTTCGTAGCTCTGACACATTTGACGGTTTTGGCAATTTTAGAATTGTTTCCACTTTGTCCTTGTTCTTGTGTAGACCATTTTGATCTATAGTTCTATAGTAGTATGTTCTATAGTTCTATGTTGATCTATAGTATGTATCTATAGTATGTCTATGGTAATCGATTTGTGTTTGAAAAAACTTACATTCATCTTTATTTAGTTTGAGGTTGTGTCTCCTGATTACTTTCAAAACACTTTCTAGCCTTGTTAGGGTCTCAGACTCAGTTGAACCTTGAATAATAATATAGTCAAAAAAACACTGAACGCCATCAATTCTAGAAAGTATTTTGTCCATAAACCCTTGCCATAGAGCCGGAGCAGTCTTAATTCCGAACATGAGTCGATTTACCTTATACTGTCCTTTATGTGTACTGATAATTTGAAGTAACGCACTTTCTTGGTCCATTGCCATATGTGTAAATAAGCGTTTCTGATGTCTAGTGTACAAAAGTACTTACCACCGCTCATTTTTGCAAAAATGTCCTAAATACGTGGAATAGGGTATTTGATGTCCTTAATTTGTTTATTTAAGTCACTTTGAAATCTGCACAGATTCTGACCTTGCCGCTGGGTTTCACGACTGGAAAGATTGGAGTTCCCCAATCACTTTGTTCGACCTTCGAGATGATTCCTATTTTTTCCAATCTGTCCAGTTCTTTTTCAACTTTAGGTCTTAAAGCATATGGCACTAAACGAGGTTTCATGTAAACCGGTTTGGCATCCTCAAGTAGTTTTATATGAACCTCGGGAATAACACCAATATTTTGATCAAATACATCCTTGTAATTCTCAATCAGTCTATCGATATCTGTATGCGTATGCATGTGAGAACTTGTAATACTCCTAAGGTCAGCCCAATCTAGTTAGGTAGGGCATTAAGTAGGGTGAATGTCTCTTTAGTTTCATCTGATATGTGTTTCAGGTGCATAAATACTTATAGTCTTTTTGTAAAATTGTCAAAAGATTCATCTTCACTGAAAGGTAGTCTACAAATGAAATATGGGAAGTTGAAGCTGTATTGCCAGTAGAGTTGCTTGCATTAACATTGATTTCTTGAGTTGTATTCGAAAGTGAAATAGGTTTCAACTGCCTCAACATAATCTTCAACTTAATGAATTCTTCTTCAATGTCCATCTTTTAATTTGCTTCTTCATCCAGTTCTGTGTCGTTTATTATTAGTTCTATTTTCTCTTGTACTTCAAGAAATTTAGTCCATGTTGAGTCCAGAAGTTCTAGACATTCGTCAACTTGCCTAGGATCAATTTTGTGATTGTTCAGCTTGTTTGTTAATTTAGTCAATTGTGCCTTGATTGATGTTCTAATCCTTTTGTAACTTGTAATGTCAGTTGACTCCATTTTGGTTTTCCTCGTCGCCAGTTATCAAGTCCTTAAATTATATAATAAACAAGATACAAGAGAATGCACAACCCATTTTATTCAACCATTTTAACTGAATGAAAAATATATAATCACAAACATAAACATTAAAAAACAATAACATAAACCATGTGTGTTAAGAAATCATATGTTGATGATAACTCTTATTATTTTCTATTCGCAAAAAATTTGACCAATATTTGCTATTGATTTTGGTTAATACAGTACGATCTTGTGAAGTCGGCTCACTTCAAGATACTCGGATAACCCGCACCAGTTTTCAATGTATAATATAAATTAATATTGAATGCAATTTTGTGAAGCTACTGCCGTGGATAAAACATACTCCCTAAATAGATTTGTCTTCCTTATGGAATAGCTGAAGAAAATGTTATTGTTAGTGCTGTATGTCACACTATCAAAGTCAAAGTCAAATAAATCTTTATTCAGACATACAACAATGTGTACATGAATGCGTCTTAATCTTAAACTATAACTAATACTAAAAACCATTTTCCTGATCCATTTTATCTTTTTTTTTTTACATATTTACATGTTTATTTACATATTTGAACATAGTGCAGTAAATTCTTCAAAATTATAAAACTCTCCACTAATTAGAAAATTCTTAAGCTTTTTTTTTGAACTTATTTCCGTTTTCCTCATTTCTGATGCTACAAGGGAGGGAATGAAAAAATGTAACCCCAATATAATCAGGGCTTTCTTTACATTTTTCTTTTTTATGCTTTTTAATTATAAAATTTTGTTTGTGTCTAGTATTGTAAGTATGTACATCTTGCTGTCTTTGCAGTTGCGACTCCCGGCTTTTAACATATAATATAGTCTTATATATGTAGAGGCTGTAAACTGTAAAGAATTCTAATTCTTTGAAACGATTTTTACATGATTCATTTTCATTTAAATTAAGGATGCACCTTATGGCCTCTTTTTGTAAATGTAAAATTTCATTTAAGTTAGATTTATTTGTTCCACCATAAATTTCAATGCCATAAGCAATATGGGAGTGTATATTTGAATAATAAACCACACGCAAAATTTCTTTACTGCAAAGGGGATATAGTCGTCTTAAAGTAAAAATACCGGAGCTAATTTTATTACATATTTTATTGACATGTGAGGTCCACTTTAGTGTGCTGTCCAAGGTTAGACCTAAAAATTTGGTTTCACATGCAAAATTTTCAAATATCTTTTCGCCAGACTTTTTACACTCAAATTTGATAAAGGTTGTTTTGTTTTCATTAAGTAAAAGGTTTTTTTCATTTAAGTAATCTCCAATTATTTTGAGCGAATCTTTCATTTTTATTTCAAGAAGTTCAATATTCTTTTCATGTATAGACATACTTATGTCATCTGCATACAAGCAGAGGGCATTGTTTTCTACCCGTTCAGATAAATGTTTTGGCATCCCTCCCAAGTAGCACAGGAACAGGAATGGACCCAACACAGATCCCTGAGGAACAGAATATTTAACTTCCCTAACATTAGATCTAACATTGTACATCTTATTTCCATCTAAATACCCAATGTTAACAAACTGTTGGCGGCCCTCTAAATAAGATTTTATCCAGTCCAGTTCTTTACCACTAATTCCATATGCTCTGAGTTTTTGCAGTAACTTTAAATGATTCACGCTATCAAAAGCCTTAGACATATAAAGGCGCCAACAACATAATTGTCCTCATCCAACTTATGTAATACATTTTCAATATAAGAAATTAGAGCTGTAGTAGTGGATTTATTTTTTCTATATCCATGCTGTTCTTGATCTAATAAGTGGTTATTTTCAAAATAATCTACTAGTTGAAAAAGTAAACTTTTTTCAAATAGCTTTGATAGAGCAGGTTGAATTGCCAATGGTCTATAGTTTTGCGGATCTTTTTTATCACCTTTTTTATATACTGGAATTATTTTTGATATTTTTAGTTGAGCGGGAAAAACACCTGTTATTAGTGATGTATTAATCACATGTAAAAGTGGCTTTAACAAAACAGATTTTGATTCTTTAATAATTTTGATTGGAATTTCATCATAACCGGATGACCATTTAGGTTTTATTGAATCAATTATGGATGTCAAAATTGATTCATCGATGGTTTGACACCTAAATTTTATGTTTAAAATACTTTGATCAGAATGTTGTTGGGTTTTCTTTAATTTCGGTAAAACATTTTTGTCAACCATCTCAGCAAAATTATCATTTAAGATGTTTGCGACAGCATATGGTTCTTCTATTTTTTTGCCGTTATGTTTGAGTGAAATATTACTATGACATCTTTCTTTTTTACTTTTTGTTTCAGTGTTCACAATTTTCCAAACAGTTTTGTTAACATTGGTAGAATTTCTAATTTTATTGTCAAAATGGGTTTTTTTCTTAAGTTCTATCATATTTTTGTATCTCTTCTTGTGTTCCTTAATATAATTCTTCAATGCTATGTTACTTCTATCATCTCTATATAAGTCATGTTCTGCAATTATTTCATGACGCTCATTGATAATTTCATCATCAATCCATCCATTATTTACGTTACTGGAAACTATTTTTCTTTTAGGGAAATGTAAATTGAAGTAATATTTTAAAATGTTATAGAAATAAAGTAAATTTGTCTTCCACATTACAGTTATAAAGTTTTGTCCAATCCTCTTTGGAAAGGTCATAAATGAAAAGGTTAATGCTCTCTTGTTTATACCTCCTTTCATACTTATGTATTTTAAGATTTAAACTGTTTTTTGTACTTTTTGAACTGAGGATTTTAAAAAGTTGTCCATCTTGATCTGACAATGCTGTAATTAAACATTCTACTTCAAACAAATTGTTATCTAAATTAGTAATAAAATTATCAATGGCAGATAAACTCTTTTCAGCAACTCTAGTTGGAATTTTAATTGTATATTTAAAACCATGCATCTGCAAAACATTAACAAACTTCTTTTTCTTATTGTCTTCCCTCAAAACATTGATATTAAAATCGCCCCCCATTAAAATTTTTTTGTCAGTTTTACTTAAAATTTTCAAAAGTTCACTTAGTTTTTCCAAATATATATCAACGTCTTGTGATGGTGTTCTATATACCCCAGCCACTAAAAATTTTTCTTTGCCTACTTTAATTTCTGTTACACAAGATTCAAAGATTTTATCTTGATTAAGCGCCTGTAATGAACTTAGCATTATATTTTTGAATTCAATTTTTTCTGACACCAAAATTAATACCCCCCCTCCCGCGAAATCTGTTCTAGTGTACCAGGTTGAAACTTGATACCCTGGTATTTTGAGTTTTGTTATTTCATGTTGGTTTAATTTATGTTCAGTCAAAATTATAATATGTGGCTTTAATTCTTTAATATGTGGCTTTAACTATAGAGGCCGTGTTTTGTTTACAATTTTTTTTGTTATTTCAGTCATTTAAAACCACATTTAACCAAAAGAACTATCTAATAATAAACAATAACCGGTCCCCTTGTTAAATAATTAAACAGTTAAGCACCAATAAAGAAAATAACCATAAAATAATGGAAACAAAATTCCGTCTACACTAGAGATCAGTGTCGACGTACATGAATTAGACGCGAAAAACTAGCTTCAAAATTTACAATGGGATGAAAAGTCTGTGTTGCTTAGTTTAAGCTATTACTTTTTATACAAGCAAAAAATCAAGCAGGATTGTTTTTCTGCCATTTTCATGCAATTCTGTTTATTTTCTGTATTTATATCTGGTTTGTGACTGTCGCACAATGCACACCTTAGATGAGTTGTTATTGTTTTTTTACCTTAACCCTCCCAGTGTTACTTGACGAAAATTCGACAAGCAGCACACTTTGTGTAGTGTTACTTGTCGATTTTTCGACATGCAGACATCGTTTACGGCGAAGGCTCTATGACTGACTGAATCGGATTGAACTGGATCGAGTTAGGTATCGTTCTTTCCGTAATATTCTAAGCTTTCTCAAGAGGTCTGTCTCTAAGCGCTATTCATTTTAGTTCCGAAAATATTGTAGCAGACAGCTGACGTGCGTGTATTTGTAAACAGCTAGGTTCCCCCGGACCGATGACTGATGTGTTTTATTACGTTTATCATTGTTTTAGTGTTAAAAATCAAAAGTAGTGATATACGTGGTGCATTATAAGAAGATTTAAGTGGTTTTGAAGTGCTGGTTGATGATCCTGAAGAAGTAGGTAGTGATATTGATGTAAATTATCAGCCAGATTCCTAGCTATGGTTAGCTATGCATTCTTAGCTAAACGCTATGTACTGAAATCAGTTTTATGCCCATAACTTATTTATTTGCAAATATACTTCCTTATATTATTATATAGTTGTAATCCTCATAAAATTTAGAACAAAGTGGCTATTTTCTAATATTTATAGGCCTATAATTTATACAATTTCATTGAGCGCGAACTTATTTTTTTTTTGAAAATTTTCGAAATTATATTTTTTTTACCTAAAAATTTTTTTTTTGAAAAAATGTTCCTTATGTTTTATATATAATATTGAAGCCCATGATTTTCCAAACAAAATGGTATATAGAACATTAGAATTAACATTGTTTTAAGCTTCTCAGATCCGTTTTAATAAAACCTTGCAAATGCGCCAAAAATAGGTGGACATTAAGGCCTAAACTATGGACACTTGGAGGGTTAAACCTTAAACTGACATTTCGGCTTCATTGCAGATTGCTATCTTAAAAGCAGTAATATGATTTGGTTTAACTGTAACTCCCAAAGATCGAGACATTGTGAAAGCAAATTTGCAAAAACCAAATACTATGTATGCATAACCATTGACTATACACAGAATATATAGTCAATGGCATAACCCAGTTAGGACATACCAACACTTACAAAGGCATTAATATTTTTATTTTTAGATTAAGTATGTGTTTGGCTTATTTGTATTTGTTGGTAATAAAGTTGATTTTGAATGATTTATTTGTTTTATATCTTTTGGTAAGATGGTGTTTAATTCCAGGAATTATGTTGCTCTTGGACTGGCCTTAAGATTTGTTTTGGAAGCGCTTCGCAAACCCCACGGAAGCAAGATGTATTATTTTGGAATTGCTGCTCTAGATCGCTTCAAAAGCCGACTGCGGGAGTACCAAAAGTACTGTGAGCATGTGTCAAACATTCCTCACTTCAGGGAGTTTCCGCCACATCTTGTGGAGGTGAATGGAAAGATTGTCTTTGGTAGTTTATATTTGTGTGTTACTGTTTTACAACCTAGACCATTACTACAAAATTATAAACCATCTACTGTTATAGTAATTTGTGAATGTAAAACAGACTACAGGGTGTTTTTAGTACCATGAGACACTTTTTAACGAAAAAACAAGCTCATATGTTGGTATCCTTGTTTTCATTACTTCATTGCTGATCACCTGATATGCACTGTTGCATAGTTATCAATGAAGGCTAGTGTTTTGGGAATTTATTGTAGAAGAATACTTTGTTAAAAGTAAATCATTAAATTTTGCCAAGAATGGTTTCAAATTAAGTTTCCATATTTGATTCCATCCAGTACCTACCCAATAAATCTATTATTTATTGACTTGTCAAAGATTTAAGGAAACCGGAGTTGAGTTTGCAAAAACACCCTGTTGAGTCTTATTTACAATAAATGCTCCATTAGAAAACACGGATACCAAATTATAAGGTAGTTTTATCCTTAAACAGTGTATCTCAATACTTGTAATTAGGGCTTTATTAAAAAAAAATACACCCTGTATAAGATTCTAACCTACTATCATTTGAGATGTGGCCCAAAAGAAAAAGAATTAGGCTATTTAACACTTTTGGAAATCAATGAAGTTTGGTATATTTTTACAATGTTACCCTACTCATCAAAATTCTGATTATGCAAGTCAGTTTTTTTTTTCAAGAAGCACCAAAACTTATGTAGCCTATGTTCTTATTTTAACATATGAAATTACAAAGAGAATTTGTTTTATTCTACACACAAACATGCTGCATCTTCATTACAATGAATGAACATATATTATGGTGTCATAAAATTTGGAAATACCTTTTACCATTGATAGAAATAGACATTCCATCCCCTTGTTAAAGTTGTCTCCAGTTTTTTTTTTTTTATAAAAATGGGTATATTGAGCCAGCGGTATATTGTGATAATGTAAGTTACTAATTTCTGTTGAATACAACTTTTTAACCTAGTAAAACTGATATGATGATTTTTTGTAAGCTATTCTAGTAAGCTATCTTTTTTGTCATATTAACAATCTCAATTAAAAAAAAATTAGAAAACATTTAAGGCACTAGGTGGCTCATTAAAATATGTTTTTTTTTTATTGCGACAGCTGGTCCATATAGATGGAATGTCTACTTCAGTATCCATAAGTCAATGGTAATACACGCAAGATATTCTGGAATATATTCAAAGTTAAATATTTTAATTTTTTGTGTTTTGAAATCAGGTTTGATCTCGATTGATTTTATAATTAGAATTCTGCTGTATCAAATTGTTCTATTAAGTATTCTAAATACAAATACCCCCGCCGCAGCAAACCTGCAGACTAAGCGAATTTCAATTTGTCTGATTACATTTTTACTAAAATATTTCCATATTTTATTTTATTTTATTCTAGATAATCTATATTTATAAATAAAGACATATTTTATTCCCTATTTAAATAACATTAGATTTAACGAGTGCTTAGGTTTGCTGCTACGGGAAAGGTAAAAAGTGTTTTTTGACCATACTTCAATAGTATATGATGAAATAAATAAATTTGCCAAATTTTATCAATATAATATCCATAAACAAGTAAACTACAACAATTTTCATTTTCTCCATAAGAATAACATGGAAATTTTAAATTACACTATTTTTAAATTATTTCTTTTTTTAAGCTCTACTAAAGGGTTTGAAAAGAAATTGCAAAATTTCTTGTTTTTAGGGTCAAAAATGGGATAAGCCCATTTTTACCCCATAAAACCCCCCGTAAACCCCGGTTTCCATGGTCCAATTATGCTGGATCGCAAACTCGTTTGAATAAACGTATGTTTACACGTTTGTAGCAAATTTCATCAAAATCGGATCATTTTTGCTCGAGTTATCGCGCTAACGGACACATATATATATATGAATTTGAACGGATGGTGTTTTTGGCCTCTTGGGCCTCAAAATGAAAAATTAAATCGGTCCCGGGTCCAGGTCTTAAAACCATGAGTACTACGGTAATAGCTACTTCCCTATAGGGAAATTCGCTAAAAGGCATCATTGTATAGCGGAGTTTGACGTTTATTGTTTTTGCATGTGTTTTAACTGAGTTGTGTGTGGTGGCAGTATGTTGACTACGGGTTGCAAGGTCAGGAGCCACCCACCAGGCCGCAAGGTCCAGTGTTGCCAGCCTCACTAGCTGCTATGTTGACAGCTGTTACTACTGCATACAAGACTATCACTGCCACCACAGTCACCAGCACAACCACCATCACTGCTGCTAAGGTGGCCACTACGTCAGTTGTACACTCCTCCAGGGTACGTCAACATAGTATATATAGAAAGTATAGTTTTGGTTAAAAGTTCATAGTTTTGAGTGAAAATATCTGATTAAGGTCCCCCTGAGCTCAAAAAGTGGTTTTTGAAGTCATGTCCTATGTACATGTGGATCTGTAGAGAGCTACATACTACAACTGTGGTTTTGATTGAATTAGTATGTTTAAGTCCTTTTAATCGTGAGCACAACCCCTAACGCTTCAAAATAATTATAATTCAAGAACAATTGCAATTTTTACAGACTGAGACTACACCTATAATCCTATTTTCATGAAATTCATTAAGTTGGTACTTATCCAAACTAATGGGAGGAGCTATGTCACTCACTTGACTAAAAGAATAAGAAGATATAAAAGTAACTTGAAATTCACTTACCTTTTGTAAGAGTTCACAAAAGTCACTGATATAAATTTAAAGACATTCTAAGTTCAACGGTTAATAACGGTTATTTTATTTTATTGACCAAAACTAGAAGCAACAACTGGAAAGTAATATAGTTTTTTTTTTTTTATAAATTGTGTATTTGGTTTTAAAATAGTGTACTTTGTTTGGTAATTAACTTTTGGAATATTACATTGAAGGAACTTTCTCTACTTCAACAGGTTAACTATGAATGTATGAGTTCAGCTTATAATTACCAAATTTAACAGATTATTATTGAAGAGAACTGGTTGTCATCCTGTTTAGAGCTGTCACAGAGTGAAATGAACCAATTTTGTATTTACTTAAAGTTAATACATCCAGCTATAGTAAATATAAAATGTAAAATTGAGAAACAATTACTTGATTGATACCATTGCTACAATTACTATCATTTATCAATTGGAACGACACCTGGAAATATGAGTGAAAATTGATCTGTGTAACTTAACTTTGTTACTAAGATCAGCTGTTTCATCTGCCAGAATCATTTATTTGAAGCCCAATGATGAGGGACAGTTGGTTTAATTTTAGAACCATCAAAAAGCTACTGACTTTTTTCATGATCGATCCAGCAACCTTTTGATTGTTAAGGGAGCACTACTCAGATAACCACTCAGCTACCCAGCCAGTTTTATGGAATACCAAAAAAAGGTACAACCATATGTCTATCCTGTTGCACATTGTCTTGGATATGCTTTGTAGAAGTATACTAGATTTTTTATTTAAAATCTATTTTTACAGCCATCAATAGCCAATGCTACCAACATCGATACCTTACTTGTTGCTACTGAGAAGGATGAGAAAATCATTTCACCACCAGAAGCAATGCAAGATAAAGTCGCTTTCATATTTAACAACCTTAGTCAACTTAACTTGCAAACAAAGGTAAGATAATGTAAAATAGAGTTCTACCCAATTTTTTGGTGCCATGTAATTCTAATTCCAGAAAATAAGAGATAAAACAGTGGCGGAATTATAATGATCTCTGAAAACAAACACAATAAATGTCTGTAAGTGGCTTGATTTTTGATCCTAGCCAAGCCTGTCCTAATAAATCGAATGATCAACAACATTATCATGAAGATCTATCGGAGCCAAGCTCTCATTTTGACAATATTGTTCCGGTTGCAGAAAGCAGCTGCAGAGATTGATAAATGCTATTACATTCAATTATGACAAATTTATTATGTTCAAAACCCAATTTCAGCTTTTCACATGATGCCACATTTCGAGAGTGATCACAAAATGGCTGGAGGTCAGGTTATCAAGAATGCTGGAGTTAATCATAACAGCAATAATGTGATTGTGAAATATTATCTCAATATTGTAGCAATTGTAGTTCGCACAAGATCCAGTCATTACTGCTAAAAGCATAACTCAGAAAGACTCTGCTTCAAAACACAATTTCGGAACAGTATCTTTCCGAGTGATGCCTTTCTGAGCAGGTCCTGACCGGTCACATTATTTTGTAGCATTCTTATTGGAGCAGTGCCTTTTGGAGCCATGCCTTTTGCAGCGATACCACACACTGGTTTGCTCAAGGTCATTTAGATTAGATGATGTCATGATATGCAGTTAAAAGTATAAATTATCATAGTGCTAAACTTGTTTATGAAAGATAATCTATTAACTCTTTATATTTTTTACATTTTTACTATTAGTCGAAGCTGAAACTTTTGACTTTTGGTTTGACAGTGTGATGAATTGAGGGAGATAGTGACGGAGGAGTATTGGCCATGGATATCCCAGTACTTGGTGATGAAGAGAGCCAGCATTGAGCTCAACTTTCACGGTCTTTACTCAAACTTCCTTGACGTTCTCAAAATACAACCTGTCAACGACATGGTGCTAAAGGAAACTTACCGTAACATCAGGGTATGTATTGCTGTGTATCCACCATCTAAATGCCTATCCCATTGACGACAGATGATGGTACTAAACTCTTTCTGATTTATATAAATAATATAAAAAAAAACATAATAATTTTATCAATTGAAAAATGTTTAAATATAAAATGGCAGTATGTATATTGTGTAATTGAAGTTGATTATATTGTCTAGAGTGATAGGGCTTGATACCTTGAAAAATCCAGGTCTCAGTGTCAGGTACTGCGTTATGGGGTTCCCCAGGGACAGGCCCTCTGCTCTTTCTTTGCTACATAAGAGGCATGCCAGAGATGATCCCTGGGCCCGATGCATCAATGTGTCTGTAGTCTGATGACTGTAATATTCTGTTTTCAGGAAAGTCACATGATTATGTTGAAAAATCTTTAAATAAAACAGTTCAGTTTATCCATGAGTTCCTTGATAAAAAAAATCTATTAGTAAATAAAAAGAAAACAAACCTAATATCATTTTCAACCAAACAATCAAAAGTCAAATTCGAGCCAAATATTTTCTTAAAATCAGATAGAATAGATCAAGTGGGCCTAACTAAATTTCTTGGTTTAATTATTGATGAAAATCTCTCATGGGATGATCACATCAACCACCTCGTAAAAAAATTATCTTCTGGTATCTATGCTCTGAGACAGATGTCCACAGAGTGTCTAGTAGTGGGGAAAGTCGGGAATTAGTATTGAATTTAAAAATGGTCTTGAAAAGTCGGGATTTAGTCTTAAATTTGATTTCAAAGTCTGGAATTTTCATGATTTTGCCGCGATCGTCGTCTTGCGTTTACGAAACCGCGAAAGCCAATGATGATGATGTCTAATTGGCCTCGGGAAATGTTCACGATTTTGCCGCAATAGTGGACGACGACGATGACGTTTCCAAAACCACGAGAGACGACGATGACGTTTCTGTGACAGCGGGAGACGACGATGACGTTTCCGTGACCGCATGAGATGACGATGACGTTTCCGTGACCGCGGGAGACAACAATGATATTTGCTCGGCCGCGGGAAATGTTCATGATTTTGTCGCGATCGCGGACGACGACGATGACGTTTCCGTGACCGCGGGAGACGACGATGATGTCTACACGGCCGTGGGAAATGTTCATGATGTTGTTGTGATTGCGGACGTCGACGATAACGTTTCCGTGACCGTGGGAGATGACGATGACGTTTCCGTGACCGCGGGAGACGACGATGATGTCTACACGGCCGCAGGAAATGTTCATGATTTTGTCGCGATCGCGGACGACGACGATGACTAAATATGCTGGTTCAAAATTGTATAACAAAATTCCAAAAAGCATAACAGATGAGGTGTCAACCAAAAAATTCAAAATTAAATTGAAGCAGTACCTCATCAGCAAAGCTATATATTCTATCGATGAGTTGTAGGAGGTAATGTCAATTTTTGCATATATTGTTAATTCTAAGAAACCTTTGTTTTTCATTTTTCAATACCTGTATATTTGACACATACCTGTATATTTATGTATGTATTGTATACTACTAACAAATAAAGATGATTTGAATTTGGCGTTTCCGTGACCGCGGGAGATGACGATGGCGTTTCCGTGACCGCGGGAGACGACGATGATGTCTACACGTCCGCGGGAAATGTTCATGATTTTGCCGTGATCGCGGACGACGACGATAACGTTTCCGTGACCGCGGGAGATGACGGTGATGTCTAAACAGCCGCGGGAAATGTTCATGATTTTGTCGCGATCGCGGACGACGACAATGACGTTTCTGTGACCGCGGGAGACGACGATGATGTCACTGATGTCTACAAGGCCGGGGGAAATGTTCATGATTTTGCCGTGATCGCGGACGACGACGATCACGTTTCTGTAACCGCTGCAGTCAATGATGATGTCTAAACGTACGGTACGCGGAAGATTTCATGATAAAATACCCCCGCTGCAGCAAACCTGCAGACTAAGCGAATTTCCATTTGACTGATTGGATTTACACTGAAATGTCTACTTAAAAATATAACATTTATTCTTGATTTAAATAGAATTAGTTTAACAAGTACTTAGATTTGCTGCATCAGGGAGGGTAAAACTGTTTTTTTTTTGTAAAATGTGAATAGTTAGTAAGAAATAAAAACATTTTCCAAATTTGATCAAAATATGTTCACAAACAAGCAAACTACAACAGTATACTTATTCTCCATAAGAATAACATGGGAATTTTAAATTTACAATTTTTTTGAATTTTCTCCGTAACCATTAGGCGCATAGTAACGCTTCAATATACTAAATTATTTGTTTTTTTAAGCTCTACAAAATGGTTTGGAAAGAAATTGCTAAATCTTATGTTTTTTGGGTCAAAAATGGGAAAAACCTATTTTTACCCCCATAAAACCCCCCGTAAACCCCCGTTCCCATGGTCCGATCATGCTGGATCGCGAACTCGTTCGAATAAACGTACTTTTACACGTTTGTACCAAATTTCATCAAAATCGGATCATTTTTGCTCGAGTTATCGTGCTGACGGACACATATATATATATATATAAATATATAAATATATATATATATATATATATGAATTTGAACGGATGGTGTTTTTGGCCTCTAGGGACCTCAAATCGAAAAAAAAAATCGGTCCCGCGTCCAGGTCTTACCATGAGTACTACGGTAATAGCTTATGGGAAATTCGCTAAAAAAACCAAATTTGCTAGTTAGAATTTTTTATTGCTGCATTATTTCTTTACGTGAAAACACCACATTATTATAATCTTACTTTATGACAAAGACAGGTTTTGGTGTAGTATTATTTAGAAAATTTGGTTAAGCTATAAAATTTGGTATCGGTATCAAGAATCGAGAATCGATACATTTTGGTATCAACACCCAATAATTGTTGACAAAACTAGTCTTGAAAAATCTGGAATTAGTCTTGAAAAGTCTGGAATTAGTCATGAATTTTATAATGGAAATAAACTAGACACCCTGTGTCCAGAATCTGTGATTTGGAAACTTTAAAAATTATTTATTATTCATTAGTTCAATCCCACTTTTCATATGGAATCACAGTCTATGGTGGAACAACAAAATCAAATCTTGATAAAGTACTTAAACAGCAAAAAAGAGCAATTCGCACTATTATGAAATTACATCTCAGTAAAGAATCTTTTTCATAAATTGGACATTTTAACTGTGTATAATTTATATATTCTTGAAACCATTATCTTTTTCAGTATGATAAATATTTTTGGGCATCACTCACCTTATTGAAATCAGGAGAACGCAGTCCTTGTCATATCACAATCACACACAGTTCATTGCGCATACACATTGATGATAAAAAAATACAATAATAAAAATAAAACTAAATTTAAAATCTCAGACTAAAGTTTTCAACTCCTACGTTTCGCCGCACCAAAATCAACGTGCGGCGTTTTCAAGGTAAGTTTTCTCACTCAAACGTTGTGAGCGCCTAACCACGACTTCAATAAGGTGAGTGATGGCCAAAAATATTTATCATACTGAATTGAACCAGGTCGTTTAGAAATAGAACATTATCTTTTTGAAACAAAGGGAACTAACAATACCCTCCAATTCCGGGCATAACTATAATACTAGGTTAAAAATTAGATTGCCTCAGCATAAATTAGAATATTATATAAAGAAAACCACTTATGCAGGATTGAAATTGTTACAATATTTACCAATAAGCATCCGGCAGGAGACAAATTTAAAAAATTCAAAAAACTTAAAAGATTTCTTAGTAAAAAATCCTTTTTATTCATTATAAGAATTTGTAGATAAAAAAAATATTTCATTTGAATTTCCATTTATTTTTCATAATGGACATTTGCGTAGATGTATATTTTAATGTGTATGATTTGTATATAGATTTTGACTCTATTCAGATACATGTATGTTTTATATATGTTATATATTGAATAAAGACTATTTGAATCTTGAATCTCTACAAAATTAATTGCGCTATTTGAACATGTTCTTTTGGTTAGAGGTTTTGTTAAAAATTACTTGTTAATATAAAACCAATACAGGTAAACAGTTATACATAATGTAACTAAATCCAGTTATAGAACTTATATTGATGAATGTTTAAAGGTGTTGCTGAGATCTGACAAAGGAATCGCCAACTTCTCCGACCGTTCCCTCCTGAAGAACCTTGGCCACTGGCTGGGCATGTTGACCCTCGGACGTAGTTTGCCCATCTTGCAACTAGACCTGGATCTCACTTCCTTACTAATAGAAGCCTACAACAAGGGCCAGCAGGAGCTGCTCTATGTTGTACCGTTTGTTGCTAAGGTCTTGGAATCCTGCGCTAAGAGCAAGGTTAGCTGTTACACCACCCATCGTATCCTAGGACACTAGGCTCTAACCTGTTGCGGCACTATCACTTAGACAAAATCCATTGCTGATTGGCTGGATATGAACCTTGGACCTTGGGGAGTTCCAAGCTCTACCACTAGTTCAACTTGTTGTAACACTGTAGAGTAGACACATTACCTCTTTCATCGTAGTGAAATGCAAAACTGAATTTGATTAGCTAATTTTTTCAATTGTTGAATATTTCTGTTTGTAATTGTAAATACTGTAGTGGTAGTGTGACAAAGCTAATTATTAGATTCAAATTCTAGATTACAGCCTGTGAATTAAATAATTTATAGATTCTTTCATGTTTTAAATGTGTCGTTCCTTTTATTTGTGTAACTAATAAAATTGTTTGAAATCGTTTTTTAATTACTCACTCAGTTTACGAAATGTTAAATTTTCTGGATAGATATTATTCTGATCTTTGGGCAGAATTACACTTGATTCAGGATTTTCTTGTGACTGGATATGTTCTGAAAATCAGCCATTTCACAGTGATAATGATGTCTCCGCGCCCCAGTCTATTAACCTTAAAATTGTGTTTAGTCCATTTTATTAGGTAGTGTTACTACTTACTAGCTGTATTTAGTCAATTGTTTTAGTTGCAATATTGTATTTGCAGGCGTTTAAACCTCGAAACCCCTGGACTATGTCTATCATGAACGTATTGGCAGAGTTGCATCAAGAACCTGACCTCAAGCTCAATCTCAAATTTGAAATCGAAGTACTTTGCAAGAATCTGTTGCTCGATGTTGCTGTAAGTAGTTGAAACTTTATATTTGTTAACACACATTTAATACTCCTGACAACCCAACACACTTAACTTTATGGACAGTGTGAACTTTTTGATACATTGTGGCACCGGATTTTATTTTTGTACAAAATGCAGCAATCCCATTGTGTTATGCCTCAGCAGATGAAAATAAACATAAAATATACACAAAGCCAGTTGGTCGACAGGTTACCTGCATCAAGTAACTTGCCTGCTCTACTGGCCTCAACTGAAGTAAACGCACAACACCCATCAGTGTCATAAATCCAACAGTATATCTAAACCTAAATTGTTTAATTCTAGGATCTTAAGCCAGCAGATATCCTGAAGAACCCGTTGTCCATCAAGACCATAGAACACCAGCTGTCTCCTCCGAAACCCAAGACTGACGCTCCGTCCACTCCAGCTCTGATTAACCCACCTCAGACACCACAGCATGGTAAAACAACTGAACATTTTTGTTGTTAAATGTAGTATGAAATTTCTTTTGTTTGCAGTCATGACAAAGTGTGAAGGAATGTCCGGCCATGTCCAAAATATTTGAGAAAGCCATGTACAACCGTTTATATAGCTTCCTGGAAAGTAATCACCTTTTTGAGGACTGTCAACATGGATTTCGAAGTGGTAGATCAGTTGTGACAGCTGCTACAGAGTTTTTAGAGTCAGTTATTGATTGTTTAGATGCAAAACAAAAGGCTCTTGGCATTTTCATGGATTTAACCAAGGCATTTGACTCTATAAACCACAATCTACTTTTAAATAAATTGTCAAGCATCGGAGTAAAAAATAAATCTTTTCAATGGCTAGAATCATACATTTGTAATAGAAAACAATTTGTAGAAACTATCCAATTCAATAATCAAATGAAAATCACTCACAAGTCAAAAATTAGAACTATTAAACATGGTGTACCACAGGGATCCATCTTGGGTCCCCTTCTATTCATTTGCTATGTTACAAACCTACCAGGGCTGACTAAATCTAGCAAACTTTACCTTTATGCAGACGATGTAAATCTTGCAGTTACCGCTAATTCTGAAGAGGAAATTGAAAAGACAGCTAATGCTAATCTAGATATACTTTCAATTTTTTTCCAAAACAATCAGTTACTTTTGAATCCAGATAAAACAAAGTTCATAAATTTTGAGACCCGTCAGACAAGACTTTCAATTAATCCTTCACTAGAAATTAATCAGAAACCTATTGAAGAATTAGAAAATATTAGATTCTTAGGATTTGAAATTGACAAAAATTTAACTTGGAATTCTCACGCAAACAAAGTAATAAAAAAAACTGTATCTGGTCTATTTGCATTAACTAGATTAAAAAATCTTCTTGATCAAGTAACATTAAAATCAATATACTTTTCGTACATACATTCTGTTATTTCTTTTGGAATATCTCTGTATGGCGCTACATCTATCAATAACTTAGAAACAATCCTAAAATTACAAAAACGAGCTATAAGAATTATTTTGGACCTTGACTCGAGAACTTCAAAAGAGCATTTTAGATCATTAAAAATAATGACAGTATATGGATTGTACATCTATGAAACAGTTCTATATGTTAAAAACAGATTTTCTCAATTGGCGTTAACTGGTGAACACCACCACTACAATACCAGAAACAGAACCAACATTGCTCTAAACCGCCACAGATTAGAACTTTACAGTAAAAAACCAAGTTATACCGGCTCCAAATTTTACAACAAAATTCCAAATGAAATTAAATCGGCAAAAAGCATGGTCGAATTTAAGAGGGGTCTTAAAACATTTCTCATCAACAAGGTATTGTATTCCCTTGATGAACTTTAAATTTTTTTTTTGAGGAGCATTCATTTGTAATTTGTATAAACTTATGTTAGATTTTAAGAACTTTGTATCCATAGAATATAACATTGTAATATAAAAACATTTAAGAGAATGACACTATTCATGTACTTTGTGCTTCAATGAATAAAGAAATATTGAATTGAATTGAATTGAATTGAAATAGTTAATCAAATTTGTCTCTAACAGATAATACCAAACATTCCTCATAGATTAAATATTTATCAAAATGGTCCTGACTCAATAGTTTTGTTCAAGTAAAAGGCACTAGGCAAGTATTTTGATTTGTAGGATGAAGGAATAGCAGATAGCTTACCTTAGAAGAAGTTCAATTAGGCTATATAACACAGAAGACACTGCACCTTCAACCTCAACCTTAGAGCCTTATTATGCGTGGCCACTCGACTCGCGCGCGACCGCGACCGTGACTGCCAGTCGCTTGGGGTAGCCACAGGTGTGGTGAGGTCACGTGTCTAACCGAATTTTATACAGACTTGCATGCAGTTTCTCAGAGTGAATAAGTAAATTCAATTCAATTCAATTCAATTCAAAACCACTATATTCATTTCCTGTACATAATACATTGAATAGAAAAGAAATTAAAGAAGTTGAACTAGGTATTTATTTTACATTTACTGTTTTACTTAAGCGACTTAAACGTATACGAAACAAAAGTATTGGGAGGCAATCTGTTACTAAAAGTAAGACCTTAAGGAGTATTTTTTAGTTTTTATATGATGATCTCAGAGAGGATGACAAAATGTATTTTGGTTGTTTTCGGGAGACGAGCTGATGTTCTTTTGATAACCTATTAGGAAGAATAGAAGGCGACTTATCCGTATCGCATAAGAAAATATAATATAAAAATTTTATTTCAGCTAAGGAGAGGCTAGCACTTACCTCAAATTAAATATTTAATGGTTTTAATTTGATATATTTCTAGATTTATAGCCCAGTCAAATTAATGTAATCAAAATACAAAAAATGGCATAGTTTTGCAAAATGGCTTAAAATGTCAGTTAAGGCTTCTACTTTATCATACCAAAAGTCCCCTGACGTGAGACTTGAGCTTTCCCCGCCATCTTGGATTTTAGGTACAATTTCCTGGTTTTTCTAAATTTTCTTCTAAATTATTAATATTTTTTATACCACATGTAACTACAAAATTAAAGTACACAAAATTTACTACAAAAATTTTATTTACAGTTTTCATGTAACTCCAACTGTTTCAGAGAAATATGTAGGTACTTAAATATGTAATTATATTAATTTTTAGGTACATTATTTTGTTTTTCTAAATTATCTCAAAAATTATTAATATTTTACATAGCATATATAATTGTAAAGTTGAAGTACACAAATTTACTACAAAAAGTGTGTTTACTACTGTTTAGTAACTGTGTCTGTTTTAGAAATATTTGCACATTAATATGATAATTTAATTGGTTTTTTTTATTTTACCCTGGATGTGGGCTATTAATGAGTATAGAACATTTCTGTTATAATATAATTCACCCCCTGATGCAATTTTTTGGCAATAGTTATAAACATTAATGCATATTGTTAGATTATTAATTGCATCATCATTATTATTAATATTCATAAAGTACTACTGTATTTATTTATTTTTTTTTGTAGAAAGTAACAACCCTGTTGACAACAATTAATTACAGCTTATTTCTTTTTATATTTAGGGCAGAGCCCTAAGAGAGTTTGTTCATAGTAGTGATGGGCGGATCCAAGAAAATGTCGGTACCGACAGATACACACTGTCATAAGGGCTTGTTAAAAAAACGTAATTAACAGAATACCAATTTAAATCATACCGTTTAAAATTAAATTGGTAATGTTTAAAGGTTAATATATCTTATATATAGAGTAATCTCCACTTGAGCCCATAATCCCTAATTTTTGGGGACACTTAACTTTCCCAAATAAAATGAAACTATTAGTTGATGATATTAGTTGGGCAATGTCACAGTACTGTTTATTACGACGTCAATAACCTGTATGGTTAGGCAATGTCACAGTACTGTATATTACGATTAGTGATGGACAAGACCCGAAACTTCGAGATTTTTTCGAGATTTATTTTATCTCGAAGCTTCGGGCGGGATTAAAATGCTAACGGGATATTTTCAAGACGAGATAAAAAAAAAAAATTTAATTTAAAAAAGATTTTTTAAACTGCTAAGTTTTTTAGCAAAACGTTAATTGCAAACTTTTAATTTAAAATTTAAAAAAAATTAAATTTAACAAAAATTAAAATAAAAACAAATTTAAAAATTAAAAACAAAAATTTTAAAAAATATTTTTGAAATTTTAAATTTAAACAAATTTTAATTTTTTGTTAATTTAAAACATTTGAGTTTTTTTGCTAAACGTAATTTGCAAACCTTTAAATTTAAAATTTAAAATTTTTAAAAATTTTATTAAATTTAAATTTAAAAAAATTAAATAAAAAAGATCAATTTCAAATAAAAAAAAAAATTTAAACTGCTAAGTTTTTTTGCAAAACGTAAATTGCAAACTTTTAATTTAAAATAAAAAAAAATAAAAAATTTAGAAATTTAAAATTTAAATTTTTAAAAATTTTAAATTAAAAAAATATATTTTAAAAATTAAAATTAAAAAAATTTATATTTTTAAAATTTAAAAAAAACTAAGTTTTTTGTGAAACGTACATTGCAACCATTTATTTAAAATTTCAAAAAAATTAAAATTAAAAAAAAAATTTTTTTAATAAAAATTTTAAAATAAAAAAAAACTGCAAAGGCGTTTATTTAATTATTTATTCTTTACAAGGAAATATTGCTTCAATCATTTTATATTTTTTTTGCATAGCAAATGAAAAGTTTTGTTAGTGTAAGCAGTGTGAGACATGTTTTACTACTGTAAACATATAATTTACTCCAAAATCATTCTATTAATAACACAAGACTTAAAATTGTTACTTGATACTTAACTAGTAATACTGTTGTTTTTTATATTTTGCAAAGTTGAACTATATTATACCAACTGACATCTCCATGTTTCCTATGCCGAAGAGTTATTTTTAATAAGTTAGGCCTTATTCGTTTCTTTTATATAGGCTACTGATGTTTTTATCAATGTTTTCAATAAAAGATATTAAATATTTTTGTCTATTTTTTGCCAAGTTCTTAGAACTTGTAAATATATCTGAACTTAAAAAGTAGATATTAATTTTTTATAACTTTTCATTAAATCTCGTCCCGAAAAAAAATCTCGTCCCGCGGGAATTAAAAAAATCTCGTCTCGTCTCGTCTCGAAGTGAAAAATCTAGTCTCGTCCATCACTGATTACGATGTCAATAACCTGTATGGATAGGCAATGTCACAGTACTGTATATTACGATGTCAATAACCTGTATGGTTAGGCAATGTCACAGTACTGTTTATTACGACATCAATAACCTGTATGGTTAGGCAATGTCACAGTACTGTATATTACGATGTCAATAATATTTTGCGCACAACCTAGATTGCAAAAATTCTAAGAAGTTCTGGTCAACACTGTCTAAAAGTGGTGTTTTAGAAAAATGTGAAAAAGAAAGCCCTTGTCAACTTCCTCCAAATGAATTAAATATGTTTTTTGCAAGTATGGGATCAGGTAATAGTATTGACCAAAAGAGATTGGCATTCTATCAGGAAAATTACTGTGGAGAAGTTGAGAATAATTTCAAATTTAGAGCTGTCACCAAAGAGCAAGTTATAGAAACTATGAATAAAATACGTTCAAAGGCATCTGGTATCGATGGCATATCAATTGATATGTTAAAAGGTCTTAGCCCTTATTGTGTCTCAGCAATAACTCATCTGATTAATGTGTCACTAGAAACTGGAGTTTTCCCTGATAGTTGGAAGCAAAGCATTGTGATTCCGCTCCCAAAGTGCTCTAATCCAACTACGAGTAGCCACTTCCGCCCAATATCAATTCTGCCTGTTTGTTCGAAAATCTTAGAGAAAATTGTTGTGGAACAGTTGGTAAGTTACCTGGAGGAGTCGGACATACTTTTAGAATCACAGTCAGGTTTCCGTAGAGGGTTCAGCACCTGCACTGCTCTTCTCAATATGACTGATGAGCTTCTTCAGGCCAAGGACCAAGGGTTGCACAGCTTTATGGCGTCACTTGATTATTCAAATGCTTTCGACTCTGTTCATCACGACATGCTCATATCAAAGCTCAGGTTTCTAAAATTCCATGAGTGTACACTCAAATGGTTTTCCTCATATCTTTGTAACCGATCCCAGGTGACTAAGGTGAATGGTAGGTGCTCCGAGTTGATTCAAAGAGAAGTAGGGGTCCCTCAGGGGACTTGTCTGGGTCCAATACTTTTCATATTGTACACCCATGACCTCGATAGCGTTCTGAAATCTTCCACTTTACATTCCTACGCTGATGATTGTCAACTAGTTCTTTCCCACGCCCCTTTTGATTTTCATGAAGCAGTCAATCTCATCAACACTGACTTGCTAAGGGTAAAGCAATGGTCTGACGATCACGGTCTAAAATTGAATCCTGAAAAGTGTACTGTGCTTCATTTCTGGTCTTCTGGTTTGCTGCCTAAAAATAGTCTTATTGGAAAGGTAGAGCTGGACGGTCAAATTCTTGTGGTGTCTGATTCTGTTAAGGTGTTAGGTATCAGAATTGATTCTCAACTCAATTTTCGCTCACATGTTAGTTACATTTGTCAGAGAGTCTCAAATAGGTTGAGAGTTTTACACCGTTTGAGAGGGATACTATCTGAAAATGCTAAGCTAGAATTGGTCAAATCAACAGTCTTCCCTATTATTCACTATGCACTTCCATCGTTTGGTGAGTGTCTTACTCTTGACTGTAGAGTTCTTCTTACGAGGTTGCAAAACCGAGCCCTGAGGTTTATCTTCAATCTGAGGAAGTTTGATCATATATCTGCCTATCTCAAACAGGCTAAGGTACTCTCTTTGGAAAAACAATGTTTTCTACAAACTATTTTAATTGTTCACAAGACACTGTCTTCTAATTTGCCTCCCTATTTGAAAAGGAAACTTATGCCTCGAACATCAGTTAGGGAACGCCGTACTAGGCAGGACGGCTTGCTTGAAATGCCGAGAGTGCGGCGTGAGATAGGTAAAATGGGGTTCTCATACTTTGGACCCCAGGCATACAACACCCTCCCAAGAAACATGAAAATCATGTCATGTAATTCATTTAAGGCCAATCTAAAGCTAGTTTAGTTCCACTGTTTGTAATTATTCAATTATTGTGTACTTGTAAACTGTTTGTGACTTTGAGTTGTCTTGAAAACCAGTGTATCTGAAGACCGCTTTAACTAAAGGCATTTTATTATTATTATTATTAATAACCTGTATGGTTAGGCAATGTCACAGTACTGTATATTACGATGTCAATAACCTGTATGGTTAGGCAATGTCACAGTACTGTATATTACGATGTCAATAACCTGTATGGTTAGGCAATGTCACAGTACTGTATATTACGATGTCAATAACCTGTATGGTTGGGCAATGTCACAGTAATGTATATTACGATGTCAATAACCTGTATGGTTGGGCAATGTCACAGTAATGTATATTACGATGTCAATAACCTGTATGGTTAGGCAATGTCACAGTACTGTTTATTACGTCATCAATAACCTGTGTGGTTAGGCAATGTCACAGTACTGTATATTACGATGTCAATAACCTGTATGGTTAGGCAATGTCACAGTACTGTATATTACGATGTCAATAACCTGTATGGTTGGGCAATGTCACAGTAATGTATATTACGATGTCAATAACCTGTATGGTTAGGCAATGTCACAGTACTGTTTATTACGTCATCAATAACCTGTGTGGTTAGGCAATGTCACAGTACTGTATATTACGATGTCAATAACCTGTATGGTTAGGCAATGTCACAGTAATGTATATTACGATGTCAATAACCTCTATGGTTGGGCAATGTCACAGTATTGTATATTACGATGTCAATAACATCTATGGTTAGGCAATGTCACAGTACTGTATATTACGACGTCAATAACCTCTATGGTTAGGCAATGTCACAGTATTGTATATTACGACGTCAATAACTTCTATGGTTGGGCAATGTCACAGTACTGTATATTACGACGTCAATAACCTCTATGGTTAGTCAATGTCACAGGATATGCCTCATAATTCTATTATAAAAAAATATAATCTCGAATCCCGATCTTTTCTTAAGATTCGGTGGATTCGAGATCCGGATTCGACACATCCCTAGTCGTAATATACAGTACTGTGACATTGCCCAGCCATACAGGTTATTGATGTTGTAATATACAGTACTGTGACATTGCACAACCATAGAGGTTATTGGCGTCGTAATATACAGTACTGTGACATTAAGTAAAAAATCGGTCTTTTACATGGATACAGACTGTGTTAGTAAAAAAAAATCAGGGAAAATCAGAAAAAATCGGATCCAGCCCAAGATCCGTAATTTTTTGGATCCAATCCGGTACTGGTTCTAGCTCGTATCCGGCGGATCCGGTTGTCAGATATACGGATCCGACCATCACTAGTTGTTTCTCTATGACTGAACTGAAACAGCTGTCATGAGTTTGCAAATGGCAAATGAATTATTTAACCTGTTTTGGTTTTTTGTTGTTTGTTTTCTGTGCGTGCATAGTGAGTGAGTTTGAGTTGTTCAAAATGGATATGATCTCCGACTCGTTCTAGTGATGTGACGAACTCCATGACTTTTTTTTTTGATTCTTTAAGTAATTTAAGTGATATTGATTATGACAATATTGAAGATGACTTTGAGTTTATAACTCAAGCAATATGGAACATTCATTGTAGCCTAGATGTACGAATTATGAATTCTTATGAAAAAAAAAAAACTCTGAACATTTTAGGCCTACCTAAATTGGTGATTGTGCTCAATTAATTATTATTATCAATTAATTATTAATTTAATAAAATATGTTAAAATTCTTGTCTTCTTGAAATAGCCCTATCTTTTTTTCTTTTTGGCTAACCTAATCTATGTAACTTTAATCAATACAATGCAGTTATCTTATTGTATAAAGATTGAATAAAGTTATATCATAAGTTCATAAGTTATATGTGTTATTAAATGAATTTTTAACAGGTATCGGTATCGAGTGCGGAATCGAGAATCGAAACCAAAGTTGTAGAATCGGTATCGGAATCGACCAATTCAGGAATCGGCCCATCTCTAGTTATAAGGTTTGCCAAAAGGGTGCAGCACTGTTTTTTTTGCATTTATGACGACAGTTAATTTGAAACAAGCAGTGACAAAAAGGCGTGATACACAATGAGAAATGTCAAAGTTTGTCAGTTCAACTGTTTTTCAAAGTTTTGTTTATAAAGCTGGCTACAATTAATATTGCACAGTGGTTGGAGAGGATCTCAGTGGGATGGTGGTGGTTAGCAGCACCCCTGCCCCTGTCTCTACCCCTACCCCGACACTGGTGCCAACAAACCCTCCGGAGCCACGCTTCAGCTACGCAGCTCTCAACACTGCAAACATAACCAGCATCGCTCCTCTCATCACCATCAACAGTCAGGTAACTATCTCAGATACAGTAGAACCTCACTAATTCGAACCTCGATAATTTGAAAACCTCTATAATTGGAAATCTTGTCTGTTCCCCTCAGAAAACCTCTAAAATTCGAAAAATAATATACCGATAATTCAAAGTGATTTTACGCTTATGCAGCCTCTACAATTTGAATTTGCACATACTCGAGCCTCTACAATTTGAATTTTGTTTCCGTAATTCGAACTGCTACCTCCAAAATTTTAAGTACAATTTACAGTACCTTTACAATTCGAACTGTGTTACAGTAAGCCTCTGTAATTTGAATTCAGGACAAAAAATACACCTGTTGAAACATGAACTGATGCTCTTATTGATGTTCCTACGATGTGTTCATTAGTCTCCGTTCTCTCAAACTCTCTAACACCATAATTCGAGTTTTATTTATTCTAACCTCATAAATCAAACTCTATATTTCAAACTTCCCATATTTCGAAATATATTGTCTTTCCTCTGAAATTCGAATTAGCGAGGTTCTACTGTAGAATGTTCCTAGTACTTCCTTCCTTCTGAAGAAGCCCCCTCCCTTGTGGGGGCAAAATATAGTATTCATTTTTTCTGCAATACAATAATTTACAAGTCAAACATTTTTATTCAACTACCTTTAGTTATGGTTTTATTCACTACACTTCTTCAAGTAGCTTTGTGACCCAATTATTACATATAAACATTCAAATATTATTTTAAATACTACTGTTCTAATTGTACTTTTTGACTGTTTATGATATATCACTGTCGTTCATTATTATTAGATGCCACATGGTTATTACCTGCTGCACACCAAAGACCCCCCTAAAACCCTTACTATATATCGTATTCAAACAATTGTACAGTTTGGAAACTTTCCCTGGAGAACCAAAAATCCATAATTGGCGATGACGGTTCGTATCCTTGTAACGTAACTAAACCCAAAACCTGTGAGATGAACCGTCCATCACAAACCTTCACCAGCTTCACCACTCAAGAATAATACGAAATCAAATGCCACTTGTCAAAACTCCAATCTCATATTCCAATTTCTGTGGCGACAATGCCCAGCCATATAAATAAGCCAACCAACAGTCTTTGCACTCGAATGAATGGACACAGACAAGGTGTGAAAGAAGGCTTCAAAGACAAACCAGTCCCAAAACATGCAACCAATCACAATACCAATAGTTTCAACCAGTGTTTCATTTCAAAAGTTTTAAGAGCCTTACCACCTGACTGCAATCTCTCCCATTACAGAAGGTATACTGTGGCAGGGGCCCGAAGGACTCAGAAGGATTAGGCGACCTGGCGACCCTCACTACCACACACACACACTCTCACGCGTCAGGGTCCGACCTTTTTACCTGGCTGACTCATCCCTTTAATAGGCTTTTACATTTTTTTTATTTGGTTCTGGAAGTTTTTGGTTTTGCTATTTTCAAAATCAAGGCAATAAAAATTAATCTAAACATGGTATGATAATTCTGTTCAAAGGAATAACTGTGGATTGTAAAATATGGATAACTGCGGCCATTTTAATTTTTTCTTATGGTAATAGTGATACAATTTTGAATGATTAATTCACAGTTTCAATTTATTATCTTGATGGTATGAGTTTTTTGTAATTATTTCAACATGCAAATTGAAAACAAAATAATAAAAGATGTTTAACACGTTTGCTACTGCAATAGTACGAAATTTTTCATTCACATTGACCAGCGACGCACATATGCGACGGCTAGTCACATTAAAATAGACTGCCGTCGCATATTTGCGTCGGGGTTCTTATGTTATTCAAATGCTTATATCTTTGTAACGGTCTATTTGATGGCACTGAATTCCCTGCAGTGGTCTACAGAAATGTCTGACGCACAACTGCGTCGCTTGGTCTGTGGATATGATGATTGGTGACATCATATGATAGTTGGAAAAACTGGTCTTTACTTTTCTCTTTCTGCATCACTGTATGTATGTGTATGCCGTATGTATACAGCATTATCCTATGTAGCTTTTATATTTGTTCAGTTATAAACTTTTCTTGAATAATCTGTTTTTTTTTTTTTTTTTTTTTACTTTCACCTCAAAACACAAACAAAAATGAACTGTCGCATAGATGCGACGTTTGGTCTATTTCAAGAAAACTATGATAATTTTCACTATTGTCTTCGCTGTAGACCGGGCGTCGCAAATATGTGACATTAAAAAAAGGTTATAAAAAATACAAAAAAACAAGAATAAATTATTTACAAACAAGATTGTAGCGTATTACGATGTAAATGCCAAAGATGATATGATGTGTAACCAAGTGACAGCCGGTCTATGTGTAAGATTCAAATGTATACCTCAGTCTGTGGCAATGACTGCGGCGTCGCATCGAGCGTGTTAATGCTTTAACTTGAAGTAACATTCACTTCTCATCAGAACAATAAAACGCACTCTCAATATTATTTTCTCCACGACAACAAGAATCAATAAATATTATCCAAAGACAAACAAATTAATATGTTCACAATATCAAACAGCTGATAACTAATTTATATTACAAGCACATTTTTAAAGTTTCAAACAGGATTTACAAACAGTCCTACTGGTCACTGAGATTTTAATTTTGAGATTCCTAGCTACTGGTGTCTGAATCAGCCCCTTGTATGCACTTGCTTGGAAGTCATAAGTACAGTTACCAAATGAAAGCGTAATTGTTATCACAATGACATAATTGATTGTGTGTAAATATTTAGTAATAGTTTTGTTGTAGACGAACAATCGCCTTGATGAACTGTTATTAGATTGTTATTGTTACTAAAGTTTTTTTTTTTTATATTTTTCCGCAGTATTATTTTCCATATGTAAATAATTAAGTTACCAATATGCAAATTTTTATAACCAAAAATTATTAATTGTTAGGTACATTTACTTTAAACATAATTAAAATCAATAGCATTTACTGGAAAGACAAAACTCACACCCAATTAACTAAACTTTACATAGTTTTACAAGGAAAATACTGCTGTTTTATTTTGTATGATTTTAGTACTGGGGATTTATGTGTTTGATCGATCGATAGGTTTACTTAGTGATATCTAATGAACTGACTACTTTTAAATTGTTATGTACAGTGCCTCATAGTTTCTAATCCTAATAGTTATCATTTTTGCTAAGTATATAAAACTGAAAAGAAAATGGTTGGCTATTTACCGTACTATTAAAGTTTTTGTAAAAATATCATGTTTGGACCCTTATTTTCTGAAAATTTTTATTTACCTATCTTCATTTTAGTACAAAACTAACGTTATGAACAACAAATATTAAAAGTTTCAGTAATTGAGTACACTGACATTATATGAGTCACGCACCACGGACGGACAATAGGACAGGTCCCATTGTGTCCGTGCCGGTGAATTTGCATGTGATGGCGAAGGGTCGCCTAATCTTTCAGCGTACATCTGGCTCCTGCCAAAGTATAGGATCCCTCATATAAGTGGTTTACTTAGTAATGTATTTGTTTTAGCTGGCCCTGTTCCAAGCCCATCCTCAACTAAAGCAGATGGTGAGGCCAGCAATTGAACGAGCAATCGCAGAGTGGATCAACCCTGTTGTTGAGCGATCTGTCAAAATAGCCATCACCACCTCTGAGCAAATTGTTAAAAAGGTAAATAACTTTTCTCTGTTTTTGTTGAAAAGCTAATCAAGCTTTTCAACAAAAACAGAGAAAAGTTATTGATAGCAACAAAACGAGTAGAAAATGCAAAAAAGTAGGGGTCTGCGGATCCTGATATTTTCAGGTCGTTTTGGGCCAATAGTCTGCTCAAAGGATTGGTTTGGGCCAAAAATAAATTACCATGCCAAGCTCAGGTCAGGATCGAGCCAAGCGTTTGCCAAGATGTGCGATTTTGCTGCAATCGTGAGTTATGATCACGGTTTTTCAACAATTATAGGAGATGTCCACAATTATTTCGCTGTTACTGTGAAAGATGTTCATAATTTCACCATGTTAAGGGGAAGATCATGTACATTATTGTAAAAAAGGATTGCAGTATTGTTATTAGACTAATATTTGATTGTAGTATTGGTTGTAGGGCCGAGAGTCAAATCTGTTTAACCAACCGAAAAAAGGCTGGCCTGTAGACAAGTAATGAGTGTAAAGAAATCAAATAAATACTAAAATAGAAAGAGAATTGGTGATTCCAGAAAGATTCTGTACTTAGTTTAGTTTGTTGTGTGCAGGACTTCTCTCTGGACGCAGATGAGGTACGAATGAGAGCCGCAGCCCACCACATTGTACGCAACTTGACTGCTGGAATGGCTATGATTACTTGTAGAGACCAACTGTTGCTGTCCATCAACTCCAACCTCAAGACTGTCTTCCTCAGTAACCTGATGGTAACTAACTAGAATATTTCAATATAATATTCTAATTCATCCAATTTAATTTGTCACTGATTTTAATTGAAATGCATTCCAATTGACAGTGTTTTGTCCCCAAAATTGCAGTCTCTACAAGCAGTTAATAATTTTACATTCAACCAAATTAGGAACAAAAATAAGAAAGTCGTCTAGTTAAAAAGTTGTTGATACTTGTATTCTACAACTAGAAGAGACTAATAATCAACTGTTTGAAATTACATCTTTGACTTAAAAAAAAAACATCGTTAAATTTTGTTAAAAGAAAGGTCAAGGTCAGTAGAGGTGTGGGGATGGTGACATTTCAGACCGGATTCGGGTTGGATAATTATAAGGCTTAGTTTGGGTTGGATCCAATGGTGAGTGGTCCGATTCGGATACTTTTACGTTCAAGTAATTGAAAAATTAATACAGTAGAACCTCGAATTACTAGGGCCGGATCAACCTTGGTGAATAGATGCCTCTGAAATTGTGTTAAAATAATGGACACCAAGTTGATTGTATTGTTGAAAGACAAAATAGGTAACTGTCCATATGAACTTGAATTTGTTGTTAATTTGGGTATATTTTAAAGGAAAGCAAAGTGGCTGATTAGGATTAAAAAAAGAAAAAGAAATATTGAGTCGAGCTAAATCACCTGAGAAAGTTTGAGTCAAGTCCAGGAGCTAATAGAAAGAAGTCACAAAATACTGAAATTTTGTTTGTATAATTTCTTTAACTTTGTCAGGCAAGTTAGCTGAACTCTTTACCACCTTAAAATATCCTTGTGTAGTTAATTTGGTGGATTTGAAACTTGTTGAATATATCATTACTATGTCTGATTGTAGTCAGCCAATCAGCAACAGAAAGACATGGTAGAGCAGGCAGCTACAGTCACGGCCCAGGATAACATGGAGCTGGCTTGTGCTTTTATACAGAAGACAGCCATTGAGAAGGCAACACCTGAGGTTGACAAACACCTGATCACTGTGAGTATGAAGACTTGATAAATAAAATTATCTATATTTTCCTAAGCTTTCCATTATTAGTTACTAAGTTTGATATTCTCCATTGTCCCAATATTTTAGAGTCATTAGTTACTTGTTTGACCCTTGGTCATATACTAGAATATGGATAAAAGTCCTTGTATAAGTCTCTTTCCTAGTTAAGCGGCAAGAGGTGAGTCACAAGTACAAGGTTCAGCCCCTTGCATACGTGATGCATATTGGGAACTGCTTTTTGTTGACAATTTCTTCTTTATACTAAACTATAGGTGTAAGTGTTATGATATATATTGTCCAACATGAAATCTTCCTAATGTCAAATAAATGTTTCAATTTTTTATACTTGACTTGTAGAGGAGACATTTCCAGAGACATTATTGCATTTGCATTATTACGTTGTGGCAGAGCTGCGAATATCACGGAGACATCGTCATTTCCCACATAAAGGAGACATCTTGAACTTGTGATAGTGTAATCTTGGCAAACCTTTTCTGCAATCGTAAAAATATAAGGTTATCTTGACTTCTGATTTTTTACTCAGTTTCTTGAGCGTTTAGGCTTGGTTCAGCTCGACAATCGAGTTGCTTTGCACACAACTTTAGAAAGAAGGCCTTAAATCAAGTCAAGACAGATCAAATAAAGAACAGATTAAATTCAAATATATTGATTCATCAAATACATTGGCTTGGCCTCGCCAGGTTTACAAAACTTGATGGCAAGGTCCAATTGATTCAAAAGTATCAGACAAACGATTTCTGTCTTTTTTTTTAAATCTTTGTTTTTAAAGAACAAAATATATAATTTTTATTTCTAAGGTGTAACTGTTAGATTTGTTTACTTATATTCAAGTCTGCAATTGAATTATTCAAATATCATTTTTCATCTATACCAGTCCAGCAAACCTTTACAGAGTTTAACATAGGTTCTCGGATAAGAACTATGCCTATAGTGTGACAACCATCCTGCTGTTCTGTTGTAGGAATATGAGAGACGCAAGCACGCTCGTGCAGAAGGACGCCGCTACTGTGACTCTGCTGTGCTGACGTACCAGGCAGAGCGCATGCCAGAGCAGATCCGTCTCAAGGTCGGAGCAGTCACACCGCAGCAGATGGTGGTTTACGAGGAGTTTGCCCGCAACATCCCAGGCTTCCAGCCACTCTCGGAGCGTGATGCTGCTGTGTTCATTCCCAAACCTGTACCGGTAAGTTACCTGTAGTAGCATTTTGGATTAGTTAGGTGGTTTTAGTTTCATTAGTTAGGTTTGTTTTGCTGTTATAACCAAAGAACAGTAGGAGCAGAAGAATTTTGAGTTGTCAGTTTAATAATGTCTAAATACCTAGTCACAGAAGATTATTTTCTTTGACCGTTCTGTTCAACCACATTTTAATCTCTAGCAGCCTCATAAATAATTTAATCACATTTTTGGCAATTAGTATTATATATTTAATAACAGAATTTATTATTATAATTTGTTCTGTATTGACTAAACAACTGGTATTGCTGACATATGATTATTTCATCTCGAATATAGCCTACATATTGTCATAATTAGAATCATGTTAATTGAGTATTTAATTGTGTTTAGGAACCAATTTCGGTTGTCTCAACATTCCAGAGTGCTCCTGCTCAGATGGTAAGTAAATAAGTTATTTGAATAGGTTGAACAATTTTAGTAAAAAGGCTAAACATTTTCTCATTCATTTAACAGATACATTAACAACTCAACTTGGAAGGTCAAAGCTTCTAACTAAGGAACTGCTGTTTCATAAATATCATTTTTACAATTTTTTTAATGCAAATAAATATTGATTTACATAAAACTAACTATGATTTAAAATCAAACCAAATTTCTATTACTTGTCAGGGTACATTTTTTTGTACACTGAATATATATCTTGGATAATTATTAACATTAGCCCTTAAGCGTGCACACTATTTTTTTTTATGCTGCTGCACGCACATGGACCCTCCCCAAAAAATGGGCAAATAAAAAAAGTTTTTGATATTTAGTTCTTTAAATTGTAGACATAATATTAGGGATGGACGGGTCCTGAGATTTCGGGAAAAAAATATTCCCTATTATCGGGATGAGATTACATTTTATTTGGGAAATTTTTGGGATGGGATTTTGTCCGATCGTCGACGATTTTGCTGCTTCGCGAGTGACGATGACGCCGTTATTGCGAGAGATGTTCACGATAGATCCGCGAACTCAGGAGACAAAGTCATTTCGACGATTGCGCCGTGATCGCGCGGAGTCATAACGACGATTGCGCCTTGACCGCTATTCTTACTGACGATCGCGCTGTGACCGCGGAGTCATAATGACGATCCCGCTGTGACCGCGGAGTCATAATGACGATCCCGCTGTGACCGCGGAGTCATAATGACGATCACCCCGTGACCGCAAAGTCAAAACGAAGATCGCACTGTGACTGTGGAGTCATACGACGATGGACGATCATGCAGTGATCGCGAGTCATACCGACGATCATGCTGTGACCGCGAGTCATACCGACGATCACCTCGTGACCGCGGAGTCATACCGACGATCACCTCGTGACCGCGGAGTCATACCGAGGATCACCCCGTGAAAGCGGAGTCATACCGACAATCACGCCGTGACCGCGAGTCTTACCGACGATCACGCTGTGACCTTGAGTCATACCGACGATCACCCCGTGACCGCGGTCATTTTGACAATCGCACCGTGACCGCGGTCATTTTGACAATCGCACCGTGACCGCGTGTCATTTCAACCGCGAGTCACAAGTTCCTATAGGTACCTGTAAATTGTTACCCATTTTTTTGGTTTTTATAGATCAGTGTCACAAATGGTAAAAATTTATTTTGTTTGCCTTTATTGTTAACTGCAATTACTCAAGACTTTCTTTTTATGCTCAGAAAAAATCCCGTCCCGTCCCGCCCGAAAATTGGGAAGGAAATAAAAATCCCGTCCCGAACTAAAAATTCAATCCCATCCATCCCTACATAATATCTAAATTCATTTTCTCATATTGTTACGTAAACTTTATGATCCTACCATATCCTTTAACTATTTTGAAAATAATAGTTTGAACCCTCAATTTTTTCATGATGAAATGTAATAATGGTGTTGAAGAGAGGAAAATCATAGTTAAACAAGTTTTTATTGCAAACAAATATTATTTTTAATTAAAAAAAAAGTATAATACTTGTAAAAAACTAAATGTAATCATATATATATATGGGTTTTCAATGGAATTTAAATTTATATGTAGTTAGTTATTAAATAAGCAATTTTTTATTCAGAGTGTTGTATGGGTGATAATTATCCATCTCAGGGGTTGTGGCGTAAGGTGAGTAATGAAATGGGGTTGTGCTGTTTATTAGGTATCTTAATAAAACATGCATGTGTCCAGTCAAATTTCGCCACAGGGTGTTAAAATAGATGCGCCATTAATCTACTGCCCATACACTGTTAAAACTAGTTCACTGCTGTTTTTCAAATTAATTTTTATTAGCTGTTTCGCTGTATCCTTTTTTTTATATTCTGATGACATTTTTCTGAAGCTTAGTAAATTATCCAAAATTTACATTGCAGTCGAACCATAAAGGTACAAACAATTAACATGAATGGATTTTAGCAAAATATATGTTTTTATTGAAAAACCTTTCAAAGTCGCTAACTGTACTTATGTGTTGTCAAGGTTTTCAACGCTGGGGACGAATTCAGCGTTGTTTACGAGAAACACGCAGCAGAACTGGACCATCTGATGCAAGCCATCATATCGTCAAACCAAGGTGGAGTGTTGGGACCAAACAGCAACAGTCAGGTGACCAACATTGCTGCGATCATTGACTACTTGATGTTGGCACGGCGCACACGTGAAGCTCTGCCCACCGTCACTCTCATACAGAAGGTAACTAACACATCATAGAGTGCCAAATTGATCACAACGTTATTAAAAGACTAAAAAGAACTCACTCATTTTAAATTTGGTTGTTTAGCAGAAGGACCAAAGAAACATCTATTCAACACTTGTTTTTTTGGAGGAAAAAGCACTTGGCCAAGTGATAAATTAAGGAAGAAAGAATAGATACACACAACCAACTTACCTAAGAAAGGAATTCCAGGTATTTGAAACCACTCTAAAAGTTTGCAAAACTTATTTACCTACCTCCGTTTTTTATACTAGCCGTTTCAGTTCAGTTCTTACTTCTTAGAGTGGAAAAGATTCATTGAACGACATTGTTTACTTACTTAACATCATTGTTTTACTTAACAACACGAGTAACGGACCAATAAAGTTTAAGGATTGAGAGAAAATAAGTAAAATTGTAATGCTTCGAACTTCAACTAATCAGTAGGGGTGGGCGAGTACTCGACTGTCGAGTAATTACTCGAGTAGTTGGCAATACTCGACAGTCGAGTCGAGTAGTTAAAGATACTCGTGACTCGAGTCGAGTAGTAGACGTTAAGCCGATTTCGTTATTTTCATTGATATTTGACAAATAAATAGTAAGAAAGGAAAATGTTTGAGTTTTATTTAATCCCTTAACCCCTTTAAATATTGACATACTAGGCCTACTAATAATCGGCAACCTAGACATCGCTTGCGTCATCCATTTCATTGACAGCGACAGCGCCGAACCGACCCGCCGCCGACAGCTGACACTGGGTCACTGGGTGATTGGCAGTGGTGTAGGTGTGCGAGTGCGATGCATCGAATCCCGATTCGATCCAGCATGCATCAAAATCCCGATGCATCGATTACGTCACGATACAGCTCTACTAGTAAAAAGGGATGAGTCGATTATCGTCATCGATACCACCGATACTTGGACATTGGTATCGGTACCAAGACTCAATTGTCAAAAGTCGATTCCGATGATACCGACATCCGACAGGGATAAATATTTTATTTTAACATTTATTTACTGTATAGCTACAGAATTAGTTTTGTAATCACGGTTAACAATTTTCATAGCCAACTTAGAAACTATCTAGTTCAAAACAGCGACGGTGCCGGTGCCATTGTTTAGCTTCAGCATTGCACAACACAATCTACGAATCTACATTTCAAGATGTCAGACTCAACTCAAGAGACAACCGGCACGCGAATGTCCCGCCAACACGAAATTAATTATACTAAACAATGTCTGTATCAATAAGTCAGACATTTAGATGTATTATTTTTATTTTTAGTACAAAATAAATAACATAAACACGTCGAAATTGTCAGTTTAATAATCCCTGCATTAAACGCATCATTAGTAAAATTATATTCAACCATTAAACTTTAACATCGTCGTATGGTTAAGCTTGCTTTATATTGCGCCAAAAAGTAGATCCATATTTTGATCTGTACTATCTACTGATTAAAGAGTTTAGTGAAGTTTTAAGTGCTACTATAACATAATGTATTTATTGAAAAATATTATAAGCCTTAGTCCGTGTCGATTTTGTAATGTTATAACGAATGGTGAATGTTGACAATAAAAGTATGTAACAACAGTTCTCATTGGTCAGGAGGCGTCAGTGCACTACCATGTCAGCCAATCGACTTTTGTGTTTCAATGGAGCAAATGACGATTGCTTTGACATCGTTTAGTGTTTTATTGTGGGTGGAAAGGGTATCGATAAATATCGTGATTCGAGATCCGATATGTAGGACGTGTTTGTTTATAAATAATGAGTATTTAAGTATAAAAAACTAGGTTACAGACATGTTCAAAACTTCGATTGTTCCGATCCATTGTTGACACCCCTACACGGAGGTTATAGTGACGTCTCTGACGTCGTGCATAAGGGCCACTGCAGTGTTTCCATTCGCGGGATTATTATCCCGAAAACGGGATTTTTAGACCTTGAGTGGGATTAAAACGGGATGCGGGATAAAACGGGATTTTCGGCTGTGACGACTATTTTTATTTTTTCCATTTAATTTTAGAGAAAAACTAACTCAAATTGATTAAATACTGTAGTAAAATATAATAGTGATGTTAAAACAACTTTATAAACATGATACGCCAAGTATTATACTAGATTGTACAAAAATAATCATGCGGGATAAAACGGGATTTTTCACAATTTTAAAGCGGGATAAAACAGGATTTCTCGACCCAGTAAGAGGGATTATTGTTTTGGTCGTGTGGAAACACCAAGCAGGCCGGTTCACAGTGAATCCATTCTGCCGAACCTATACTCTTGGTATAATCGGGAACATAGTCAAACACTTTTGTTACTAAATAAAACTATGAAATGTTTGTTAAAAGCACTCTTTTGGTCTTTTGGAGATTTTAGTCCCAAAACATAATCTTTATTGTAGGCTAAAAGTAAAACCTATCTATTGCCATACTTTTCTCCACAGACGTCGTCTTAGGCTATTATGCAATGTCTTTAAAAAATACCAGGGTTTCAGGTTTCAGTCAAAATACTTTTGTAAACATTGACAATGTGCTGTTTTAGCACAGTTCATTCCTTGACCACGATCGTTTTTACTCACTAGAGAAAAGACTCTCCTTACAAAATGTATTTGTAGGCCAAGATGTTTGTAATTTTTTTAATGTATAACTGCAATTGCTTTTAAAAATAAATACAAAAACTGACAAATGACTTAGATTAATACTTAAAAAGTTAAGCCTATTTATAAATTAGAGGAAACTTTATTAGATCTCATCATAGTCAAATTCAAACATTTACAGTATTTCAAAATAATTAACACTCTTGTGTAATGGAAATCTGCAAGCGACTGAGGCCGAGGGTGAGGGAGGGCATGTGAACCAGGCTTTAGAACAAGGGCAAATTCTGCAAAACTTTCTCTTTTCCTCCCCCTTGTCCCGTTAGACGGTGGGTGGGGCTTCACTCAATAAACAGTTCATTCATTCACAGTAGAGAAGAGTTTTTGTGGCAGTGACGTACGTCTCTTGTCTGCTCTTCAAGTTCACACATCTGGACTTCTTTAAAACAATTATAAGTGATAATCTTTATTAAAAATAAGTGAAAAACTGTTGACATTTTCAAGGGGAAAAATTTGAGAAGTAAAAGTGTTAAAAATTTTGTTTGATTAGTTATTCTGTATTTCAAAAATATCCTCATTTATGATTATGTTTTCAGCTAGACTTGGTGACTTTTTCATAGTTAAACAAATTTTGAAGATATATAATTAGTGAGAAAATGTCATTATATAGGAAGTTAGTTTTTACTCACTTGGGGGAAAAAACTTACCCTACAAAGAGTATTTGTAGACCAAGATGTAGGCTACGTAATTTAAAAAAAAAATTATAAACTAATGAGTTAACTAAGACAATTTCATGGAATTTCAAATAAATACAAAAACTGAGAAATGACTAAGATAAATACTTATAAGCCTATTTATAAATTAGAGGAAACTTTATTAGTTCTCATGCTTTAGTCAAATTCAAACATTTACAGTAGGCCTATTTTAAAATAAACACTTAGTTCCATATTTTTGCATTTTTTTGCAATTAATAATAAACCTTTAACACCAAAATATAAGTTTGATACACATACATATTGTGTTTTTATATGGTATAAACGTTTTTAACCAGGTCTATTTTTGGTGAATTGAGAAATGCTTTGTTCGTAAAAATGAAGATGAAGGTTTTTTTCCACAGCTATATGTAAAATAAAATTGTTGATTTTCTCGTGAACTACTCGACTCGACTCGACTCGATACTCGAGTATTAGGGCTAATTACTCGGCTCGACTCAAAAAAACACTACTCGCCCATCCCTACTAATCAGCTGTTAAGACCAATTTAATTATTAATGAGTGGTGCAATTAGCAGTGGGGCACACGGGAGGGATTATGGCTAACATATCTTGTAGTGTCAGCGTTCGCCGCTAGAACCGCTAAGTTGAAAAAATTGAAATTAATTTTATAATTTTTAGCTATATAAAATTAAGTTTTTAATTTTAAAATAAATTTTTAATCATAAAATAAATTTTAAAATTTTTTATCATAAAATTTAACTGTCATAACCTAACCTAACCAACCAAACTTGCTGATAATAAAGATGACGTTTCCGTGGCCGCGGGAGACGACAATGACATTTCCGTGACTGTGGGAACAGAAAACATACTACTATAACCCAGAATGCCAACCGCATGGTAAAAAGCATTATGTACTTTGAGAGAGCTTTGCCTGTCAATTCGTAGGCAGCGCCACCAGCGTTGCTATGCACTCAGCATACCATGCGGTTGGCATTCTGGGTTATAGTAGTATGTTTTCTGTGCTGTGGGGGACGATGATGATGTCCATACTCCAAATGGCGGCGGGATTTTTTTAATGATTTTGATTTTTAATGAAATTTTAGTATGAAAAGTACAACCTGAACTACCTGGAATTTTTTTTACTCATGATTTCTTTTTCTTGTTGGCCTGGTGAACACCCTTTGTAGGCAACTCGTGTAAATAGTCTTATCGATATTTACAGTCTAGCTTAGGTGCACGACTCGCCAGGGCTCGTACCTTAAATTTCTACTCATGTCGTTTACACGGTATCCTTGCGATCAATGCGTAAACTACTACAAGTCTATTGTGTTGTAAACTTTTTGTGTGCTTTAAACAGGGTGTCTACCAACCAGGAAAACCGGGAATTGTACTTAATTTTTTACTGGCCATGAAATGTACGGGAATTGTCCTTAAATGCCAGACTATGTCCTTAAATTTTTAATGGGCCATAATTTTATCATCAAGTGTCAAGTCAAGTACTTCCAAGAACTGTTGACTCAGTAGTAGTTTAGCTCATAAAAGTTGTATCACTTTTATTCCTTTACAACTATTTATTTATTACTAGGGTAATCATTATTAGATCCCAAACATATTTTATCATGGAAATAATAGTTTTATAATGGCTGTTAAATTTCACTTCTTACTTGTACTTCAATATGCCGCTGGCCATTGCCTAGTGCCATAAAACTGTTTATGGTTTCATATAAAACATGTAACTTATCTTAAACATAACTAAGTTAAACCCTTTTTTTATGGTTATTTTATCTTTCAATTGACAAAACCAAAAGCATTGTTGTTTGCATTAAATTTTTATCACTACGTAGGCCTACTTGGTTTCAAATTATGTCATTGCATTTTCTGTATCTTTGTATATTGTTGGCGGTCAGGTTTCAATTTTTCTTATTTCCCATATTTATTTATTGCGTTGTATGCTTTAAGCAATCTAAATCTTATGAACTAGAATGATGATATTGTAGTGACTTTGCTGATATTATAACCTCATTGTTTGTTACTCAGTTTATATAGGCCCTCCTAAATAATTAGGCCTAGGCCTGGGTATTTTGATTCTTTGAAAGTGCTGTAAAATATACTAAGAAAATGTAATTGAGCCTAAGATAAACTAATGATTGCTATGTGTCGATATTAACTTTGCAGATAAAATGACAATAATTTTACTCTGTGCTTACTGGTAGCCGCTTACCATACCGATTTTGTACCTAGAACTGAGTTACAATATATTCATTATGCATTAAAGATTTTTTTTTCCAAAAGTAGTCGAGAACCTAACGTTGTGCCAGGGCGAATAATGCCAAATTAATCCGCCTGGATCGGATAAGCTATGTTATGATGTTTCCGTGACCGATGGAGATATTTTGGATTTTGTCGCTATTGCAGGAGACAATGATTGCGTTTTTCTGTTACACTATAAAAGCTGTACCTAAAGTATATGTTTGTTTACTTTCAATAAGTTTCTATTTTGAAATTTAATTTTGTCTATTATTATTTACTTTTCTCTCTGGAACAACTACAATGAAGAACAAGATTAATACAGTTTGACAAATCAGGAATATTATTCTGTAATCATACCGACAAAGGTCCTTAAATGTACGGGAATTGTCCTTGAATTTTTTATCCAGAATGTAGTATACACCCTGTTTAAACTACCTCGAACTCTTTTCTTAGGTAATCCATTTGTGTATCCATTTCTTCCTTAATGTTGTTGGATTTAAGATTTTAAGACTTTGTATTTTTATTAATCTACTATGAAATGTTAAAATTTTGTGTGTATAGGCCTAATATAATTGTATTTGCGATTGAGATGTCTCACCTATTTTTCATGTAAGCCTACTCTTCCCTACCCTTAAAAACAAAATCAACCGAAATGGCAAAGTTGTATTCCAAGAACTTAGGAAATTTGCCAAAAGATAAAAATAACCATTAAATGAATAGACAAGTTGACACAATGAGTTGGAATCATTGCCTGTTAAATCATTATCAGACAAAGAAAAGAGTTAAGGTGAAAGAATTGTACGCTGATGGTTATTTATTGTTGCTAAAGGTAGGCCAGTGGTCGAAAACTCAACCTAAAATATCTAATGTACAGACTTCTCTATTTTCACCACATGCTGTAAATAAAACATGTGATTGTAATTTCTTCCATTTGTTTTGATTTTCTATTTATATTTCGTTGTTATTGTTATTTTGTCACCAGCATGGCAATCCATAAGTCCCATGTTATTTAAAAAAAAAAATGTTTAAATAATTTGTTGTACTTATTTTTGAGCCTATTTTAATTTATAAAAGGATTCTGTACACCTACAGAAAAATATCTTTTTAACAGTAGGTCTATTCGTAGGTTTCCCCTACGATGCACACGAGCTGAGAAAAACGGTTTTTAAAGAAACATGCTTGCCTATTAATATATACATTTATATTGTTTTGTTTCTGTTTGGTTATTGTTCTATTTATTTGTTTGTTAGTTTAATTTGTAGTTGACAAAAGTTGTCCTGAAAAGCAGGTGTACTGAGATTACGCTTGATAAATAAAGGCATTTTTGTATATATATTTATGTTATACTTTTTTTATAACTTAGGTGTGTTTGTGTGTGTCCACTGGAAACCAGCTGTAACGTTATTTAAAATTTATTTTTATAAAATGAGAAGTCACCAATAGAAAATCTCACACGGTAGAACCCCTGAGATCTAGCCTTGGTTTTGTTGGTCCACAGTTTGTCCAACCACTTCTAGGAAGTCAATACCAAAATGTTTTTCTTACAGCTTACAGATGCGTAGCTATAAGCAGTAGTCTTCATGACTTGGCTGTTCTTAAACTGTTTCAAGTTTCGGTTTGTTACAATTTACTGTTCCACTACTCAGTGGAACTAGTAAGCCTAATCTCTGCATGGTTGGTTGATTATTTCCCATGCGGTTAGTAAAGTACATTCATTGTTTTATTTTGTAAGAAAAAACCGTGAATAAGAAAGTTTAGCAGAACATTAGGCTACTTAATATTTGAAGGCCTACTATCTTCAGAACCAACATATATTGAGTAGACTTTACCTCCATCAGTATTTAATATTTGTTTGTACTATCTGAAATGATAATATTTTTATGTTCATTACTTAATTAGCACAACCTATTAATTAATTTTCCTATTAATATATTTTTCTAAAAAAAGGAAACCAGAAGAGGGTAGGCCTAACATTTATTGACCACAAATTAGATGTAAATTATCACTTTATAATACGCCCAACCAATTTGTTATCTGGCCAGTGGTTCAGTAATTTATTTGCTACATATGGGGGGGGGGTTCTACTGTAATTAAACCACTAAACAATTCATGTTGTAACCGTTCAAACATTTGACAGATTGTAGAAGGACTGCTGGACCAGAGCTTCTTGCCCAATGAACCAGAGTTGGCCCTTCGATACAGAGAGATCTTGCTGCGTATTCTCAAGTGTCTACAAGACCCTCGACTCTACGGCAGCAAGTGGGTCAGCAACCAGGTGACCAGGTCAGTTCTGAGATTATGTAATAAGCAAATAAGTAAACCTTTAACGGCAGTATTATCTTCATTCAAACATTTGCTGTCAATGTGATTATATTGGAGCATGTTTCTTTGTGTGTAGCCTACAATGTTGGTACATATTATAGATAAACTACCAATCCATTCGGAGTATTTACTCAATTTTGTTATTACTTATGCTGAATGTTAAACAAGCTGTATTAGTAAAACAAAATTTTTATGTTGGTGGGGGTGGGGTTGGGGTGATCCTACCGCTAACTTTTTGATAATGATCTTTTGTTACACCCAAGTGTTTGGAAGTTTCCACCATGTTTTGCAGAATCTGCATTGGTCTGTCTGACCTCCTCACTTGGTTCTGCCTTGTACTAGAGGGATTTTTACAACTCTTACTTGTGAATCTGTCATACAAGACCCTAGCTCCGTAATGGCTTGGCTGGCTGAGAGGATCAGTCTTTTGCCTTTCCTCAGGTAAATGTCCAGGATGGCTTTAGCACAGCACTCACTCCAGGGCCCCCGGTTGAAAGACTTTCTGCGCTACCCAGGACTAGGGAGATATTGGTTTCCTTACCTTCACCCCCATCCCCGATCTAGTTTGCAATTGTTACTTCAAAACTAACAATTTGGTATTTTGTTGTTAACTCGGTAATAGTATCGCTAATCTAACCCCAGAAGAGCCGGGTCCTCTTTCAGTCCAACCAATTTCCTAACGCTAATTAAAAAAAAAATAAATAAAGATGGGTTGGTTGTTAAGTCGGTTGTCGGTTTTACTGGTTTTTAGCAAAAAGCCTGAAACCGAGAATTGACATAAAAAGTCGGTTTCGGTTGATCCGTTACTGGGCAATCTTTTTGCCGTGATTAAAAGGCTTATCAGATGTTTTTTTACGACTTTATTAATTTATTGGTAACGATTCAATACAATTAAATACCCATTGGTAGTAGTCCCGAACCCATTAATATTTTATCAGGACAATAACAATTTTGTCAAAGTCAAGTACTTCCCAGAAATCTGATAATGTGGACCACCTTTTCATGAGTGGTGAGAAAAATTTCTATGTAAATAGGTCATTTAAGGGAGAAAGCCGACAACGGGGAACTGATTTTTTTTTAACCGAACCGATGAAATCAGCAACGGACTGGACCCATCATAAAAAAAAATACTTGCAACTTAGCCCGTTTAGTTTAAATGAAGAAACAATTTTGTATAAAAGAGCATTTTGTACTATTAAGGATTATGGAAAAAATTTCAATACATTTACATATAAATTCCATGTCATACTTAAAAACAAAACTGTTAAAGTTTGCTTGTTTATAGAAATATTATGATCAAATTTAACAAATTTATCTACATTTCCTCTAATAATTTTTAACATTTTATCAAACCGACTTTTCCCCTTCCCCGTAGCAGCAAACCTTAGTACATGTTAAAGTGTTAAGTTATTTAAATGGGGAATAAAATAATATGACTGGTTCATAGAAATAAATAAGTTGGTAGTTCTTACCTTAACCTTGTTGGAAAATGAAATTTTCTTTATTCAAAAAGTAGGAAATAACGCTCTGATTCTGAAAATGATAGGTATTCTCCTGCATAACGTGGGAAAACCAAGGAAAAGCGGAAAACAGAAAATACTTTTCCCGCCAAAATTGGTTATGTACTCAAATTAAACTAGGGATGGACGAGATTGAATTTTTAGTTCGAGACGAGACGAGACGAGATTTTTTATTTCTCATAAAATTTCGAGACGAGATCGAGACGGGATTTCCCTTCTCATACACAACAGGAAATGCACGTTCAAAATTTTTACCTGATTTTGTAACATTGTTAGATGACTGTTTAAATACAAAAATAATGATAATAGGCAAGAATATTTACAATCTTTTATTAAAAAACATCAGCATAACATTTTTTTATTAATCACGCCTAACTTATTAAAAATGCCTACGATTAGGAAACATAGTGATATCAGTTAGGATAGAGTTCAACTTATCCTAAAATAAAATAAATCATAAAATAAAAGCAATATTAATTTTTATAAAATAGTTACTTGTTTTGACTTTTTATAGTAATAAAACATTCCTCACACTGCTTACACTTAACAAAACTTCTCAAATGTTATTAAAGTAATATTATTAAAATAATTAAAGTAATATTTACATTTATAGAATTAATTAAATAAGAATGCCTTCGCAAAGGAAACGCAACTACAACACGCTCCTGTATTGCGGGTATTGCATTGACTTTCTGCAGGCGTTTTTAATATTTTTTTTTTTTTTTATTCTCGTCTCGATAAAAATCTCGGCCAAAAAGAAATCTCGTCTCGTGTAACGAGATTTAAAATTTCCCGAAAATTTCCCGAAATTTCGAGACTTGACCATCCCTAAATTAAACGGTAAAGCGAGCTGAACAAGAATATGCAAGAAGATCAGATTGATATTAACGAAAGAATGGCGGGAAAAGTGTTGGTTAGGTTATGTCCGGTTAAGTTGGGTACGGTTAGGTTACTAACAATACAAATGTTATTGATAACCTAACCTAAACTAACCCAAACCAAAGCTTTTCTGGCTGTATCTCCATTAATATCCATCGGAATATTCTTGTTTAACTCGCTCTACCGGTTAATTTGAGTACATAACCAATTTTTTTTCTGTTTTTCCGCTTTTCAAGAGTTTTCCGACGTTTTGTGTGGGAAAACTATCATTTTCAGAATCAGGTCGGTATTTCCTACATTTTGAAAAAAGAAAATTTCAATTTCCAAGGGTGCATTGAGAAGGTAAGAATCACCAATATTTTAGTTTAGGTTTAGTCTTACGGTTTGCTGTAGCGAGGGTATTTTTAATTCGGCTTAAGGATTTCCCTAAGTCAAGTCATTCTGTGATGTAATAGTCTGTTTTTTCCTAATATTTTCAGCTCATTGATTTCCAACCATGCTACTCAGTCTGTTGGTGACAAACTCTATTTGAACTTTTTCTTTTATTTCTGAAAACTTTAAATATTTGTTGCAGATACTTGACTGAGTGCAGGGAAGAATACCGATACAACTTGGAAGGTATAGATCTGCTGATTCGCTCCCAGGTTGTGAACATTCAGCAATACGACCATCACCTCAGCCAGCTGATGGAGAATGGAGGCAACTACATTGCAATGGCATTTGCCATGCAGCTGGTATGTAGTGTGATAACATCAGGGTTGAAGCTAATCAAATTTATTGGGCTAAAGATTTCTAACAATCAATACCTACTAATATGACCGACATTCAGCTCTCTGTAAACTCTGTAGGCCTACTTTATAAAATGCTTTCCTTGTTGACCGAAATAAATACAAATGAACACATTAACACATAGAATTTTTTGAGCTACTAGCTCCTTATTCTGTAGTGTAGTAATTAAAGAGTCTACCACGAAGGAAGGAGCTAGTTGCTACGAAAACTATACGTGTTTATTTGTGCATTACCCTGGTTAAATAAACTAAATAATACGCTTTAATTAACCAGTTAAAACTATCCACCACAAAATCCTCAAAAATTCCGAGCCTCTATAAAAAAAATATTTGATAAAGATTTTACTTAAATTTGAGATGTAGGACTAGATTTTTATTTTTAAATCTCTAGATTGGCAATTAATTACTAGCAAGCAAGCAAGAACATTTTACTAAATGGACATTTTACTATTTATATTTTTGGAATTTCTCTTATGAATAGTCTAACACTGTAAAATATTTCCCTAGAGAGAGATCCACTGCAATAGTTTTTAATGTGGACACTAGTGATGTGTCAAAACCGAATCTCAAATCTCAAAACCATCAAAACTTAGGAAAAGTTTCGAGATTCAAAAGTTTCGAAATTCAAAATTTTAGCAGTTTTATTTTTGAAACTGCTGACATTTATTTGTGCCATTGTTATTGTTTTTAACACTGTTTCCAAACAAGCTGGTAGCAACAGAGCAAACATCACCATTAATATTAATGAAACAAGTAAATTTTATTCTGAACTTCAAAAGGTATCTTAAATAGGTACTCTAACTGGTACAGTTCAGTTTCACATCAATATTTACTAAACACAAAGAAATATTGAACCACTACGACATGTTCTAATTAATCTAATATTCATGTTTTGTTTCTTGTTAGAAGTTTAATTTATTTTTTTTGTTGGTTGTTTATATAAAATTATGTTGTAGCCTATTAGGTTTTAAGATCTCAAAACACAAAAACTGGCGGTTTTTATTAGTCACATTCACATACTGTATTTTATGTTATGTCATGGTCAGGAGGAGTCGATCTCTTTCAGTTTTGATTGCATACTTAAAATTTTATGATTATGTGTACTTTTTTGTAACCTTGACCTTTGTAACCAGCTAAGTAAAAAAGTTTCGCGTTTAGGTTTTGAGATTCGAGATTCGGGATTCGATTTTTAAAAGTTTCGGTTTCGGTTTTGAGATTCAAAATTTCTGGTTTTGACCATCACTAGTGGACACTATACAGTATGTTTCTATAGGTCAATCTTGTCTCTTATAAACTATAGTAATGTTAACAGGTTCAACACTACTTTATAGACGACAAACACAACTCACCTGTCAATGATAGTGATCTTTGCAACGTCATTGATACATTGGCTCGCATTTCGTCTCAGTCTCGCCAACCTCCTGAGGGGTAAGTCACTATTCAATAAATCCATCACTTCTTTCAACACCAGACCCACAACTTTCTTGTATAAGCCTATCCCAAAAATACTTAATAGAAAGACTTAAAGACAGGGATTGGTGTAGTATATCCAATCCATTCAGAAAACTTGGTAAAACTATTTTTAAAATGGTACCTACCGGTATTGGTATTAGAATTTTTTTTAGGTATCGGTAACAAAAATCGATAAATTTTTGTATTGACACATCACCAATTTCATCAAATACTGATAATACGCATTATATATTATTTTCATTTAAATGTGTTTGGTAAGCAGTTTGGTTTTATTAAAGGCAGGTCAACAGAAAGTGCTTTATTGGCAGTAACTGATCACATCTTCCAAGGATTAAAATCAAAACTGAAAACAACAGGTCTATTTTTGATTTTAAAAAAGCTTTTGACATGGTTAATCACAACATTTTTTTAAATAAATTGCAAAACGTAGGAATAAGAGGTACAGCTTTTGAGTGGTTTAAGAGTTTCATCACAAATAGGAGGCAACAAGTAAAAATAAACAATGACTACAGTAACCCTCTCCTTGTACAAACGGGTGTGCCCCAAGGGTCAACGACCTCAGGTACCTTATTTTTAGTGTTCATCAACAATTTATTAAATCTACCTTTTAACGGAAATATCTTAGCTTTTGCTGATGACATTGCTCTTTTCTACACACAAAGCGATTTGATGTTGATGGAAAATTTAATAAACGATGATCTTTTACTTTTAAGAAATTGGTGTTTGATCAATAGAATGCAGGTAAATGTAAACAAAACCAAATTTATTAACTTCCACTCAACCGGTTTCGAATTGCCAGCCGTTAAAAAAAGTAAAATCTATAAAATATTTAGAAGTTTTGCTCGTTGAAAAAGTCACCTTCGAACCTCATATATTATCTCATATATTATAATCTACATGCTAAGATACGAACACAAATAAGAAAATTGTATTTTTTAAGGAACTTTTGTAACGAATCACTCTTGAAAACATTATACTTTGCACTAATCAACTCAAGATTGCAATATGCCTTGCCATGCTGGAGAGGAACTTATAAAACCTTGATAAATAGATTAAGAACAACACAAAACTTTTTATGCAGATAATTTTGAAACAACCTAAAAGGACAAGTTCATTTCCACTCTACCAACAGTTAAAAATTTTGCCCATACAGCACCTTTTTCTTTTCAAAGTTCTTAGATTGTTTTTTGTTCGAAGTTGAAACCTCTTGTCTCACCAGGTTGGTCAACCTGATAGAGATGTTGAAGGCAAGTCATGATCAGAACTTGTTGGCTGACAGATCACCTGCTGGGCCTACTGCTCACATCCACTCTGGCATTCTACAAGTAAGGGTAAGTGAAATATGCTGAGAAGCTGATTCTAGACCACTTTCTTCTTGCCCCTCCCTTTGTATTCAGATACGACTCTGGACAATATAAGCAGTGTAAGTTGTAGTGTAACGTTAGGTAACCTCGGGCTACTGGAGGCCTACCCACTGTTACTTTGGGTGATGTAGCTCAGGAATGAAACTCAGCAATCGTTTACTGAACCCAACTTAACACAACTTAATATTAGCCCACAAAACATACAAAGATAAGTTACAAACAAAAAGGTAGAATAAAGTGGAACAGTTTGGATTAAAACATAAACCCCAATTTGGAAAGAGACTCTAAATCACAATTTTGAGAACCCTCCAGCTCCCCCAGCAGGACCATGTCCTCTAGTACACCACACATACCACTACACACAAAACTGACCCCCTGATCAAGTGCACTGGCCTACTTTAAGCAGCAGCCTTCAGTAGGTCAGCACAACAAGTTATTGTTTAACACATTCGCTGCAGCCCGTCAATGGCAGGCGTAGCCCTGGTGCAGCGCAGCGTCGAACAAACCTTCGGTCTGACGGATAGCAAATAACGTATAATAATAATATAATATAATAATAATGTTTAATGTTGAGGGATGTATAACCAGGATAATATGTTTTCAAATCTTTAAATCTTTCCACCCTAAAATTTCTTCTCATTGTGTACTGTAACACTGTAACTAATTGATAGTGAAAATCACAGGCTCGTGACTATGATGACCCTCCTGGCTTGATGGAAAAGACTGACTTCCTACTGAGAGAATGGGTGACAATTTACAACTCCACATCCGGCAGTAAGGACCCAAGCAAGGCTTTCAGCATGTTCGTTCACCAGGTCAGTTGCTAGTAGTGATGTGTTAATTCTAATCACAAGTACACAAATTCATTTCTTGGGTTTTTAACAGTTGGAAAAATTTTCTGTAGTTTCCCAATCATCCGTGAGTGGATTAAACCGATTAACCATGATTTCTAACAAATCAAGATAAAAAATAAGATAATTCAAGTTAAATGAATGTTATACAGCTACGACTAAGATTTTTAGCATGAGGAGGCCCATCATCTCGAGGTCAGACTATAGAGTTGCCATTATTTGGTCAACGTACCACCGATGAGTCACTATTTACAGCCGATGAGTTGATAATATACATTTGGTGTGTGTTTTATTTTAATATTTGTTATTACTAGGGGTACACTTAGGCTCTCCAATATTTGTCCCACCTAGGCAAGAATAAGTCTTTTATAGCCAATGATGCGTTAAGCGTTAGGTTAGATTAAGGCTTTAATGCGTTTTAGTTTGACTCCCTCATTTCTCCACCTATATGATTAATCAATATTCCAAGGCAAAAAGAGAAAAAAATAACCAAAACAATCCACGATATACAATTATTTTTCCTTCAACAGTTTTTTTTTACTGACATTGCAGAGAGATGTACTGTTTAGCACAATCTGATGTTTAATAATTTACCATTTAAGTTGAAGTGATTTAGTAAAACCTGTTTAGCAGCAATCTTGCACACTGCACCGACGTCTATCCCTAGCTCTCAAGGCTGTTTAAGAGTCCTTGGAGTGTAGATGTTCTAATTCGCAAAACAATTAAAAATTTAAATAAAATTTCTGATCCCACAGTATATTAGATAAATTACAATCACTCTGGTGTTTCAAAAAATATTTTGAGATGGTAAATAACTCTTCAGCAACTGTTTGAAATTATCCATGATGGCCGCTACAAGGACTCTTAAGGGAAAGTCATAAATAATGCAAGATTCGACAATCCAAATGATTACTTCATTCAACCTCACCTAGACAAACATAAGACTCTCTTTTCTTTAGTAAGTCTCTTTTACAGCCAATGATGCCTTACGTTAGGTTAGGTTGATGTGTTGGAAGGTCACTGCTCATTCCTGCACTCATGATTACAAAATATTCTGAGGCTGTGCTGTGTTAAGGAAAAAAAACAATAATTTTTGTGTAGCCAGTTGAAGTCTGATCCAGAACATTTTTTATATCCCCCACCCCCAGCCATATTCTTTCCAGGGGCCCACTTATAAGCAATGCATAAACTTGTAGCTAATAACAATGGTAAAAATTTCAGGAAATTTTAAATATTTAAATCTTGTTATACGAGACGAGATTTGTTTTTGATCAAGATTTTTTCAAGACAAGATAAAAATAAAGAAATTTAAACGCCTGCAGAAAGTCAATGCAATACACGCAATACAGGAGCGCGTTGTAGTTGCGTTTCCTTTGCGAAGGCATTCTTATTTAATTTATTCTTTACATGTAAATATTACTTAAATTGTTTTTCATTTGATAAGTTTTGTTAAGTGTAAGCAGTTAGAGGCATGTTTTACTACTGTAAACATGCCAAAACAAGTAAGTAGCCTATTTTATACAAATTAATATTGCTTTTATTTTATGATTTATTTTATTTTAGGATAAGTTTAACTCTATCCCTAGAACTGATATCACCATGTTTCCTAAGCCTAAGTGTTATTTTTAATAAGATAGGCGTAATTAGTATAATTTTTTTAAATTCTGATTAGAGATGAGCCGATACCAAAAATTGTCGATACCGATACCGATACCACCAAAGTACTCTCGATACCTATCGATACAGATACTTCCAATACCTATCTTTTTTGCACAGTTTCTTCCACTAATAATATTATAAACTGTTATACCATAAAAAAACACAATATGTATGTGTATCAAACTTATATTTTGGTGTTAAAGGTTTATTATTAATTGCAAACAACAATTACAAAAATGTGGAACTAAGTGTTTATTTTAAAATAGGCCTACTGTTTGAATTTGACTAAAGCATGAGATCTAATAAAGTTTCCTCTAATTTATAAATAGGCTTATATAAGTATTTATCTAAGTCATTTGTCAGTTTTTGTATTTATTTGAAATTGCATCAATTGTCTTAGTTAACTCATTAAGCTATAAATAAAAAAAAAAAATACGTACATCTTGGCCTACAAATATTCTTTGTGAAGGTAAGTTTTTTTCCCTAAAGCCTGTGTCACACTTGGCTACTTACTAGCAGCTACCTAGTAGCAGCTACTGAAATAGCAGCTACTTTTCCTGTCACACTTATTTTGGTAGCGTCTATTCACTAGCTGCTACTATTAGTTTAGCTCAAGAGAGGTTATGTCCTTAAGACACGGATATTTTCTATACAGGTTTAAAAAAGTAATCACATCTCCCCCACCCCACTTCGGATCACTCATGATTACTTCAGAAATTATTCAAAATGAACGAGAATAAACAAATCAGGCAGACAGCACGTGGTGCAAGTAGCCGCTAGTCCGCTATTGAAGCTGTCACACTGGGCGACAGTCGCTACTTGATAGCTGCTAGTTGGTCACGTGACTCACTAGCGCAGTTTAGTAGCACGGAAAGTTGGACATGTTCAACTTTCCATGCTAGTAAAATTTCACTAGCGCGCTACTCTTAGTAGCTGCTACTGCCTATGTCACATTGGCTACTTAGTAGCTGCTATTTCGCTAGCTGCTAGTAAAGTAGCGTAGTGTGACACAGGCTTAAGAGAGTAAAAACAAACTTCCTATATAATGACATTTTTTCACTAGTTGTATGAAAAACAGTTATATATCTTCAAAATTTGTTTAACTATGAAAAAGTCACCAAGTCTAGCTGAAAACAGATTCATAAATGAGGATATTTTTGAAATACAGTATAACTAATCAAAGAACATTTTTATTTTTAACACTTTTATTTCTTAACTTATTTTCCTTGAAAATGTCAACAGTTTTTCACTTATTTTAAGAGATGTAGGAATTGGCTAACTCAGGAACTCGCTAACTCGGTCGTTAATCGGAACTGGCTAACTCTGGAACTGGCTAACCATCTCAGTCAGGAATTGGCTAACCCCGGAACCCGCTAACTCGATTTTGTCTCGCGGCGGAATTCGCTAACTCTGGAAGTCGCTAACCCGGCCGCGCCCACTGCACGGAGCGTTGCCAACCTTGTATGACAAAATAATCGTACACTGCCGTATTTCAAAATGTCAGTGTCAATGAAGATACAGTAAAATGTTATTGTTTTTTGTTTTCCAATTCCACTTTTTAACAGTTAACTAGCCCAAAGTATTAAAAGGGGATTTAAAAATCATGAAAAAGTGTTTTTAATATAATTTTACAACGGCGGCCAATTAAATGTTTATGATTTCGATCTGAAATATAAATGCTATGAGTATTAGGACAATAATAGAATATAAAAAATATTGAACATTCAGTTTAATTGGTACTAAGCAATTAAACCTCTATGAAATTAAGCTAAAATACACGCAAGTTCTCAAACACAGAAAATAAATTTAATCGTAATGTCGTAATAAACCAAAACCATTAATTAATACAGTCATCAACCATCGTAACTTTAATACTAATTTATAGATTTAAAATTAAAGGTACGTCGTTGAATCGTCCAACTTAGTGTAAAAATATGACATAGACCACGTTCAATATCAATTCATAGAATAGCTGTAGGCCTAAATCTATGCCTAATAGTTTAAACCAAAGCATTGTAGGCCTACTAGTAAATAGTTGCCTAATTCTAAAATGTGTTGATTTTTTTGTAAGAATGTTATATGTTTTAATAACAGTTTTTAGATTGTACACCTAAGCCCCACTACTAAATAACAGAAGAATATAAAAGATTCTTATATTAAAACGTGACAGGGTTATTTTAATTCACGATTCTTAATCAACGACATGACGGATTTTCCTGATTTTAGTGTTGGGGTTCCTTCATATTGCTTTTACAATCAAAATAAACTATACCAAGCCTAATGATTCTAATCATAACTAATTACACGTCCCCTAGTTATATAACCAAACAGCAAAAAGAACAAATCATGAACGAAACACCTGTTCTTATGTATGAAATGTACTTTATAAAGAACGTTTTGTGTAAATAAAATATGTCTTATGTCTTATGTCTTATGTCTGAACTTAAACTATAAAATAATAGAAACAAAATTTCGTCGACACTAGCGATCAGTGTCACCGGACATGAACTAGACACGAAAAACGAGCTTCAAAGTTTACAATGGGATGTTAAGTTTAATTGTGTTGATTAGTCTATGGTAAGACTATAATGCATTTTCCACTCTAATAATCATAAGAATAATATTAAACATACTTCTAAATATATTTATTTTAACGACTACGTTGCTCTTGCTCCTAATTATTCGTAGGATACGACATTATGGTACTACACTTTCGGCAACACTGGCCAAAAATCTTCGTGCTTGGCTCCCATTGGACGGCGTGCGAGGCTTCTGTTTGGTAGTTAGCGAGTTCCGCCGAGGGACCGAGTTAGCGACTTCCGTACGAGGACGGAATTCGCTAACCTGGCTCTAGAGCGGGTTAGCGGGTTCCGGAGTTAGCCAATTCCGAAACCGAACAAGTTAGCGAATTCCTCTCATCAACCAAATTTGAAGATAGGGCGTTTAACATGAGGTTAGCGAGTTCCAGAGTTAGCCAATTCCGCGGACCCATTTTTAATAAAGATTATCACTTATAATTTCTCGTGGAGCTATGAAGAGCAGACAAGAGACATATGTCATTGCCACAAAAACCCTTCTCTACTGTGAATGAATGAACTGAGTGTTTATTAGTGTGAAGCCCCGCCCACCGTCTAACGGGACATGGGGTAGGAAAAGAGAAAGTTTGCTCTAAAGCCTGGTTCACATGCCCTCACCCTCGGCCTCAGTCGCTTGCAGATTTCCATTACACAAAAGTTTCTGAGTGTTAATTATTTTAAAATACTGTAAATGTTTGAATTTGACTATGATGAGATCTAATAAAGTTTCCTCTAATTTATAAATAGGCTTATAAATATTAATCTAAGTCATTTGACAGTTTTTCTATTTCTTTTTAAAAGCAATTGCAGTTATAATTTAAAAAAAAAATTACATACATCTTGCTATAAATACTTTTTGTAAGGAGAGTCTTTTCTCTAGTGAGTAAAAACGATCGTGGTCAAGGAATGACTGTGCTAAAACAGCACATTGTCAATTTTTACAAAAGTATTTTGACTGAAACCTGGTATTTTTTATTGTAGAATTTGTCGACGTCTGTGGAGAAAAGAATGGCAATAGATAGGTTTTACTTTTAGCCTACAATAAAGATTATGTTTTGGGACTAGAATCTCCAAAAGAGTGCTTTTATAAAACATTCCATAGTTTTATTTAGTAACAAAAGTGTTTGACTATGTTCCCGATGATACCAAGAATATAGGTTCGGCAGAGTGGATTCACTGTGAACCGGCCTTCCTGGCCCTTATGCACGACGTCACTATAACCTCCGTGTAGGGGTGTCAACAATGGATCGGAACAATCGATGTTTTGAACCTGTCTGTAACTAACCTAGTTTGTTATACTTTAATACTCATTATCTATAAACGAACACGTACTACATATCGGATCTCGAATCACGATAATTATCGATACCCTTCCCACCCACAATAAGAACATAAAACGATGTCTAAGTAATGGTCATTTGCTCCATTGAAACACGAAAGTCGATTGGCTGACATGGTAGTGCATTGTCGCCTCCTGACCAATGAGAACTGTTGTTACATACTTTTATTGTCAACATTCACCATTCGTTATAACATTACAAAATCGACATGGACTAAGGCTTATGATATTTTTAAATACATTATGTCATAGTAGCACTTAAAACTTCACTAAACTCTTTAATCAGGTATATAGTACAGATAAAATATGGACCTACTTTTTGGCGCAATATAAAGCAAGCCTAACCATACAACGATGACGATGTTAAAGTTTAATGGTTGAATATAATTTTTCTAATGATGCGTATAATGCAGGGATGAAACTGAAAATTTTGACGTGTTTAGGTTATTTATTTTGTACTAAAAATAAAAATAATACATCTAAATGTCTGACTTATTGATACAGATATTGTTTAGTATAATTAATTTCGTGTTGGCAGGACATTCGCACGCCAGTTGTCTCTTGAGTTGAGTCTGACATCTTGAAATGTAGATTGTGTTGTGCAATGAGCTGAAGCTAAACAATGGCACCGGCACCGTCGCTGTTTTGAACTAGATAGTTTCTAAGTTGGCTATGAAAATTGTTAACCGTGATTACAAAACTAATACTGTAGCTATAAAGTAAATAAATGTTAAAATAAGGTTTGGAGAGAAAGGGCTAATTGCCTGAGAATAGGTGTAAGAAAGGATAGGATAAGCAGGCTTACCTTAAAAAATGTAGGCATCCCACTTCATTCACTACAGAACACAGAAGAAAACACAAACAAACAAAATAAACACACTGGCCCCTTTCTCAACATGGAGAGTCACATTAGATATTAAGAGTCTTTCACTGGTAAGGAAGCAGTGTTGCCAACACAAGGTTATGAGTCATTGATTTTATTTACACTTAGTCTAAGCCTGCTTTTTAGGTGTGGAAGGGGAAAGGAAAATGTTAGGCCTATCTGAGATTGAGGTTTGGGGGCTCCCTGGATTTGGTGAACCATTGATAAGAGAGTTCCCATCTCCTTAGTTGTGATGGGTTACAGGTGGGAGGGAAAGATCTTATTATTTTTGAATTGAAACAACTGTTTAAATCTTGCATATTGTGGCTGGTAGCATGAATAGGCACTGGTTTTTCTGGATGGTTGTTTTTTATATCTGTCCTATGATTGTTCATTCTTGTTCTAAAACTGGTGGTGGTAAGTCCAATGTATTGAGATGGGCAATGGTTGCATTGAAGTTGATATACAACATTTTTCGTGGAGCATGTATTGTGTCCTTTAATTTTGAAGGTTTCTCCTGTTGATGTGCTTGTAAATGTTGTGCTGGGCCTATTAATGTGGCAGGTTTTGCATCTTGCCATGTCACATGGGAATGAGCCTTCTATGGGTTTGTCTTGGTCTTTGTTAGGTTTTGACTGTTTAGGGTGAACTAACAACTTTTTTAAATTGGCTGGTTGTCGGAATGTTATTTTAAATGTTAAAATAAAATATTTATCCCTGTCGGGTGTCGGTATCATCAGAATCAACTTTTGACAATCGAGTCTTGGTAACCGATACCAATGTCCAAGTGGTAACCAATGGATGGTGGTATCGATGACGATAATCGACACATTCCCTTTTTAGAACTGCATCGTGTCCAAATCGATGCATGCTGGATCGAATCGGGATTCGATGCATTGAATTGAAATTTCAATGCATCGAATTGAAATTTCAATGCATCGCACTCCGCACTCGCTGCAACACCACTACCTATCACCCAGTACCAGTGTCAGCTGTCGCTGTCAGTGAAATGGATGACGCAAGCGATGTCTAGGTTGCCGATTATTATTAGGCCTAGTATGTTAATATTGAAAGGGGTTAAGGGATTAAATAAAACTAAAACATTTTCCTTTCTTGTTATTTACTTGTCAAATATCAACAAAATCGGCTTAACCTCTACTACTCGACTCGAGTTGCGAGTATCTTTAACTAAGTAGCAAATGGCTAGGATTCGTAACGGCAACGGCAATTTACCCCGCTCTGAACTGACTTAATCTACACCGATTCGTAGCATTCAGTGGTTTCAGTGTCAGTATCGGTATCGAACCAAAACAGGCAAGTATCGAGTATCGACGATACCTCGATACCGCTGGTATCGAGTATCGGTATCGGCCCACCTCTAATTCTGATGTTTTTTTAATAGAAGATTTTTAAAAATATTCTTGCCTATTATTATTTTTGTATTTAAACAGTCATCCGTCATAAATCAGTAGGTATTTCACAATGTTACAAAATCAGGTAAAAATGTCGAACGTGCATTTCCATGCATGTATGAGAAGGGGAAATCCCATCTCGATCTCGTCTCAAAATTTTATGAAAAATAAAATATCTCGTCTCGTCTTGAACTAAAAATCCAATCTCGTCCATCCCTCTTAAGTAAAAATGGAAATGGAGAGTCAATTATACACTGTAAGGAGATGTTCAAACTATAATTTCCACGTGTACTAGGATTGTACATTTTCATTTTATTTTCCAGATGAACTGTCACGGTATACTGAAGACTGACGATTATATTACAAGATTCTTCCGCCTGAGCACTCAGATGGTGGTGGAGCTGTGTTACCAGAATATTCCTCAGTCCGGCCAGACAACTGTCCGCAACAAGATCTTCCACACCATTGATGCCTACGTCAAACTCATCGCATTGCTAGTCAAACACTCTGGCGATTCCACCAACTCTTCTACCAAGGTGAAGAGATCATTAAATTCTTTACCCGCTCTATCGTAGACAATTTTTATCCAAGTTTACTTGTCTCAGTAAGGTAGATATTTGAGTGAGTAAATAAATATACTTTTTTCCTATAGTTACCTAACAATGTACATGTTCTCTCACTGATTTGAGAAAGCAAAGTGGCCAATTCGCTCATCAGTGGTACAATGTTAACATTGTCTCACTCTAATTAACTTTGTCTCACTCACTCCAGATTTGCAACGTGAAGGCACAAAATAGTGAGCGCGTAACATGCAGACAAGGTCGTTTGCGCGCGAAAAACGTTGGCAGCACTGGCTGTAAATCAGTTGGTCAGCTGTTGTACTGTTGTATCATTAAATGTAATATTAAAAGTTTACTTCTGTGTAAAAATATGTCACGTTTCTTTACCAATTTATTTGCTTTATGGTAACTGTAGGAAAATATAATGTGCAACTCGAGTGCAAAGTGCAATTGCCTCTCTCGAGAAACCATTCCTCACTCGCCTACGGCTCGTGGAGTAAGTATTTCTCTCGAGTGAGTCAATTGCTCCCTTTGCTCACTAGTTGCACAAATCAACTATTTATTGAGGCAAACTTTATTACATGTCTAGCTCGGGATTTTTTTGCACATTACTTCAGGCTAGGCTTTGCAGAGTTGTGGAATTATCATTAAAATAATATAATCCGTTGGTGATTGGCGGGATTTGAACCCAGGATCTCGGGGACTAAAGTCCCGAGCTGTAGCTATACCACTATAACAGGTTATAAACCAGCTCGCTCCCCCAGTAGGTGAACATAAGAACCACAGGCTCTTACAATTAACGTTCTGAAATACTAAATTTAACTATACAATGTACTTTTATTACAAACAATTTTTTGTACCTACTCCAAAATATTAACTAAAAAGTGTAGACTAAAGCAACAAATTATAGTCCCCCAATATATATTCACAAACTCAATCACTATCCCCTACACTTAGGCCGAACGGACACCCATCTTGCCAAGTCAAATCTCTGATTGAGTTAGTTAGCCTACGCTTTCAACACGGTCATCAGTCTGGAACGGGATTCTAGGCAACCTGAACCTGATGGTGAATTATGGTGATGGTGGTATTAAGGTGATAGCAGGTATTTTTTGCGCCTCTTTCTTTCGAAAATCTAAGATGGTTCGCGAGATAACTTTGAATTGAGATTAATGTTTGGATTATTGACCTTTGTGAGGGCATCATTGATTGTTATTTACTTTACAGATAAACTTGTTGAACAAAGTGCTGGGCATTGTGGCGGGGAGTGCTGCTTCAAGACCATGAGAGTCATCAACTAGAGTTCCAGCAGCTACCGTACCATCGTATCTTTATAATGCTCTTCTTGGAACTCAACGCACCTGAACCCATCTTGGAGGCTATCAACTACCAGGTACAATATTCTTTACCTTAGTTTTTTTATATTAGTAATATTTTTCCAAATCTTCCACTATAAAAAACCCTTCAAATTTTTGTTGATATGCTATGGACTGAACCCTTCTCTGAACTCCCAAAACATAAGCTTAAAGATTGTGCATGCACATTCACATGATGTCCACTACCAGCACCGCTTTAAAAACACCTATTCAAATCTTGTATAATATCGAGTATGTGCAACTTTCCTATTTCAATAGAAGAAGGAAATCTTATTAATGAATTTCACCATATTCATGCTAACAATCGTTTAGTTTTCTTCGGTTAAAACTAACTGATGATTTAACCCACAGTTCAAGGAAATCTGATTTCACCAATGAAAATATGGCAAAATTAATGTTGGATTTATAATCGAGTGTAAAGTAAAATCCAGGTGGCAGTGAACTCAAACTGTTATAATACCGGGCTGTCATGGGACCAAGTAAACATAAACTAGAAAATTAATCAGTGTTTATGAGGTAGTGAAAAAAACTAGAGACAGCAAGATTACAAGAATACAATAGATTTTGAGCAACAAGAACAAGATAAAAACAAGAATAAATAGCAACACAATTCAATGTTGATAAAAACAGATACAATTGAGGAACAAATTGATTTAAGTTTTTTTTGTTGAGTCAAGTCTCAAAATCTAACTTTTTACAGGGAAGTTAAACATGTCTGTTTGTTAACTATTAACTAACCAG